>NC_055667.1:24223333-24866666 GCF_017976325.1 Chelmon rostratus | reverse complement strand
ATAAAACCCCCAGTTTTTCTTATTAATTATTAGGTCAAATAGTTTCTCAATGTATTGTTTAGAGTACAAAATATCAGTTAAATCTACTGTACCAATTTATTTCTATAAAACATCAAAAAATGGTAAGTACACAAGCACAAATTCGCAATAGCTGCAACCACATGCATGCATTCACACACCCATGCATTCACATTCACACACGCTCAGACACACCAAATCCCACATGGCATGAACAGTAAATCAGCAGTCCTCTGGCTCACGAGCAACCCTCTCACAAAACCTTGTGCAAGACTGAGTCCATCTGGCAGTTATGCACCTTTTGTGAGTGGCCACTCCCATTAATACGCACTCTCTGAGACAACCGATATGAACGACAACACACACACATCCTCCTGGGATGGAAACTGTGGCTGCCAAAGGGAGGGGAAATCTTTGCAGACCAAATGAGAAACCGACTGCAGAGCTGCTGGTCAAAGCTAAAAAAAACAAATGGCCATTAATATTTTCAAGAATCCATGTTGTCAATTCATATCTTTGTTTTGTCCAACCAGCAGTTGAAAATCTGCAAATCCTCACATTTGAGAAGCCAAAACAAGCAACTCTCAATAAATTACCAATTCATTTTCTGTCAATCAGTGTAGACTGTACATTTTTATGCTCTGCAGCTGAAATAGACCAAAGTATGCTTACTTATTGATGTATAAAAGACACTTGATTGCAATCTTCAGGTTTTGTGGTACACTCAGTTGCCAGTTTATTAGGAACACCTGACTAAAACTGGCACAACAATAATACTGTTTTTATTGAAAGTGCCTTGAGAGCTGTTGATTCTGCTGTGTGGTCAGATGTTGGTGGTACTGTTGAACTGTAATTCCATTATACAGAGTGCTACACAGTGTGTGTATATGTACTGATATGAAACTGAACTGAAAACAGACTTGGGCTGCATCAGTTTTAGCTAGGCGTACCTAATAAACTGGCAACTGAGTGCACATCCACCACGTCAGAGGGTGGACAGGTGAACTGGAGGCAATGATGGATCAGGTTGGACTATAATCATAATGCTAACTGTGGGAGGCTTGCAGCAGCTAGCTAAGACGTGTCTTCATTATGAGAGCTAATTTGCGGATCTTGAGTCTTTGTTAAGTGTGTGTTATTAGCGGCGGTGACATCAGCACGACCGCACGCTGTATTTCAGCACTGCGCCTGCCCTGTCAGCGTCTCTTCCTCATCATGTAGGAGGCCTGCCCCGTGATGCGCTGGTCAAAATAAACCAACAAAGCACCACCTAGCTAGCATGTAAAATTAGCAGACACTTCTGTAAAGGTCGGGGCCTACATTTGTGCTCTTTGACAGACTGAGCTCCAGTCGACTGAGCAAATATTGACATCATGGGCGTCATGCACTTGCTCCGACAGCAGCCCGGAATGAGGATGTCTCCAGCGCTAGCTAGCTTATTAAAACATAAAATTAATGGCCGCGTCGTTTTTATTAACATGTTTGTGTCTGCTAGCCGTTGTCGCCCCCCTGGCTGCTATTTTCCCCCTGAAACCCGCCACCGTTTAGCTAGTTATTGAGCCGATGTCGACGCTCCGGTTCACAGTTTAACGGCTACACTGACATCAGCAGAAGCTCGCGAGCGAAATACGTTTAAAAAAATGGCTCCGTGTTCATATTCCAGGACTGTGTGACGGTCTTACCCATTTCTGTGTTTACTGTCGTGTCTTTTCGGCCGTCTCACCGGCTGTAGCGGGATATTGTCGGTCATTCCTGCAGCTCCTGGTAGCGGGTGGAGGCTGTCGGCAGTGCGCCGGGCTGTGGCGGGGCTGGGCGGAGGCTTCCCGGCTGTCACTCAGACAGGACGGTTCAGCAGAGTCAGCTGGGACACAAAGCGCGCTCATCTGAGCGCGAGTCACTGACCTATTTCAGCATGGAGTATTTGGGATTTTAGATTTCTGCTGTCAGTCTTTGTTTCGGACTGAATGAAGTATAATCAGAATCAGCTTTAAGTAGGCTGTAACTCAATGTACTGACAATGCATAGGAAGATAGAAATAAACATACAGCTAAAAACAAGGGCACCAAAATAAACTGATTTATTATATGCATACAAGTAGCCCAGGTGTAAAAATAGGTGCATATATATATTTATAAAAAGCAACAGTTCCCAACAACATATAATGTCTATAGCCATGGCAAGTGTTGCAAACAATACAAAAAGCATATAAATATTGAACAGATATACATGATGTGGCTAGTTATGTACAGTATGTATATATGTCTATATACAGTATATACAGCATGCAGGAGTCCTATTTGACAGTGAGCAACTATAAACTACTACTACCACTACTATACTAATGTGATGATTTGTAATTAAGTGGATGTTTTAGTGTACCATTATAATTATTAGCAGGGTGTTTCTTATCAGTTACTCTGCATGACTCTGAAACTATCATCAAATTATAATAATTAGGGTTTATCTATGAGTTATTTTTGGTGATAGGTACATCAGAGGCAACAGAGGATGGCGTGTTTATTAAAAGGCATGTCAACCTACCTCTACTAATGCTTTTTTGTGGAACAGAGCAGTGGTGGAGATTAACTGAGTATATTTACTGTACTTCCGTGCAATTTTGAGGTATTTGTACTTTATACTGCCACTTTATACTACTGTATCACATTTCAGAGGGAATTTGCACGTTGTACTTCCACCACATTTATTCAGCTGCTATAGTTACTCGTCACTTTGATTTCACATTACAAAGAAATCCGATCAACACATGGAATATGATGCATTATAATAGATTAAATACAGGTGTTTTCTGCTGGTGGAGCTGATTTGACCTGCTCAGGTTGGACTAGTGCAAAGATATGATTTGAGGCCACCACCAAAATCTATGTACTAATAAGACCATAACAAAACTATCAGGTAAGAGAAAGATAATGTCAGGATTTATGTGCCTACACAATCTTCAGAAAAGGTATAATCAGGCAAAAATTTGATTACCGTATATGATTTAATTAACTAATCTAATTTTGATACTTTCACTACATTTTGTTGGTAAAACTGTATATATGTACTTTTACACAATGGAGGACTTTTGCTTGTAGCAGAGTGTTAATTCATAATTGTATTTCTTTTGTTTCAGTCAAGGATCTGAATACTTCTTCCGCCACTGCTTCTGTGTGTCCAGAGAAACAGAAACATGCATGTTGCAATCCAATACAGCAACTGTGGTTTGTGATGGCCACTTTTAAGGCTGTACTTTATGGTGTAGTGTTGGATGTACACTATTGTAGCAGAAATGTACTGTTTGTACAATGAGGTGTATTAACCTTTAGTGTTTTCATTCTGTGCCAGACTTCAATTTTATAGAGAAAATCTCATTGTATATTTAATTCTATCTAAAAAATGTTTGTCTTTGTGTGTGTATGTCTTTTGTGTTTTGTGTTACATACAAACGACTGAAGTAGCCGCAGCAGAAACTGAACATTATGACTGTGGTTGTATGAGCCCGATTCTGAAAATAACGTAAATAAAAACAGAATCAGGAATCAGGAATCAGGAATCATTTATTGTCATCACACAAGTTTCCAAGTGCAACGAAAGAATGCAGTCATTTGCACAAAAACTGTGTTTACCAGCAACAGTTTGACAGTGTTTCTGAGCCCAGGTATTAATCTCCGCAATCATGTGTTCACAAAGTGGTGAACCTCGCTCCATCCTCGTTGTGAACTACTGAGCCTTTCCAGGATGCTCCTTTTACATCCAATCATGTTACTATCACCTGTTACCAATCAACCTGTTTACCTGTGGAATGATCCAAACAGGTGTTTTGGGAGCTTTCCACAACTTTCTCAGTCATTTGTTGCTCCTGTCCCACAACTTGTTTGAAACGTGTTGCTGCATCAGATTCAGACTAAGCAGATATTTACAAAAATAAATGAGCTGATGAGGTCAAACATTGAATATATTGTCTTTGTGCTGTTTTAAATTGATTATCTGTCTAGAAGGATTCGCTAAGTATCAGTTTTTATGTCTATAGAATCAGGGCTGCAATCATTGCAGAGCTGTTGTGCTGCAGTCCAGATGTTCCAATATTTCTGCCTTCTCACTGGATCCCCAATACTAATTTGAGTGCCCTATAATGACAGTTATGCAGATTATTATATCATGTAAAACTCATGATGGGAAAGGCCACTGTATGGTTGACCTAGAATGGATTGTGGACACACATGATTGGAGAGCGCCTTCAGTTGTGGATGCAAATAGTTTTTCATTGCAGATGCAAAACAGCAAAGGATTAAAGGCTGCTGGTGGGTCATTGGAATAGAAAAAAAAAGAACTTCACTTGAGACATCTGAAGGTGAATTGATGTAAATTAGGGATTTTATGTGCATTCAAACTTGCCTGTGCTGGTAGCGTCAGGCACATTTCAGTGGCGAGTGCAATGCAATCAAATGGGTTTCCCGCCAGCTGTATGAAGTCAGCTCAAATATCAGCACAAATACGACAGGAAAAAATGTTGAAAAAGTCACCCTGATTTTATTTTTCAAAATCAGAAAACATTTAGGTGAAGGAAACATTTGAAAAACAAAGACATTTACATTGTAAACAGGCCAAATTGGCTCAACATTACTTGAATTGTAGAGACAACTTGAAAGCAGTTTTGACATTGTTTGCTAAAGAAAGGCACAACTTGGCAAATGCATATCGATAAGGAATGTACAGCAGGGGCCTACAAAGTACTCTGACCATTCTGAGTTGTGTAAAGTGTCCAGTGATACATTCATTACTGTTCAACTCAGCAGGTTGAGAATGAAAAATCTTATCGCATACTCGAGAATGTATCGGAAAATGTACAGATCATTGCTGTGAGAGTATGGGGGGGTGAAGGACAAGTAAAATCTAAACGAGGTAGAACTTACCCCCCAAACTCAAGCATTTTGTGAAGTATAAATAAATTAAACGACGCTACAAGCTGATAAGATAACCTAGGAAAACAAAAAAAGTTAAGTCTGACAGATACTTGAAATGGTTTCTTGAAACCAGATCTGACAGGAAGGAAAAGTTAACAAAATAGTTGATTTGCCCTTTTCCTGTTCAGCCATCACAATAAAAGCAGTGAAATGCAACTATAAAATGTAAATGTAACCACAACCTGAAATAAAGTGCAGGCATGAGAACGTTGAGCATATAAAAGCCTTCAGACCTCAGCCAACTAAATTTGACTCTGCAGGTTTGCAAGTGGAATGTGTTTGTGGGGGACTTCTGGGCACTGATGATATGAAATGCGTGTAATGCTACACAGTACAACCCACTAATTTATCAGTCTACTGGAGCCTTCATACAACCTCGTGGTGCAGTGAAAGACAACAGCAACACGTATCGTTTGAGTTAGGCACTTGGCAAAAGACTTGAGTCATTAACTACTGTATCTTAGCACCAATGCAGCAAAGATGAAAGCCTATGTCATAATCTACATTATCTGAAACTGATGACTGAACTGTTGCACCTTGATAATTTGGAATAGTCTGTCAATCTGATCGACGCCCCTTCAGAATGAGACACGCTAATGACATTTACCTCTACAAAAATGTACAATGTCATAAAACATATGGCACACAATAGGAGGGAAAGTAGTCATCATAGATACATACCGTTAACTACACCACTACATCTGAACACTGAGACACGGTGTCACGCCCTGAAACTTTTCCTACCAAAGTCAAAATCCTTCAATAGCATCTAGGAGACGGTCTGAATTAAAGCAGTTTCAAGTAAGTTATACATTCAAACTTCTGGATAGACAGCAAAAAAAAAAAAAAAAAAAGAATGCACAGGAGAAAAAAAAATACCCGCATATATATTTATATAAAATAAAATACAACTACAGTAGTTATATCAAGTTCAACTAAAAATAACACTTGAGTCGTTCAGATCAGGAGGGAAGAGAGCTGCAATGAAGTAACTGGGAAAATTCAAACAAGCAGAACTCTACAAAGTTTTCTCTGAATATCGATTGTACCTCATTCAAAAAGGAGACATTCAAAAACTGACTTCATATGATGAATTGATGGCTAAACGGCCTAATTCACTGCAATTTTACCCTCCTCCATGAAATGTGGGAACTGTGATTTTGGCACATTGTCAGAGCCGTTCTTCTCAATTTCGGCCATGGTGGCAGGCAAGCCAGAGTGGGATCCGTCCATCTTCACGAGGCCGCCAGTGGATCCAATCAAGGGCCCACCGGCGGGGCTCCCCGGCAGTGGGATGCCACCACCCTGGATGACAGATATTTCATTTGTCTTCATGGTCAGGCCACCACTGAAGGCAGCAGCATACTGGTTCCACAGAGAGGGGTCAAAGTTCAGTTGCGGAGCACCCAGTTCTTTGGGGGCCTGCATCATTTCTGGTAGCATCTTCGCCTCGGAGCTCATTGCCATCAGCGCCATGGGATTATCCAGAGACAGACGCTGGCCACGACGTGACGAGTTGTTCCACATGTGAGTGCCGATATGCACCTAAAGACAAGACACAGTCAATTACAATCCCATCAAACACCTGATATTATGACAAGTACACACCTAAAATTAGGGCCGCAACTAACAAATATTTGTATTAATGAAATCAATTGTTTAGTGTACAAAATGTCAAAAAACATTGTGAACAATCATTTAAATTTCCCACCGGCCAAAACCAAAGACTCTTCATATATTATCACAAATGTCAAAAGAAAAGCAGCAAATTCTCAGATTTAAGAAGCTGGAAGCAGCAAACGTTTGACATTCTTTGCTTAAAATATGACTGAAATGATTGATTAATCAATTAACAAAATGTGATTGTGATCAATTTTCTTTCAACTAGTCGTTGCAGCCAACTCCGCACCAACCTACCTTTAGATTTCCCTTGGTGGTGAAGGCCCTGCCACAGATGTTGCAGGCAAAGGGCTTCTCTCCTGTATGAGTGCGCTCGTGGATCTGCAAGGCGCTGGCAGATGAGAAGTTCTTGCCGCAGACATTGCACACGTGCTGCTTGGTTGATCGCCGTGGTGCTGTGGAGATTGAGGGCATGGCGGTTCCCTGAGGCATGTGGGAGCTGAACAAACCATGAGCGCCCAGCGGATTCTCTGGAGGAATCTTCATCTCCAGACTGGCCAGACTTGATGGTATCCTCATGAAAGGCATGTTACTAGGAACTGTTGACAAAAGGAGGTGGAAAATTAGATCAAAGCATCTAATACGACAACCTCTGAAATGCTTTTCTTAGTCAGTACTCACCATAGTCTCCGTTTGTGAATGGAGTGCTGGGTTCCTCTTTAATTGCTTTGGGGATGAAGCTGCTGGAAGCTGTGAGGTCAAGGGCTCCACCTGACTCTGTGCCACCTTGAGCACCACCGTCGGCCTCTGGTTTTGACGCACTGCGGGCGTATTCGTCAACAGCAGACTCAGGAGACTTGCAGCCACTCATGTTGTTTACAGGGGAAGATGAGTTAAAGGACATGGCAGAGTCAGAAACCGCAGGACTACGGCCGTTCTGATAGTCCTGCTCTTTCAGAGCCGATGGGGATTCTTTGGGTGTACCCTCGCCTTCTGAAGTGGTGCTACTCTGTCGTTTCAGTGCAAGAGCAGAGGTAAGATTCTTCAGGACATCGAGGCTGGAAAACACAGCGGGGGCGACATGCTGCTGTGGTTGTTCCTCAGAGGCAGATGGGAGTGACTCCGAGGCGTCGTTTGGCTTGTGGGGGTTCAGCTCTGCCTCGTGATCATCCATGTTTGCTTCAAAACCATTGGTTTCCACTGTCTCCTCTGGTAGGGAGGACTCCATTGCTTCTGCTGCTTCAAACTGGTTTTCTGGCATCGGGGTGTTGGGGATCTGCCCACCCATGTGCATACGAATGTGCTGCTGCAGAACCACAGCGTTGGTGAACTTCTTCTGGCAGATGGGACATGAGTGCTGCATTTTAAGAGGAGTGTTAGCCCTGTGCACGCCATAATGGGCCTTGAGGTTACCTTTGGTGGAGAATGCACGGCCACAGATTTTGCACTTGTAGGGCCTCTCGCCGGTGTGTGTACGGTAATGCATTTTGAGCGAGCTCTGGCAACTGAGCACCCTATGGCAGATTACGCACTCGTTGGGGTCATTGGTTCTCTTTTCCAGGCCATCTACCATCTGCTGAAGTTTCGCGGTCCCGGAGCTCTGTTCTCCTGGAAGGGCACTACCATTCATGTGATGCAGCACTCCAAGCAGCTCTTTAGCATCCTTCTGTGTCTGGTCCAGTCCAGTCTCTTGGCCAAACATATTAGAGGAAACAGATGGGGAGCCATCACTTGTAGATGGGGAGGGTCTCTGGGAAAATGGGTTCTCTGCAAAGCTGTCAAATGTTGTCTTCAATCCTGGCATGGATGAGGGGTGGAACCCAGCAACAGGATGTCCTAGAATAGGCTTAATTTCAGTCAAATTTGACTCATCCATGGGCACAGACATGCCAAAGGGAATGCCGCTGCTGGTGGGAATATTGTCAAGGTGCTCTGGCACAGGATGTGGGTTCATGATGATGTTAGGGTACTTGTCTTTATGCCTCTGGAAATGCACTTTGAGGTTACCTTTGGTTGTGAAGCGGTTTCCGCAAATGTTGCACTTGAAGGGCCTCTCGCCGGTGTGAGAACGCAAGTGAATCTGGAGAGCACTGTCATTGCCAAAGGTCTTTCCGCAGTACTTACACTTGTGCTTGTACAACGAGTCACCGTTCTTTGACTCTGGTGTGAGGTTGAGCATCTTCGTCTTCACTTTTTTGGAGGACTCAATCCCTGCTGGGATACTACTGAAGGTGCTGGGGAAACCCATGACACCTGGTGACTGTGGCAGTAGTGCTGGTAAACGGCTTGCCAGATCTGGAATGCTTTTCAAAATGTCTGTTTTAGAAGTCATTGAACCCAGTCCTCCAGGTAGAGACGCGGGGATGCCGGTGGGGAGAGGTAGTTTACCTTGCTTCATCGTCTCCATAGAAAGGCTCTGACTGCCGGTCCTTTTTCCTATCAGTGCTGCTGCAGCAGACAGCTGTTGAGAGAGATGTGCACCAAGAGCTTTCAGAGGGTCCATTACTGCCCCTACTGATGACTGCAGACCCTGTGGAGTCATCATGGCTACTTGGATTCGAATCTGTTCTGTGAGCTGGATTTGCTGTAGCTGCTGTTGCTGTAGGCACACTAACTGTTCCAAGATCATCGGGATGGCCTGCATGGCTTCCTGTGATGAGGAAGGAGATTTGCTATTTGAAGAATGTTGGGATACAGCCACTTTAGTGTCTGCCATGGTTTCAAGAGTGACATTTGAATCTTGGAGTTTGGACAAGGCGTGGAAAGCCATCTCAGGGCTAGCAGCCATCTCTGCCTGATCCTGTTGTCCCAAGTCCTCTGCATTATCTTCCTCCGTTCTCTCCAGGTGGTCTGTATTGACGTTTGATAGGGAATGACTGCTGGACCGACTATCGTCATGGTCACTCGTCACGCCATCGGGAGAGCCTTGTGAGTACTCCTCAGGCACTTCATTGCCATCTCCATCTTTCATGATGACCACTTGCTGATTCTTAGTGCAGTTTTTCTCGTGCTCAAGAAATTCAGCTTCATCAAAGAATTCGGCACAGCACTTGTTGCAGACCCTGGTCTCCTCCATTCGGAACCTCTTCATTTCATTTCCAGTCTCCTCAGCTTGATCATCTTGAAGAATCCCTTAAAACAAGAGGATGCATGATTAAATGACTGGACTTCATACAGTTATGACAACATTCGACAAGTGAAAATATGTTTGAAAAAAGGAATAGGACATAGTATAATCATATAACATACAGAGTTGCAAATTTAGACAGACAGCATTAGAGGTGATGTGTAACGGATACAGAACAAGACTTTTGTACAATACACCAACCTGTGATATTTTAACTTTGCTTGTGTTAAATGTTGTGACTTGGTTCTGATTTCAACTATCTATTCTATTGTAATTTTCCAGGTTTCAGTTTGCTCTGTTCCTCTCATGTTGTCCACAGCCTGTGGGTCACTGCACTGGGCAGTTGAGGACTTTTAAATTTTGGCTATTGTCAACAGGGCCAGCAGAGGGCAATCAACTACCTTTGACGCTGTGCAGAACAATGTCCACAAAGACAAAGAGCCCTGAGCATCAAATTACGGTTTCTGAAACATGCCACCAAGCACTTGCTAAAAAGCAGATCTGTTTCCACTGGTGCCACATGTGGAACAAAACTGAGATCCAGTAGATGCAGCTGTGAGGGTGAATCTAGCTCCCACAGAAAGAAATTTATATCTAAAAAATGAAGTTTACTATGCAAACACGGGCTAAAGGTGGGGAGGGGGGAGCAGAGGAGTAATCTAATGCTGATTACCTTCAAGCATTTCACAGCCTGTGAAAGCCTGATAACTTCTCCTGTGTGCATTTTAATTTGTCTGCTGACCAAGAGGCCATTTCACAACTGGGTGTATTGTTAAATGCTAATGCCTCAGAGAAAGGGGGTAGACCACCTGTTTGCATTTGCCCGAGGAAACTGTTGGACTTGTTAATTGCTCACCAGGAGGCATTGAAGCGGTGTCACAAAAAAAAAGTTGCGAACTGCGTTCCATACTGATGAATGCGCAAACAGCTGCGCACTACACTGTACTGGCGCTGTGAATACAATCAACATCCACAGGAGCTGAGCGCACAAGGTGTGACTTCATATCCAACTATGCACTCTTTTCTAACCCAACAAAATCTCTACTGGAGGATTAGGAAGTAAAAACGAGGAGGCAACGCGCTGGTTTACCACTTGACGGCGCATGACCTTTAGCGGGGTACATGACACGAGGTCAGACTAAACCTTCAGCTCACGAGCTGTGTGCCACACAAAACCTGAAATCTTTCAAACTGTAGAGTCATAAAGGCAGAGACAAACAACAAAGGCACCGCGGCTCTACAGAGGGACGTGTTATCAAAGTTTCCTAATTCTAAAAGGTGAGGTCTGCGGCAGCGCTGGAGTCTGCATATGGCACCACCAAAACGCACCCCCACCCAGTCTCAACAGAAAGGCCACTGCTCCATCCCCCACCTCTCCACATATGTACGAAAGGAAACAGTCATGCATTAAACTGGGGGATTTATTGCCTTTAGGTCAGCTTACTCCAGAGTCACATTTCATACAGGGTTTGGGTACCTTTGTTGAAAACCTCAATTTCTGGCGCACGCTTGCAGCAAAATATCAGTAAACGAATACATACATTTCTGCATTAGATACAGAAAAACTCCCAAAGCAAAAGTCATCAAATTTACGAGACAATAAACAAATGGCAACTCAAACAATAGCCATGTAAACTCAGTCAAAGGGCGCACTGATACTGGCCAGTAATTAAAAGTTGTGCGTCAGGATGAATGAGACCAGCAAGTTCGCAAATATCTGAAAGATGTGAAGAAAAAAGTGTATCCTGCGCAGCAAAGCAGTGACTCTGAGCCGCAACAACTTCCCACGCAAGTCGACTAAGTATCAAACAATCAACAGGTAGCGACACACGCTTCAGCGGATCCAAAGAGATCAAAAGGGATCCACCGGCTTCACTTCCCACTAAATAACGACACGAAAAGCCTCAAAGAAGACGATTCAGGATGGAGAAAGTCGACTGATTAAACGTTCAGATCATAGAAGAAGCAGCCATGAAAGATGCTTCACCGTTTGACCTTTCTGATGAGAAATTAAGCAAAAGCTGACAGTTTGAAAGAAAAAGGACCGAACACCTGCATTGAGTTTAAAATCATTTCTGAATGCGTCGCGTCCCACAACGAAAAGCCTGACTCCTGGTCAGTTCAAACGGACAGCAACAGGTCAAAGTGCGACGGGAACAATGTGAACAGCAGCCCCCCCAAACTTTCTGCTAAAATGTCCAGAGCTCGCGACGCGGCATGGCGGTGCCGCACGGCTACTTTTCTGGGTGGCCAACTCTTCCATCTTGCGCGTAAAACTTACCGTTTCCCAGCGAAGCGGGCTCGTCGGAGTCGATGTGCTGCGGCTTGGCTTGCTTGCGCCTCGACATGGTGCAACCATCGGGAGCGAAGAGTTGCAAACAATTTCCCTCTCCTTCTCCTACAAATTCTTCGGCCTGGAAAATTAGCCCCTCAAGTAGAAATGCGCATGTCAACGTAATTATTATTATCAATAATGCATTGCGATTTATCACGGTCCTCTGACAGCTGATTGGCTCCAGTCCAAGTGCTCACACATTATTCAAATGCGCTCCCCATTGATGAGCGGAGCGCAGCGGCAGGAGGGGGCGGGAGGAGCCATGCGAGTGGCCGGATCGCAGGATGGAGGCTGGGTTAATAACACCCAACTCATCGCTCTTTTTCCTTGTTCATGAAAAAAAAGAGAGGAAAATACTGTCAGGGGCACAAATAAGCGAGCAGAAGATCAGCCAAACTCAGTCTCACACTGCGCGTCTGCCTTTAACCTGTCACATTTTTAACTCAGAATTATATGCTGTGAGCAGGAACCTCGCGTGCTTTCCTTCATTTCCTATCAGATCCAAACACACATGCTGCTGTTTCTGTGTGTGTGAGTTTGTGTTTGTGCTGTCTTTCTCTGCAGGGACTCATTGTGTATCACTGCTGCCCAACGCTTCCAGGAAACTCATCATAAGTTATATCCTCCTCCAGCTTTACTCTGTGCTTCTAATCACGTTACTGTATACACACCAGCACACACGTATGCTATCATTATAATGTTTGCATCATTTTCCATAAGCATTTATAGATTTGTTGGGATATTCTTGGAACAAATATTAAAGGAGGGCTGTTTATTAGTAATAAGGGTATAAATGTTGAGCTAAACTTGTCCAAATACAACCAAAAGCTTCACTCGCAGTAGGTGTTTGCACGGCTTTCTTTAGGGTTGAAATCTTTATGATGTAGGATGACAAAAGACATTTCGGCCATCACAGAGCAGCAAACATGAGATCAATGTGACATAAGGTTCATTTTAAGGGATAATTTAACAGAACATACCAGCTTTCACTGTTATCGTGACTGGAGGTTGCTGCTTTCTTACTGTGCACAGTTACTCATGTGTCCAGCATCATATACGGAGATCACTTAACTGCTGTGGACATTCAGACTAATGCAAACGATAACAAGCCGTTACACTGGTGGTCTTTGGCACCAGTAACTTAGTGGTCTTCATTCTTTAGATGGTAGGCCACCTCGAACTGTTGTGAGAGATTATAATTTATGAATGAGGCTAGATTTGTCTCAAAGTCTGTCCTGTTTTTTTTTCTCTACATGTCAGTGCGCTGAGCTGTAAATCCAACACAAACTGTCAAATTACTTAATCTGATTTAATCTGAAAGAAAAGTGTTCAGAATTAAGACAGTCAAAAGAAAAATCAGCAGTGAATAAAATGATTTATCCACATTAACATTCACCTTGTGGGCTTAGCTGGTGCAGCAACAGCATTCCAGGAAGTATCCTACACATCACTGACGACAGTTTGCACAAAGGGAAAAGGCTTTATGAGAGCAGTGATCACTTCCTGCACACTCAGAGAGAACTCAGTGCTAAAAGGTGGAATAGAACGGCTGAACGGATGATCAGCCGGTCAATGTGTTTTTATCTTCAGAGCACGAATGTATGAAGTATGCTCGTACAGGACGGATATCTTGCCTTATTTGTGACTTTATGCAGACAGGAACTTATTTTTGGAAAGCGACATACCAAGCACATACCAAGCTGCGCACGAACGCTGCGCGGCCGTTTCAGATCAGTGAAGTGTGGGAAAATCTATTCTGGATTCAAATTTATTACACATGAAGTGTCGAAGAAGAGAGGGAGGAAAATAATCTCCCTGAGACACTGAGATATAACAAGAGGGATATTATGCACAAAGAGGAGTCAAACGAGCGTAAAGGCTGGATTAAACTGTCCACAGATGCAGAGCAGACGCAGAGGAAACTTTCCTTTAATGCACAAACAGTTAGTGTTGGGCAAGGCAAGGGAAATGTAGTCATGCAGCACAATTCAAACAGGAGGCAGTTTTAAGGTGCTTGACAGACATTTGAGCTTTAAAAGGAGCTGGAAACGATTGAATAAAATGATTGAATAAAAGGAAGGGTGAATATTTATATCAGGGGTGCCCAAACTTTTGACCTCTATGCACCAAAACTGGGTCGCAGGCCACAAGCAAACACCTATTATTAAGATTCAAAATAGTATGACGATCCAAAGTTCCCTTTAATTTACCTTGCACAAACTCCGCCTGCTGGGCTCAGATAATGCTAAATAATTACTTTTTAAAGAGCTTTTTTTTTTTTTACCTCACAAAAACAAAACAGCATGAACAGCCATTTCTTTTATTTCTTTATTTCTTTATTTTTTGCTGGGAACATCCGGCGGGCCAAATCAAAGCTCACGGACGGCCAGCTTTGGCCCGTGAGCCCCACTTTGAGCGGCCCTGATTTCTACACACTCGGAGGCAAAAGTGATGTGGAAAATGGAAATCAAGACAAAAGCAAAATACAAACAGTGGATCTGTTGATGGACCAAAAAGCTTCACCTCTGGTAACTTGTCCTGTGTTTTCTTTGACAATGAATTCCTTCAAGGCAACGAACTGACTGCAAAAGTTTATTTTTCGTCATCAGTTAAAGGAGCTGCAGACGAGTGACTAACCTGACATAAACTATAACTGTCCACTTTATCTGAGTCTAAAATGTGTTATATAATCAGCCACAGCTGATAAGTGCGAGACAAAGACGAGCCAGTATGTCCAGATAAACAAATGCTCTTTAAGAGGCTGGCTGAAGGTGAAAAAGAGGGGAGTGCTGTCTAGACGCTTTATTGCCCCAATAAGAAACTATGCTTGAATACGCTGCTTCTTCCACATTCAATCTAAACAAGTCAAACTGTGTGCGGTCGTAAAGCTGCAGTTGTGGGAACCAGAGGGATATCGGCTGCGTGAGCGACACTTTTTTGGAAATTAAACACTGACACTCATGTGGTCAAGCTCAGACAACAACCAAATGTAGCAGCGATAAATAAGATAAGTTCGCTCGGAAATGGAGCTCAGCTTTCACCTTGACACACATGCACAATCGGTGGAGACAATGATTATGTGAGAGAATAGAAATCCATCTTGCTGCTTCATACTTCTTCTGTAAAGAGCAATAAAGCAAGCGGACAGATGGATCCTTGGCTTTTTGCCCCCCCCCCTGCCTTTTGTTAAAGTGATCGCTGTTTCTGAGCTGCACAGAAAGCATAACATGCGCCGTGTCCTTGACCAGGTCGTGCATCTGACAATAGTGCATCTACGTCGGTGTCAGATGAAAGACCTCATAAATGGCCCATCGGGGCGGTTTGAAAGCAGCCTCGGGACGGATCCTCCACGCTCGGCGAGTATTTTCTATATCCTGAGCGTTTTCTGAATCTCTCTGGAGTTAACACAGGAGGAGGCAGCGAGATGGAGACACATTATGCTTCTCGGATGTGTCATTTGCCGAGCTTTACGACGACCTTGCGGTGGACAAACAATAACAGCCCCAACACTTGCTGAGGAATTGTGAATTGAACATGTGTGTTTTTTTTTAAGGACTCAGTAAAAGATGAAAGGCCAAAGACCATCTTGGGGAGGATGAGCTATCTCACATGAGTGTGACCGTCGGCGCTGCTGTCAAAACAAGCCCAGGTTTTATGAAAAGAGCCTCAGCTCAAACAACTTCAAGTCCTGCTGCACTCATTTGGATGTTTGACCTTCGCTGTGCAAAACTCTGCTACCTTAAATCTGAGTTTAACATCGTCAAGTGACGTCACAATGATCTTGAAAGCCAATCATGGTCCAATATGCAGCTTGCACAAGCGTGCTATGGAGGCCTGAACCCTCACAGCACATGTGCACATACGTTCAGCGAAGGAGCGGACATTTTATCGGGTCTTCAAACATTTCTGGAATCAGAAAACTTGCACTGAAGTAGTTTATGATGTAACACGTGTTGCAGGAAACCCTTGTCATCATTCCTGATGACATTTCAGTCTAATCCCGAGCTCCTCGCGTCGAATCACATGCTTGATGAGTGTTGGATTGCAAATAATTAACCGCCTACAGGAGAAACACAACGACAAATGAGCATTTTCCTACATGAGGAGCTGAAAACACAGCCGGGCGTTTCACCTCTCGCCCTTCCAACACCCCTCTGCAGTCCTGTTATGGTTGACCAGCTTTGGGCTGGACATCAGGACTTCTCCTGAGTGTATTTCCCATATCCTGTTTTATTATTTTATCCTCTGTTGGTTTTCTTCAGGTGCCCCTTAAAACATTTCCTCCCTTGTAGTCATAAATAACGTCATTAAACTCGCACAAAGGACAAAGGGGAACTTTTTTTCTTTTTCATGCAAGACCTGCTTCCCATGGAAAGGGTAAGTAATGTCGAGGATAGTCAAACACAAATGAAAACAGCCCAGGTGACCTTTTGTTGCTCGGACGAGCTCGCTCCCGTGTGTTTTTCCACTCATATTAGTCATATCACGGCATAAGCTCTGCTCGTAGGCAATCAATGCCCCCTTTTCTGTGACAGCACTGTTAAGACTGTGCAGAAATTTTCCCTGCCACCCTTTGTTCTCACTGATTGTACGATCATCTGAACATGGCATTATCTAGCAAATACAAGTATAGAGGCTCATGGCAATTACTATAGTGTCAGACTGTTTTCATTATTGATCAGCAAACACCCTTTCAAATGTCCTCCTTTTCATGAACACATGTATTTAGTTCTTTTGTTTGGTAACATCAGCCTAGAATAGAGACTGAGGGCATTGAGGTGAAAGGTATTGGATGTTTGTCTGTTGGACCAATATTGTTTTTCCCCCATTGAATGTTGCTCTTTTGGAAAGCATATGAGTTATATACCAACATATACCCGTGGTCACATCGGTGTTTATATGTGGTAGATTTTCTGTAGCAAATAAGAAGCTTGAATCCATTCAGAAATGTGTTTTGCTCATTGTTTCTTCACTGAATGTTTGAGCCTCACTGTGCACAGAGATGCATGGACTAAAATGCTGTTTTCACGTTTATCTGCTGAGGGAGGAAAGCTTCTCTGAGCTCACCTTAAACCTGAGTTTAAGATCAGGATTTTGAGACGTTTGGAGGCCAAGATGCAATTTATGTGACGTCCAGCACCCATACGCTGACACTGAATTAAAGAAAAAAATCAGCACATCCATAGATAAATGTCATTTTAACTTGCTTATTTATTTATGTTGAAAAAACACACCAGGCTCACATTATTATTCAAAGCAGAGTATTTCTACATGTCTTAAAACATGCTCTGAAGGGATATGAAACAAATTTCCAAAATGTGACACGCTCATTTGCATGTTAAGAGTTCAGCCGGAAATGGTTGTGTCACCTGGGTGAAACGGGAAGTATAAATGGCCGTGTCTTTAAACTGGATCTGTGCCTTCAGAGATAACAATAAGGCTGCTTATTTGTCTCACACCGTCGGCTCGGAGGTTGGGAGTCGGGGCTGGAGGAAATTATGTGAACGGCATTCCACAAACAACTCTCCGCTGTGGTCGGGAACACTCGGCTTCGGACGACAAGTCCTGTCGGGATTATTGTAACTGCTGTTTATTTGCCATTTTCTTACAGGTGATGACATGAGGAAAGAAAGCCAGAGTGTGTTCTTTAAGGTCTTGGTTTATAGTGATGGTAACAGTCTCATATCCTGCTCAGCCCTGAGTGTGTGATCTGTGTTTATGTGTATTTGTGTGTGTGTGTCGCTGGTGCAGGGGCTGGCGGGTGAGGGGAGAGATCAGTGGCCCACACATGGCTGTAATTTAATGGAGAATTGCCCAGTGGTTCCTGTGCAGAGGTAAACACACCAATAGTCAGGCTTTTGTTATTGCCTGACTATGACAGCCACCTCCATCAATAAACAATAGAGTGTTGGGGGGGGGGGGGGGACAAGGACTCACTGTATGAAGAGAACCCCACTGTGTCCACTTCTCACTCTCTAATCAGCCACACAGTGAAGGAGTGCATGATGAGTCTGAGCAATAATGAGCCCGGAGAGCTGAAGTTTGGAGAGAAAGTAAAGCACAAACTCATTTATGTTTTAAGATGAGAAAAACCCACAACTCTCACATTCAACTCTTATTAATCTACAGCTTTCTACAAGTGTTTTAAGAGGAATCGCCGTTTTGCGGATGAAGAGGTCAAACTTGAAGAATTTGAGACACAATAAACAAAGAGATAGGGAGAGCTTGGCAGTCACCATCAAGCTGTGAGTCAACAGGGGGCCAATCCTTCAAATCTGAGATGCAATCTGGGCCCGGGCCATAAACATTTACAGGGTGGGAAGTGCCGAGCAGAGGGCCTGCAGGATATCAGTCCTCTCGCACTTCTAATTAGCTTATGAGAATGCACTAGTTATACAATAGCACGCTGCCAGCTCCTATTTGGGTCATTTCCAAGTGTTGCTCTCAGTTGAAGGGCAGAAATGTGATAAGATGAAGTCAAAAAGTGCGTCAAATGAAGAATCTGGGTGTTTTTATTAAATGTGAAAAGGCAGAGGATCTGATTCAAGGAATCAACTTCAAATGCAGGTAAATTAAATCAACCAAACAACATCTGAAGAGTTGCATAAGTCAACTTTGCAAATGACTGATTTGATTTGGTTAAACCAGGTGGCTCGGGGTGCAGGAGGACACGTGTTGCATCATTCATACTGATGGATTAAGTTTTGCGGAAAGTGCAGCCAGATGGCAAAATGACCGGAGCGAAGTATGGTGCTGATGAAACATTGATGATGGTAGCAGCACGCCCACGTTAACGTGATCTCATGCTGACACGCCCACCGACATATGCACACACACACACACACAGCTCCCGTGCTGTGAGGCAGAATATCGATCGAGCACACAGGGGTCACATTTATTTGCAACAATACGTCAAAATGTGTGAATGACGAGCAGGAAAAAAACACAACATGGCACATGAAAGTAATGCCATAACCTTAAAATTTCTGTTTTTCTGATTGAACTTTTATAAGATAAGATAAGATATACGATAAGATATACTTTTATTGTCCCCATGGAGAAATTTTTCCTGGACTCCATCCATATGTTGTTATTGACATATGTGGCAACAGATATTACAATAATATAATTATAATGATTCAAATAGTTTTGAAGCACTTCTTAAAGGCTCATTTCTCATAAGGAAAAAGCTCTCAGAAGTGCCTGCGGGTGCTGAAGGTAAAAACTTCTGAACACAAAGGAAACACTTGACAGTGAATGTGCTCGTTCTTCTGCGGCTCAAAGACTATACGACACCTGGTGGGTTTTCAGGCTCCTCAATGTAGGTTTACAGCGGCCATTGACAAAGACAGCCGTGGACCTCAGAGGTATTGACTGCCTTCTGCGACCTGCTGAAAGAAACTCTTAAGCCCCTCGGCCTCTGCCTACTGTATTCACAAGCTTTCACTCCCTGCCATTTAAAATTTGCTCACACTTCCTGATGAAGATGAGTCAAATATCCTGCTGTTCGTGTTCTCTTCGTGCTCTTGAAAAATGTTTCTTGGTGCCATAATATCTGATATTAAATAAGGTTAACATTTTGATTTTTGAATTAAAAAATAAAGCAAAAAGCAAAAAAACAAAAAAACAAAACTCTGGCATGTTTGAGTTTGTTGTGCTTCATCTTGTCAATAAAGTTCAAAGAATCAGAGCTCATTCTACTATGAGTGCAATGACATGGATAGGAGTGTATTATGGTTGTTATAGCAACCACAGAAATGGCCTCTATGCTGAACAATAGTCAGATGGGCCTTGGGGAGGCCCGGTGGCAGCCCCCCCCCCCCCCCCCCCCCCAACCCACATCTGCTGCCCCCACATTCAGACTTATGGGATGTTCTGCCGATTATTTTCTGTCCTGCTTCCCCCTTTCAAAACTGACAGGCCGAGTGAATGAGAATGAAATTAGGAATTCTGCCTACATCTGTGCAGGAACTGTGATGCAGTAAGCTGTTTTGATAGGAAGAGAGAGAGACATATGAGGTCCTGCTGAAGTTATTCAACTCGGCGGGGTTGAAAAAGTGTGTGACAAAAGTTCTTATGTGCTGTGCAGGGTTTATAATGGCAAACAATTCCAGAGGAAGAGCCAGAAGCATCCAGCTGCATGGGCGGTAAATAATAACAGTGCATAGCAACCAGGAAGGTATGCAGAGGTAGAATATGTATGCTTCTGGGCCTTTCTTCTGCCCTTTTTTTTTTTTTTTTTGCTTTTATTGGCGAAACGTAGCAGGACATAAACACAGCGGGTGGATAAACAGAGGCAGGAACAACAGAACTCACTCTACAGACGCCACCACAGATTAAAGCAGCATTATCTCACAATTTTACCTGAAAATACTCAGAATCAGAATTGGCTTTATGGGCCAGGTATATGTGCACATACAAAGAGTCTGACTCTGGTTTAAACACTGAACTTAATCTGTGTACTTGCATAGAAAAAAAGGACATGCAGCCTTAAAATCATGCTGATGGTGCATTGACTTGTCATCGCTCTGCACCTGGAATACCTGTTCCTGCACTGTGTGACTTGGCTGGGCAGGTATGATATCACACTTCACACACCTTTAACTATGTCCCTGATTTTAATGAAACTGGGCCAGATTTTATGGAGAAAATGTTTTCCGGTTTCCCCTCTGATGTCCTCCAGCTTCCTGGTGGACAGATAGCCTTACTTGCTGCTAAAGTAACCCGCTAAGCTAGTTAGCTCAGTTAGCTGACTCTGTTCGGATCGGGCTGGGAGCGCGGAGCGTTTTGGACTCGGTGAAGCGGTGATTCCTGGCAGGAAGAGGACGTTAGTGGAGAGAAGAGAAAAAAAAGAGAGTGAGAGTAAATCTCAGACTGGGTTTTTAGTTGCTGGTGAGAGATTAAATAAAGCCAGCTAAATAATATTAGCTGGCTGTTGCTTCTTGTGTTGT
Source organism: Chelmon rostratus (assembly GCF_017976325.1). Taxonomy (NCBI): domain Eukaryota; kingdom Metazoa; phylum Chordata; class Actinopteri; order Chaetodontiformes; family Chaetodontidae; genus Chelmon; species Chelmon rostratus. The sequence goes on along the minus strand of NC_055667.1, from coordinate 24,845,651 downwards.
TGCACTTGCATGATGTTTGGCTCTTAGCAAAAGTTTTTGAGTGGCTGGTTTCTGATCATAAGTAACATAATAGATAACAAATGCACGCATGCAACAGTGGTGCAAAAGTGAAACGCACTAAGAAATTGCAGGTGAGCTAAATAGCAAAAAAAAGTCCAACTTTTGCATAATGCTGCTTTAAAATATAAAATATCATAAAGAGTCAATGACAGTGAAGAGTCGCCATAGTGTCTTGGATAATTGCAGGATGTTGCTGACTGATCTGATTTTTATACCACAGCGACCTCACAAAAAAACTGTGTTCACGTATGACAGAGAGGGCGCTTTACTTTATGGGAGGCACAACTGTAAATCACGAGCCAGACAAAAAGGAGAAAACCCTGTCGTGCCTTTGTCCTTCGGCTCCTCGCGGACAGCAGCCAGGCTGCGCTGGACTGGAGCCACCTGCCTGTCTGCAAAGCCACCGCCACCGACTGAAAGAGAGACCACCGCTGCCTTCCTGCGTGATGCAGGGAGGATTTAAGCTTTTAGTGAAAATGAGCTCACGCACACACACACACACACACACACACACACACACACACACAGCACATTAAAAGTGTATCATTTGAACAGTGTTTCCGCCCAGCTTGACTTCACAGACAATGCGAATGAAAAGCTCAACATTTGTTAATAACATGGACATATTATTACATCATATTATATCACATGACTGCATCCTGTTATATGTTACATGTCATGAAGTAGCTGAAAAGAGAAATATTCAGATAATTTATTTAAAAATGTAAAAGTAGCCACAGTATGCATGTACTTAAAAAGTAGTGTGCTTAAAGTACCAAAAGTAAGATTGGAACATGATTGGATTGTTGTTATTGATGTATTAATATGTAAGTGGTGCTTTAATGTTATTGTGGAGCTACTTTTAATGACCTCTTATAGTTTTTGTTCAAGATTCAAGATTCCTTATTGTCATTGAGCATGACATGTCAATGACATTGCATTGCCCCCATGTTAGAAACAAGATAATAAGAAAGATAAGAAAGATGATAAAATAAAATTAAGATATTAGAATAAAATAAACCAACATGCAGTAAAAATATGCATAAATGCAATAAAAATATACCAGAAATGAAAATATACTAAACAATAGACAATAAAATATACCAATGAAATGTACCAACAGAACAAAATATACCAGTGAAATGTACCAATATGCTAAAATGTATATAATTTAGTTAAGTGTGTGTACTGTGTACTTAAATGTGAAGTACACAGAAGGTGCAGGTGGAGGTGGAGGTGTAAAAGAGGTTGTTGTTTAATACGCAAGAAATGATCATATTTTATGTTTTAAAGTCTTATTTTGAAAAGTAACCAGTAACTTAAATAAATGTAGTGATGGGACAAGTACGATATTCTGTAGTGGAGTTGAAGTATAAAAGAAAATGAAAATACTCAAAGTACAAGTACCACATAACTGTACTTAAGTACAGAACTTGTGTAAAGGTAGTTTAGTTACTTTCCACCACTGAAAAGCCCAAAATCACAAATTTCCTTCGGTTCAGACTCAAAACTGCCCAGAAAGTGATTCAAAGAAATAGAAATAGACAGGGAGGTGGAGCAGAGGAGGGATTCCTCCTCCACGATGGTCAGACGTGTAGTAGATGGTGAAAAGAAGTCTTTGTTATGAAGTGTCCGAACTTGTATTACTCGTTTGAATCTCTGCGCTGTTTGGCCCCCGGCCTCCTGATCACTAACCTCTTTGCTCGCAGGTATTTGTTTCTGAAAAGCTGAGTTCTCCTAATACTCAGCGACCACTGATGCGTTTACATGCAGGACATAAAAGGAGGGGGAGAGAGAGGCTTCTGTCCGAGGAGGGTATCCAAACCCCCACATCCATATTGATTAAACAAATTTGCCACAAATCATTTTACAAATGCCCAGTGGGGGGCTATAGAGGTTGGTGGAAATGCCCCATTCATGCTCCGTCCTCCCCCGCAGAGCTGAAGTCTCGACTCTTGGCTCGTTTAAGCGTGCTGACAGCTTCTGATCCTCCAGCCATCTGTGGGGTGGGCTGGCCAGCGCCGAGGGGTCTTTGTGTTTTTACCTTCAGGAGATTTAACACTGAAACTTAAAAAAAAAAAAAAAATCTGAAGGTGAGGGACCCCACCCATAATGCTGGTTAACTGTGAAGTCAAAATGGCACAGAGCAAAGGACAGGAAGCTCACTGATAAGCATCTTTATGATAAATTGTTTGTTTGCAGGATCTGAAGTGAATTTTCACAATAAAAGCATCACTCTTACAGACAAAGTAAGTTTCTCTGCAGCACATAGCAGATGCACGATGCGCCCTCTCTGTGACTCATACTAATCTGGGTTAGCTGGAGCGCCGCCTCCCTCGCCACGCTTCTCTTTGTGAATGAAAATGGGTGGGGACCGCTATGTGGAGTGTGTGTACATGTGTGTGCACATGTGCTGAGCTGCTGCCCTGCAGGGGAAAGTAAACAGGGGGCTTGAACACACTTTGGCAGATGCACACACCGCAACATGGAACGCTAATTGAGTTATTGAGTTGGAACAATTAAGTTGTATAATTTCCATGCTTGTGTACATTTCGGTCTAGATTTTTTTTTCTCCTTTAGCCCAGTTTGTTGTTTTCGTTTAATATCATCAGTAGTCATTTTAAATATTGTAATTTGTGGGCTACTGTTACAGAAGAGAATCAATATCTAAAATGGCTAATCTTAGGCTAATCTGAAGCTGTATGTGTCGCATGCTGCCTGTTGACGATGGAAATTAAGTCTAAAGCAGAGAAAACAATCAAAACAATCTATAAAATCAGTCAATGGCCCACCGCGCTGAGACGTGAACAGCTAGAACTGATGAAAAATCCTCATTACAGATGTTTTATCATCATATTCTCTCCAGGTTCTAATCAGGTTGAAGTAAACTGCCTCTTTGCACGGGGGGGTCCCTCCCCTTCTCATAACCTCAAACACATGGTCAGCTCCTATTATTTTAACTGCTTCCAGTGACTTCAGATCTCGCTCGACCTCTGAGTGCAATCAGGGGAAGGAATGGCCACATTAAAACAAGCAGGCCGGCGACAGCTGAGGTTACCCCCGTTATGAAGGGCTGGATGCTACTTTAAAAGCTGCGAACGGTCATGAATGATCGATCGGTGTCTCTGGGAACAATGCTAATTTTTGATGTTAAGGTGATAAAAAAAGGAGATGACTCCTGTGTGTCTTATGCATGTGTGTCTCCCTTCCATTCATGTGGAATACATGTCTGGAAATTATCTTGCTGCTGTTCATACAGAGGTCAAAAGACACATGATGAGTAGGCTCAGAGGGAGCCTGATTGGATTTTTGAGGAGAACAGCAAACAGGTAATGCTTACAGCAGCTGTGTGACTGTTCGTGTGTGTGTCAGACGGCGCTCACTTCCTGCCGGGTGGGGATTTCGCCAGCGTACGACAGCACGGATCCGGTGGCATTTTGATCAATTGCAGAGTTCAGGTGAATACGTGCGTGCACACGTACGCTGGATTACGCGCATCAAACATTTATTGGGATTTAGAATAAATTCCTGCATCGCTGTCCTTATAGGCCCCGGCCCCTAAATGCTTCCCCAGAAACCTAATCCAACAAAACAGCCCATCGCTCATAAAGCCGCCACATGAGTGATGTGAGCAGAGCGAGTTATGGCGACCCTGGGACACACAACTCTTCCCTTTGCTCAAACGCACAAATTCCACTGATTTGCGCTCATCTGTGATCTGAAGCAACTGTCGCCTCAGTTTCAGGGTAGCGTTTGTAAAATGCTTTCCTACCCCGGTTTTACATTACTTGTAAAAACGTCCGGGTTGTGCTCGAAAATGGACGAGAAGCAGTTTCATTCAGCAGCAGGCCGCTCATTTCATCCTGCCGTCTGATTGCTGCTATTGACGAGCAGCTGCTTTCGAGTCGCGTATAATCAATGTCTTTTTTTTTTCTGTTTGCTGCTGCTGTTAGTGGAGATGGAGGGCTGAGTCAATAGTAAGCTGCTGATAATGGAGACACAAAGAGAAACTTGTTTGAGGATAGCTAGCTAATCCAAGCCATTGTGCAAAATATCTTGCAACTGCAACTGTAAAACGGACATTGTGAGCATGAATATAAAAAAAGCAGAGGGAGAGAGAGAAATGGAGCGTGTGGAGGTCAATTAAAAAACTCCCTCTGCTTGAAAAGAGAAAGAAAGAGGTGAGTTCTTGTGGCTAACATCTTTAGCTGAATTTAAGCAGGCTGTCACACACACACACACACCCTTCTGTGTATCCAATCCTCAACCCACCTAGTCGGAAGTTACAGAGGCTTCGTCCACACAATGAGATAAATATACTACTCCACTCTTGCCTGCAGATTTTTCTCATAAAAAACCCCTTTGATAGTTTAGCCATCTGGCCGGAGCCAAAAAAGTCCTCATAAAAGAGGCCCAAATAAGGTCAGGGGTCACTCCCTCCCTAGGTCAGGGGCCCTGGAAGGTTGTTATAGTGGACTTTACTAAAGTTGTCAGCTCAGATCCCCTTGACAAATTAAAGCACATTCTTCTCTTTTTAACAAGTATTCCATTACAGTCAGACTTCATACTCTCTGTGAGGGGGGGCAGGGGTGGGCTGCACAGATATGGAATATTAACTCACAGTGTTGGCGCATGGTGGGCTCAATCACTGTTTTCACAAATCTCACAATCAATGGATGCAAGTAGTTTTTCATCAATATGTGATTATAAAAATCCTTTCATATGTAAGATTAGACTTTTGTTGAAACCACTGGGCAAGCAAACGGCCTTTACTCAACACGTAGTACATTAAAGGTGCAATGACAGCCTGTCATTAACCCTGACCTGTGTGCGTCTCCGTCCAAACGTCCGGAGGATGAAAGGCTCGGGTTGGACTTATCGCGCAGACACATTTAGCCGGCTGCTGTCTGTGTGTCAGCGCGTAGAATCTGCCCGCTAACACAACACAGACGCTGTGAGCTTCGGTATGACGAACACACGGCGCACATTTCAGGCTATTTCAGACATTCAAACAACAACAACAACAACAGGGCCACACTCTGGAGTCAAGAAATAGTCCCTGCTGAGAGATAGATGAGATAATTGATGCCGCTCTCATGCATGTGCGGTAAATACTACGGCTAACAGCTTAGCTTAGCACAGAGTGTAAACAGGCGGAAGCAGCTCGCCGGCTCTGTCCAAAGGTGCAACAAGATATAAAATGTTAATTAGTGAGCTGTAGAGGTGCTGATAGGTGGATTTTGTCAACTTTAGACTGAGCCGTGCTAGCTGCTTCCCCCCGAAAATCCAATCTAAATGTTAAGCTAAACTAAGTAGCTGCTAGTGGTGGCTTCATGTTTACCATACAGACATGAAAGCACTGAAAGCACTATTGATCTTCTCATCTAGCTTTCAGCAAAGAAACATGTATTTCAAAGATGGCAAATGATTGATTTATCAGCATAAACATTTGATTGACAGCAAAATAGGCAAAATAGATAGACAGAGTACTTTATTGATCCCCTGCGGGAAAGTGCAGCAGCAATTAAATGTCACAAAACAGACATAGCTCAGGCAAAGCTGATGTGAGTTAGGTAAGAAAAAACAATATTTTAAAGATATGTGTACACATGCATAAAACCAATGTACTGGGTAAAGATATAAAAAAATGCAAAATACATTTATAATTAAGATAAGATGGAGAAAAACATCTGAACAGATCTGGTTTCTGAAATCAGGGCCCAGCTGATTCCCCCAGGACACGGATGAGGTGGGAGAACAGGAGTCGAGCAGCGCTACATCTGTCTTTATACCCGGTGATTTTCACACACGTAAGAATGTGTTTGGTTCCACCCCACATGCTTTCAAAAACCCATCTGAAACAGTCAAACAAATGCTCAGCATATGACAGCCCCTATGTGACTGCGGGGAGGTTCGGACAAAGGCGAGCGCTTTCCACCGCACAGCTGCTCTGCTGCAAATTTGTCTTGAGCTCTTTGTCCGGGCCTTTAAAGTGTTAAAGCTCTCGCTCCATGCTCCAGTCGCTTCCGAAGAAAGGTGCTGCCGGATGATACATGGCCGCAAGTGTCCAGTTTCAGGGGAAATGGTGAGAGAATTGGTAGAGAACGATCAGCTCCATTAAACACCGCTGAAGAAGAGGACCTCGCGAGGCCGACGGGAGAAATCAATACTGGCCAAGCTACAGGTGGGGTTCGTGGAGCTGGGACACACAGATCTTTGGTCGGAATAAAGTGTGGGAGAGTGCCACATTTCCTTTTTAAATCAGTGTAAAAATCAGAATTAAAATGATGAATTTAAGCACATGAAAGATGAGCAGAATTGAAAGAGGTTATCATAATTGGACACTGAAAATTACACATTTCACAAAGATCTTCTGTCCCATTTTCACTGAACTGATGATGGAAGGCGACAGGGGAGGAAAAACACTTCAAATTCCTCGCAGACAAGAATGCAACGTCTCCAGTTTCTTATAATCAGCGCGACTATGGCGGGAGAAAATAAACAAACACTTTTTTTTTTCCTCCTCGCAGGACTTTTGCCTGAGGGAGCCAGTATGAGGAGGGGCTTCATCACAGCCCAGCGTTATTAATCTTTGTTAATTGCAGGCTTCGCCATTCAAACGTCCCACAGCTGTATTTCTCATCAGCCTGTTTATAGTGGCAGGAAACTGACCTCCAACATGAGCTGAGAGATAATAAAATCTCAAGTTGTGTTCAGTGTCTTTGAAAAACGTCATTAAACGTCTGAATATGCAGAACATCAGCAGGAAGGAGCGCGGTGATGATTTTTTTGAATGCATTTATTAATTAGCAGATTATAAAGACTTTCCGATTTTGAAATTAAAAAATCCAACGTGCACCCGCTGTGCCTGCAGCTCTTAATGCCTTTGTGAGCACCTGCTTTGCTTGTTTGTGATGCGCATGTCCAGCTTTTCATGGGCAGCGGGAGGATGTGACATGCCTTCAGTGCCCATAACACAGCTTGCATTCCATGTGTTGAACAGTGACGGCGTCCTCTTTTGAAGAGGAATGCATCATGGTGGAATAATTGCCCTTACTCTTCTCTGGCCACTTAGTTAAAAGGGATTCAGATGGTTTGGGATCTCTCTCTCCACCACCCCTCCTCCCATGGGGCAGGGAGAGGAGGAGAACATGAGGGGGGGATGGGCGTGTTTGACTTGGGAGAGCTGAATTTGGAAGGGGGGTAAGAGTATTTACATAAAAGGCCAAACTTACTCCATTTTTCAGCCATAGAAAGTGACTGTTTTGTTGCCTGTTTTGCTAATTTCTCAAAATTACAGCTCCTGTATGAAGACCTGGTGCTCGCACTCCGGCTGGCATTCCACAGAGATTCCTTGAATTAACTTTCCAATAGAAAGCGACCTGCACAACAGACACGTCCACTGGATTAAAGTGGCGTTTCAAAGGCCACATGATCCTGTTGGATCACGTAGCGACTCGGCTTCTTGTCACCTCTTGTTGGCGGGGCTGGCCGGCTGCTGGGAGGTCCGAGCGGTCCACGCCGCAAGTTTTGGTGGTGGGACAAGTGAGTGCATGCGGATGTGGCTTATCGGGGCGCTACGCGCGCATGTTCACACACACCTGCACTGCATTTGTTGAGTGATTCATGGGCCAGCAAGCACAACAGGTTTTTAGAGTTTGACTATTGTGACATTTGGGGAAAATTAGCTTTTGAGGTCATTGTCTGTTTGTATGTTTTGCAGCAGGTTTGTCAGAAATATTCATCACTGCTCACTTACATTCTTTGCTGGATGGTCATCTCCACCACGGGTCTACTGCTGGAATAAGAAACATGCTGCAAGTGTGTTTATAAGCTATTCCTCAAAGTTCAGGATATTGAGAAACTTATGACACGAGCTAATAGGGAGACACGTGTAGCTGATTCAAATCAAACTGCACTGATTCCAGATGTGTCACTTTTAACCGCCAACGTGTGTCTGTCGTCTCCAGGCCTGCAGTATCATGCTCCTGTGATTTTGTCAGTCCTATTGAGTCAGTCTAATGTTTGCAACCCCAGCCCCCGCAGTGGGGCTAATTAAAACAATTTCAAGGACAAAGGAGGAGAGCCTATTGTATCACCCAACCAGCAGTGCAACGGATATGGTGCCAGAGGGGCACAGTTGTCGAGGATTAGCGCCCCCTTCGCAGGCGCAGATGGATCTATCAGCCTCCCACCACCGGCGATGAGGGTCTGAGTGAGACACCCTCCTCCAGGAATGTAGATGCAGTCAGAAGACTTGACATGAAGTAAGGAGCCGACAGGAGCAGATGACAGAAAACAAAACTAGAGAATTTAGAGTCGGTTTCTGATTGACCTGTTGATTTCTGAAAACTGACCAAACCTGTTGTTCACGACATACATGAACATATTTAGTTTTCATTAAGATGCTGCAATGCATGGAGGGAAATCATTCTGAAATTAAAAATAATATTTGTGTGTTGCACCACACACAGGATCTGGTGACTGGTTTGGCAATTTAGTCTATTTATGAAAAACCACCCAACAGCCATAGTTTTTTTGACACATTCCTGAGCTGTGCAGCGCCCACCCCCTTCCTAAAACAGAGAGATCTGCTGGTGACACATCTTCAAACCAACTTCCTCTCCTTCCTTTCAGCTCAAATAATGGCTCAATGAGCTGGATTCCCTCTGTCCTGACTCACATCCTCCGTGCCATAACATTTATGCTGCCCATTCAGAAGCTGCCCTCATCAAACTGCTGTGTGAATCACAACAGGCAGGCAACCGACTCACCTCATTACATCCTGACTAATAGTCTGAATATTAGTTAGCGAGAATGTGATATCAGCAACAGAGAGCTGCTGCAGTAATGTAGCTTTCCATAGACTTTCATTGTCAATTTTAATGTTGATTTTCTGCCACTCAGACACCCACAGCTGAACCGACCTGAACTCAAACATTAATCTGGGCAGGAATCTTCCAGGCGGAGGTGTCGACAGTGATCGTCTCATCCATGCTTTTAAGGCATTGTTGTTATCTCCGTGGCCTGGCCATACTTATCTCGCAGAAGGAACTGTATGTGAGCAGAAACAATAGGCCTGATTGAGTGCATTCCCGAAAAGGTGTTGGGTTACACGGGTCTGGTCTGTTTAATAGATGATATCTGTCTGAGGGGTCTTTGCCACGTGATCTTTATCACTGGGCTTTTTGAGAAATGGTGCATCATTCATAAACTAATTAATTATCCGCCGTGAAGTTGTGATGACAGGAAATACCCCGAGGCTGTGTGCTGCGGTTAGTATAAGGGAAGAGTTCATTTGCTAATAAAAAATATTCAGCAACATATATTTGATCAACTCTAACCAATAATCTCCTCAAAAAAAAAAAAAAAAAAAAAAAAAATAAGCAAGAAACCTCCAGCATCCGGATGAAAAGCTCATTTCATTTCCATTTGAAGAAAATAAATCTCATCCATAAGTGCTTGTACATTCATACAGGCCCACAAACCCCCTGCTTGATTTTAAGACAGCCACAATAATGCAATTAGCCTAACAAAGAAAATGGTAATCCACGAGCCAGTATGAGTGCATGGGTGGGATGCATCTGTAATGACCTGAGAATGACTCTGAGGAATTTTCACACCAATAAGCTCCAGGAGAGCCAGACTAAAACTTCACTGCAACACGCATTCATATAGTGCTAATCTCTGTGTGGTGCAACTGAAAAAACAAAAAAACTTCTTGCATTCATGCACATTTCAAAGCCCTCTTCCGCTTCCTCTATAATGGAAGATTTTAAATATGAGTCTAAACCACAACACATTTGTTAAATGGTGTATTTTTTAAATTTATTTATTTACACACAGTCTGTATTCCCAGATATCAGCTCGACATTATCAGACCACCAGCGGATTCATAGCTGGGGGTGGAATCACATATGCTAATAAAGCAGATGTCCACAGTCCTCAACACATTCCAGGCAGCCTATAAAAACAAAGCGTCTTTCTTCCCTAAGGAGCACAGCCCCATCTCTGACTGTCTCCAGCAGTCACAAAGCTTCATATAAACATTCAGTGTTATAACCTGACGATCGGAGCAATGCCTCCTTAAAGCAGCCGCGGCAGTCCGACCACTTCGGACGACATTTTGGGAGCACTCTGCGTGTTTGGCCAAGGTGTGGGTCCTTGTCCGAAAACTTTCCATGACACTGGAAGTTTCGGGCCACGTCTCTGTGTCTCTGCAGTCCACTGTGCCCGACTCCCGCTGAATTCATCAGCCATTGTTTTCTCTGCACAGGCATTTATGATGTCACTGCAAACATAAGCTTTGTCCTCAGATGAAGGATCAGCCAGGGTTCGTGCCCTTGTGGGGTCAAACCAACAGCAAATATGGACAGGCTATGACTTAGATCATGGGGCTGGGTGGACATTATGGCGGCAGTAAGAAAACTTCATTTGAGGAATAAAAGAATGGGCATCAATAGTGACGAAGACGCACTTTCTTTTGTGCTGATAGCAACAAAAGTGACTCATTTTGCAACCACATTAGTTATGCTATTAGTAATACTTGAAAGCTTTAATCTTATCTTCTCTCTCTGCCCCCACCGCCATCCCCTCTCTCCACCTCCCTGTTCCCAAAAACACCATATCAAAATAAACACAAGGGCATTTCCTGCGTTTGTCACTCACCGTGTGCTGAATCATCACCACTGACGACATACAGGCAAGTCACAGCGACACAAGCTGAGAGTGGCCTGATGGAAAGAAAATATTTCTTCAGCGTTTGCATGAGAAAACTGGCTTTCTCGCCTTGGCAAGGGATTCTCCGCAAACACATATGATATAATGATACTGCAAAAATATTGCAGAGTTAATCTGTGTTCTTTCCAACAGTGATCCATACGCTGCTTTTCTAATTGCTCCATATCCACCCTGGAGGTTTGATTTTTTCAGATTGCATAAGAATGTATTTGTCACAGCAGGATCTGTGTGCATTCAGTGCTTTGAAAGCAGGCAAGGTAAACACAGACTTAAGCACACACACACACATGCATGCACACACACACACATGCAACAATGGCTTGTATCTGTAAAGATCAGATTTCCATCATGTTTGTTTTCTTAGGATAAGGCATGTGTGAACAAAGACAATATTTTGCTTGCTCGTAGCCATCTGTTGAAACCACAGGAATTTCTAAAATTGTAAATAGGTTTATTTTGTTATGTGACAATTAATTAATTTAGGTTGAACACTGACCACTGACTGAGATGACCATAAGTTATATGTTTGAGCTGTGAATCCCACCAGGTGCTTACACTCTAAATGTCCACACAAGCCCATTTATCTGATTTGTTATAATCAGCATTACTCTAATTATTGAATGCTTAAGAACAATCTAATCACTCCATAATGGCAGGCGCGCAATGAAAACAAATGTCGAAGCGCACAAAAACTGACTGTCCTGCAGTGCAAACTATGAGAACGCGGACAGAGAAAAGACAAAGCAACATGCTGACATGTGAGAACGATCAGAGGCTGTCACAAACCTGAGCATAAAACAACAAATCCTGCGCAGAGCTAAACCTGATGGCACAAGGCTGACACTTCACCACTGCTCCCAGCGCAACTTCAATCCCACAAAATATGGAATAAAAGACAACAATCGAGCGATTGTTCCCGCTTCAATACACGGCACCATGTGCACGGTCAAAACCAGGCAAACACTCATTTGTTTCGGGTTAGTGGCACAGAAACAGGACAGGGAAACAATGGCTAAATGTCTTTGTTACTGAATCACAAAAGCTGATAGCTGGTTATTTGCATTCACAAGATCACACTCAGCGCTCATTGCTAAATGGTGAAACCCACATCGTTATAAAGGACATTGTTATAAAGGGCTCTGGCTCTGTGTTGGCAAGCAGGAGATACTGTAGCATTCCTTTGTCCATTAAAGGACTTTTATGGGCTTTGGTACTCTCACTCCAGCCATGCCTATTGGCTCAAAATTATACTTATTTTTCTGCCCCCTGAGGACTGGTTTTAAACGGCTGCTTTCAATCATAAAGAAACAACAACAAAGGAGCCTGTCAGGGTAATGCTTCCTGACAACCCAAGATAGACAAAAAAGACAAAAACAACACCCTAAACACTCAAGCGCCAAATGGATACCCTACAAAAAAGTGACAAAGCTTTCAGAATGTGAACTTCTGACTAGACAGAAGAAATAAGTGTGTCTAATGTGTACATTTGAGCATAAAATCGCTTTAAAATGTGCATGATTTTATTAATGAAAAAGAAAAATATACAATCACCCACAGAGGCTTGCTATTGATTCCACTCTTGGACACTACAATAGCCTAATAATGTCTTAGCAAATAATCACACTGCATTCAGAAAGGCAAATTAAAGTCTTTTTGTTACTTGGCTGTAAAAGGCAGATCAATTAGCTCTATCAGCTTGTGTTTCTATCACACGGACAAAAAGAAGTGAGCAGGGACAAGATAAAAGCCTCCAGCGCACCGACGAATCAAAACTCACTTAAGATGTCAATAGTGTCACGGCGAAAAGACGCCCGCATCGGACAACAAACCCGGATCAATACGTTGCCAATCAGTTAATTTCATTAAGACATTCGCTGCCATTTACTGATGGGACAGCAAATTGTGCGCAAACAGAGCAAAGGTCAGAAATGTATTGTGGCAGATTGTACCTGGAGGAGCGAAGTGTGAAGAGCAGTTTGCACTCAAGTGGCTCCTGGAGGATTTATAACCACATCTGATGGAAGAAATTAAACGTAGCACTAAATTCATTAAAGTTTATTTTACAGCCCTTTGACTTTTTCACACTTTTTTTTAAGCGCCGTCCCGCTTCCTAATGCTCACGTGTTGATCTCCGCTCTGGTTGTTTTCCTTCCATCACCTGCTCCTCTCTGGATCTATTTATGTCCAGGAGGAATGCATCACAACTTACGATTTCTTTAAGCAGCTGTGAGTGGAAATTGCTTTTTGGGGAGACATTTATGACCCCATTCAAAGGCTGACATCTCAAACACAGGAAGGAAGGAACTCAGAAGTGCCATACAGTATCTGGAGGTCCATTTAAAACTGCTGCTACCTCTCTGAGAGAAGAGAGAACTTTTAACCAAAGCAAATCTTTCATGACAGAGTGATGCGATTTCTGTTTTTTAAAATCGAAGTGCATAAAAAAAATGTGACATATTGCAACATGCATTCATTATTGAAATAAAAAGCCACCAAGCACGTACGAAATAAATTAAGATTCTAACATTTCACACTACAGCAGTTCAAACTACCCCCCCCAAAAAGCTCTAAAGATTTTTTTAGAGCATAGAAAAAGCACTTAACCCAGCCATGGTGTCACATGTGGAACAGGAGGAGGGGGGGGGGGGGGGGGGGGGGGGGGGGGGGGTGGACTCTCCTCCTCAAGGGTGCTCAGGATTAGGGCCTGGAAGTCTGTAAGATAATAGATCAAACAGATACACCAGAGAGCACTTCTTGCTTTTCCCACGTAACGCTCTTCTTCACACAGAATGGAATTTCAGGAGCTTTTTTTTTTTTTTTTGCAATTCCACCTGAAGACCAGGTCCTGGAATCACACACGCTGTTCAAAAGGGTCACCAGCGACGCCACGGATCATTGGCGTGATTGTAATATCAAAGTGAGCTGGAGTGCGGGCTCTGACAATGCAAGAGCACAACTTACCGCAGTCCAGACCCACGAGGAGGCAGGACAAGGTGCTTTTCATCGATGCAAGTTTTTCACTATTCTCTGTTTATTATGGACCAAACAACATGATTTGTAGGAGACATTCTGCATTCAGTTCAGTGGTGGAAGAAGCCTTCACATCTGTTACTTAAGCAGCAATACAGCAATTTGAAAATACTCAAGTACAAGTTAAAGTCCTGCAAAATTAAATTTACTGAAGCACAAGTAAAAAAATATTATCAGCAAAATCTTGGCTAGTCAAAGAAAAGGAAAATTATGCAGCAGGATGGACCCTGCACGACACATTACTGCATGACTATGACTGCTGCATTCATATGGAAGCAGCATTGTGATGTTAAGCTGGATTTTAGCGACTTCATCTTGGAAAATATTTGCAAAGAGTTATCTGAGAGGGTCGACGCCACGCTGGAGCGCTAAAGCCAGCAGACATTTAGCTTAGCTTCGCAGAGAGACTGGAAAAAAGAAGAAAGTTAGCCTGTAAGCCCAAACTGAGGGAATAAAATCAGCACCTTTAAAGCTCAACACATCGTATCGTTTGTTTAAAACTGTTGCAGTTTTACTCCTAACCTATGAAGCGAACCACGCTAGATGTCTCCCTCCATTTCTAGTCTTTATGCTATGCTAAGTAGGCTGCAGCTTCCTATCTAACAGACAGATATGAAAGAGGTTGCAATGTTCTGACTCTTAAAAAGAAAGTAAATATGCAGATTCCTCAATTATTCCTTTAATCTGCCAAGCGACTAGTAATTGCTGTCAGGTAAATGTAGCATAACATGGTAGTACTCGTGAACAGTACCTCTAAATTGCAGTTGAGTACAGTATTTGAGTAAAAGTACTTATATATATATATATATATATATATATAAATGTCAGGCAATAAATGGATATAAGAGAATAAAAGGCATCAACTGAAAGTGGAGTTACTGTTTCTAATACATCACACCAACCTAAACGTATGAGAACAAAAGAGGTATGGTCTCTATTCACTGTTTGTCGCACATACTATTTACTTTCCCCCCTTTTTTCAACAAAAACTAACTCTGAGGTGAAACTTCAGAGTCATTCATCAAACAACTGCATCAGAGTTTGTGGCCATGCTGAGCGAGCCTGCATCAGCAGAGCCATTAGTGCCGAGGACGAGAGAGAAATCAATGGGCAACTGTTCAGAGGAGACTCCTATTAAGGTGCAGCCTTCACTCTCTGCAAATACTAAGTGCTGAAGTCTGAGTGTAAAAATGGCCAAAATAATAGATAGCCACAAGCAAAACAGGCACTTTATTGAAAAATCTATTGAGAGCAACTCGGCTTTTAGAAAGTAAGACCTTGATATGCAGTCTAGTGTTTTCAACAATTGACATCTACTTCCTACATTCAGATGGAGGACGTGAAAATACTAATTTCCCCCCTAAAAGCTACACATACGGAATATGTAGAATTAAGATTAACAAGGCCGCAACTATTTCAGAGCAAACTTCACCCTTTAATCTCACTGCTCTGCTGCCACCTAATGGACAAACTGGAGAAATGGCACGTTGTTTGCATTTGTTTCAGACTTTATTCCTCTTTCTTTAGACGCTCGTCTACGATTCTGCCTGGAAGTAAACCTCATTTTAATTAGAAAACTCACTCAGGTAATTCACTTTAAAATAAGGTTTAATTCTCATACCTCCAAAAATGACACATGAAAACAGAGGGTATGAAATTATGTCCAAATGATTAACTTTCACATTCAAAAGTTATGTTAAACATGATGACATTCTAGCTAGAACTATTGTGCTACGACAACATTTAATTATTCTAAAATCTGAAAACAATTATGTGTCCAATGCCACCAGGACTGTTGCCTCAGTGGTTCACGATTAACTTGCTAGAAACAAAAGCTGTTGCTATGAATGGCCTGCACAGACGTAACCTTTAGGCCTACGAGTTGTCGCTGGCAAAGAAATAGCTTATGATGCAGTTACAGTCTTTCCATTTTCACAAAAACACGGCGAACCCTCGGCTCATGGCGGGATGCCTTCCAGTGTGTGTGAATCTGCGTACAGTGTGTGAGGAGAGAGCTGCTCTATTGCACTCTGCTGCGGCTGAGCGGACGCTATCAACGGAACGCCGTGGATGACCACGTTCTGGCTGCCCAGGCTGATGTTTGGCACCAGTAACGCACTTTCCTCACAAGGCAAGGCACTGTCCTCGACCGCAACCGTCCCCGCTGGCTTGGACGTGTCCTCCGATGGGCCACACACCACGTCGGGTGGAGCTGTCGCGGTCACCATGTTGCCTTCTGTCACCACAGTAACCTCTGTGCCGCCCTCCTGGATCAAGGCGTTGAGGCCCTCCAGTTCAGAGCAAGTTGTGATGAAGGTCTGCGAGCCGCTGCTGGAGTCCTGAGCGGTTATGGCCGTCTGCAGCAGGGCCTGGTGGAGCGGGTTGTTGGCGTCGTCGGGGCTGAGCTGAGTCAACAGGACCGTCTGGGATTCAAGACCGGCTTCTGCAGCCTGGGGCGTCACGAGGGGTTGCATAGGCGCTAGCAGGTTGACCTGCTGGATCATGGAGTTGACAACCATGTCCTGGCTTTCTGGGCTCAGCAGGACCATGTTGGTCTTATTCTGACTATCCATACCAGCTGGAATTAAGGGGTTCTCCTGGCCCAGAGGGTGCGATACGATGATTTTGAGCTGTGCGCTGCTGTAGGGAGCCATCGAGTCAGACGGGATGGGAACTTCAAGCTGGGTGTTCCCGTGTGACGTGACAGGAACCAGGCTGACGGCGTCGGCCGGGGCGGAGAGCTGGAGCTGCAGCACGTTCTGAGTGTCTCTGTGCTGCTTCTTGTGGCTTCGCAGCGAGTCTTCCCTCACAAAGCAAGCGTCGCACGAGTCACAGCAGAAAGCTCGAGCCGCGTCTAGTTTGGCCCGATACCTGGAGCCGACAGGCTTCGGCGAGTCACCTCCCCCGCCTTTCCCTCCACCTCTGCCGCCTTTCCCACCGCTGCCCTTTTCAGGCTTGTCCGAGTGGCACTTCTTTTTGTGGATGACGAGGTTGCTGCGCTGCTTGGAGGCAAAGTTGCAGAAGTCACATTTAAAGGGGCGCTCCTCTGAGTGGATCCTCTCGTGGACTTTGAGCGCCCCCTTGCTGGAGCAGGAGTAAGTGCACTTGGAACACTGGATGGGCTGAGTGGGTTGGTGCTCTCGCGCGTGTTGCCGCAGAGCAGTCTTGTTGGCACACTGGAAATCGCAGTGCACACAGTGGAAGGAGTTCTCCGTGCCGTGTTTGATCTGAATGTGAGACTTCAGGTTGCCCTTCATGGCGCAGCGGTATTCACAAAAGTCGCACTTGTACGGCTTCTCGCCGGAGTGAATCCGGATGTGCCTCTTCAGGTCTGAGTTGATTTTGAACTTTGCGTCACACTGCTGGCACTGGAAAGGTGCATCCCCTGGTAAAGGTGAAAACAAAATATATGACGAGGCAAAAAAGCGATTTTCAACGCAGCCTGCAAAACAACAGCTGCTGACAATTCTGGATGCCTGACGACCTACCAGTGTGCGAGCGGAGGTGCACGGTGAGCTGGCTGGAGTTGCGGCTGGCGTAAGGACAGATCTGGCATTTAAAAGGCCGCTCATCATAGTGGATGCGCAGGTGCTTCTTCAGACTGCTGCTGTCTGCGGCTGCATAGGGACAGTGTTTGCACTTGTGCGGCTTCTCGCCTGTGTGCGAGCGGCTGTGCATGTTGAGCTTGTCCCTGCGACTGAAGCGCTTGTGGCACAGCTCGCACTCGAACGGCTTCTCACCTGGATGCCGGACGGGAAAACAACTCGTGTCAGCATCTGACTCTGAATGCTTCAGCGGCGGAGAATCACACGTGGAAGGCATTGACGTACCTGTGTGGGTTTTGAGATGCCGCTCCATGTCTTTTTGGCCGTACTGCGTCTTAAAAGTGCATCCTGTCGATCAACAGAAATTGTGCTTTTAGAGGGCGTGTGTAACCTGTGTACTTGTGGAAAGTTAATATAAATGTGTCCCCAATAAAGAAAGCTAATAACACGGGACTCTCCTCGATGGCGGCCCAGAAGAAGACATGTGTTCAGTCATAAACGTCAAGAGGCACCAACCTGAGAAACAGCAGGTGTGTCTCTTTGAAGTCAGGGCAGGTTTTAATTTTTTGGAGGGTGTTTTCTGTGCTTTGGTCAGGATCTTTTTGACACCCCTCATAACACAGGTCTGGTACGTTTCCTCGAAAACAAACTCAGTGCTGGAATCTGAGCAGGACAGCGAGACTTTTTGAGTCCACGAGAAGAAGCAAGAAAAAATATAAAATATGCATGACAACAAATGCAGAAATGCAGTGTTTTACCTGCGAGAGTGGCTGTCGCAGTGGTGGCTGCTGTGTCAGAGGTGGGTAAGGAGCATCCATTTTGCTTATGGGCGAGGAAGACCTCAAAATTATTATACTGCTGCTTGCAGAAGCCGCAGATGTGGATGTCTGGGCTCACCTCCACCACAACAGAGTGTCCTGCTGCGACTTCACAAGGCACAAAACACGAAACAGGAACCAGTGATTTCAATCAGAAGTGGTTTGATGTGCACATAATATGAAACTTACAACAAGAATATTAGGGCGCAAAACCACGAGATGCTGCAGATGTGGTCTAAGCAACAACTGTTTCGCTTTACCTTCGGCGTTGTATGTTGCCATTTTCGAGCTCGTTTAGCTGCAGATCAACTCATCTTCTGGCTCCTCGAAGCCGACACGACGTCCGCCATGTTGTTCAACGGTTAAACTGCTCGAGTGACGATGCAGCCAGAACAACTATCACATATTTTATTCAAACTGTGAAATCTGCTGCGGTCTGGATAACAACGGTAATAACAGTTTACTTCTCTAACAACACTAATACAGATCAGTTTTTACGACAGGATACGGCGGGTTTGCGGCAGCGGCATGTCTGTTTTTTTTTGTTTTTTTTTTGAATCTTTACTTACACACCCATGGCGACAAAACAGAGACATGTATAACAAGAGTAAAGAGGAAAATGAACGGAAATAACGACAGGACAAATAAATAAATGAATAAAATAAAATAAAAAATACATCAATAAACAAAGGACAACTACGAGTGCGAGAGCATGTTACAAATTTAACGAATAGCAAATGTTGGCAGTTTTTAAAGCCTTTGTGTTTTTTGAAGAGGCAATTGTCCGCATATAGTGTTGAAGCTCTTTTAAGAGTACAAACAGTTCAGGCTTTCTGTTTGTGAATTTACATTTGTGTATGTGGAACTTTGCTAAAAATAAAAGCATATTCATAACAAAGAATGCATTATTATCTGTTTGATTAAAGTTATGAAAACCAAAGATAACATTCTTGTAATACAGGTGAAAATCAGAGAAAATGGAGTTGGCAACAAACTTGTGGAGGTCCCTCCAGAATTTCTATGTGACTTCACAAGACTAGAATACGTGAGTAAATGTTTCAGGATGCAAAAGCCTTATAGAAATCTAGAAAAAGAATAAGACTGTCATCTTGCACAAATTCTGGGAAATCTATTATATCAAGAATTAATCTTATATTATTTGAAATATGACTAATCTAAATCTAAATAGCTACCTCTGAGCGTGTGGATAACAGGATAAAAGACAAGAAATCACTGTTTTTATTTACAATAACTATTGCTCTTAGATTTTATATTTCTACCTTTTGGGTTTCTTTTAAAATGTCAAGTATATGTTTGCCATTTGGAGAGCTAACTTATCAAAACACCAAACCAGTTTTCTGTAAGTGCATTATAATCTGCCTTCAACTGTTTTCATTCAAATAAGTGTAAAAATATTAACACTGGCCGATTATTTACTGTTGAGTACTTGAATGCAGCATTGCCGTCGTTGAGAGGGACTCAACCTGTGTGCGACTTTTGTTCTGAAAATATCATTGAGTTCTTCTAAAAACAACAAAAGTCCTTCTCATATAAACCTTTAACATGTAAAAGACAACATTTGGCTCAGAGTGACAGAAATTTGGGCGATTTGAGGGTCTTTTAGCTCAATTGCTATAGAGTTTTCTTCATTTCCTAAAAGCACAGCAAGCCCGGAAACGTTACTGCCGCCTGTCGTACTGGAAGTCCAATAAAAGGCCCACAGTGGCCTAACTGTCATGTGTACTAAAACGATTAGCTTGAACCATATAAGTCCACTGTCAGCTGGAAAACAGTGCTTAGCTTTGAGCTAGCATATTTTAGAGTATAGCCTTAGCACCTCCTGTGGTACCTGCAGCGACTTTAAGAGCATTTCTCGTGTGAGAGGTAAGCTTTCAGATGTAGCAGCTGTTGTAGGGCACTTAAATATACACACTCCACCATCTTTCAAGTAAGGGCAATTTACTGAGCTGTTGAGGTGAGTGAATGAGAATGCCTCTTTTTATGCCAGAGCAGTTGTGCTGGTGTGAATAAGCCATGAAAGTGACTGACACACAGCTCCATTTTCAGTGGCAGGTCCTTAACTGCCTGATTGCCACTGTGAAGCTCAGGAATTTCCTTACGCTGACTTTCCTGCATGGCAAAGGCACGGGACTGATTCCTTCCCTGCTGAAGCAGCAAATCCTCCAGACAGACAGGAGGTAAGCGCTCACACACACACACACACACACACACACACACACAGTGCAAGGCCTTTCATGGCCTGCCCACATGAATCTGATGAGTTGATTACTGCTGTCTTTGAATGTGATTCTGTCAGGGTTGTCCCCACAGATTCACATGAATGCATGGCAACAGTTTATGTCATGTAAGGGGTGAAGTGCTGTGTTCTCAGGGCATTTTGAAAATTGATGACTCGGTCCAGAAGAAGAAAAGACATGAAAAGGCAATAAGTAAATAAATAATAAGATCTGACCGAAGACCGTGCAAATCATGCGCACATAAATCCCCCACGAAGTCTTTACAGTTTAACGTACATGAAAGAGCACGTTCACATGTGACAGACAGATGACTCAGAGATGGGTTAATTAAAGAAAGACTTATGTCATCCCCCCCAGCAGTGCAGAACAGGCCAGTGTGCTCTCTACTTTGATCTAGACTTCATTTTTACAATCAACAGAATTGTAAATCTGGTTTTTCACTTTTTCACAGCTTCTCTCGGCCCTCTTCAGTAAGGAAGTCTTATGATTGAGCAGTTTAGTCACTTCATTATTAAGCCTTATTTATGAAGAAATGCTGCATCAACACTAATGTGCATCATTACGAATGTATTCCCAGTGGGACTGCAACTAACTATTATTTTCATTATCGATTGAGCTGCATATTATTTTCTCAATTAATCATCTGGTCTCTAAAATATCAGAAAATAGTGTCAAATGCCCGTCACCCTTCCCCAGAATGCAAGGTGACATACTCAGATTTCTTTATCCAGTCGACCAAAAGTCTGCTGCACAAGGATTTTCAATTTATTATCATAGCAAACAAAGAAAAGCTGCAAATCTTTACATCTGAAACGCTGGAACCACTATGTTTTTGTGATTCTTGCTTGAAAAAATGCTTAAATGATTAATCAATAATCAGAATTGTTTCAAGTTAATTTTCCGTCCATCGCTAAATCGCTTAAGCTCTAACTACACTGCATGTTGATTACTGTTTTTCACTGCTACCACATCCTTTTAAAACAATAAGCTACCATTCATTTGTTGTGTGCAGAAACAAAGTATCATTTGGACATCCAGCTGTGCCAATTCTAATTTGTAGACGTGCCCCTTCCCCATTCATTGAGACGCCCGAGAATTCAGTGAGTGATGTAATGTCCCTTTTTTCCCCAATGAGACAAGGGCAACAATAGGGGGGAGTGCCTCTGTCACATTATTTTCCCCCACCGAGGCACGCCAGCTGCTTACAGTTGCTTAATGGCTACGAGCTGTCACAAGGCATCACAGCCCGCTGCCACACAGGAGCGGCAGATGCTTTAATTGCACAATGACTTGTAGGTTGTCAACAGCAATTATACCAGGCTTCCACCTGAGGGCACCCAAAGAACACCGTCGACTCACTTCGCTGGCGAGACGCAAGCCTCAGAAGCTGGCTGCCACACACATAAACCTGATCTCTGAGTCTTGCTTCTGTCCAGACAAGAGCCGCAGACGGATTCCAAGTCTCCTTTTAGCTTAATGGTTTCGCCATGTGCTGCAATAATCTGTGCAGGATTGTCAGACAGCAGGCTCAAGACCCCAAAATCATATTTAGGAATAAAATATTTATCCAGCTTTGTCACCTTAGGGCCCGCTGCTCACCGTGCTGCGGCAGGTCGTGGTGTGCAGAGTTTGAGTAATTTTGCTCATTATTAATTCATGACATTTTTTTCCTTTTGCGATTCAGGGGAGGCTCATTCGCCGTTGCCAGTCCTAAGATTATTATCATTAAGAGGAGGCAAATGAAATGGTGAGTTCAAAGCTTTGCATGCTTCAGCCCACATTGGTTCAAGTATGTTGATAGTTTGTTATACATACCGTTCTGAGAAAATACTGTGTAACGTGCTTAGACTTGTGGTATATTCTATTTATAGACAGTCCTGAAATTATAATCAAGCAACTCAGAGACCAAACACACACAGCGACTTTCTGTTTGTGTCATGTCAAATTGAATGGGTAAAAGATGTCCCGAGTCCCGTGTTTGTTTTGAGCCATAAGACAAATTATACACACATGTATGAATTCCTTTGGTCAACAGCTGCCATCTCAGCATCAGATAAAACAGAGCCAAAGTCTGGGAACCATCAGATGCCTCCAACACTCCCACTTTATCATATAAAAAGACAGTGTACACAAGCACACACACGAGGCACGCCTGCACACACGAGCAAGTGCAGCAGCGCTACACACAAAAGGCGCACATGCTCACACGCAAAACAGCGCTATGCTCTTTGTATCTGCCAACTGATGCAGATGATAGGGCTGCAGATGAGTGCAGGCTAACCAGAGACTAGAGGGTACATGTGGCTTCATAGACAATAGCAGGCCACAGCCTTTGGAGGAGAGTATTCAACCCTGAGGAACATGCTGGGATATAAATGAAGATAAAAGTGTGACCCTTTTTTATGTCGTACAATGTTTTTGATATTGGTAAGAATTAAGTTTTTGCTGATGCAGAGAATCACACAGATGTTGATGTGATAGCTGGTATACAGTAAAATGTGACAGACACCAAGAGGAGGAAAAATGAGCTTTCTTGTCTGCTAATTAAAAGCGCTTTTCTATCAAGAGTGAAGTAGTTTTTAGTGGAGCTGGCTTTGGAAGGAAGATACTGCAGGTGCCTTGTATTTTGCTGTAGAGTCAGCAGGGGGTGTCCAAAATCAGGCCGGAGAAAGAGACCCTGTGCTTGTTTGAAGCAGCTTCCAAAGCGGTGCTCCAGTTTGTAGTAGCTGACATTTTGGAACCAGCGGGTCAGCAAAATGGAGAAGGCACAAAGATGTATCAAAACCGGCGAGACTTTTGATCACCGGATGCGTGCGTGTAATTTATTCCGGCTCTTTGCTTTTCTTCATCGCGAGTCCTAATTATGGCTGCCGGGAAGTGACCATTAACATTATTGCAAGTAGGTTTCAGGTGTAGCTTTGTGCTCCAAAGTAGAACAGAGCAGGAAATGAAGCCAAACACTCAATATTTGGAGTTTGGTCAGATCTACAGAGCTAAATCTAAACAAAAGATGTGTGTGTGTGTGCGCACATGCATTTTTTTTGTGTGTGAAATTGTCAATGATGTCATGATGGAGGAGGGAATCTTGATAGTTAGACAGATAACAATGAGGCTGGCTTATTCATGCCCTCCACACACACCTACAGACACACACACGGCATCATCATCGTCACAGAGGGAGAAAGGCTCATAATTGGACAGAGGTGTCTGTAGATAATGAAGCCAGACCTCACACCTGCCAAACCTTGGGGATTTCACTTGACTGGCCACTTAAATCTTCCTCACTCTGTGGGTCTGGAGGGCAAGAGAGTGAGTAAGGAACTAATGGAAAAAAAAGCATGCGCTACAGGGAGGATCCCTGTCAGCATGAGTGTAGTGTGGACCCCCCCCCCTCCCCAACCGCCCCAGCTAACTCAGCCCCCACAGCTCGTTCCATACAGCACCCACCTCACTTCACTTCACTGTAAATCCTCTGGTGTCAAGGATTTCAGACGGAAATGGGGAAATGCTGCACCAGCTATTTTGTTTCAAACTCTCAAAACACTCGCTTCTCCCGAGTTGTCTTTGGTGACAGCGTTGTGTGCGGGAAGCGTATTGTGCCAGCTTTTAGTGGGGTGTCATTCGAGGTGCTGAAAGGGAAATCAGATAGACGCTTCAACGGAGAAATACTTCCATGTGGAAAGTTTACCTGACAGTCATCAGTGACGGCGTGACAGCGTATCAGTGGTAGCAAAAAGCTACACCAATTAGGGGTCGAGTTTACCCCGGCAAAATCTTAACAATTTATGAGAAACAAAATGGAATTTCACTCCGTCTCTCTTCATGACTTGATCCATAAATGAGGCGTGGAAATCATTGTCATTCTGGCTGCAAATAAGGCAGAGATATAGCACCAGAAGAGAAAATTGTATTATATTCTATTGTCTTCTATTCTATAAATACACAGACAGCGATGAGAGGCAGCAGGGGGGTATCACTCTTTGTTAGCTTGTCATGAAGTCAGCCACATCAGCTTTTACATACGTGGTTGTGTCTGCTGTCAAAAGGTTGTAGTGGTAAATGATAAGAATCAATAACTTTGTTGTGCTAACAGACACAAATAGAGACTGGTAGCTTTGCTTGTGGGTTAGCAGCATCCAGATGGCCGTGGTATATCTGTCATATTTTCTCCTTTATTCTGCAGATATTGGATAAAAAGCAGAAACAGACGCTTGTCAAACTCTGCTGTCTTGTGGAAGTTGTTTTGTGCCTCCACTGCTACCCGAAGTCAAGCCACGCATTAATGCTTTGACTTTAGGGCTAAAGCAAGGTTACCTGCAGCACCTTTGCCATTACTTCTCAGAAATACAGAGGCAATAGTGATTCCTGGTGGAGAGCTACACGCACATCTGTATATGCTAGGGCAGCATGCAGAATCACTCAGAGAAGTTGTCAGGTGTCAGTGAAACTGCATACAACGCATACAAGCTGGCAGATCCATAGCAGGATAATGACAGAACCGCACAATATTCAGTCGCGCGCAAACTCTGAATGAATTCTAAAATCATCCCCTTTTGACTGAGGCTCTCATTCAACCTGAAAGGAGCCAAAAAAAAGCTCAGCCCAGGGTAGTAATCTTGGATACTTTCAGTTTAATTTTCCAATGTCCAGGCCAGGTGGGAAGGTAAATGAGCCCAGGTGGCTCGCCTGGCCTGTGATACCCAGGAGGGGAAACCGTGCAATCAACAGCAACAGAAACTAGCATCCATGGTGACGGATGGTGTCACATGTGCACCGAGTGTTTGTGCTCTAAGTGCTGTGCACACTGAGGCGATAGCTCACCTCGTCCTCTGCTGTGATAGATTGTAGATAGGCAAAAAGCTGCGTGAGCAAAGCCGGTTTTGGGAAACGTGCTGTAACCGTAGACCCCGGATCATCGCCGTGCCATCTTTTACCAGCTTAAACCGCCACGCGGAGACACTTTTAGTAGTTGGAAACGTTTGCTAATGTGGATCTTCTTACCAAATTGCAATGATAAGCAACGCTGAAATGCGCCCTGAAATGAAATCACACGGAAACCGAAAGCTTATCAAGATGAAACTGTGCAATAATACAAGAATTATCCATCACCATCCATCATGTATTTGTTTGCAGGAAACAGATTACATGGATCTTAATTGAAATATTATTTTACCTTCATTTGAATTATTTATGGGGTTGCTGACTACATTCATACCTCAGAGAAAAAACATGAACACATTATGTGATGCAAGAATGTGTGTGCGTATTTGTGAGCGTTTCTCATATATTATTCAAAATGTAGAGTCAGAGTATGGTCTTCGCAGCCATATGAAGGATATCAAACGGCCTGTCTTTGATACAATTTACTTGAGATCCACTGGCCAGAGCAGAGCTGTCCATTGGCCTACCACTGCTAATGAGATCGGGGGGTAAAATTGAGAGTGGTGGGCTGGCTGTCATCCGCTAGGTGATGGTTTTAAGACTAAGCAGTGATACTTCATTAATTAACCTTCACATTCTATGTAGATCTGCTCATCAAGATGCAGTTAATTAAAGAAAGGTCATTCCAAGGGCTGCTGGGAAGCGGCATTATTACAATGGAGGGATGGCACTGCTTTGAGCGAGATAACACAGGGGAGGGGGCAGGGAGAAGGCGATCACCCAGTCACTTCTAAAATGGCAGACGACTTGCCAAAGCCAGCTTCAGAACTCCTGACTGCGGACCATCTTAGTTCTAGAAAAAGGAAATGTATTTTTTAGTTGTTTTTGTTTTTTATTTCTTACATTCCCTCTTTTTTTTTATATAGAAAGATTCTGCTGAAAAGCTCTAATGGAGAAAGCCTCGGTAAAATATTCATTACACTCAATCGACAGCATCTATCTTTTAGCATCTCAGTATAGTTTTTCTACTCTCTTTTTGCAGCCCCGTATCTTTCCTGCCAATTTCTTGGGTGATTTCTGCTTTCTCTGACCTTGCTCAGTGCTCAGAGAAAAAAATGCCATCTTGAGTAAATAAAAGGCCAGGAAGTCGGCGGGACATAAAATAGTTATGCGTCATCTTTAAGTGAAATCCACTTCTGGGTGGTGACTTATTCATTTTGATTTCTGCCTATCTGTCTATATATGTCTATCTTTGTCTCCGTCTGAAGCACAGCTCAGAATGTGTAGCCTTGTTTTGGAAAGTGGATCAACTCGACAACATTAGGGTTTCGGAAATGTCCCTGTTAGGCTCTTATCAATCAGAAAGCGGTTGTTTTTGCGGCGCTGTCTCGTTTGGAACCTTGGCGTCGGTTTTTCAAAATGTTGCTCCACTGCAAAATTGCAGCGAGGCATCAGCACCTCCCCCGTGTCCACTCAGTCCTCCTGTAGTCATCCCTGAGTGTCTTTTGGCATTGCTTCCAATGGCAGGTGCAGAGACAAACGAGAGACGGCGCGCAGGCGTGCACGCGCATGCATCGGAGCGTGTGTGTATATATGTGTGTGTGTATATCCCTCCCACCCCGCTACGATACAGTAACTGCTGACCCCGGACACAGTGCCATTATGGCAGACGAGGCAGGGCTCCCCTGGCAGCGGCTGGGGCGGCTGGTTGCTAGGTGGAGAGACATTACCGCGGGCCTCTGCAATAATTTATCCTAAGAGCGCGGCGAGCCGTCATGTAGCCCCTGACAGAGAGCTGCAGTACTTTATCAGCCTGCCTGTAAATCAGCCATGTGTGGGTGCAGACGGCAACATTGTTTGATCTCTTTCAGACACTCTAATAATCTGCTCCCCTCTGATTGATACCTTCACACAACAAAGCACATTACACCAGCAAACCGCAGCAGCCAGCGGTGTGTGTGTGTGCGTGTGTGCATGTGCGAGCTAGTGTGTGCGTGCATGCGCTAATGTAAGAAGCATGTGTGTCCGTGCGTGTGTGTGTGTGTGTCTTTCTGGTGGTCATCAGTATTGCCAGTGGCCTGGGGAGGGAGAGGGAGGGGATGAATGAGTCTTCTGCAGAAACACAGGGTCATTTGGAGTCTCTAAACCAATGACAGGCTAACGGGTTCACAAAACGATCACTGGATGAAGGGAGGGGCAGGGAGAGAGGAGGGGGGGGGGGGGGGGGGGGGGGCGCGTAGAGAGAGGCAGTGCCACCAACCTCAACATAAGAAATACAGCAAACAGATAAAGAGCGGCTGAAGCAGTTTTTCTTTTCTCCGACGATGGCTGTTTTTCTAAATGAGAATTTTGTGAGGGCGCCTGTCACGCTGTAGTGTCTTTCACTTCTCATTTAGATGCATGCAAACATTTAATTTATCTTTGTACTTACAGATTGCACAAAAGGATATTTTCCTGTAAGATTGTACAAATATAGTTTAAGAAGAATTAGCCCCGTTTCAGATTTTCTTATGGCCAGTATTTTGCAAATTGATATGTAGTCCACGTGTTGACAAATACAGCAGATGTAACTACACAGCTGAACGCTTGTATCTTCTCTTTAAAATGCTGATTTTTTTTTTTCCCCATTCACGGCCTTCTATCAAATCAAAGTGAATTGCATCCTTTCCAAATTGCCCACCAACTCCTTGCTTGATATGGCTCATATACAAAGGAGAGCAATGTCCCGTCCAACAATACCCGTGCCATTTGTGCCGCTCAGCTTCAGAATGTCATTGGTTTGAGTGTGACAGTAAAACATAACTCTACCTTTTCTGCGGGTTGCATTGGAACACGGCTTCCAATTATTCAGCTCCAAATTCAATAGCAATTTTCTGCTCAATGAAATAGTGGTTTCAATCTCTAGAGTAATGTCACTTTAGAGAGATTTTCAAAATGGCACGTCTGTGAGTGAATAGATGGACGCGGGAGGATTCATTTTGCTTGAGGAAATGGTACTTGTCTGCTGAAGCTTGTCATTTATTGATGAAGAGAATACCTCATCAGATACTATAGAATCTGCAGTACAGGTATAGATGTAGTTTTTGTGCTCCAGTCGAGGGATCGTTGTTAAATAGATCTGATTTTTAGCTTTTAGTCCGGTTTTCTCGGATAAAAGATGCCAAGCAGATGCATAACCTTACGATTGCGTTTGGTCAGACGGAGCCCATTTTGCTTCAGTGCGGCATTAAAAGTAGCACTGAACAATAAAAAAATGCAATTATGAGTGTGTTTGTGTGTAATGTATCAGTAGCCCATCCAGGGCCCCATAATGAATGCGATGCAACGTGCGATCACTGAGCCGTGTGTATGCCCCGCTCAATGCATCTCTGAAAATAAACAGAGCAATGGAAATGGTTCTCATTAGTGTTGTTTTCATATTAAGTCCCTCAGACAAGGTTGACAAACCCAGCTCCCTGTGCCAGGCTCCTCAGGGACCATCGCTTCAATACAGCTAGGGCAAACAACACCAGCCGGTACCAACACCATTACCACCTCCTATAGTTACTTATCCTCCCCTCCCTCCCTGTGGAGTGCTCTGTCTACACAGACCAGAGGAAAACGCATTAAGATCTTCCAGCAGCATAGAGAAAGAGTCCTGCTTTCATTTATCACCATTGCTATTGGCCCTAAAAGGGACAAATGTCTGTTCTCCATCTCTGTGCTATTAGAATTGGAGAAATGTGTGCTGCGTGTGTGAGATGGAAGTTATTTTGTGCTCCAGAGACGATCCACTGCGAGGCTGTTTAGCAGGAAGGGAACAGGTGTGCTGAGCTTCTGGCTTCCACCATGTGTTCCAGTTGTTTCATCTGCACCTGTTTCCCAAGTCCTATATATGATGATCAAAACACTTTATTAACCATAAAGTGTTCTCGTTCGTATGCTACAGTCTCCCTGCCTCTCAGTGTTCCACAGTCACATATTTCCATGAAGCAGCATATTACCACGCAACAGAGGTCAAAAATCATGTATATTAACCAGGAAAATATAGCCATCGAAAAGATAAACTTTCATTTACGGCTGTGCTTATTGGTGAATAGTCATTTAAACAGTGGTGGAGGAAGTATCCACATCCTGTACTAACACCAAACTGTAAAAATCCTCTGTTACAAGGAAGGACCTGCACTGAAAATGTAGCTTCAATAAAAGTATGTTAGTATAATTAGGAAAATGTACAAAAGTAAAAGTACTCAATGCTGAAAAATGCCTGTTATATATGATATCATTAGATTATTATTAGTCTGCTGATTATTTTCTCCATTTATCAATTCTTCTAGTTTGTAAAAATTCTGAAAATAGTCAGAAATGTGACACCTTCATAGTGCTTGTTTTGTCCAACCAAGAGTCCAAACCTCGAAAAGATTAAAAAATACATTAAAATTATTAAAGTGATTGAAAAGCAGCAAAGGAAAAGTTGGAACATTCCCCCATGTTTTATACACTCTTCATCTACGTTTTGTGTAAAAATCTTACCCTGAAAAGTAACTTGTAACTAAATGTCATGTCTTGTCAGATGTGTTAATGTGTTTTGTTCACGAGCGTCATGTCTTGTCTTGCACTTCCTGTTTTATTGTGAAACCTAACTCTCCTCTCGTTTCAGGCCCCTTGACTTCCCGGTGTGTTTCCCGCCTGTCTGATTGTCTACCCCGCCCTAATTGTCTCCACCTGTTCCTTGTTACCTCTTGTATATATAGTCTGCGCCTCCCTTTGTCCTGTGCCAGATTGTCTCGTGCCTTGTCCTGTACTCGCCTTGCTATCTAGCGTTCCATGATCCTTGTCTTCTGTGTCCCTGTAAGTCTAGTTATCAGTCCAGCCTGAAACTTTTGTTTGCTACTTTGTTATCTAGCTTTAGTGATTTGACCAGTCTTGCATTTTTGTTTATTACTTTGTTGTCGAGCCATCTTTGAACCTTTGAGTTTTTGTTCTTTATCTAGTCAAGTTTATCCTTCGCGTTTTCTGTTGTACTTTGTTACATTACTTAGTTTGTATTTTGTCATTTATCCTGAGCGCTTTGAGTTAATAAATTTCCTTTATTTTGAAACCTCGCTGAGTTGTCTGTGGTCTGCATTCTGAGTCCTGCAACCTCGTGCCTCGGGGTTTGTCACCAAAGCTCTCAGATGTGAAGCAAAAAGCGCAGCATTTCCCTCTGAGAAGTAGAGGTTAAAGTAAAGTACTTGATTAAATGTACTCAGTTACTTTCCTCCGCTTCATGCATGAAATCAGAGACGAACATTTCTTCTAAGTAAAACGTGAATTTTCATGACCAAAATCTGACAGCGACCACATCCAACGAGTTTAAGTAATCTAACCCTCAACCAGAGCCGGAATCTTTTCCACCCGCTGTCAGCAAACGTTCCCAAACATCTGGCGCGAGGCTGCAACTACTGATTATTTTCATTATTTCTTAATCTGCATGGTATTTCTTTGATTAATGGATTAAATGCTTGGTCTACAGAATGTCAGAAAACGGGGAAAATGCCCAAAGTGATGTCTTCACAGTGCTTGTTTTGTTCAGCAAACAGTCCATAACCCACAAATATTAAAATTGCTATCATATGAATTAAAGAAAAGCAGCAAATCCTCACAGTTGAGCTGCTGGAAGCAGAGAATCGTTGACATTTTTGCTTGAATACGTCCAGACAATTAGTATAAGATTAAAATAGTTGCTGTTAAATTTACTCTTGCGCCACTAATTGACCAATCGACGAGTCATTTTGGCTCGAGTCACAACTTGTGCTGCAATCTACTGATGATTCGTTTGAACAAATAACAGGGTTCAGCTTTGTCTTCAAAACTGGGTTACATGCCTCTAAATGTGACTATTAACTAAAGTGGAAACGGTCAAGCTGTTGCCACGTAACCCTTTATTAAGGAAGAATATATTCCTCATTATTATTGTTATTATTTGCTTCCGCGGGACGTTATGTGCATTTCAGTTTGTGGCGATTCACCAATTTTTTTGGGGCTGCTTTGTTTGCTGCATTCGCTGTTTCAGCAGCTTCTTTCCTGGGAAAAAGGAACCTCTCAACGGCAGCTGCAGTGGATTGTCTGACAGAATTAGAAGAGCATAAGCAGTTTGTCACCATGTCTGAACTGAAAAACCCCAAAAAACGGCCTGTACAGAAACCGAAAGAGCGCGTGCCACACTGACCTCTGCAAAGGGCGCTTCACCCGTCACCACTAGTCGCTGATCTTTAGGCTAAATTACGTGAATCGCTCTTTTCAGCGCGCATGTGAGCGTTCGTGCTGACGGACGCACCCTGGCTGTGTGTCTCTGACATGGCCTCGTCCTCATCCCGGCACGGAGGAGCTCTTCGGCTCACCTGAGCTGTGATTTGGCAGGGCACATCACACTGCTGCGGGCTACAGTAAATATCACCTTTCTTGTTATCTCCAAGACCTGCTTTTCCAGTAAATAGGGGGACGTGTAATTCAATACACTGTGTCGGGCCGTTTGCTTTCAGAGGACATCTAGGTGACGTGACTTAGTGGCCCCGGAATGAACATAAAGATTAATAAGTAATGGCCACATAAAGATGATATTTGCACTCCGATATCCCCTTTTTTTAGATTAATGCTTTTGATCACGGGGAAACCGGTAATACAAAACGAGCAGCAGACAGCAGGAGGTATGACATCTCAACACAATCTGGCACGTGAGGATCCTGGAGAGCCTTTCGTGCTTGACTCGAACAAAACTCGAGAGCTGTTGATTCCCCCCCCCCCCCCCCTTATCATAATCAGTAATTTTGCTGGTCTTGCATGACGTTTGTGACTGTGCACAATTACCCAAGATGATCATACAGCTATCTGGTGATTTGATATATGACACTGGCGGTGATGACTCCAACTAGCTTACATGTTTCGATTTATTGACAATAACGATAGTATTAAACTGCATGTCCCACGCTCTAAAATGAAATGGTATTTGGTCGTCCGCTGTAATACTGTTGTTGGTCCCCCTGGCATTTTGTAATTTGTTGCAGTGTTTGTGTTCTCTTTCACACTTTAATATCATGGTATTGCTTCAATTTGAGCTGCAAGATAAAGTTCTATTTCATTTTGTAGGATTAACTTACTGGGTAGCACACGTCTCAAGGTATTTGTCGTGTTTTGTTTTATCTATGAATTATTTAGAAGCTTCAAAAATAGAGAATGGGTTACAAGACGTGTGCGTCCTGTCTCTCTCTGCAATCTCAGTCAGATGTTTAATTTGGTGTGCTAGCGTGGAATAGCACTCGCCACGACTGGGATTAGGTGGTTGGCTATGTAATTTCCCTGAAGGAGGAGCATGTTGAATCTGAGCATAATGATAAAGGAGGACCTGGACATTTGAAGCAAAGAAATATGAAGTCAGGATTGTGCTTCAAGTTGTCATGGATTTTCTTTGCTTCAGTGTGCAAAAGTAGAGACGATGTCATAAAAGAAAACACAATTCAACTTGTTGGTCATTAGATGAAGTATGTAGCAATGTTATAATCATCCTTTACCAGATCATTTTTCATAATTTACCCAACATGCTAAAGTTCACTAGGTCTATTAATGAAAGATTCCCTGTTTTTCTTTATACTCCGTAGCACTTTTTAAAAATGCTAATGGACTCCAACAAGCACCTGAGCAAGGATGAAAGTGCCCTAATTCCTGCTCAAAAGGTCACCGAGATGAGTTATAGTGGTATAAGCACCTGAAAGCTATTCCCTTGTTAGATTTGACAAAGGGAGGCTGCCATTTCCCCCCTTAAAAATAGTGTTGGGTAATAAATGATCATTTGTGGAATGTGGTTGCTACCGGCGGTGACTTTTCCTCTGACATAACTTTACTGCTGGCTGATTTACATCCTGAAAGTTGTCCCCAAAATATTTAAAATGAGCATTTTAGTCATTATGCACAGCAGACGGCAGTGACACACACAAGAGCTCTTATTGTGCTTCTTAGGGGAAACGGCTAATTAGTTGGCCATGAAAAATGCAGGCTTGCCTGTTTTACTATCATCCTCTATTTGACTCAACAACACTTCAGGCTTTTGTAACAGATTTGCAGCTATACACCCATAATCAGCTCAGTATGAAATATCTGCATGCCCACACTTTGTTTTCGCGTCATCAAGTTACTGACACATGCGCGCTTCTATCAATTATGAAGCGTCTTGGTCTCTGGGTAAGCGTCCCTTCTGTACAGTGGGTGCTGTGTGCACCTCAGCATATGTGATAGTCCTTCTCAGCAGCCCTTCACAGGCCCCTGAAAGGTGCTCCTGGTGTGGATGCGGGGCTGTAGAGCAGGGATCACAGTGACAGTTTCAGGTGGAGGAGTCTATTAATAGTTTACCTCTCAGCCAAAGCATTTCATCATTTTTGGTGTCTGAGGGCTTCCTGCTTCAAAAAAGGGGGGTGAAGTTATGCATCTCAATCTACCCTTTCATATTTCATGCTGTTGAGGATTATAAATAAAAGGACAGATTTTGACCTGGGCTATTAGTTACCCGGGATCCTGTGGGTGGATGGTGCTTCGTCTTCTGTCAGCTTCTGGTGTTTTTCCTTCAGAAAGCAACAGGATTACAATCAAATTCTTCGGGATACAATATGAGATATGGCCCCCGCTGCCTCGAAGTGAAAAGGAGGAAGTCGGTAGGGTCTGAGGAACAACAAAAGGCCAAACGAAACAAAACCAATCAGTCAAAATCAGCCAAAAGGGAGCATCAGAATGGAACAAGGTGGGGAATTTGACAGTAGGTCAAGCTGTGGGTCAGTCTAAAGTACCAGTCTGGTGATTGCTGTTTTCCCCCTTGTGTGACTCTCTTGTTTTGACCACACAAACTGGCCGAAAGTCTCCGGAGATGAGCCTCTCTGACAGAGTGATGAGGAAAATAGTACGCTAGAAAGCTCTCACTCTCCCACCTTCCCCGTGGTCCAATAGACGGGCCCAACATATGCCAAAGCAGCCTGTCAGTGCTTCTTGTTGTTGGACAGACCTTTGATCTTGAACAAATAGAGAGAAGAGTCTCACAGCGCCTGCCCCCGGGCATAAGGAAATATGGGCATCACAAAGGGTCAAATTCTGGAAGAAGGCAGTAAAATTAAAAACCTTTATTGCCATCTTTATGGCTTCATTCCCTATGGCAATTACATTATCTGCGGAAAATGACAGAGCTTTGTTCCCATTATCAGTGAAATCTCCAGCAAGGAGTGTCTGATGTGCTGAAAATGAAAGTGATGCATGTCAGTCTGCATATATCACAGTGGATGTGGACCTAACCTGCTGTGGTAAGGTGACTGCGTTACGGCAATTTAACAAGCTGAAATTTAATCACTTTTTGCAAATAAACACAAGCGCTGAGATAACGACTGGCCTAAAAATAACGAGAAAACTTTTTGCAGCTCAGAGTGTTTCTATCAAATCTAGATTGACAAGCCTCACTTGAAATTAATGATTTTATTTTCCTGCGACCACTCAGTCGCTAACCACCCGAAACCTCACGCATTGACTTTTCTCCGCAGATTGCAACTCATCCATTTTTTAATTGTGTTCATTTTTACCTGGGTCCCACCGGACCCGCAGCCGCGGTGGTCGTTGTCATCCGTCTGCTCTGACAGGAAGGGAGAGCGAGAGAGTGGCGCCACGCCACTTTCCACCCCAAGCTGATGTGTCAGGCTTATCACACAGCCGAGCGGTCCTGAGGTGACATCCTCCACTGAATCAGTGACATTTCACGGACGGTGCAAATCTATCCATCTTTGTCAAGCATCAGCCTCGATTTTAGCATTCCACGAGTTAGCATATTGATCACCAAGAAACGCATGAGTGAGGACTTCTTGTTTTCTGCTCCTTAAAATGGGCATTGTGAGTCCACTGGACTCCTCTGTCAAAGTCTGCTGCTGTGGGCCTTAATCTGCCCTCTTCAAAGTTGCATAAAATATGGATGGCTTTTGTCATTCAGGACCAAGAGGCTCGCCAAAGACTTTCTTTGTCACTTTACTTTGTGTCAAAAGAACTTCTCTGGAGTTAAGTTTCAGCAAAGTCTACTGCTGCAACATATTGTTGTTTTCATTATATTAAACAGCGTAACAGAAATCTCCCAACTGAAACTAAGTGTATGGAGTTAACTTGCTCTTGCAGTTTACTGTCTGCTCCTTTTTTTCCCCACTTTGCTTTAATAGCTTCATAATGAAACAAGCAGTTTACCGGCAACCATGTCAAAGAATGGTTTGCTAACTTGTCAAAGCGGTGTAGCTCTTTAAGCACATATGTGTTCAATAAACCAAGGAGTTATGCTTCCTCGAGCCGCTTTACTTAACGACAATGCAGCTTTGTTTCCACCGGTTAAACGTCTGTGATGCATTTTGAAAAAGCACACCAGAAAGAAGCCTGTTTGTGATGGAGAAAGTCCTAACCACCTGGGTCCAGCAGTGTGTAAACTATAGTGGCGTCTGTTATTTGTGTTGGGGCATGCAATGTAATAATTGATTAATAATGCAAAGCTTTAGGGAAAACTATAACCCCTAAAATGAGGGCGATGATTGTGCTTGCGCCGAAGCAAATCAACAGCGACAGAATAGCACCAGGGATTACAACATCTGCAGTCTGTGGTGTCGAGGTTAACTTGTCCTGTGATTACAAAACCCATTTCCCGGGAGCAGGTGTTACATTGACGCCCTTGCGATCATGTATGTGCAAATGCCGGTGCAAACTGAAGCGCGCAGACACACAAACCCGAAGCGCCCAATCACACAAAGAGGGCGAGAGAGCAGAGAGAAAAGAACGGCTGCTTCCCCAACCATATGCTTTTGGCCTCTATGCCTGTGAGACCCGTGTGAAAACATGAATGAGCAGCCTGCAAATCGATAGGGACAAGAGATCTAGTGTCTAGCAAATCCAGTGCAGACTGACATGTTCTCCATGTAATCTCCTGCATTGTGCTGCGAGGGGAAAGATTATCCTTCTCTGACTGGCTGGTAAAAGGTTGCTTTGCTGTAGTTCATGTCTGTGCGAAGGGAGGGAGCATATGCCTCTCTGTAAACGATGCTGGCTCCCCCTCCTCCTCTGTCAGAGGCTGGATTATGTCCAACATTATCCACCCCCCTCACACACACACCCGACTCTCCAATAAAGGGCTTTCTCTCTCCCCTTCTCCTTTCAAAAATCATCGGATTTATGACAGGGGATTTCGGAAAAGTTCTGCGCCAATTTTGATGCCTGCTAAGTACCCCGGCAGGATTAGAGGAGGCCTCTTGATGTGTGCACTCCAGTGTGTTGAGCAGTGCATTGTGGTCAGGGTTATCAACTGAGGAGAAAAGGCAGCAGTACATAGTGCATGATGATAAGGCTCGTTATACACATCAAGTGCTGAAAGCAGAGAGTGAGAAAGAGCATGTGTGTTTGTTTAGAATCAATAGAGAACACTTTCACATTTAATTTGTCTTGTGCTGCCTTTTCCACCTCTTTGCTTTAATTTCATAAACAGCAGATTGGAGGAGATGGCTAGCTCCGCTGTAGCAGCGCCATTGCAGATGCGAATGAAATGACCGCTTGCATTGACTGTAAATTGAAACTTAACGCTGCGGCGCAATTTACAAAGTCACAATAAAAGGCAGCGACCGGCCCGGGATGGACTTGTTAAAAAGCAGCGCACATGCTGTAAATTGTAATGACATACAGCAACGACTTTGCCCTGATCTGGAAACAAACAGGGAGAAGTCGCGCGATATCTGATTCAAGATTTATTGTGTCACGCTTGTATTGGCATGTGTGATCTTCAAGTCGAGACAGACAGTCACCTTCACAGCCAGCTGTCCCTCCGAACAGCCCGCCTGCATTTCTCTCTATGATGATGATGTCGGGTTGCCTGCGTGTGCGGCTGTAAACCGCCGAAGCGGTCCTGAGCGGCCGCCTGCAGTCTGATCGTCTGACAGAAGGTCTGGCTTTGGGCAGGTGTGAGACGAGGAAGAGCCAGGTTAGGCTCAGTTAATAAAGCCTCAACCAGTTCCTCGGTCTGCCCTTGGAGATCGCTTACATCAAAGCACCAATCAAAAACTGGTGCAGATATAATTTGTCATCAGGGATTTCCTGCTGGAGAATTATAGAGAAGATACAGGCCGATCAATACTATGGATTTTCACTGCAGTGGCTGATTGTCCAATTGCCGTGAAACATGTACCGAGATAAAGGGCACGCCTGCCATTTTGTAACAGACTGCCGAGTCAGCATAGGGCTTGTCAGATACTTATAGGCTGCTGTGATAGAAAATTATCATGCTGCAGTGTCCAAGTACTATTTAACACGTTTTTCCTCCATGGGACGTGATTCATCACAGATCCCCTCTCTCCCTGCTTTTGAGGGGGCATCACTCTGCGTCATTGTCAAGCGCCACTCCGGCCACACATGGATGGTGTTTAAAAGGAGCAGACACAGACGGATGCCAGTTCAATGCAATCCCTCCGCTAGAAGATGTCAGCCAGAATTAGGAAAGACGCTGGAGGAATATGTTAAATCCCCCAAACACCCTTCAACGCTGACCACTTAAAGCATTTACTGCTGGCTTCAAGAAAGTCCTCATCATTTTAAATTAACCTCCCGAAAAATATTCATTATTCGATCAGTATTTGATTGAGCATCTGTGCTTTTGGTGACCTGTTGCACCCCCTGGCACTGACCTCCAGTCACACCAAACAGAGCCGTTATGGTTAGAACAAATCCTTTAGGCTTTCCAGGAGCATTCATAAAGGTGTGCCAGAGCACTTTGTTGTAAAGCCTTTATCTCTTTTTTTTCTTAATCCTGCTCTCGTCTGACACTGATCATAAAAACTGATGGGCCAGAACCAAATTACAGCCTTGTGGACAGCAGGGTGGCGTAGTGAGTACACCTCGGGTTCATGGCCCCAGCATGGACCAGTTCATGTTCAAGCAGCGAGGTCAGCTAAAAGTCACATCTCTCTTTCAGGGATCGGTGGAGAACCACAAGCAGGTACATAAAGGCTGGCTTCTGCTGGGTGGACTTAACTTGGTGCAGTGAGTTTTTTAATCATGCTAGCAGCAATGGCCGTCTGTCAGTTGGTAGGTCAACTCCTAAAATATCTCTATACTGTGTCTAAAATAGCCATGAAATTTGGCAGCATTCGCAGTCCTCAGAGGATGAATCCTACTGACGCTGGTACTGGCTTCACCCCTGCAGCCTCCCTGAGCATCACATCGGACGGATTGCCATGAAATTTGGTAAACATACAGGTCAAAAGGTCAAAATTTCAGATCGTTCAATACTTTGGTTTATGACCAAATTCCTGCAAATCTAACCCCATTCCCATCACCCTCAGCTGCACTTTGTGTTTAGTGCTAATTAGCAAATGTTAGTATGCTAACATGCTAAGCTAAGCAAGCACCACTGTGCCTCAGTGCAAAAATTATTTGGGTGTGCTGCTTCTGATGTCCAGGTTTGCAAAAAATACAGATATAAACTCCTGCGCTAATGAATCTGTTCTCCCTTTTTCACTGGGAGAGAACAAATCATTGAGGTAGCAGCTTCTCATTTTTAGCCGGCGCTGACTGTAGCTCTCTGGTTAAAATGACAAACATTGCCGGGGGCCGGCCGTATCAGCTGTCACTAATTAATGTTAATTATCTGAGAGTAACTTGATCACAACAGGCAGAATTTAACTGGTTTGTAGCTTGTGTGTGAGATTTAAGCTACAGCTATTATTTAAATGTGTTAGGCACATATTTAACCACCGTTTGGGTAGATATAAACAGGACTGGAAGTTTCCACGCAGTTGAGTGGAGGACGGTTTACAGTACAGATAGAAATAAAGAATCTTGATGAACAGTTGAATTCATCTCCTGGAAGAATGTGTTTGGGGAAGTCCTGTCAGATGGACAATACCTAGTTCATGCTATAAAATGAAAACAAGCATTTCGGAGTGGGTGGGCCTTGTACCATGGAGCACTAAATGGAGCTCAGACATGTCTGTCTTTGTTGTGTATGCCAAGCCATTCTGCAGACTGAGGGCAGTGACTTACAGGGCTGGATGCCAGGCAGAGAAAGTGAGAGGCTGCAGCTCAGTGACAGAAGCAATGACCCTCAACTCAACCATCTTTTACTGTTTACGGATGTACTGTTGCTGTAATGACCCACTTTTAAAGCTGGTCTGTTGGTGCACAACATTATATTTTCATACACATTTTCAGGAGTCTGTGCAGACTAGTTACAGAGGTGTTGTATTTATAAGATAAGATAAGATAAGCCGGGGAAATTTGGGTGTTACAGGCAGCATGCAACAGCAGCAAAATACAAAATAAAAGCTGTCTATATATGTACATTTTATGCAAAGGACTATATAAAAGAAAAAAATATACTATACTATAAGCAATATTGCCAAGAAATAAACTGCCAAAAATTCTATATTATTAGACAATCCCATCAGCCTCAGCTTTACTTTGTGTTAATTAGAGCTAATTAGCAAATGTAAACATGAAACTAAGCTTGCAACCATGGTAAACTTTATACTTGCAAAACCTGCAACATCAGCATGCTAGCATGCTAACGACAGCATTTAGCACTGATCTTGTTTTAAGGACTTCATTACCCAGAAATCATGTAGCGGGAGAACATGGCACACTTCTCTTCTAATTCTTGGTTAATCTCTTATCTTTGGTGGTGAAGTAGTGGCTAAGCAACGCTCCTGTGGTGTGAATATAGTGGATCTATTATGATTTATACATATATGCACACTTTCACACCTCAGACAGAACATTTATATTACATTTTTATTTTCAGTTTTACGAGTAGCTAAAGGAGCTATTGTAAGTACTTTCTCACATATTAAATCTCAGAATTTACCTTTGACATTAATCTCACTGGTTTTGTGACACAGAGTTATGGGAACAGTTGTCATTGGCCACAAATGGTTCAGGGTAGTTTGAGAAGATTCGTTGCTTTTGTTTTGAGACCAGCAACACAACAGCTCCAGTTGCTTTATTTATTCATTCATTGAGACCATTTTCTGAGTGATCCATCAGTCAGCTGAGAGAAAATTAATGACAACTTTAGATCAAACAAATAATTTGAATCATTAATTCAGCTTTTCCAATGGGACGGTTTACATGTTATACTTATTTTTTGCATTATCTTTAATTCTATTTTTGACTTTAATTGGAAAAAACAGCCAATTTCCACTTAGTTTTCAGCATAGCTGCTAAGTATCTGCACCTTCTGACAAAACAAAACCGCTGACCTGGCTTTCTCTTTCAGCTTACTAAGTTGGAGCTGATGTTGACAAGCTGAACGACAGGCTTTTGTTTGTGCTCTGTGATGTGGCTATAGCGAGGTTCCCTTCTTGCTTAAATGAATTGAAGACCTTGTCGGGAAAATGAATGGGATCTTACTTCTGGAACACTTACCTGATAAAATCCCACCAGGGACCTTGCACTCGAAAACACACGGTGTAGCACATGATCTGCAATGTTCTGTGAAAAACATTGCACATATTTGTCTGTATGTGTAGATCCTTTGACGCTAAATCCATAAATCCATGCCTCGCCACCTGTTTTAAATTGCACTGCCAAGAGCCTGAAAATGTTGCTGTTCATCTCCACATGCATAAAACTGCCATCGCTGGCATGCTGCAGAGACGCTGAAATAAAGACTTCTGTCATAATTAGTTAAACCGCAATAAGATCTTCTCCACTAACCGGAGAATCTGTTTCACTGAATGGCTGAAAGACTTAACTTTGCCGTGTTTTCTAAATCCACTATTTTTCTGGATTGGTGGCCAGAACAGAGCAGCATCTGAGACGCCGAGATCGGGAGTGATTTCACAGGTGAATCAGAGGTCGGTCTGGCTGGGACGAGTCCACGGTCAACCACAACAAAGTTCACCATTTTGTTTTCCTTCTTCCATCGTCCGACCCGCCGCCTGTCTTCGATGACGGGCGTGGACTCGAGTGTTTTGGGAAATACGCGCAGCAAAGTGAATTCACACTGTAATGTAATGAGGACTTGCATGAGCTGTAATTGTTATTATTGCCAGGCACAAATTGAAAAGCATAACCTGTCTGACACCAGCTATCAGTTGTCATTATGTGGGAAAACATGCCCTCATTGCAGATAGCTGTCTGTTGACACCCAAAGTAATTGAGGAGGTAGTCGAGCTGTTGAAGGCTCTCAAAGGGAAGGACGAACACTTGATCAGAGCATTTTTATGTCTTCGGAGATGATTTGATTTCACATAATGTCTATTTTACAGCCAGATATGCCATTAATTTGCATGATAGCGAGCCAAAATGTGACATTTTTATTTAGACGTCCCCACAATGTTTGGAGAACAATTGGGTGGTGTTTTTTCTTCTGTCAGTCTTTCAGAGCGGTGGCGTCTCATTATATCATATCTAACAGAGCAGTGAATAGCTGCCTCTCTCCTCACACTGCTGTGTCAGGTCAATGTGCCATTTTTTAAGTGGTGACAGGAAGGAGGGGGTGGGGGTATATTGTTGACAGCGAGATGATGATTACACATTTAACTCTTTGTTGTTGTTTACCAACAGCAGAAACTAATAGAGGAAACAAAGGAATTAGCCTGCACATTATTCTACATCCAGTATCGTCTGGCACCAAAATTCATAATGTTTACTGCAGTTTTGCCGCGGACATCCCAACAGGAAGAGCTTAAATGTGATCCAATTTGAATGTGGCGACTGCTTATCTGGAATTGCATCCGTGAAGACATAAAGTCTTTTAGCCATACATCCACAGCGCGGGCCGAGGCTGTCTCCCCCGTTAGCTCGGGCTGGCAAACCGGGCAAGTCTGTGCTTGGTGCCTGAAGCGCTGAAGCGAGAACAAGGGGCTTCTTTCCCATGAACTGGAGCCAAGTGCCAGCACTTAAGGTGAAGGGCCGAGGCGCTGGAGAAGTAATTTAATCTGAGGCTCTGCCCAATTCCCTGGGCGGCCGAGTTTAAGAAAGGTCACGTAGAGAAACAGGCACTGGTGACCCCTTCCCAATTACGGGCGCTACAGCAGAACATATCACAGCACCGTCCAAAGTGACAGTCATTTAGCAGCAACTCATCTGAGGGGAGGAAGTGGGAGATGGATGATAAGGAAATAAAAAATGATTTGCCAGGACCTGTTAGCCACTTCTCTACACAGGCCTGCTGCTCCCCCAGCTCCTCCCTGTCTTATTCACACACACTCATATACTCCCTCTCTCGCTCTGCTCTCTCTCTGTCTCTTCCCACCCCCTGCCACCCCTGCTGCCCATCTCCCTCCTGCTCCACAGACACGTGACGACTCCGC
This sequence comes from Chelmon rostratus, assembly GCF_017976325.1. Taxonomy (NCBI): domain Eukaryota; kingdom Metazoa; phylum Chordata; class Actinopteri; order Chaetodontiformes; family Chaetodontidae; genus Chelmon; species Chelmon rostratus. Next base: position 24,803,004 of record NC_055667.1, on the reverse strand, counting down.
ATGATTATTGGCGCAATCACTCATGTAACAGCCTGCCCAGCTTTCCGTGGGGGCTCCAGTATTTGTCACTGTCACTTCCCCAAGTGCTCCGCCATTGTCTTGGAAATTGTATGTGTAAGGCAAGAGATGCCTGTGACCCACTTCGACAAGGGAGCCAGCGATGTGAGGGCGCTCATCACACAAAAAAACAGCAGTTTGATGTGTCCTATTATGTGTCCCAGCAAGAGCCATAAATAATTGTGACAAGTTTTTTGTTGCGCGTGAAAGTCCTTGACTCTGCCTCCTGTTCCAGCACCTCCTCTCTCGTATGGAGACGCTGCCAAGCACCCCCGATGATAGATGGCACGGTGCAGCAAATGACAACGGGATAGATTTTTAGTTTGTGCTTTGGAAGGGATCAGTAATGGTGCTTTGCTGTACAAAGCAATAAAAGAGAAGGACAAGAGACAGAGGGGGGAGAACGAGGGGAAAACAAAAAAAAAGATCCATCGATGCCGCTGAGGGAAGAGTGATGGTCGGTGACGCATGATTTTTGGGCGTTTGAGCACTTAGATATATGAAATCGGGGTTTGTCAAAATGGAACGGTGGTGTGGCGTTTGGCCACTCGCAGCAGTAACATACATAAAAAATGCATGAAATACACTTCATGGTATTATATTGTCCACTCCCGCTGAAAAGGAATAGTCTTCCCTTCTGAAAGAACAAATTGATATACCCCAGTACAACTGCATTGCTTTTGCTGTTTGTCTTTACCTCGGACAAACAGAAGCTGTATGCAGTGCTTCACCTATTCATTTGAGTACATTGTTTTCGCTCCTTGCTCCTTGCCAAGCTGCGATTTCAGACTGCTTAGCAGAGGAAAATCTTCTGTGAAAAATCGACATGGACGTTAGATAAAGTACCACCTGCAGGTCCCGGGTGCCAGGCGGGCAGGATACTGGTAGACAGTATGATCAGTCATGGTAATGAGCGCGAGGCTGACATACATGCTTTGAATTATGTGACTTTGAGGCCTAGGCACCCTCAAACCAGGCCTCAGCCATTAGTTCAACCACGCTCTCCTTATCTCAGAGTCAAGCTGTGAGGTTTTAACAGCGCCATCATTCCCCTTTTTCCTCTCTAAGTTGTTTCACCTCTGCAGCATTGCAGCGTAGGAATGCTCGCAGAGGTAAATTAAGAACGTGTACTCAAACATAATGTGCTTAAAAAAAATGGGCCAAATAGCTCAAGTCAACACGCCAAAATGTATTTCTTTAAAGCTATTTACTGAATGACGTGAAATGTTTCGTAGGTATCAGCAGTTTAAGCGACACAACAGCATGTTTGTGTTCGTGTCTGTCTTCTTTAGTTGACCGCAGATGCGTTTGCTAATTGTATTCCGCTTCCTCCATCACAATTATTAATTTATCTCTTAAGACCACTGCGGCAGAGATGATCATTCATGTCGCCGCATCCGATAGTTAAGAAGTGGGCTTCCGTAAAAATCCATCATGTACATCAATGCACATTACTGAGGTAATTAAACAGGAGGTAATACAGCCAGATATCGTAAAATATCAGGGGGTGATCATACGCCCCTTAACACTGCACAGCCTCAGCACATGGAGATGATGCAGTAGATGAGGGATCAGCTGCAAAAATTCCAACACACAAATGTAAATGTAATTTGTCTATTTTAGAGTATCTGTACCTTACCCTATAAAAAATACTAATTATATGAAATATACTGATTACAGCTAGCCAAGAAATGGCATTAAAATAATTACTTGTGAGCCCTCTCAGAGTTTGTACATTTAGCACTGTACCACCATTAGGAATAATCTGTCCAATTAAAGGTTGTGTAATTAATTAAGTGCACATTCTGTGAAGAGGAGAGGGGAGAAAATTTATCAACCTGCTGAAATATGACCTATCTTGTCCAAAAGACTAATATGTTTAAACAAAAGATGAAAATTGATGACAACATTATTTGTAACAAAATGCTCACTGTGCAACTATGATGCATCTGTACTTGGATTCGGCTTCGTAGCATTGTCCTCACAAAAGCTGTGATGTATTACCCCTGGCTGCCTGGCAATAACTTTCAATGAAGGGCGCTTTGCCTATCTAGTGAAGCAGTCTGTTACTTTATCCCACTTCACATCTCGGGCCTTCACTGTGAGCATCATCTGGGAGATTAAGACATGTTTTCATATGGAGGCTTGCTATGAGGCCTTCATAGAACGATAGCAGCAGTGGCATATGATGTTGTGAGGAACTGAGGCGGCGTTGGCACCGAGGGGACATCCTGATACCACCACCCAAAAGTGTAGTAGAGCAGAAAACATCTTGCTGCGCAAAACCTGTCGGGTCATTTCTGTTATAGCAAGAAAATTTGAGCCAATGTCCTGTGTGTGTGTGTGTGTGTGTGTGCGCGCGCGCTTATGAGAGAGTGAGCAAGATGCCAACAGTTCGTACAGATACAGTTTGTTGCCAACTCTACATATGGCCTAGATCAACCCTTCAGGGAACAGGCGTCAGAGCCCAAGATTTGGTAAAGAACAAGTGCAAACACATGTCTAATGCTACCATGAGAAAGACATGCATACACTGTGGGCAGGCTGCAGCCACACATTTAAGTGCCACTTCTGACTCATGCACTCGAGAGGTGCATTACTGTGAGAGCCGATGCAAAATGATTTTAGCGCTAATATGTTTTTATAACAGCGATAATTTAAACACTCATATGTATACGTTCACAGACAATTAATAAAATCTCACATAACCCGGAGTAATTGTGAGGAATGTGAGATGTCTAATCTGTCAGGCGACGTTGATGTAGAGCTCTGGTGCTTTCAAAGTTGGACAAGGTGACTCTGCTTAATATTTTAACAATAAACCTGAGTGTTATTAAAATAATGAGTTAATTAGTAGATTAGTCAGCTCCTGAAAAGCGGCTATTTCTCCAGACAAATAAGACTTTACGCTGTGTTCAGGCCAACATTTTTCCTGCACAAATAAGTATTTCTACTGTTTGCCTCTTGACAGTTGCGATGAAAAATAAAATGATATCTTTCCAGAGTTATAAAATCCTGTATCATTCAGTACAAGTGTCATAATCCGCTGTGCAGTGTTTTAATGTCGGATTTGTTCCTCCAACTGGACTTTGTCGGGTGTATTTCATTTAATTTTAGTACCTGATACGACAAACATCCAACAAAGCAGCCCCTGTTAATGTTTGAAAAAAATGGGATTTTCATTCATTCATTAAATGTAGCACAAGAAGTTTAAACTGGTGTTTCCATTAAGGTGTTTTTGATGAATTTTGAAAAATGGCACTCAAAAAGCTTCTCTCAGGTGGCGACTCGTGTTGTCGTCATCCAGTTTTCAGCATTCTTCTTCTTCGTTGTTTATTATCAGCATGCATAACGTAGCTTTAGCCGCCAGCTTCTGACAAACCCACGCTTTCGTCGCCTAGTTTGTTTTCTCCAAACCAGGTTATGGAAATGGGCCTAATTAGCACGTTCTTTGTTTTTCAAAATTTTGCCCACAAATAGACACATTACCTCATCACCGTGCATCCTGCAAACAACTGTGTGTGCAAGAAAAATAATCTTGAAAATAAGTTGCGTCTTTTTTCACTTGCTTCCAGCGCAAATGCACACATTAGTCAGAAACACTGCCACTTTTGTCCACAGGGGCCGCCATAATCAAAAATAAAATTAAAATTGCTTAAAATTACATTTGGTGGGTTACAGATGAATTGTATTTCTATCCACCGACACAATGTTAGTTTTTAATTTGTTTTTTAATTCTGGGCTCATTAACTAACAGGTAACAAACATTTATAACCTCTCTTTTGCACATGCAAAGAAAGCAACAAAGATAAAGAAGTGTTGCTATAAACCTCTTTGCCTTAAGGTGGCGCAAGTGATGTAATTGCAGAAGCTTTTACAGATAGTGTATGAATCCTTCAAGATTAGTTACCTGTTTGGAGTCATTGTCAAGGCTGTTGCTCTCAGTCTCAGTTGTTGATTTCCAGCTTTCTGAGATTTTAATTTCCAAATACATGTGTACATGTTTGTATTCTGTTGCAAACACACACAAAGAAGAATAGGGGCACATTATGGCCACATTTTCTGTTGTGTAAGTGATTTCACACGGGCAGGTTGTAGTTTGAGCTCTATGAGCCCCGTGGTCCCGGTGTGCTGGGTGGTGGAGCGCAGTGTACCACCGCACCTTCCCAAACTGCCATCCAGCTGACAGCTCCAGCCAAGGGAGAGAGGAAGAGAGGCTGAGAGGAGAGGGAGACATAAATCCTATGTCCTATATAAAAAGAAATACTATCCGTGTCAAGGAAAGGTGGGATGCCCTAAAATGAATGATAACAGACTCATTAAAAATAACGGCCGCCTAAATGATAAATAGCTCGCCTCCTGAAAGAGCTCAGGACAATGGCTTTAACAAATTAAAACTGCAGTCCTCTGCCCAAAGGTGTTGCTGCCCCTCTTCTCTTTCACCAAAATATCAACTGGTCATAACAACTAGTTCTAGTTCACCATTCTGGTTGTCACGCTCCCTTATTGGTGACTTAAACCATTATCCCACCCTGCATACTCCCTACCAGTTCAGTTTGTTGTACTTTAATTGCACAAGACTGAATCTTTGGAGTGTGTGTTTGCAGTAAAACATGCTTTTAGAAAGTAATTCACGTGTGAAATAAAAAACTATAAAACACTTAATTTATTCCACATCAGCTGGCATTTTGCAAACGAGAGCCTAACAAGGACGCTGCCGGGTTTGGCACTACAAACAGACCACTATTAAACATGTAAACCTGGCACCGTGCTTTAAACCCAACAGCTAGTGTCTGAGACAGATCTCACATTCCTAATGATGACAGTAAATTAAGCCAAACTATCTCCGCACATTCAGAACCGTGCTCCTCTTTTTCGGACTGTAAAAACTCAGCCAGCGTTCATCAAGTATAAACATTTACATCTGCGTGACATAAACAGATTCCAGCGCTGTAAATACTGCAGAGAAGAGACAGAGCCCGGGCCTGTCAGAGGGAATGAAAATGAGGAATGGATGACTCGTGCGAGTCACTGACTTCTGAACTGATCGACGTCCACTCCCCGGCGGGCTTGATGGGGGCAGACGTGTCCGTGAGTGCACCCTCTCCCTGTCTGCTCTGTAAACACTGGCATTCCACACGCATGAGAACGTCATGTAGCAAAAGCTTCGTTGAGAATTCAAAGACCTGCAATGACAAGAGTTATGTGGCTCGCCCAGAACGGTGTGTTTTATGCTGCTCCGTGGCTCATGTGAAGGCCTCTGTTTAGAGTGGAGATGCATGTAGTCCGGTTTCGGGGGGGTTGGCAACATGGACAGCTGTTAAATGGGCCCTGAGCTCAGCTTGGGTGTTGCGTGGTTGCAGGGAATGTGGTAGTGACAACTTTTTAAGTTCTGAATTTTGCTTTTGGCAAGCCTCCAAATATACAGGAGATGACAGCTTAGTTCCTGGCATTTTAATTCCAGTCTCAGCTCTAGCTGTGCCCAGTACAGCCAAGCTCTCATGTCTGTATGTACAAAACCTGCTCTAAGGACAGCTACAGGAAACAAGGCTTTGATCCAGCTGACAGCGTGTCCCAGTACTGTATCTGGTCTGGTAAAAAAAACCCACACATACTCATGTGCTCGTGTTAACGTCAGAACAATTTAGATTTTAATATTTAGCGAAATCACAAAGGAACTTTACACTGTTTTTCTGACTCAGCCGATTAATTGTGGCCCTCTAACTTAACACTGATATCTTCACACCTGAAAACAAATCGAATGCATCCTTCAGGGATTCACCCAGTCTGTGTTCAGACGGAGGAGTGGACTGGGGGGGACTTTCCACAAAAGCAAACAACAAACAAAATCTTGCTGAAGTAGGTCAAAGCCTGTGAGCTCTGAGCAACTGCAGGGTGTGCAAGGTACATACATACATACAGTACATGCATGTATTTGAAGTTGTAGTATGTGTCTGAGTGGTCCTTTTTGAGTGGAACATAGCTCGACTGCCTCTTGTGAACTGCTTCTCAGCGCATCAAACACGCCACATTGATTTTAAACGCGGCTTCCTTCATGTTGGTTTCGCAGTTTGCATCTCCAGTGAATTACTGCAGCGCTTCATTTAGTGTGGTCATCTAAGCCTGGAAGTGTCACCTCTAAATGGACATGCTTCGGTTTTTTATCTAAATCAGATACCGCGTACTGTACTGCGAGCATTTAAATGTGCTTGCTTTGCTAACGCACAATGACCGCGTAATCTCCGCAATGATTTCAAACAAAAGCTGTTTAAAGAAAATGGTAGTTTGAGTGAAGTTGTGGACAAGACTTGCAGGGGAGGATGATGGGGGTTTCTAGGCAATTGAGGCACTTGTACAGCTTGATTATACATAGCAACGCTGTGATAAGGCTTCATTGAAATTTACAACAAGCAATCTCTACCATATGGACTCACCAAATGGAGATCACAGACTGGCAAACGCAATCAGCTTTTTAATTAACAGAATTAACAGTGCGATGTTAAACCATAATGACAGCAATAAAAACAGTTGATGTGACAATCAAAGTGCACCAAAAACATTCATAACCATTATTTTCATTAGTCTGAGAGAAAGACAATAGCAGTGAGTGGGGTTATATTAGAGGGGGGATCTCAGACCCTTGTAATCACACTTGAATTAGCTGCAGATACTGAATCCTCCCATACGTAGGCTATAAAGCAGGGGGTCACGGAGAACGCTCATTTGGGTTTATCTTGGACACTTCATTTCATGTTGGCCCATTCTCTGAAGGAGTGAGTGTTGTCAAAGGCAATAAACATCCCGCATTTTGAAGCATATCTGAATGTGCGGCGAGGCCCAAATCTACAAAGTTGGCCGATCGACTGAGATTCGTCTTCCAAACTGCCATCGCAGCGTTACAAGCAGAGATCTGATCAGCAGCTGAAAGACTTTGGCAGAAAATAGCTGTTTATTGACCATAAAACATGTGCGTGTGTACACATAAAAGCACAAACACACGCCCACACGCTTACACACACACGAACGCAACCGTACACACACAAACACCTACTCGTAGAGAGATAAACCACGGCACCACAGCGAGGGCCATACCCCCGGCAACAACACAAAAGAAAGTCAAATTATTAGAAATAATGAAAAGCCATCAATAAGAATTCTGCAGAGACTCATTTCATTCTGTTTTCAACAGCGCTTTTCAGCCCATTATTTTCTGTAAATGTTAACATCGCCAAGCCTGCCTATTGATTCTATTATTTTTGACCTTGCATTAGTGTCGGCTAATCTCGCATGCTATAAAATTTCATTTCATAGTGAAAAATACTCCAAGGCCCTAAGGGTGAGTTATACACAGGTTGCGGCACCCCTGGGATTCATAAGTGCACATGCGGGTAAATAAACCGTACATTTAATGCTTCTTAGATGAGTGAGCAGCGCTGGGGGTTTCATTTCTTCCTAAACCTCGGGATTTTTCCTTTCTTTTCCGTGAGGTGGCTCAAAAGTGAAGGTTAGGTAGAGAGGTTCATTCAGAGATGAATGCGAGCGTCTTCCAAAATGATATTGTATTTTCACTCCCGCACACAGGCCTGAGAGGAATGCTGATCCAGAGAAGCCGAATGCCTTTTTTCCCCATGCATGTATGAGGCATCGCCGCAGATTGTTCCATTTTTCAGATGGCGTTCGGGAATGACCGAAGCTTGACCTGGATGGGAGAACAATGAGGCAGCGCCCATTCTACGCTGGCTGTTACTCGATTGACACATAATGATAGTAGTGGTCAGGAGAAATCACTAAATGTCTGTTGTGAAGTGGAACCTTGATAGATAAGTTATGAAAAAATGCTGGCATCAGTATTTTTAAAGGTACAGATACCTGCAGTGAATACAGCTGTCGTCTGCAGGGGTCCAGACCATATTAAGACGAAACATAACTTCATTCCAACTGATAGCTGCATTTAAATTCATAGAAAACATGCCATCATGTAGGCAATAAGCGTTTAAGCTTGTTTTGCCTGTATTTCGTTAAGTAAAGCAAATAGGAGAGCATCATTACAAGCTACCAGTTAATTAAAGACAATACAGCAATATTTAAAAATTTAATAAAACCCTCTCAGATGCTAAAAAAAAAAGATTTTTGCAGCGTTATTACACGTTGCTGCACGGATGTAAAAGTCCCCTCACAAAAACAGCATTATATCATAGCGCCATAACGACCCCCAGTAGCTTTCCGGAAAGAATCAAAACCCAAATAACCCAAAGTATTTTTTATTAGTATTATCAGGAGGAGCTTCAAAGCGGAAGCCAGTGGTAGCCATAATAAAGTTTACCAGAGAACCATTTTAATAACAGCAAAGCAATATCAAAATGTCTGTAAGAACTTCCTGCAAACCACTCAGTCAGCATAATCCAGCTCTCAGGTATTCGTCCGCGTGCTCATTCGCGGCCCTGTTTGTGATTGTTGTTTTCAGTGGATGCATGTCTTTTCACCAATGGGGAAAGGGTCCATCCATAGAGTTCTGCTATAGAAAGCCCTTGTTTTCCTTTAATGTGCACCCCTCAGAGACACCTGCAATGCTGCAGAAAGGAGGCGACTAGAAGAAACAGAAATACAAGCAATTGCTCTTTATTTTTAAAATCTCTAAAGGAAGTGGAGTATATTATCATCGTCTTTTCAATGAGCTGCGTGAGCGTGATGCTAGGGAGCTTAAATCCTGTACACGGCACACTGATGTGAAAAATGAGGGCTCTAAACATCCTAAGAGAAGGAAATCAGTACGTGAATTTGGGATTTTGGACGACCTGAACATGGCTGCATGGTTCTGGATTAGGTTTAGTTTACAGAGTTTTATTTCTGCTGTTGTTAAAATAGCTCTCTGGTCACATCTCTGTGGTGTTAGTACTTTGTTACGCTGAAGTGGAAAAGTGTTCATCCAGTATTCCTGGAGTATAATTAAGTGATAAAAATGGGTGAAGTATTAACTTTTATCTCCACACAATGACTCCAATAGTTTTATTTCAGATGGAAGGTTCACAGAATGAAGTGAAATAAATATTAACTTTGTGTTAACTTCTAAAGGTTGATGCGACATCTCATAATGGCAAAACCATTTCACCAGCCAGCCTGTAACAAAGGTCTGAATGGTGTGCTGAACAAGTGTTTCCAGAGCAAAATAAAGACACAAGAGGCAGCATTATAAATGATTCGAAAATAAATTACCAATAAGACAACTACACATTTGGTTTGAACTGGCTCATTCTCCAGCATTATGCAGCTGAATCAGGTGCTTCTCCCTTTGAGAAACTTCCTGGACTGAAACACAGCCATTGGAGCCAAGGAATCAGGATCAGGAACAAAAGAACACAGATATATCTTCAAGCTGCAAAGATAAATGTGCAGAAAATACATGTGCTGCATCCATCAAGTGTAATGAATTAGATGGAATTTTCTGTCACTTGCCTACACCTAGTGGGGGGCCTCAGGGTCGTGGTCAGGTAAAGGGGTCAGCATCCAGGTGAAGGGAGAGGTCTGTTTTGCTCTGCTGGAGTACAATGCAGCTGTTGGGTTGTTTGTGATAGGGAGAAGTGCTCCATTCCGGAGGCAACCAAGGGCCTGTGTGTTGATGCCGACCTGAAGACGCTTGCAACGTGAGCTGGGGAACGTGGACGAGCGTAGTTCCTTGTTTTAGATTTGGAGAGCCAATCAATTGAGCACACATATTCTTGTTGCCTGAAGAATGACCACAGTTGGGCATGAACCAGATCATAGGATTGAGGACTGATCATGAGAAGCATACGTCAGAATTGAGGTAGCATCAAGCAGTGTTCACACTATCTTGGTAATATCTCTGTTCTCCTCTCCATCAGTAAACCTTCCTGCATTAAGACATCAAAATCTTCAGACAGCTTTCCTTAGGGGGGTACGAGTAGACCAAATTCAACATTTTTCCTTCACAAGTTCCTCATTTAGGTCAGAAGGCTCCACTGTGGTAAGAGTGGGACTCCAGTCTGTCTCTCAGTGAAGCAGCGAGTTGATAATGTCACCACCTCTAGGAGAGGCAGAGCCTTAATGCCACTGCAGAGCCACGGTTAGCCTGCGCGTGTCGAGCAATAGCATAACCCCTGTTTTTATGTGCGTGTTGCAGTTCTGTGTTCGGATATGCGCAACATTAAAGCTCCTGTAGTCTGTCCAACGCAAACCAGATGACATTTCAGCATGTAGGCAACATGTGTGCCAAGCTGCCTGCCAGAGCACGTGATTCACGAGGAAGTAATGGCAGCTCTCGTTTTCTTAGCTAACAGGGATTCCCTATCTGTATGTCAGGCCTTATAATAACAATAATAATAATAATAATAATAATAATAATAATACACTTTATTGATTGATTGCTTTTCAGGGTGCTCAGAGACACGTTACACAAGTTAAAATGATCTTAGAAAATTACACATTACATACTCTATAACATTAATCAGACATTAAAAGCAGATGTCGATTAGTGATTTGACGGTGCAGTCGAGGATTAGGACGTGTTTGGGGAGGGACTTCCTTTGCTCTTTAATATCAACAGCTTCAGACAGGACCAGTAACAGCGCTGCAGCTTCTGAATACTCTGAAGAATTGGCCACTTGGAATATTACGGATGAGCTGTTTTGGATGATTACTCTCAGCGTTTAGAAGTGTGTTTCTGCTTAAGGGTTTGCGATGGATGGGCGCCTCAGTAGTGCTGTTGTTTCCCTTATAAAGTCGCGAGTGAATAAACACTACACTCAAAAACAGTTTAGAGTTGTAGTGAACAGAAAGGAAAAGAAAAAACACTGCTCATTTTCATTATTACCAAAAACGTCATTATCAGCTAAATACAGTTAAACTGGTCATTTATTTGCATGTGTTGAACCTGATGCTCTGTTAATGGATACCAGACGGTTTGTGTTTCTGATTAAGAAGTCATACGCACATTTCAATCCATCGGACCAATCGCAGAGCTGATCTGTCCTTTTATTCTTGCCGTGATCATCATCCACCTCTTTCATTGTTTTTTTTTTGTTTGTTTTTTCTTTTTGTTTCCAGATTAGCCCACAGATGTGTGTTTATCTATTTTTAATGTTCCTCCCACCTTATCACACTTTTCAATTTGGAACTTTTGACACAAACATGCAGGAGCACTTTGCCGCAGCTCCAGAATTAAAGAGTGAGAAGGAGAGCGGCGGCAGGAGGGAAGGAGAGAGACCCGGTGATTTTCCAACTGTGGATGCCTGTGTTCTGGGTGTCACTTTGGTTAATAATCTCCTACCAATCCTTCAACTTGGGTGCACGTTCAGGACGCTTCAAACCATGAAAACAGCTGGCTTTGTGCAGCCCAACTGTCAGAGTCTCCTTTGCTGTCGATGATGGAAATATCAAACCAGTGAGCCGTGAGTGGACATCTCAATCTGAATCTCTTCAGCTCAGCTAAACCACAGCCGTCCTCCCACTGATAATTCATGCAACATACACTCACATTAGGAACACGCTGAACCGTCCCTATACAGCCTCCTTGCAGTAACACACAGGCAGCATCAAGCTCAGTAATTCTGTTAAGCTTGAAATGAAATGGACTTTTGTCATTTCTTAGACTTGGCTATCACTTTGTTGTACAATTGTCCAATAAGCATCACTTCGATCCATTCAATATTGAGGAAAATAGTGAACTTAATGAAAAAGCCGGAGTTCAGCGATATACATAAGAGAGAGCGTTTTCTCACAAAGGGACGCAGTTCCAGAAATGATCTCCATTCAGCGGATGAGCAGTTTAACGTTGATGCCATCAAGTGAACGCAACATCAGTCCATTTTATCCGTTTCGAGATTATAATGTTGCTCTCAGTTGCTTTGCCAGCACGCACTCAGCCTCCCCATTTATTCCAATCATTGCAGGAAACTAAAAAAAACAAGGAGTAATAGGTGCGTCGTGCCGTGGGAAGCACGATCAACACACATGTCTAAACATTTCTGAGTCGTTCATCAAATAAAAACAAAGAATGTCTCCCATCTATTTGGAGTGCTTGGATCTTAGATTTATTAACAGCTAGATAGGGTGGAAATTAAAACATAGCAGCGGGCTCATTTTCCACAGAGAGCGGATTGTAGTCGATGTTCAAAAGAGAGGCGGAAGGAATGCCGTGTTTGTTTTTCTTCTCCAGACCACCATTATGTGTTTTCAATATGATGTGAGTTGGAGATAGAATTATAGAAGTCCCTGGGGCTCATCCAAGTTTAACAAAGCACCAAGGACAGACAACCTTAAGCCCACACAGTGCTACAATGCTCCTCTCATGGAGAATGTAATAAATAAATGAGCAGATGAGTTTGGTTCTGACAAGTGAGGGACATGGCGCTCCCTGTGCATTTTTGATAGTGATCTAATTCATCTGGCAGGCGTGGATGTTGATTAAATCAGAATGTCAGCCACTTGACAAGACAAGACACAAGCCGGCGTGGAACCTGTTTGAACAGCGTGAGCCGTGCAAGATGGCCAGGGAGATTTGCAATGCGTGTCCGCTGAACTCCACGCACCGCCCTGTTATCACCGCTTCCTACAACACGTCCGGAGAGACAGACAGACAGACAGACAGACAGATGGGGAGAGACGGAGAGGAATCCACCGAGGCCCGCCTCTTCTGTTCTCTCTCAGGGTGACATCAGCCCTCTGACACTCGGGGTAAACAGAAGGGTGTGATGGCACGGCCGGGCTCCCCTTCACTCACACGTGGTCGATGCCTCCATCAAATCTCCTTGACAATCACAGAGCTGGAGGCAAGACATACGTACGTGCTGAAATCACAGGCCCTGTAATTATGGGGAACAAAGCCTCTCTGAGCAGACTCACTATATGAAAGACCATCAATGGAAAATCAGAGCAAAGAATGCTTAGGGTCGGCCCGTCGGTAGCGGCACACAATAGGAGTATGATAAAGGGGGAGTTTCGGAGACAGAAATCGTCGAGGCAGGTTGCTATTTAACTGATGAGTGCCTCTCCAGAATCACTATATCTGTGGAAAACTATTGCTTTCCACCCAAATCCAACACAATACCCCAACCATCTGCCAAAATATGACAACAGACTGATGTAAGCACACTTTGGGAAATGATACACATCGTTTCAGATTCCTTACGAACACAAGACATACAAGTGACTGCAGGTTCGCTGACATCGGATCACGCTTGTCTAATCACTGTCTTTATGCAATTCTTTCTCACAAATCTATTCTTCTTTTTCTCAACTCCATTTACAACTCTCACCGCATTTCTCCTGATGTGTTGAATTAGGATTTTGGCACATAAGGAAGCGCAGATTTGGGTCGTTGGGCAGCTCCTCTCCCGGCCCCCGCTCACCTTCCCGCATGCACAGCTCCAAGGAGGTCAAAGTTACATGTAGAGAGTCACGCTACTAATCTTCTTTGTCACTCATAAAATTTACACAGCATCTCCCTCATGGAGGCCTGTCAGTTTGCTGCTGCCTGTGTCTGTCAGAGAACACAGATAATTACTCTGAGGGATCGGAGAAAGCCTTGATTATTTATAGGGCTGGATGTCTGAGAAGAAAAAAAAAATACTATATGCGACTTTGAATAATTTCTTGTTAGTAATAATACAACAATATTATCCTTTTAAAAAAGCTTCACTAGGGTTATCAGTTTGGTGGGAAAATACAAGAAAAAAGGCCGTAAACCCTGGAGTCTTTTTTTTTTTAAACCGTCAAAGTCGTATTTATTGCTCACAAAATGAGGATTTCTTTTTGTGAAAAGTTTAAAGTGCGAGATGAAACTTTTCTAGAATGTCAGCTGAGCCAATGACACTGAACAGTCGGATATATTACAAATGTATTACGTCCTCACTAACGCCGAGTTCAGGCTGCACGATATCAGTCCGATCCAGCAGACGCGGGGAGTCAGGTCAGCTGGGATGCCTCATAGCATCCTGACCAAAACACTGCTTTTTACCTTCCATGAAGTGTATGATGTTCCAAACATTGACCAATAGGAGCACAGAGCGCTCTTCTGTATGCAACTGTAAACATGGTGAAATTAAAGAGCGATGGAAGGAAACTGGTGCTGTGAGGTGGAACTATCAAACAGAGAAAAGGTCACTGTCTTTGTCCCTACAACCTCCGTCCCAGTGATGTCTTGCACATTGTGAAAAAGGGCAAGCTATGACTGGTCCAGTCTATCATGTCTGAATCAAGAAACAGATTATGACCCCACAATCGCCTAATCTGGCACAGCGACCATCATAACAGACAGAAAAGCTGTGTAGCCTGTGCTCGGCACTCCTGCCGGTCTCTGACTTGACATGCCGGACACACGTCACGCTCAGGCTGATCCCCGCTCAGATGAATGACGTGTGAATGTGAACAGCCGCTGCTGCTTCACGGTGTTTTTGTTCACCTTGTTATTGTGACCTCACCTGCTGTTTGTGTGTAATTCTCTCCCGTGATAACAGCATGAAAAGCCCATGAATTATACTAAGCCGTGTGTGTGAGAAAAGAGAAAGACAAACAGCTCTTAAGGAAGAAATGATCACGTTACAGTGATGTGTGCTTTTCATTCATCTCGCCTTCAGATCATGAACAGCTCCTTTTGTTTTTCCATAGAAGACAGTGCTGTAGTGCTCTGTTATGTTTTAATCTCCCAGCAGTTTTTTTTCTATTTAAAGCCCCTGAAAACTCACTTCAAATCTGAACTGTCTCTCTATAAAATTGACTATTCGTGACTAAATAAGCATCAATTAAAGTTACAAAAAACAACTTGAGGCCAGTGTCGATTTTGTCAACAAAACTATGATGAAAAGCGTTCGCTGATGACCTTTTTTCCGAGACGAAAGCACGACTAAAACTAAATAGAAATTAACCTTTGAAAACAAAAACTATAACAAAATGTATTACATTTTTCATCAATGAGTAAAAACTCAAAGACAGACAAATGGAGCAATGAACTGATATATGCAGTGCTTATAGAAAGGTAAAGTTATGTGACTTCATCAGCTGAAGATAAATATCATCTGTCCATCTGAAGAATCCTCTCGATGTTCAGCTAAGAAACATCTCTTTGTTTGAGCTTCTGCTCTCAAGCTAAACCCCGGCACAAGTATTCTGATGAAGAAGTGAGTGAATCCAGCTTCTGAGCGATTTGCTGCTCTGCGGTGCAGAGAACAGGCAGCTGTGCTAATGCTAATGCTAATGCTAGGTGAGCAACTGGCAGAGGGAGCAGTTCTGTTCGAGATGCCAGAGTTTGCAAATGAAAACTGGATTTATTGAGGAGAGTCAGTCTGTTGTATTACTGCAGAGCAGAGTGACATGGACACTGTTCCACCCTGCGACACCCCGCGACACATGTAACCATGGTAACTGTACGAAACAAAGATGCCAGCACTCGAAGCCTTAAAATTATGGGCCACAAAATTTGACTAAAACTAACAAAAATTAAATGACTAAAATTTGACCAAAGCTAATATGCTTTTTTTGTCAAAAGACTACAACTAGTTTTAAATCAGGCGCCAAAGTTAACCCTGCTCAAGGTGCTATTGGATAAGAGGTACAGACTGGTTTGACCAGATTTGATTGACAGTAACTAAACCTCCCACCATCTATCATCAGATGCTGATTCAGATCTTGCTAAAGCATAAAATCTTGCGAGATCGCATGAGAATCCATCTTGCAGAGCTTCAAGTTATGCGCTTGTGGCCGACAGTGGTTTAGACCAGTCAGCGTCTGTATGAGATTAGCATAGTTGCTTCTATAATATGAGTTATATCAGAACTGGAGAGTGTTTCTTCATTCAACGAAGACAAAGAACGCCACTGAAGGCTCCGCTGGTAACGGTCTCCTACTGCGCCATATGGTTTGTCGATCTGATTGGCTGAAGTTAGCCCATGATCGATGATGATGCACAGATGGTTCAGCCAATCACCTGCCAAGTATTTTTTGCAAGTCCCTGCCCTGGGCGACTTCTTAAATTATTCTGCGTAACACAGAAATACAGAAATCTCTAGTGTAAAATAACCAAAACTGTTCCAACAGGGGCAGAAAATAGTGTGTTCATGCAGGATCACATCACTCATAGTAAGAAACAGATTGAAAAAATACGTTCTCACAGGCTTCAAGCCTGGTTAATTAAACCTCTGAGAGTAGTAAAATACTGCAAGTGACCTGTATCCAAACCATCTCACGGCTGGTCATACCTCCAAATACACGTGCCTATTTAATTCTAATACGCTACTTAAATGCCAGCTTAATAAGAGATGGCAATTCCACGTGCAAATCAATTTGATATCTACGGGGACTGAAAAGTGCACATCACACATTACGAGCCAGGATCAAGCTGGGGGCAGGTGCCTCTCTTCTCAGAATTACAAGGAGAGTTTGCAGACAGATATGAATTTACAATTAGTCTCATCCTGGCGACTTCTTAAGGTTTGTGACAGTGTCTGGGGTTCCACTAAAGGCCATGTGTGTGAAGCCATGAATTTCTTGCGACAGGCTATGATACCAGAGAGGCTATATTTAGGGAGGATAACTAGTACTGCACGGTATAATCTGACATTTGTACCACAAGGGAGTCATACTGCATTGCTCACAAATGACAGTGTCACTGTTGGTTTGTGTCCCCGGTGGAATAGGTTAAAGAGAACAAAACATGTTTTTGCAGTGGAGTGCCGCTCTGCAAGACAGATCTAATAAAACCGTATTTGATTGTGGGGGTATGATCTGACTGTGGCTGTCACTGGTGAGTGAGCCCCCTGAGCGCGGAGACAGCAGCAGTCTGGTTGAAAAGGAACAAAGAGTCCCTGGGAGCGGTCTCAGTAGACTCTGAAACAGGAGTCTGCATGACTGGCCTGTTTTTGATGGCTGACTTGAGCAGGGCATTTCAACTTCCCCTCTCCCTCTCCGGCCCTCTAACCAGGGACAAAGAGAACAAGCAGAGGCCACCACTGCTCTGGTGTTACTAGCTGTCCGTTTTCTTAAAGTTTTTTAAGTACATCAAGCAAAGTATCTCACTTTAAAAGAGCTTTTCATGAATAAACATCCGGCACATCCTGAGCAACGTAACATTTTATCAATCTGCAAATACATTTTCTCTCTGTTCCCTCATGCGGCGTCGTAGTTTAAATTATAACGTCAACCAGCATATTTGAGTACCTGTCAAATCCTTTTAAAGAAAACAAGCATGATGTAATTCTGTTCAACCAGGCAATTCATTAGCCCAAGTCAAACACTCGTCCCTCCGCTGTTGGCTGCTGTTGTCCTCCCTGCGGACACGGAGGAGCCACTTAGGTCCACATTCACCAAGGTGATCAAACCTGCGTCAGCCTACACCTGCCTCCCCTCTCAGGAGGAACCAGGACAGGCTGCACAACAAAGCTCCGGCGGTACACTCAGGGAGTTCAGCTAACAGCGTCTTCAATCACTGCATCTCAGAGCTATCCGAGGATTGCAGGCGTTTAGGAAAAAAAACATGGAGGAGTTCGTTTAGGATGCATGCTGCACCAGCTGATTGATGTACGAGGGACATTCCAGCCACTCAGCCACTGTAGTGCTCTATGGCACCTTGTATTTTCCTATGCAGCCTTTGCATACTCTTCCAAAGTACCCTGCAGAAGGAGAAACACTATTGCTACTAAATAGACATATGGAATATGAGTGTTCAAGACATCTTTACTAGGAGACATTAAAGCCATGTTAGCAGAGGCATTAGAATATTATACTAGCTAGATGCTCAGTGGAGATTTGGGGATCAGCAATGTGCAGGCTGTTTTTTTTCAATGATATGTTTGAATTATTTCTTATGGGTGTGCATAATGGCAATATAAATCTTTCTGGGTGTGCAATTACAAAGACTGGCATGGTCTATTCCCCGCTGGGTGATCGCCTGCGAACAATGACATATTACCGGCTGGCCGGCAGTGGTCATTAAGAACTGATATGGGATTTATGGCCAGTCTTTAAACATGAGATGGCATTAGAGAGATTTGAATACAGTCAAAATGGCACAAAGAATCCTGCCTGAGCAAGATGGAGCAAATGAACTGTGGTTGGAAAGCAGGGGGATATAAAGTTATTTTGGGTAAAGCCAATTTCTCATCAAGCAAAATGAGTCTGATTTTAATCAGGGGTTGTCAGAGTCCATAACAAGCTCGCTGTGTTATTATGGTATTGCATTGGTGAGGTTTTATAGTTTTGTAATGAGTAAAGTTGAACAATTAATTTATTACCACGCGGTTCAATTTGTAATAATGAAATTCATGTTGAAAAGCAGGTGACAAAATATGAAATGTTAATACGAAGTATGAAAAGCACAGTGTGAGTCTATTACAAGAATTCAAAATGATGCAGACTTTGAGAGGCGGTACAGTATCATCTCAGTCAGTGTTTCTGCATGACGACAAAAGCTCTCTATATAACCATCTGACTAATTTCCAGCGGCAATTAAGGAGTCTTACATTCCACATGATACCTGCTGAGAGAGTGTAAGGAGCTTAAACATCAGATGTGTTCATTGGAAAGTGAGAAATAAAGACTTTGCCTCATCATATTAGCGCCAGCCCTTAAAGTGACTGTTTATCATGAGGTAGTGCTCAAGGTTTTAATGAGCTCCCTGCCTGTTCTAGTATAATTCCAATTAGTCCCTCCGTCTCATATAATGGCATGATTACCTTGTGAAGCCTCCATTGTTTTCTCTACAAGCCTTGAAAGGAACCCTGACTATTTTAATCTGTTTCCCAGTGGCAGCACACCTGCCAAGCCAGTTACACCTCCTGCAGAATGATCACAGGTATTGGTTCATTAATACAGAGAATGGCAGTGTATGAATCCACCCGAGTCACATCGAGTGGATAGATGAGAAGAAGAGTGTTGAAATCAGATCGTGACTGCATTTCTCTTTCGATATTATATTCACACCATTCAAAATTACATCGGATGAAGAGGAGGAGGAGTTTAAAAAAATGAGATTCACAAAATAGCAAAAATATTGTACGTATCCATTTCTGATTTGCTTTTAGTCCTTCTTGAAAATCTAAGCTCACTTATTATCAAGTGTGAGTGATCTCCCTCAAAGTGATGACAAATCCTGCAGCTGTGTCAGCCTCCAAAGGAAGGCCCATTACCTCAATTTTGGTCCCTACCATTTGAGAGGGAGTGAGGAGAAGGAGCTATTTTTGATCAAAACCCTGGCGAGAGGAGAATCAGTCATTAGCAGCAGCCATTTGCACTGTCATCTTGTTTGGACAGCCTGTGGCTTCCACTTGAAGGCTGGTTCGAAAGCCTTGTTCCTTACAGCCTCGGCACAGGGCTGATTTACCCAGCAGCTCACCGCGCAATCATTATGATGCATCACTGACATCATTTGTCATAAAGGCACTTTGAGAAAATGCGTAACGAGAATCAAAATGTGCAGTAACTTCATGCAAAGGAGTAATTGAGTTAATGTTGTTGATTCAGTAACTTTCGCAACCGCAAGGGCAGCGCGCTCCAACCGCACCGTGTTGTTCCCAGTATCTCGGTAATTCATTCAGAGCTCTGAGGACACTGTCTTGCACGAGAAATGTTTCATTCAAATCATAATTTAACAGGGTATCAGCAACAACGAGCACAATAGGAGGGGATGGTAATAGCCAGAACCTAAAACTGAATTTAGATTTTCTCTAAGATTTGACACTCGTGCAGAATAAGAGACAGGAGGGAAGAAATGGTAATCTGCAAGAAAACCCTTAAAAGAATCAATTTGGCAGGGTGTCTGAGAATGTGACTTTATCCGGCACTGTGATTCCGACTGTCTCCTGTAAGAGTGGGATGACTGTCTTTCTTCCCTGCTGACAGGCAGACCCAGGCCAAATTGACAGTTCTTTAAAGCGCCTGACAGAAAGCCGCATTAATTAAGTCATTGCTGGACTTTAATTGTGTTAAGAAGTTGAAAAAAAAATCTAATATGAGAAAAGGTTACCAAGTCCTCCGTGGTGTCAGATTTTCTACTTTCTATGAATATTAATGTGCCTAATGAAGACAATCTTCGCTTCATCTCCCCATTGTTCTGTATTCAGGTGCCAAGCTTTCACAGCCATTGATTTGTTGTTAAAGAACAAATATGTCATGGGAGAAAATGACTGCCACGTCTTTTATCTTAAATTTATCAAGAAAAACGCCTCTCTTTTCAGTTGAAGTGTGGATTTTTTTTTTTTTTTGTTATTCTAAAAAGATTTTAGCTGAGTGAGTGTCATGCAAAAGTTGTCAAGGTGTGTTTGGGTGTTAATTAGATGTGGTAAGCCAATTTTGCTTTTCTGCTGTGAACAGAGAACAAAAGGAAATTCAGATTTCATGAGGTGCGGTGGACAACAGATAAATACAAAGCCAGCAAATCAAACCAAGTCTTTGTCTTTAGCCGGTGGCACACAATTATTCAGCTTTTAGCATTCAGTGCTTCAGCATATCCGTTCAAAAATATGTTTGTTTGTAAAGACAAACCACGTTGAATGCTATCAGGGCAGGGAAGAGCAAACGCAGTTGGAGGATCATGATTTCTCCAAGGCGGAGAGCTGCTGAGGTGCGACTGTCTGCCACCGCTGGCAGATAAAGTCATGTGATAAGATATTTGATGGCAAGTTACAAGTTCTTTGTGCCTGCCACAGAGCCTGGGGGGAGAGCAACACCAAGCGCTCCCCAAACTTCAATATTAACCGGGCATCATGATTGCCAGGCATATTGAAGAGACAGAAATTCAAATGAACCTCTCTCCCCGTGATAAGACGACCTGAGTCCTTGTGAAAGATGAGCTATGGCTATTTCTGGAGAACGAAGTGCTCGGTCTCGCCACAGGGCAAACCCTGAATAGCCAGGGTTGGAATTACTTGAAAAGGGGGACTGGCTGATGTACTTGGCACTTGTCATTGAAGGAGTGTCTTTTGTTCACAATGCCATAGATCTCCATCTGAGGGAACTGTACAAAAGGACTCATGTATTTGTGAATCCTTTTGTGCAAAATTAACAGACGCGTGTTACTGAGGGGAAAAGGATAGCGTCAGAAAATAAATTTTGCAACATCTCCTCTGAATTTACTGTTCGCATTTTGGGAAACCTGGCTTGCAACGCACGCTCGGCGCGCCTTTTTTCTCTCCAGACGTCCTTGTCTTGGATGGCCCTTGAAAAGAGAGTAGTCACCATAGCTAATTTATGTTGAGCGTTGGGTGTACACAAAGTGTGAAGGATGGGGGACTCTGCGCATGTGGACGTCCCTTTATTGCATCTGACAGAGACGACTTCTTTCTGATGTCATCCCTCTGCGCATGTGGGAGTCGATGCAGTTCACATTGTTTCTCCACCAGAAGAGACACACTCGCGCACACAGGAGGAATCAGTCAAAGCTGTGCCGAGATCAAGTCTCAGACATAATCAATTTAATGCTTCCTTCAAGGGGAGCGCCGGTTTTTAATGTGTTAAGAGAGTATATGGTAATTCAGGCCAAGATAATCTTTCTCAGCGAATGTGATAAATTTGTGAGCAATCACAAAACTTTTCAGCTCAAGAATGCAAACAAATGTACTTTTCATCACTTAAAGGCCCATTCTGCAATACAGTAACAAAGTATGTCCTTCAAATTATGTGTTATCGTTTAGTCATTAATGTTTGTTTACAACAGCATTTTTAGGGAAACAGCAAAACAAGTCTAATATTTTAATCATCATGAGCTGATTTGTATATTGTAACTCAAACGGCTCAGTTATTTATGTGAACGTATTTAACGTTTACAGTATGTGGACGAAAAAAAATGACGGATTGCCCCTCCCTCTAACAATTTATGTTACATAAAGCAGATTTTTCAAAGGTAACTCTGCAGGGGGAAGTTCTTGCTCAGATTTACTTTAGTCCCCATGTGCTGTGAACCAGACCTGCTTTTATTTATGAGGAAAGTTTAACTTCTGGCTTTGTGCGGCGGTGATTATGATTTTGACGCTGAGCCATTATCCAGTTTTGAAATGAATCGCATGTAATGGCTCTGTAGCGTTAATCCTAAATTATCATCTTGCATTTTCTTTTCATACGTACATCCTTGTTGTTATTATTGTTATTATTCTTATTACCATTATTGCTTTTTTACCACTTTTAATTGCGACTAGACTGACCCAAAAAAGACACAGGAGAACAAATGAAGAGCAGCATCAGAGGGAAAGTAATGAAACGTCTTTCAACAACACTTTGTCTCCTTTCCTTTGGCCAAGTCTGGGATACCTATTAACATTCCCTTTAAATTATTCATTCTGATGGATAAAACACCTCCACAATTAATTGCATGTGAGCCACCCAACCCCCTTAAATCTGTTGAAGAGACTGAAATTCACAGCGTGCACTCGTTAAATGTATAATTTCCTTACACTGGACTTTTAAATATGGGGGTGAATATGAAAATAATAACTTCTAGGTAAATAAAGTAAAATAGATGGCTGCTGATTAATGGGCATAGCATGAAATATTCTGTCTTCATCAGGCCCCCCTCTGTAATAACACGCCTTGAGGAGACAGAAGGAAAAAGAGAAGCACCCTTCTGATATGAAACTTTCCTATCGTTTGTATATTCTGTTTCATGGACATCACTTCAGAGCAAATGAGTACCACACGTCTCGCACACTCATGTAAATTACATCAGATTCCCAACCTTGCACCATCCACCGTGAAAACGACATTCAGCGTCATACATTAATCATAAACATCATCGATGTATGCAGTATTAATTGTCATTCTTCTTCCAGAAAAAGGAAGATTTGAGGACAGTGTTTGACTGTGTGGAGGTCTGCTCTGTCTGAGTTGCTAATTTGTAGATAATGTGTAACATGGCTCCGTTTGCAAACTCATTCATGTTCGATTGTGTACGAAGTCCTGCGTTTCACTGGTAACTTGCTGAACTGTGCTGTTGTTTCCACCTGGAGAGGAATACATTTGTGCCTCACAGTCAAGGATTAAGTGGGCAGAAACTGCAGTATTGATGCAGGATACAAACATAAAGGCAGACTGATGGCTGCTACTAAACTGATGTTAGTGTCAGTATTGATGTTTTTGGACAATGCCATTTTAAAAATGCAAACTCAGAGGCAGAAAAAAGAAGTTGTGTAAAAAAAGAAAAAAAAAAGTCATGCTGTAAGCAGAGAGGGAAAATAAGCATTGTGTTTTTGTAAAAGTCTGCTGTGCAGAAGCTCATCCAGGAAGAAGAGTGTGCTGCCCGGCTATTTATTGCTATGCTGCTGAATGCAACGCCAGCTCAAAAGGCTTCAAATCATTGGGGAGATTGTTAGGCTTCTGTGAAAATTACGGAAATGCAGGGGAAATGGATGAGCAACACTTCATAACAATTAATCAGGGGCCGCTGATTAATAAAGTTCATTTTTTATTCTCGATGATTCAGGGGATTATCAAAAGGACACTGTCCTTGTCATTTTGATTAACAAACCCATCCTCGCTCTGGAAGAGGACGCGCTGAAGGGAGACGCTTTCTTTCGCCCATAAAATAAATATTGAATGAGAATATTAACTCGTTAACCTTGACAAGTATTTGTAATTTTCATAAGGGGGTAAACCAGCAGATTCAGCACAAAAAATGCTGTGGGGGTTTGAGAAAAGGCACGGCAAGAGGGGCGGGGGGACGACAACACACAACAAATTAGAGAGAATGAAGAATGCTACTGCATGAATCCTGTCATTTTTATGGGCTGCAATGATTAATTTGTTTGTTCAAATTCTCAATTAAGCCAGGAGGAACTGGCAGAATTAGAAAAGGAGAGCAGCGCAGCGTTGTCTTGGCTGTGCAAGCGCCCCGGGGAGATATAGCCCTACCTGATCTCAGGTCATCAGGCTACTCTGCAGACAGCTCACACAGCCAGGAGCAGGGGTGTGGTGCACGTCTCGGAGATTCATTTCAAGCGGCACAGAAAAAATGTAAATCAAAATATTTCGTCAGCCCCCCTGATAAATCATTCTGCCTTTTCCTTTCATTTGTCCAGGTCGCCTTGTCAAGGGTAATGCCCTTAAAATGTCAATTGTCAGTGTGAGCATGCATTGCATTAGACATAAAGTACAGTTCACCACACACAAAAACAGCAGTCAGTCGCAGTGTTATACAGAAAGGAATAAAATATGGAGCTTGCAATTCCCTTTTCCCTGGAGGCCCTCTGCACTTATTATTTGTCAGAGTGACAGATGTTTTTCAAATGATGGTGTCTCATGTGTGCTGAACTTCTACCAAAGCCCTACCGTGAGAGACTGCCAGACGTTATACACCATCTGATGGCGGAAGCCTCCACGGACCGAATCCCCGTGCCGCAGAGGCTTTCTGCAGGGAAGTCTAACAACAGAGGAGGAGGTTGTCAGGGTGGTCCGCTGAGGTGATCGCGACACCTTACCGAGCAACAGCAGGCTCGGACGCGGACCTGGCTCGCGGTAGCACATGCGGCACCCCCGCTTGCATTTGCTCATCGGAACTGAATTTGCAGAGCTGCAACACGTATTATCTACAGCACTGACATAAATATTAATACAGACCGAAAACAAATTTGCAAGTAAGCGTGCGAACGCTCAGTTCCACAAACTGAGTGGAAGGATAGAGGTCATTTTGCCGTGTGCATTTTTTAACTGCGTGTGGGAGGAAAACACTCAGGTAGCATCATCGAGCTAAAATAGTTTTAGCGGGTGGTTGTGGAAGTATGCGGCGTCTACCAGCGCAGAGGGGGTCAATGAGGTGCTGTTGCTGCTTTCTCTCTCGCTTTCAGCTCAAAGCATAAAGGGTCAACCTGAAGCAGACGACACATGAAGTTCACTAAGGATATTTGTGAGGTTTTTATTGATCCATCAGAGACACCGTACAGCACAAGTGTGATTTGTATGGCGCAATATGTGGTTGCTTTAACAATACATAACCTCAGAAATGCAGAGCCACTCGTGTTTTAAAATACATGTACTTCACTGGAGGATATCCCAGAGCAAACGTACTATTTCTGGTTCTGTTTATGTAACATCTGCAACACACTGTAAAGCCGCATTTTCTAAATGTAAATGCTTGAACTTTTCTACTGTAAAACCCACTTAAAGGGAGAGGAACCGCAGCGGAGTGTAGCTGGATCACTTACTGTCAGCTGACCTGCGGGTGTGTGGACAGCGTTGAGCCTTTTCTTTTTGACACGGTGCATTTAAAATCAACCGCTACCCTGTGTTTATTTTACATCTTTATTAGGCCGCTTCCGCTTTTGCTCCGCAAAGTATTTGTTTACCCCTATAACTGTTTCGTAAGATTGAAATCAAACAAAAGGATACATCCTGCGCATTCAAGCGTAACTCAAAAAAAAAAAAAATCATGTGGAGAGAGGGCTGTTTCTGTTCTACATACGCTGCAAATTCTCCAAGCGAAAGTGCAACTTTGTTATTGTGTTTACGACCATTATATGATTTTTGTAATGAAATCACAGTGTGTTTTCCGGACCAGTGGGTGCTTTTAATAGCGTTGGCCACCTTTCTTTTTCCAATTCAAGGTGTCCTCTATACAGCGTGTATATCCAGAGCAGCAGCATTGACTAGAGCCAGCACTTGTGAAGCGAAAATGCTTATTAGTCAAACAGTCCCCATCGGAATAATGCCACGGTCAGCCAGTGGTGAGGGATAACTCTGTGTGGATGACACTCTGGAGCCTATTCTGTAGGGGATCTGCTTTAGTACAGCACGCACAAACATGATGTATGGACACACAAGCAGGGAGGCATCATGGGACCGCACAATGGAAGAGCTGCAGATGAGTTGCTGTAGCAAGAGCAGGGCTGGCGTCGAACATGCTCTCCAAAACAACGACAGTATGTTCCAGTTTCTGTTTAACGATCCATTTGCCCCTGCAACCTTGATCAAAACCTGTCAGCTAAAATAAAGCAATTAAAAATAGAATATGGAGTGGTTGTAGGTAATGTTGAAGCCTCCATTGATCCCTTGAATTCTTGTGGTGGGAAAAATGTATAAACAACAATAATATTAATGCAGACATCAAAAGTCACGTGGCTGCTTTTAGGTGACTAGTCGGGACTACTCTCACGGCTTGTTGTTGAGCTAAATTAGCTGCTGAGTTAGCAGCTAGCATGCTAGCAGGCCGGAAACATGCTAGTGCTGCTGAGCGTCTTTCTTTTTTCTCTGGACTAACTGTCAACCCCCGCCTGACATTTTGTTGTCAGGATGTTTTACATTAGATTTTATTTGCACACATATGTGACAGCATAGAACCAGAAAATATAGATAAAACCGATGTGACTGTAGGCTTATATGATGGAAAATACTTACAGACACAGCAAGATTTAGCAAAACACAAAGAAAGTAATGACAGAAAAATCACACAAAAAAAACAGAGGTGTTCACCAAACCTGTCTTGTATTGTGGAAATATTCATCATTTCATTCAATGAAGAGTTGTTGAAGTGGTGAAACACTTCTCCAAGCTATCTCTGACTAGCGGTTACCGCCAATTAGCAAGCGCGTTAGCTTGTTTTTTTAACGAGACACTCAATTCACACATTTTATTGAGAAGATGTATTTATACCATCGACTTCTGTCTCATAACTGTCGGCAAAGCGTTCCTCTTGTTTTAAGCAGTTTATACTCGGGCAGTTTAAATAAAAGCGGATGGAGCAGTGCAGGTAATATGCTAATATTAGCTTATTAGAGCTAATACGCTCTGTGTTCCCTCAAAGGTGAGGGCACAGAACAATGCCACAAATGTTCGTGTCGCCCAAAAAATTCCACAGCTTTCACCGATTGTGGTGATTCCACAGTTTTACGTGCTGGCCTGACTGGGCATTCACACAGTTATATTTGGCCTGACTTTCATTGCCGGTTTAATACAAAGAGGTTTGTCAAGGCATCATATATTTATGTGGAACATTTGCTGCGTATGGGGAAGGGGAAAATCAATTTCCCACCCCTCTTGATAATTGATTATTTTTTTCTGAGTGTACTAGAACGATGTCACGCCAGGTCTATCGTATTTGAATGGTTGTGAAGCAGCCAAATATCTGTCTATCTATCTATAGAAACATTTAACATATACTTACACATGCCATCATTTAAACAAATTCAGCTGCTTTTCTGTGCCCTGACAATAAAATATGGTAATGTGTGAAACAACTGAGCACATTAAGCAGGGACAGGGTTGTACACTTTGCTGATTTAATTCCTCATCTCCACTTAACAGTCTCTAAGACACCTCACCATTAGCCAGTAAACCTTCTCAAAATAAATCCAATCCCATAAATCTACCTCTGAAGGAATCTGATACTTTTAAAAAGTGACAGTGACTGACCTTGAGATTTATTTTTGTCACACCAGAAACCGTCTCCCTCAGCAACGAGAGATGTGCCTGTCCAGATGGTTTTGTGTGGCATCGTCTTGCTAATTGTCAGTGATGCCATCAAAGGGATGTAGCAGACCTGACAACTTAGCTGATGAGCAATAAGATGAGTATGAGGGGGGAAATTAGAGCCAAAAACATGTGACAGTTATTTTGTGCAGCCTACCTATGCTTTTAAGCACTTTAAATCCTTTGGCCTCCTTTGTTTCCTGCATTTGTTGCAGACTTGAATAGAGTAGAAAGCAAAGCTATTATTATTAAACTGGGGTTCAAAATAGTTATTTCTGTGTAATTATTATGTCTAATTACATTATGCAAGCTATAAATATCTCTGAAAATATAATAATGCAGGAATAATTGCTCCATAACAGCACGCTGTATTAAAGAGGCTTCTGGAAACTGTCTCTATGGTAATAGTACAATACATGTATTTTGAAGCTATCACCTGTCTAAGTTGGCTTTAAAGTTGAATTGGCTGCCGCACAGAGGAGCAGCAGAACGTCCCCGGTGACTGTAAAACATGCAAGACAAAACATATGACACAGGGGATGATCCTGACCCGAGAATGACATGTGCTAAAGTACATTATAGTCATTGCCAGGATAAAGGTCACATTGACTCCTGTTATAAATTGGACAGGACAGCTCCAGCATACATGGAGTGTCAAGTGTGAGGAGGTCTGAAAGAAAATCCCTCGGATGTTTCGGGACACACACACACACACACACACACACACAGACGGACGGATAAAAGTGTCTACGTCTCGCTCTCACTTGTAATTAGCACACTTAATCATCACATTAAAGGAGAAGTTCATCATATAATGGAGAAGCAGTGAGCGGGATGTAGGCTTCTCCCTTCGCTTTAAACCCTGCCGGTGGTCATCGAAATAATGCGGAAAGGTAGCACACAAGTTAAGGTTCAGGGTTTATTATTGCTGCTGTTTATACAGCTAATGAGTAAATTCACAGTTTCAGCTTCCCTGTTGCAGAAACAAATACATATTTACATGTTCATTGGAGGCATAATAGTCTTTTGACTAAGAATACCCTGGAACGACAGTAAGCACAAGAGCAGACTTTTGCTCTGAGATACAAAGGGAAGCGGCTTGAAAGGAAATAAGCAAATGAATGCAATGCCTCATTAGGCGGGCTTTATTTGACCGTAGCCAATTAGAGAGCATCTGTAATTTAAAACAGTCAACCTAAAAAAAGACCCAACGAAGAACACATTTCTCTCATGGGACCGAATCCTTTGCCTTGTTTTCATTCAAATTATTTTTTTTTTACCAGTGACATTCTTTATTTGAACGAATATAAATAATACACAGAGGACACCGGAGCTCGGAGATATGCAGATAAGCAGCCTACAGTAGGAGTTTTTGAGTTGAGATGAAGGAGCGGGGTCTGAGGGATTTCGTGGAGGTCAAGGTTGCGCGCTGATGTGTTTGGCCTTGCTCTCGGCTGGCTGCGCTGACTTGTTTTGCCGTTGCTCGGTGATCAATATCTCTCCCTCCGTCTTAATCAACGACCCGCTGAGGTATTTTCGGGCTGTTACCTTAATGACACAAAGGTGCATTTTGAAAAACAGGGCTGCAGTCAGGGCAGAGACTGACAGCTGCTTAGCCATGAATCACACCTGAGTATAGATTAACGTGGCACTCCTCGCAAACAGAGACAGCGCTGAAATATTGATGGCGAGAAGTGGATTCTGAGGCTTGCGCGAGTGATCCGCATCAAAAGATATGACCAAAACAAGATCCCGACTGCTTACTTTGCAGGGGGAGCCTCGTGAAAAATAGTAACACCTGTATTGCTTATACTGGTTGTTAAGCATTGGAATAAAATTTTGTGCAATATGCATAACCAAATGCTGGAATAATGAGCCATCTGTATGTGTGGTCCCTTCCTTGGAGATGCCAAGAACGGCACCATCTGTGATGCAGCTACCAGCTGTTTTCCTTCTTATTACATGTTTATTAAAAGCTGAAGTTGTCCTCTTCAAGAAGAGTAAAAGAGAGCACGGGTGGCAATGTTGGTTATCTGATTGCCTCCATCTCCATTAGAAACAGACTCGTGCTCCTTTCCTGCTCCTATAAAAATACACTAACGTTTCCAGCGGAGGAGAAGGAGTGCTAATTAAATACTCCTTCTTTTTCATCAGCGACTCGCAGGAAATTAAGAGAACAAACACGAGATTGACTGGCAGCAAAGCAACAAACATGAAAGAGGATGAATGAATCTAATCCACCAGGACTGGAAATAAATAAATAAATGACGTCCCTTACCCCACCTTCACTTAGCCCTTTGGGTCTGCATTTCAAAATCCCTCAGCAGGGTTTACGCATCTTTTCTATTTGCATTGTTTTCAATTTTCAAAACCTATTAGCAAGATATCGATCGACCACAATTGAGCATTTATGCACAGCAGGCAACCTACATCCCTCAAGTCAGAATCAGATCACATCTCCCATAATTGAGGGTGGCAGAACTGCAGACCACCCTCTGCAACTGTCAACAAATTTCAGGAGCTCAAACTAAGATGCGTCAGGGATGCATCCTGCACCGAGTGATGGACACTGAGAGGGAGAACTGGAAATGTCCATCAGCGTCCTCTGCCATGTGCTGAACAAGACAGGTCAGGTCTGAATAGACACTGACAAACCCAGGGTGGACACACTGTCGACGCAGACTAAAGCAATACCAAGGGACAAGTGACAGGCTGCTCCGATGCCTTACTTAACTGCAGCGCACGCACGCGGGGAGGCAAAAATAGTGCGTGGCGGATCGGACACCCACGTGCACGCTCGTCCATATGGACCGACAGGCCTCGCATCCTTCAAGAGGAGATTAAACAAACTTCCGACGCGGTCTTCAGCCGAAGATGGAAAAAGTCAAAATGCTGAAGACGGCGTCGTATGTTAATGTGTGTGATGAGAATTGCGAGTGCAGTTTGTGTTCTAAAACAGCAAATTGATATTTCTGACAGCGCATCCATTTCTGAGGTTAGTGTGTTCACTCTGCTCAATGCTCAATAAAACAAACAAAATGCCATCTATTTCTGTATAAACAATTACCTGCCATAGATTGTAACCTTATTGGATCGAGTGAAATGTTTGAAATAAATCATTAAAGGCGCTGACAGGGCATTTATCTTCACTCTTGCTTTAATGCTCTGTGCACAACACAGTGGATGAAGTCAGTCAAGGGTGTGTGAGGGCTTTTTTTTTTTTTTTTTCGAGTAAGCCGGGCCCCAGTGTGCCTCAGTGTGTGTGCTTGTAAGAGCACCGTTGCGTGTGTCAATCCTCCTGTGGAGCCATGTTCTCAAAGCTCTTCATTTTGAAATCAAGCATGAATAATTAAGCCATTTCACAAGGCTGCTTTAACGATATATTACATGAGAGGAAATAGGTCAAGCAGCAATGTTAGGAGGATTGTTTTCATGGGTGTTATTGGGTTAAAAACGGCGAACAACACTCCGCACCCTTCATGCCCCATATGTTGTACTCACGCTGCTGCAGAGTGACTGACAGCTTCAGCCTCAGACCCATTTTCCTTCACAGATGGGTTCGGGTTACATCTGGGTCATAGTGCCATTCCACCTGAAATAATATGACAGTGCACAAAAGGCTTTGACAGCAAAAGAGAGAGTTACAGTATTTAAATGTATTAATGTGGTTATTTTTTCACAGACAAGAACAAATATTAAATAATTTGAAATGTAATTATTGGAAAGAAACATCTACTGGCCATAATATCAGGAAATTAAAGGTACTTCTGATATCAAGCATCAGAAACACCAAAATTATATGAATGCAAGGTTAAATTTTAAATTTTAAATTTTTTATTATTAGTCAGTTTCAGCCCATGTAAATATACAGTACATTTAGAGTACATCAAAGGACTCAACAGCGCTTTATTTCGTTGACCTGAAACATATGTAAAGCTAATGTTACTCTGTAGGTCAAACACCATCCTTATCAATATCCATCACCTTGATATTAGTGAATATATCATGAAAATCTATGGCTTTGATGAACACAGCAACACTTTACCCTCATTGCACGACAATGTTTTTGTTTTTCCAGAATGTAGAAGGTTTTTTGGCCACTTGGGGGCAGCACAAAAAGCTGTAAACACAACAGTGACATATTATCACCTTGAAAAGTCGAACAAAAAATACCTCATTTAAGCATCCAGGAGACTTGGAACAACATTAACATTTATTTGGAGTCATGTTTGTGTCCAGCTGATGAATGAAAGTCCAGTTCTCACTCTCTTTTTAGCTCTGTTTTGCTCTCCACCAACTCCTAAAGGTTTCACCTTGCTTTTAAGCTCCTAAATACTCCACTGTGTTCACCTGCTAGTCGCTAACTTTGTCCATCTGCTGAGCAGAGCAAAATGACACCGACAAGAGCGTTGAGAATGAACCAGAACAACAAGGTCGTACAACCAAAACGATGAGCTGAAAAATGCTAAAATGCTCTGTTGGCCTGTAGTTCTAAAGCAAGCACGCTAACATCTTAGCTTAAAGAACACGCAATCAAAAGCTTTTTCAGAAAATGCTTTGCGCAGATGTCAGACAGCAAAAATTCTTAACCCAGGAATTCCACCGGCTGAGTCTCCATGACAACGTGTCCGCGACCCGTTTCTTTTCCGTCCTAACGCAGCTGCAAACCCAGCGGAGCATTTTTTGCCTGCTTGATTTTGTTGACTTTGTAATTTTTCTGTGATATTTGTGCTGCTACCGTGGGTATTTATGCTTCGTACTTAAACTGTTTCTTTTTTTGTCTGTTTTATTTGTGTTTATTGTTGATGTACGACTGGCAGTCAGCACAGGGTGTTTTATTTTGAAAATTTATCGGACTCTCTACACCGTTCCTGTGTCCGACTTCCTGTCTGGCTCGATCTGCTCTGTGCAGAT
Source organism: Chelmon rostratus (assembly GCF_017976325.1). Lineage (NCBI taxonomy): Eukaryota > Metazoa > Chordata > Actinopteri > Chaetodontiformes > Chaetodontidae > Chelmon > Chelmon rostratus. The sequence goes on along the minus strand of NC_055667.1, from coordinate 24,770,640 downwards.
TGATGCGTTGTCAGTTAGAATAGACTTGGCACGTATTTCCCGCCGAGCAGAGCGTAGAGCCGCTTCTGAAACAAAACGTGCCCGGTGCATTTTCATGCATTGTCTAAAAAGGGCAGCGATCAGCTCCATCGCACGCGCCGGTGGAATTTAGGGGTGAGGGAAATATGGTGAAATGTTTGGTCCTGAGAGAGAAGCAGCCTCTGGCAGACGATTTAGAGCTTTGGCAAACGAACGAGGCCCAAAATTCACGCAGCGTGACTACTGCCACGACCCACATCTGCAAACCACCCAATATTAATATGGCATGAAATGATGCCGAACACACGGGTCAATTTGATATGTTGCATAAAATGCAAAAAAAACAAGAAACTGCGCCAGCACTTTGTCTCTGCTCTCATTTCTTTTTTACATAATGCAGCCAGAATTTTGTTAGAACCAACTTGCACAGTGCGACACACAATCAACCTGCAAGATCGCTGTTAGCGCACTGACATGCGCTATCGGCCCTATTGGCCTTTATGCACAGTGAATGCACGCACTATACAAACCAGCTGTGGCCTTTAATCTCCAGCATGCGCCGAATCAGAAGTAGTCACTAAAATTGAATATTCGAAGAAGTGTGAGGTATTAACACCTGTCAACAAGAGAACGACAAGTACCCACTCGTCAAATACCAGCATTAGTTACAAACAGTGCAACAGCATCACCGTGGTGTCTGCGTCTCTATAGTACACTAGAAAATTGTGAAAAGGAGTAAGTTCTAACTGATGTGGAAAAAAAAGCTCCAATGATCTCTGTCATCTGTTACATTCAGCCCTGAGGACAAACACGCTGAGTCCCACAAAGCTCCTTTAACTGAGCTTTCAACAACAACAACAACAACAACAACACTCACATCAGCTTGTTCAGCCTCACCTACTTTCAACTAAACTGTGTTCTTCTTACACTCGATGGGCCCACGTGCTATTGTGTGTATAACCACGAATACCCTTTGCTGCTTTGTGCTGTTGAAGGAATTGTTACACGACAAACATGTCTTTAAACGCGTACATTTAAATGCTATTTAGTCTGTTTTGTGGAAACTTCTAAATGCTGTCATCAGAAATGTGCAACCGAGGCGTGATTTCAAGATGTGTCTAATGACGTCTGTATGATCACAGATTACCAGCATCCTGTTTCATGTCATTTGTTTTCCTCATCCTTGAAACGCGTTCGTATTAGGCTTGCATCATTATGTTGCTCCGCTACAGTCCTGCTTTGGGAAGTTTTATTTTTAACTGCTTGTCAATCACGCAACTGGAAACTTTTAGTTATTTTTCAGACGTCCTCTGAATTAGTAACAGCTCTTTGTTTTTTAGCTTTGGTAAGTTTTCACAAGCATTACGTGAATTACATCTTAAAATCAAGCAGCTGCTTTTGACTGTATGCATATGTTGTTGTTCCGCTTTGAAAATTATGAAGCCAGACTTCAATCACAGGCTGTCCATTGTACACGAAATTTCATCTTTGGATTAAAGACAGCTTTCCTAGACCATCCTCCTTTTATCATCACTAGAGCATTAAAATTAGACTCCCTATTGTCCAAAGACTGTGTAACTAAATAGTTCAACCGCATAATATGAATGAGGCCAGTGTTATGATATTGGAAACAGTCTCAGGTTCATTCCAGATTTTGCTCAAATGGATAATTGACCAGTGTGGATCCTCAAAAAGAGTTTGTGGTTTTAATGTTCCACGTTCACAAAGAGCTTATAAATCTCACGATGTGAGCAGGTCTGTGAAGTCCGGGGTATGACTGTTGTTTCGTGTTCAGTTTGAACTCATTCTGTTCCTGGACATCACTATTTGTCAGATGATTGTTGGAGTCTGTTGCCTTGTCAGGAAAATTGTAAATGAATTTGGGAGATTTACCATTTTCCCCTGGAAAATGTTTACATGGCAAAGCTTTATGTGGAGTCTTTATTTGGACGTTGTTTCCAGAATTACAGTTCTGACCTGAGAAAAAGTGCACATAAATCTTGTTTGAGAGTTAATGTTTACCAAACCACAGCGCTCGAATGAACAACCAGGCAATGCAGCCGTTTCAAAACTGAAGAATTCCTGCAGAGATGCATCGGAGGGAAAAAAAAAAGGCATTTCACATTCACTTGGGTTTTCTAAAATACAGTTTTAATCCGATCCAACCAATTAGATGCGTTCGAAATGTTAGAGAGAGGGAGAAGACAGACATAAATGTCAGAGATGAGAAAAAAGAAATAAAACGGCTTAATTGCAGCATTGTCCTTCTTCTCATTGCACAGGCTCAAACCAGAGTAAGAGTCCCAGTTCATTTCGTCTGAAAGCCTTTCAGTTAATAAGGAAACAAATCTGTGCGTAATACAGAAATCTGACAGAAGTCGGTTCATAGAGAAACATAACAGAAAAAGGACAACCTGAACAGTGATTTCATAAAAAAGAAGCTTTCCTGATTAATGCCAATATAACAAATAGTACTTTAAACCTTCTCATCCAGCTAACTACAGTCTTAACGTCCAGCTCTACGTGAAAGGAAAGGACTGCCCCCGACTAAAGATTTCCAAGTCAACTAGTAGTTGTTAGTTTGACTGTAAATGCTCTTAATTTAATTATATAAATATATTTCTTAATGTTTGCTACATTGCGGAGGAAAACAAAACCATAATAATGAGCCTTAAAAAGCAAGCGGCCTGTAACAACAAAGCTAACAGAAAGAGTAGTAATGATTCTGAATGTGTCAGAACAACCAGCAAATAAATTATTTCAGCACAGTAACATTGCCCCTCCCCGGCCTCCATCAGCTTTAGCCTGGTTAGCATCAAATATGAAGAAACCTTCACTGATACTACGGCTAGGTCTAACACCTGATTTATATTGACAATCTTCAGATAAACAGTACATTAAAAACAGGAAACGCTGCACCTCAGTGATGGCGTGGACCTCATGTGGACCTCACATGGACCTCACGGCTTGTTCCTGACTTCCATGTTCAAAGAGAAGTGGAATGTTAGAAGAGAAAAATCATGTTGGGCTCGTTCAACAACACTGACGACTTCTGCAAGTTCGTCTTAAGGCTTTTATTTGATATCACCTGACAGCATGTAGAAGTTACTTTCATGACTGCCCCTGCTTAGACACCCCCCATGCCCTCTGAACTCTGATGCATGTTGACATGGAATATCAGGCATAGCTTATATTACACCTTGACAAGGTGCAGCTCCAGAACAAAGTTTGAGGGTTTTTTCTAAAGATTAACCCACCGATGAAAACTTGGTTGAAGGCTCGGTTTGGTTGCCCATTTTTTTTCTATTTTTTTTTCTATTTTTTGAGTGTTTGGCCACTTGGGGGCAGTGCAACAAGCTGTAAACACACCATTTACATATTATCGCCACATAAAGATGCTATGACTTTTATCTGACAATGATAAGTTCAGTATTCAGTCCTGTTTTAGCTCTGTTTTGGTCGCCACCATCTCCTTAAGGCAAGATGTGGCTAAACGCTACACTATGTTCAACAGCTAGTCACCATTTGGTGCTGGGCAGTTAGTGTACAGTTGGTTTTTAAAGTTTTTAGACTTCTTTAGCTGCCTGCTAAGACAATGCTGGTGAGAGTGAACCAAAACAGCAAAGTTGAGGGTCACAAAACCAAAACAGTGAGCAGAAAGAAGCTAAAACGAGCGACTCATGTTACACATAGTCAGTTGATAAATTGATAATATAAATATATTGATTAGAGCAACTTTGAGGTTGCCATAACTTCATTATATTGTCAGAAAAAGATAAAAAATGGTCTTTTTCTTACTGCTGGTCAGTGATGCTGGACAGTTAAGAAGCATTTATTTGAAGAATTCAGATTTTACATACACTCACATGTTTTCTGGACTTAATAAGTGCAAACAATTCCTGTCACAAAACATCATCACTCAAAATAGTGTGCTGCTGATCTGTTAAAGTCATTGTAAACTATAAAAACTGACATTTTTTGCATGAGAGGTACCAGAATCTCAGTCAGTCAGTGTAAGAATCTAAAAATATTTCCAATCAGCATCAACAGAGGGTGTCATACATCAATGAAACCGTTACTAATATCTCACATCAATGAATAACTTACAAGACAAATATACAATAAATCATTACAACATGATTAAGCCTGCAGGCTGATATCAGCAGTGATTAACATATTGTGAACACTTAGTTCCAGACACCGACATTACACAATCTGAAACTCCCGACAGCTGTCTTGTTTGGTCTGTTCCCGTACTTCTATCCCGCTGACTGTATGTGAGTTGCGAGTGTAACATTCAAGGTTAACCCGAATCTCCACTCCCAAAACAGTGTTCGTCCACCTCTGAACGGTCCAGAACAGACTGTGAAGATGAATCAAACTCTCTCAAAGCTGAAACGATTAGAGGTCAAAACTCTGGCTCCCGTCAAAAGACGCTTTCTGGAGCCGCTTTGTTGACAATAAATAAAGGGCTGATTTTGTCGACGCTCCAGAAGTGCCATGGGTGACTTCCAAAGAATGTGGGCACATTTTGTGTTTCAGAGCTGACTGGGAATCGAGCTTATATGGGTGTAAAAGCTCAAACAAACATTCAAAGAATGTACAAACTGTGCTTCCCGTTCGTTGTCGGAGAAGCAGCTCCGGTTCTTGATGAGGTCTTAGATAAAAGAATTCATTATCTGATTTCAGGCCTCGGGAAACATCTGCTTGTGTAACTGGGAAGATTTTCTTCTTCTTCTTTTTTTTTTTAATCAAATATACGATTTTGGTTCCACTTTAGTTTTACAGGCCTGTCGCCAAACACAGGTCAGAGGTCACAGACATTAATTAAGTTTTGTTGTCTACTTTCTGTGCGCGTGAGCTGAAGAGAGCCACAGGTGGCTCTAAAAAAGCACTAACAAGACATATGTTTGTCACATTTTGTTACAGAGGAGGATCACACTTAAGTGAAATCTGCTGAAGTTGTATCCCGGAAAATCCTCAGGCAGCCAGGTATGAAAATTGCAACCATGTGAGGGAAGAAAAGCTCATCAAGACTTAAGGGATGACAAATTCCACCATCTGCACGTGGATCCGACACTAATGCATGAACGGTGAGTAAAAAGTTTGAAAAACAAGCGCCGAGCAGGAAGTTTCTCGGAGGCGGCGTGGCGCGGGCAAAGTCAGCGTGGCGCGGGCCTGCAGATGACGTCAGGATCCGAGCGGCAGCCGAGCGGGGGCCGTTCTGGGGGAGATAAGGTGAGGCGGCGGTGGGCGCTGGCGTAACGCCTGTCACCGCACACGCATGCTTTGTGTACACACGGGGTGTTAAGAGCTGTCAGACAGGTATGGCTCAGGCTTGATCTGAGCCGTGATTGATCGCGCAGGTTCAGGTGGAGTTCACGGGAGGTCTCTGGTATCATTGGCAAAATGAGTGACAGACACAAAATAGGGTGATGGAATATTATCAGGAAGCCATTTGTAATCCGGGGCGAGCCTGGATCTCTAAGGGGTGTTGTCTCTCTGAAATGAAGTCATCCATCACCTCAACTTCATATTTGATTAGGTCATGAGCAGCTTTTAAAGACAAAGAGAGGCTTTAGTATTGTGCTCACACGGCCTGAGAACCAAAGTTAGAGGTTGTGGCGTGAAAAATGTGGTGAAAATATTCAACTAAAAGTGCAAATCCAGGGCTTCAGATTTCAGTGTGAAAAATATACAAAAAGTTATTAAAACATCGACCTTATAAAAGCGTTTTTAACCACGTCAGGATTTCAGCTCTGACAATTTGTCATGTCTGAGGTTTGCAGAGTCCTCCTCTGTCGCGACGCATAACTCAATGAAAAAGCATTTCTCGCTGACACGTGGAAACACCTGCTCGCACACAAGTAAAATACTTCCTGTGTTCCTGTTAGCAGTAAGATTAAATTAGACCTGAAATGATTTGTTGATTAGTCGATCAACAGACCAATTAACGTGCAGATATTTTCATAATCAATTATCATTTTTTTGCATAAAATATTCCCCAGTTGCGGCTTTATTAGAAGTAATTGCCGCCTTTCTTTGTGTTATTTAACAGCGAATTTTTGGGGGTTTCTGGAGTGTTGGTCAAGGGAAAACAAGCAGTTTGACATCATATAAACTTTAAAAGAATTGTGATCATCTTTCACTGTTTTCTGACATTTGTAGGCTGGACGGTTTAATCAATAATGGAATAAAAACCTTTAGTTTTAGATGAAACAGTTTTCAGATGGGTTAATGCTTTTAAGGTGCAACAATAGTCAAAAGAGGAAGTGATGTTGTTAGTTAGTAATGATGTTATGATGGACTTATTCATGAAAATACATCATCCTGAAAGGTCAGCTGGCCTAATTGTTTGTATTAGAATTCTGTATTGAAATCCAACCGTTTGACCTGCAGTCAAGTAGCCTAACTTGTGAAAAGTTACACACTTGTAATCAGATTACACCACTGAAATGCTTCTGGTCGGTTTCAAGTGCGACAAACTGCGTTTTTTAAGTAACTCTGTGAAGCGTGTGGGTTTGTATCAGGCCGCCCGAGTTGCGTTTGGTGTGGAAAATTAAGAATGTACCTTTTGTGCGGATCTTGCACTGAGACGCTGCTGGAAACACTCAGCAGCAGATCGATGATCTGATATCATCTGTTTTTGTTTTTTTTATAAAAAAAATAAAAAACGCGTTCACAGGAGCAGCTTTTGTCCTACAACAAGCGCATTTTTCACTTCCACCAAAGCACCAACTGCTGCTCGTGACCGCAGCGGATCAGTCGTATCTGCTGGAAATCTCACAAACTTTGTCTTGTCATTGAGCGAGCAAAGCGGAAGCTGCAGGAAAGCATCTAAAAGCCGAAAAAAAGCTGCATGAAAAGGCGGCGAGCACGGAGCGATAGAAGCAGCCCAGCAGCTCCCAGCCTCGGCTCCACTCTCTTTTCCCTGGCCTCTGTTCCTTTAATAAACTCATGGTTATCTAGTGTAACAAATGTCTCGCTGCCATCATCAAGTCCAGGCGAGGAGGGAGGAGTTTTTAATGTTCAGTTTGTTCTATGGATCGATGTCTGCTGGCATCGCCTCTCCCCCTCGCCTGCACCGTGCGTAATACCATTACCAAACGCTTTTTACGCGCATTCCCTGCACATATTATCCACCGAAAACTGCCCGCGGGACTGACTGACACGCGTCGATCAACGTATGTGGCACTGATGGACAAAAACGGATGGTGAACGGAGACGATTCGCCCCCCGTAGGAGGAGGAAGAAGAAGAAGAAGGTGAAAGAACGAGCCCGATTTAACATCTGTTTCCTGCACCGAAAACGATTCCGAACTGGATTTTTGTTTTATAGTGAGAGAGACTGAAGTACTCCGAGAGCCCAGATAAAGACTCCCTCTCTCTCTCTCTATGCATGGACTATCGTAGACCGCATTCAGATTTCACCTGGGCACAGTATTGAACTGCGACTCCAAAAAATGCCACGGAGGAAACAGCAGGCGCCCAAACGGGCTGCGGGTAAGCGATTTTCTCCCAAAAAACCTGTTTAATATGAGTCTAATATTAACGGATTTTTTTGTGTTGTGATTCTGCGGATAGCTCGTCTATAACAGGATTCCCCCCCCTCAAACTTTTATCATGTGGGACCCCCGAATAGATTCGTATCAGACCCCCGCATTTACAGATACTGTCCCGAGGAGCCTCATCTGAGCAGGTTTTTGTAGTTGGTGAGGATTTAGTAGGCTGGAGTTATATAACTGTGTGTCCTGTGGTGGAGAATATGGACACACTTCCCTTTTGTGCTTACAGTTAATTTTATAATTCTGAAATTCAACTAATTCTCATGACACCGGGGTCCCTCTCATGGGCTCCAGCAGGGGCCTCGGACCCCGGTTTGGCCACCGTGCTGCTGTAAAAGTCAAATGTTAAAACAATAGCGGGGAGTCACAGCATCACGAGCTGCTTCTGCAGCTCAGGGGACGTTAATAAGACTAATAACACAAACACAAAAGAAAATAGTTCTTTGGGGTTTCAGAGAGGCTCTGTAGGTTTTCCTCTATAATCCGATAACATGTCACGAGGCATTTATTCAGTCATTGATCAGAAAGTTTTGTTTTTTTACTCACAGTTAAAAAAAAAACCTCCCTGACTGTGTTTGATTTGACCCGCATGAAGTGTAGAGACGGGCTTGAAAGATGTGGAGCCGCTGTATCCGTAGCAGATGAACTCTGTATGAACTCTTCATAATCTTATGGACAAATGGAGAATGGGTTACACACACACACACACACACACACACAAATGTACTCCATCCATGCTGCTGGCAGCGAGAGGAGGACGCGCGCACTCACACACACACACACACACACACACCTCCAGAACACACAGATTTCACTTAAAAATCCACCATGTTTAATGTGCATCTCTGCTCATGTGCAGTCGAGTGTTTGTGTGTCACATTAACCGTTTGTTGAATTAATAATCTCACACTGAAGGAGGCCCGCATGCAGTTTAGGCCAGTTGGAAACTGGTTTTGTGTGTGTGTGTGTGTGTGTGTGTGAACGTTTTTGCTTATTATGTCTTTCCACCATGTCATCCTGTAAGATTTTCGGCTCGTTTTGGACACCGACTCTCTGCACCACCTCAACCTCCCACGAACTACGTCTTTTTATATTCTCCCCCAAAAAACACACAACTTCTCCTTAAGAAAAATTTCCAATTCACAAGGTCACCGAACCGGCACTACCCTTGACCTTATCCTCTGCAGCCTCAGCCACTTTTCTCAGTCCGTCTGAATGCTAACGTTCCCGGAGACGGCCTCATTATGATGGAGTTGGTGGATTAAAACTAGCTTGATCAATGGCATTTCAGCGTGTGAGGATGCAATTACTTGCTTGTGGCGTGTTGAGAAGTTATCAGTCTTTATTATGGTTGCGGATGTAGCAACCAGATGGCGATTGTTCTCTGCCAATAATAGCGTCTCTTTATACCCGCTTAAGATACTGAGACCCTTATCTGCCCGGCACACTCTCAGTTTACACATACACATGTACGCACACACACACACACACACACACACACACAGGCACTGGTTGGCATACAGTCACACACTAAATATTTTTCCCACATTTCAGCCTCCGAAAGCCCCCTTTTCTTAAAAACAATGCCCCCAGTTTTTATTCAGAGAACTTTTGAGAAGATGCCTAAGTGATCCCTTTACACGCTCTCAGCTGCCTCGCCTGTACTCTGGTAAATGTGTCAGCCCTATAGAGAAATAAGCCTTCCAGAAGAGTTTCTTCATTGTTGAGGTAATTGTCTCCTCTTTGACAGGCACATTCATCAGTGGCTTAATGGTCAATCAAAAGTTGGCAGGCAGAGTGTTTTCATTCTTTCCTATCCACTACATTAGGAATACTTAATCAAAATGTCTCCCGGTAATGGCTGTGAAGAGTTCATGACTGACTGATCCGTTGTCTGTGCCGATAGAAAATTAACAGCTCGGCACTGGAGAGATGTGGGCCTGCAGATAAACAAATTGTGCATTAATATTTCATCTTCAAGACCTGGGATGTGCTATCAAGCGGTGGAATATTCCTGGGCTGTGTTGTCATTTTTCTCGCGTTCATTTTTTTTTTTTTTTTCTCCTCCTGTATTCTTGAAGGCTCTTTGCAGCTGTAACTCATTTCACTTGATGACTTTACTGGGGTTACAGAGAGTGACGACAAATTGATTACCTGGCAGAGCAAGAATGGAGCGAAGAGAGACGCAGGCTGACAGTCATGTTATAATAATATGTTTAATGATGTGTGGAGGGGGAACAAGGAGAGAGGAGTATTGAAATAAGAGCATGGAAGATGCGAAGGAATAGGTTTCATTTTTTTTTAGGGCTCTTAAAGATGCAGTATCCCTCTTGGTGGAAATAGTAATTGTAAGAAAACACCATTCCCAGCTCAAGCATCAATTCAGAGGACATTCGGCATCCAGGGTGCTTGCAATCTCCTCTGGGAATTGTATTATTAATAGGCATATTTGTAAACGTGAGACCACAGACGCACTAGTAAAGGCCAGTTGTATCTGATTTACTTCTTTTGCATACATGGTTTGTATGGTAATTTAAAATGCCAATTACTCACCGGTCCAGGATGGGATGCACTAAACCTTTGCTTTATCACTGGCAAAGCATCACTAAGACAGGGAGCTATCAGGCTGCAGATTCCAGGATGAAATTTGTGTATCAGGTTTATATATGGTGTAAACCTAAAGCCCTGTAAGTGCATGGGATGCATTTTTGAGTGAAGGCAGCCATATGTTATTTTGCGGCCGTGGGAGTATTCCTCTTGCTGTTTTTTTTTTTTTTTTTTTTTTTACAATAGCTCTGTGCCTCAAACCGTTAGCCCAATTTGCTGGTAACAAGATAAATTGGAGAACAGACAAAGGCATTAAGTGTTGCAGTGCCAGCTAGTGACTGACAGCAGCTTGTGGGAATTGGCTAGCAGAAATTCCTCCTAAGTGGTTTGTTCAGAAAACATCCTACGATCAAGGCAGATGTTGTTTATCCAGTTTAGGTAGAAAAAGGAAGTCCATTTTGAATGACAAAAGCTGGGAGGAAAATGGCAGCAAATACAAGGGTGTCTTATTTTATTTTTTTAATACCAGATTACCACCCTCTTGGGTTGTTTTTTTTTTCCTGTATCACCACACTGTTCTTTTGTCTGCAGCCATTATAACAACACTTCTTTTTTTTTTTCCTGTGATTTGCTTACATTTGTTTAACCATTGTTATGAATTGAGATCAAAAAGGGAATGAAACTGAGGTTCCTTTAAATCTGTGTGTTCTTCTCAGGCTACATTTGATCTCTGATAACGCCAGCATAAGGATGATGATGATGGTGATGATGATGATGATGATTTGAATAATTTTTTCACGTGCATGGCAGCTCATATTTTTCCACGCTTACTCCACGATTTGATGAACTGCAGGAAACCAGAGTTCCCATTGGCTGTCGCATTACAGGTTTACTGTCGGAGTAATCTAGTTAACGACTGAATTATGAGAACGGCCAATGGAACAATATTATAAAGATTACACGACTGTTTCGACCTTCTTTTTCTTTTTTAAAGGTTTTGAAACGTACAAAGTGGAGCACATAATCTCACTGCTAGTCCAAAGCAAAGAAAACATGAAAACAATGAGGCAAAGCTCTTTCTTGGTCTTGGAAATCATGCCGTACGAATAGCTCCAACGTGCCATTTTTATCATATTGATACTTGAATTGAATATTGTGGCACCGCGTGCTGCTGTGGATCCCCTGTTCATGTACTTTTCAAGCCTGAAAAAGGAAATCGAGCGTATTCAACAACTCAGAATCCATACAATTAAATGTGAAAAGCTCCACTTAATACCGGATACTGCAGTTTGTGAGAGTGTTGGGTCACTTTGTCAGCTTTTTTAGCTCATCCTCACTCAGCCAAGTGCAAAACTCTGCCGCAAATGAAGTGATATCATCATTAGAGGGCATTAAATCTTTGTGTTTTTCTCCGCGCTGTATCTCTCTCGATTGGTGTCAACAAGGCAAATGTTTTTTGATCAAATCCAGCCTTGAAATTTTCATTGGCTCATGAGCACACCAAACCGTATTCTTGCACTTTGTTGCAATGCTTGCAATTTTCTAACTTGCAATGCGTTCCCCATAGAGATACCCTTTAATAACTTTCTCCTCATCAGCTAGTTTTCATGCTGTATATTCTTAATACAGTGAGGAAAAAGAGACATATAAAGTCAGGTGGTTTTAGTGTGATCTCACTGCATTTTCTCCCGCATGCCAGTTAGGTGACAGGTGTAGATAGCTAATAGTTTGCGAAGGCTTTTGTTTGCGCGAGAGGCAGACAGGGTGGTGCACTGTCTAGGTGATAAGAACCAAGACTCCTGTGCCCTCCAGCACAGTGATCTCTCTCCTCCGCTCTGCGCCCTCCTGTGTGGAAAAAACAGCCTGTTATGATTGGTCTCAAAGCAAGTGCCTGTGCAGTGTTGCACCTCTCTACAGCAACTGCTCATTCACCTTGCCTTCCCTCTGAGACCTGCACTAGTTTCCAGGCAAATGACACAATTTGATATGCCGTTGGGGTGATTCATGTGGATAATGTTTCCATGTGATCATCACTGCAGAAAAGAGACTATTTCTTGTTATGATTTTTTTTTTTTTTTTACTCATTAAGTCTGACAATAACTAGAATATTGGGAGAGTTTATTGCAAGCAGGCTAAAACTCATTATTTCTGCTAGACATCCCAAATACAAAAGAAATTATGTTATGGTATTTTGTCCAGGTCCCAGCAGATATAATGATTTACAGAGGAAAATATGGGGAGCAGACTTTAGAGCTTGGGTTGTTCATTTGTGAGGATTTAGAGGATAAGAATGCAAGGCAAGCTTACAGTTAATACAGTAGCACCGTGGGCCTGGTATTGATTACACAGAGGAGGTATGGTAGCATTTTTTTTGCTTTATGGTCAAGTGCACTGCACCTCATGTGCTTTGTGTTATCGTAATGACAGACATTCCCATCATAGTTTATATCTTTGTAATTTATATCATCTTCGGTCTCTTTTTTTCCACACAGAGTCCAGAAGTTTTAAGTGAGGACATCCATCTTGTAGTTGTTGACCTACATGCATAGTCAGTCAGAGGGCACGCATGTGGGCCAGATGGTTAGAGGGTCTTCAAAAACAATCACAGCCGGATCGGGTTAAACTAACCTGAGATGCTTTTGACTCAAGTTTCCATGTTGTATTTTTAAAAAGGGTCCCTTGCAGTTTTAAAAATCGCTCTGCTCTGATTTCAGAGGCGTAGAAGATGATAATAATGTGTGCAAACTGCAAAGAGAAAGACCACAATTTCCTTTTTTTCCCCCTGGTCCACATGTTGAAGTTGAATTTAAAAGTCATGTAATATTCCTCACAATGACGCAAAATGCCTTGAGTGAACGTGACATTTCCCTTCGATATGTGAGCGACAAAAAAGCAGGGGAAACATTAATCTTAAGTTATCCGCGGTGTACCTGATTTGCTTCTTATCAAATCCTTAATGAGCTTCAATTAAGATTTATTATGCAAATTAACCCTCAGCTGCTACTGACTGCAGGAGCAGGAGCTATGACAATATTGTGCTAATGGTGTGATCTGTAACAATTACAAAGGTAAACTGCCTTCACACTGCACGCTCCGCAGGTCTCTGAGAGGTCAGTCTGCTAAATGTGCATTCAGGTCTTCTGGAGATTTGGAATTTAGTAAATTTGTTTATTAAGACTTTGTCCCGGACAGCAGATTCACTGTGATAGAGGACATATTCTGCTGCTCGTAGCTGCAGTCTTTATATCCTAATGGTAAAGAATCTCTGCTGTGTCAATATATTCATTTACTCCACAAAGCTGATGAGTCAAATCTTTGTCTATAAAAATAAAGTGTCCTGGCAAAATGTGACTTAAACAAAGGAAGATTGTCTTTATCAGTGAACTAATGTAAAAACCAACCTTCACCGAGCATTTGATTATGAGCAAACCTCAAAGTGGAAGAGTCTCAGTGTCCCGGTCGCCACGGCGAACGAACGCTGCGAGGTCACGACCAGAGGAAGTGCTCCTGGACACTTTACTCAGGCACTGTATGAAGTTGTGAACCTTGCACCTTTTGTAACTTCATTTAGCACGAGGCTGATGGCTCCCTGACAGCTTTATAGCCTGGATGCTTTATGAGTCGTCATGCAGCGCAATTACATAGGACCTAATTTGATGAATCAAGTCAGTGTTTCACCGGCTGCGTTGACCTCGCTGGCCTGTGATCTTCTGTCTCTGTACGCGGGTCAGACGGAGGCTTTCACACAGTCACACTGTAGCAGAAATAAAAGAAAATCTGTTATTGCAGCCAATCAGGAATGTGCTGATTTGTAACGAGCTCTTGTTTGTTTTAAAGCAGCTACAAGGAGTTTTTAATTGGTTGTGAAACAGTCTCAGCTTAATACTGATGCCTCTGTATAAGCAAACGAGACCATCAGCGAGAAGATTTGCTATTTCTATGTATTTATTCTTAATGAATGTAACCAGCACCGCCGCAAAATCGGACCAAACAGTTCTCGGCACGCAGGCCAGAAGAGCCCGTGTTTACATTTTCTCAGTTTCACAGCGAGTCGTTCGTTAGCCAGTTAAAAGGAGGCAGCAGGAGGTTTTTCTTCAGAGAATTTTATTTTTTTTACATATTTTGTGGTTACGGCTGATAGTGGCGTCTTCCAAAACAAATGCACGCGCCGGCCAGAGCAGGATCTCGTCCAGGAAACGCTGCCGCTTTTGTCCACAGGGGCCGCCAAAATCAACACAAAGCGAGTTTTGCTCGTTAAGCTTTTAATTGTTTTAAGTGGCTTTGGCAAACCGTCGGCCCAAATGAATCATCAGATCAACCAGCCGAAGAAAAATAATGCATTTCTGAATTCCAGCATATTGCAGCAAAAAAGATTCTTTTGTCTCTGATCTCTGTGTATATTTATCATACATCATATACAGTCTTTACGTCTGAAAATAAACAAGCAGAAATAATCACAGTTGCAGGTAATTTTCAGTCATCACCCCATAATTAACTCCATCTAAACAGCCTTAACTCACTGATTTAAGCCGGCGTGTTTGAGTGGCACAGCCATAGAGACAGCATGCAGGAATAATAAAGGGCAGGTCATATTTAACATGGTGGGAAACATCAACTTAGCTAAACCATCAAAGTGTATGTAGAAAAAAAAACATTTTCAAGTTGTTTTTTTTCTATCAAGAGCCAAGATGAAACTGTAAATGTGATCAGCTATCTGGTGCTTTAACTACATGTAACAGCGTTTTATTTGATTATTGCTTTTAATTGTACGTATTGCTTGAAACAGCTCCAGAAAGCTTAATTTACAACTGAAAGATAGTTTAGTAACCATTTGAATTAGTGCAATTGAGTTGGAAACCAACCAGCACCGTTAGCCGGCTAATTGTTCCATGTATTGTTAATGCTTTCAGTGTTGTTATCTAACAAACTCGTCTCTCAATAGAAACACTGATTTGGGGGATAGAAACTCCGGCGTTCTAATTAGCGAAGCTTTCAAATACTGAATGGCTCATTTGATAATTTTTGTGAGCAGCAAACAAGTTTTAATGTCAAACTGAATGTAAAGTGACAAGAATAAAGAGTTTGTTTTTCCTCGTGGCGGGGGGTCCAGCGCATCATGCACCCTATTAAACACATTAACATTCGGCCCCTGACACCTCGAGGTGCAGTTGTAATGTTTTTAGCTGGAGCCAAAAAAAAAAAAAAATAGGCACAAGTGGCGAATGATAATACAGCTGCAGGTTTGTTGATTAAGATGCATCTGATCAACGTGTACGAATGGTTCTTCTATTTTTGTCATGAACTTAGAGTACAAACAAAGACAATTTCTATGATAAATACTACATTTTTATCTCTTCTCAATATCTGCAACCACTGCACATTAACTCTTTCACGTTCCAGTATACAGCGGCATGAACACATGCCTGACAGCAACGTGTCAGGATTTCTCCCTTGAGAAAGACGAGTGTAGGTTCAAACAAGAGGAAAGCAGAGAGACATAAATAAATCAATTTAGAGGAGAAAGACATGTTAAAAGATAAAGACCAGGCTCATTTGGAAGCATTCAGGAGTATGTGTTTAAATGGATAAAATAAGTGCTTAAACAGGTTAGAGGCAGGTGTGTACGAATGTGTTACGTAACTGAAAGACGTGAGGCCTCTTTTGATTGTCGTCTGAATAAAAATGCACAACATGTGCTTTGTTTTAACCCTAATCCTGTACCTAAAGCACCTGAGAGACTGCAGCACGCCGAGTTTAGAGGCTGCTCCTCAGGGCTGTGCCTGCCTGTTTGTGTCTACAGTATGTGCTGAGCTAGTCTGTTGAAACAGCTTAATTGATACTCATTAAACAGCAGTGACAGCTTAGGTGTCCTTGATGAATGTAGAATAATTCGGTTGTACTTACAACTTGATTAAGGAGAAGCACACAACATGTCAGCGCTGTAGCCTATGGCTCGGTCCGCATGCGCTTACGAGCTACTTAAAACGATCGGTCTTATTGGTCGCGCTACCTGCGAACCACCTTCGGGTTAATCTGTTGTAATTGCGTGTGCCGAAAATAAACAACTTTCCAAACTGAAAGAGAATTCAAATAAACTCAGTTTGCAGCTTTTTTTGGCTTTGATTTTGATAACTTGGAGGGTGTAACACCTAAGAATACTGCGTCTGAAAACGTGAATTATGTTGACTTTTCTTTGTGGTTATTCATTTCCAGACAATAATAAAGTCAATGGATGTCAGGCAGATGAAAAATGTGCATCTTGTATTATTTCAGTTAAAAATTAGAGGCAATTGGAATTGGTTCGGAATTGACTGTCTTTGTAACAAGTGCATGACGAATGGTATAATTTAGAGAAGAAAATGAATGCTGGGAAACCAAAAATACTATTCTGCAGCATTTTATATGCTGTGATATTCCATTAAGATGAACTAATTTGACTAAATACCCGGCAAAATCTACTCACAATATTTGTCTTCATCGTCACAGAGACCCAGTTCTCATAGTGGAGATCGGGTCATCGGGGCATGTGGCAGATACTCAAGTCATCGTAATGATCTGACTTTGTTTTTTTTTTTAATTTCGTTTGCTGTGACGGCCTCAGAGAAAACAAAAAAAAAAGCGTCATTAAAATCCTTTATCACTCGCGCATCTCGAGGCCCGTGTAGCTCCTCGCTTTGCTGACATCTGATTAAACCGCCGTAACAGAAAGAGCCCTTTTCTCCATTTTGAGGATACATGAAAGAGGGGGAATTTCCGCTGAGGATGGATTTACAACTTTATCCTCACATGATTAATATTACACAGGGAGGTCTTTGTACAGGAGGCAGCATGTCTAATTATGGTCCAACTGTGTCTGGCTGAGAGCAAACATGATGCCAGAGACTGCCAGTAGGAACTGCACTGACACGTCACACGGCCGCGTGGGCGCGGGGTGATGTCATCGTCACCCAGATTTCACGATGCTAAGCCCACAACTGATTGAGCAACGGCAGAAGTCAAGCTTTCAGTGTAGTGCGTCCAGCTGGCAGCAACCTTCCAGAAACACTGCAGGCATATGGGATTTAGCGTCAATAGCCTCTTTTTTTCTTTCTTCCATGTTTTCAAGGCTGTGTCTGTCTACCAAACACATAACGATACCCATGACCTCACTGATGATATCTACAGTATGTCCACATTTGCTGTACTGTTAAGAGCAGATGCAGATTCATCACCCCCCTCCTCCCCCTTTACAAGAATTTCAGGGACTCCGTGTCCTCCCACGTCTGGCTGTTCATCATATATCTCAGCCCAGACATTCAAGAGGTTGCTAGCCGGGCCAGCCGTAAGTCATCCTGCCTATCAGGACCAGAAAGTGTTTCTCGGCTTGATTTTCAGCTGTTACTTGTAAACCAGAACAGCATTCTTAAGATTAACTGAGTGACAGGCAGGCCTCTTAAAGCAAACTGCAGTAGTACGATATGTTACAGCCGTATTTTATGGCCTTTGGTGTGTGAGGCCAAGTATGCGTGCAGATGGATCAGCCGAAGTATCTAATAGGCCTGCATTGCACCTCGGGGACTGCCGTATTTCATTAGGCTGATGATAATAATACAGGTGTGCACGTCACAGGAAACCTGGTCGGACCTGGTCATCCTCACAAGTGCACATCAGATGTGACAAGGTTATTCCTTCCATCCTTTCTTCCTGTTTTTTTTTTTTTTTCAAAGCTTGTTTTCAATACGTCGAGCGTTCCTTTGAAGAATATGTTTTTGGCTTGAAGTGCGTGTGCACGCGTGCTTCTGTGTCTGCCTGCGAAAAAGTCATTGATATAGAACTAACTGTCAGAATAAGTCGTGTTCAATCCAAAACCGTTTAAGTTGTCAAGGACACATTTTCCTCCTTCCCGTATCCTGACAAACATTGAGTCAGCAATTGTCTGTTGTATTTTCAGTGCTGGTGTCTCGTGCTCCCCCCCAGGCCATTTTAAAGTTGTAGAAAGTGGTCATTTTCTCCGTGTCAGTAGGAGGTCAGTGCCGTGGCAGTCAGCAAAGCTATTCAGTCTGGTGAAACAGAGTCTATTGGGAACCCTAAAGACATTTTGTCCGGCGTAGTCGCCTCTCACTGTCTGTCTTCATGCCTGTCTCATTGTACTCAGGGCTCTCATAGAAAGTCTAAAAAAGCTTGAAACATCGGTTCGATTGCTTCCAGATCTCCAAACTTTCATTCAGACCTGACACACCTGAGGCCACTCAGCTGTCAGCCGACGGAAATTTTAAACTCACCTGTGAAATTGACATATACTGTCGGAACCCTGTTGAATATTTGCATTTGCTCCCTCCTTGCGTGGCCCTTTTTCCATCTGTCAAAACTACTTATAATTATATCTCGTTTTTACTCTGTCTGAATATCTACCTGTCCCTCCAGTTCCCTGTCTCACCCCCTCTGTTAGTGACTGACATGTCCTCTCTGTGCTGCAGTGTATCCCTGGTAACTGTCGCCCGGGGCCAACTCATCCCTAAAATCGTAGCAGAGGTCACACACAGATCATTGCTTTCGCCAAAGGCCCTGACTTTAACACAGAGTGACCTGCGCAGGAGCAGCGGCTGGTCAGTGATGGATCCGGAAATAGCACGAGTATAATCTGCTCCATCATCACTGTCGTAGAGAGTCTGGTCTGTGTGTGCAAACCTGCTTAGGAGGAGAGGGAAAGGTGAGATTGGGGGATTGACGGTGGTCGAGTCGTATCTGATTTATCCGGTCTGACCTGCTTTTAACTCCGATCTGAGTCGGACTCGTCTTTTCTACACTCACTCGCATCCTTACACCTACTGTAAGTCTTAGTGTGCAGTGTTGAGTGTTTGAGACCAGATTATCTGGGAGAGGCCTCAAAGTGATAGTGTATACATCATATTAGACATACTAACTAACAGATATTTAGAAAACCAGACAGATTTACTGCAGCTAACATGTAGTGATAACTGTATGTCTGCGATGTCTGAAATACTTTTTCATGATTATAATCACTGCATTACACATATTTAGTGATGAGTGCTTTCAGGGTCGCCACCTTCAGTGTGGAAAATAAGGGACAGCTGCTCCATGCCCAGGGGACACACATCATGTGAGGGGTCTGGGGGTCCTCCCTCATGAGATTTTGAGTGTCAGACACTTCATTTCCTGCTTTCTGGTGAATTCTCATGCACCAGTTTGTGCTTTTCATGCGTCAGGTTCAAAGTCCTCCGCTACTCCCAACATGAATTTAAAACCCTGATTCTAAAGAAGTTGAGTCTGTGTAAAACATAAATAACGCAGAATGCATTCATCTGAAAACAAGCTGAGTTTACTGACAACAGTTTCACAAAGTGTTCCTGAGCCCATGTAGTAACATCCTTTATCCAATCATGTGTTCACAAAGTGGTGAACCACTGAGCCTTTCCAGGATGCTCCTTTCATACCCAATCATGATGCTATCACCTGTTAGCAATCAACCTGTTTACCTGTGGAATGATCCAAACAGGTGTTTTTGGAGCGAATATATATTCTTTGTGCTGTTTTCAGTCGAGTAGATGTCACAAAGGACCAGCAAATGATCACGTTCTGTTTTATTTCTGTTCTACACAGCGTCCCAACTGTTTTGGAATCAGGGTTATTCGGGGATATTTGTTGGCATTATGAAATAATAATAATTGAACCATTGAAGGGGGAGCCCAGCCTTTGGAGGATTAATTTCCACCAAGTGTGTTATTGGTTAAATTTCTCTTTCATACACGCACACACACATACTCACCTGCAGAGGGGGCGGGGCCTCTGCTTACATCCTTAGACAGCTGTTAACTTGCCTGTGTGGGGGCGTAGCAAACTGTCACATGATGAATCTAAACAGTCCACACATTAGCCAACAGTAGCTCACTCTGGGGCAGTCTCAGGTGTCATGAAGCAGATGCGTCCACTGCCCTTGCAGCGTTTGGGCGTGATTGGCCCCTGCTGACTGCTGCTCCAGGTCAGACAGTCCACCGTGACAGGAAGTACTCGATGGCCTGATACCCTTTCCCACTGACAGGACTGATCCACTCGTCTGCCATTCAGATCTGAACTGAATGTCATTCTCCTCCGCGATTTCTGTCTTAATGGAAACCTTTTTCATTACATGTGACATGCAGTGTATGCATTAGACTAGCATGTGCAAAAAAATACAGGACAAATCGCATCCTGTGTTGATTCAGCAGGGGTCAGTGCATTTTATTTTTAACTATGGAAAAATCCCATATTCGACGGGAAAGGTGGTGACCCCAAACGCTCTGTTGCTGTCTATCCATTAGCTGCTGAGCTAACTAGCTATTGGAGATTCTAATCAAGATGATTCAGATTTTAAGAGCTTAAACGTAGGACTGAAGGATTGCGGCTATTGTTCGGTCAGCGCTCATTTTTCGAATACTTGAAAATGACGTGCACGCTCTGCCAACAGAGCTGACGGACGCACCGCTCTGTCTGTCTTTTTGCTAACGTTTAAATATCAAAAAGGTTCAGACTGGCGTTTCTCTCTCAGCCAGTCTGGTTTGTGCCGAGCGTGCAAACCGTTTTTTGTGCGTGTTTACTAGACTACAAGGACTCATGAAATAAATGTTGTTACATCTTATTAAATGTGAAAATGAGAAGCCTGCTCACAGCTTTGATTCTGCTCTGGGTTTAATGGAGGACAGTCGGGTGCGGGGCGGTTGTAGTGACGGCTCGTTGTCACGGCGGCTCAAACGCCGAACCCTGCACCAAATTATTCCTAATCTCACTGTTGGGGTCTAACAACAGGATAATGGCACAGCTGACCTCATTAAGTCAGCAAACAGTAACCTCAGCAATGTGAAACAGTAATATCAGTGATCACAGTCCGCTTCATATGTCACGATTTGCACTTCCGCCTGTTGGAATGCGGTTTGTTTCTTTCCATTCAGAGCCGCTGCTCTTTTTGCAGCCCTGAATAGCCTCCTTTGAAGCCAGCTATAATCCCTAACCAGGAATTCCTCACTCCCTCAGTGAATTAGTTGTTGATGTGGTGGATCCGTGGCACCCAACTTCCAGGGGGGGGGCCACGCTGACTCTCCGGCCTCACTGTTGATCCTCTGCTTCTGGCTCAGTGTAGCCAAGCAGCTTTTCTTTTGCTTATGCCTCGTCTGCCACATCCTCACACGCCACAGTGAGGCGGGCGGCACCCGTCGGTGCCATGCGACTACTCGCAGAGTGTGATAACAATTTATTCCTTCGTTCTGAGACTTCTGACCGAGGGGGGCTTAGTAGGGGTTGATTAAGTTTCTGTGTTGTGTGTCTGTGAGGGTTCAAAAGGGTGCTTTTGATTGTCCTGCTGAAACCTGAGCATTAAAGCCACATGCCGCATGGACAGATTCCCCTTTTAGTCAGAATGTATTCACATGGTTGAGGAACATTTGCATTGTGTCTTTTAAAGACACCAAGATGACTTTCATATCGGCGTAATTTCTGTTTTGAGTCCGTGCCCTCCTACGTTCTCCTCTGTAAGTTCAGCTGATCAGTCTCCGTGCGCACATGCTTGTGTGTTTCTGCGCCCTTGTTTGTGTGTTTGTATGTGCGAGTGCCTTCATGTTTGCATGTGTTTCCTACGTGCTCCGTGGCAGCCCTCACAGTCTGGCAGCGACCCAGCTGAAAAGTTCCGGTACTGTCCAGACGCATCCTTTAGGGACCTCATCAGCCCCTGAATTTCCTTCCCCTCACGCCTGAGGGCATCCATATTCATTTCCTCCACTGATTTGGGGAAAATGATGAAAGGCTGGCTTATTTCCCATCTCTTATTTCCTGCCAAGGTTGCCTGCATTTCAATGCAACGTAAATCTGCAAAGACTTGCAAACACGCTCCCATTTGGACACGACCAACTCCATGTTATTAGTATCTTGCCATGTCCAAAAGCAAAAGAGAGGCCCAGGGTTATTATTGTAATAATACAGTACGTTAGTGTCAGAATCTTTGTGTGGATAATTACACAGTACAGTATATTAATCCTTTAGCCTTAAAACTGGCTCTTTGTTCAATTACTCAAGTTTCACTATTGTCTGTATTTACTTCACACAGTCTGCTTCTCATAAAATAAATATCTCATCCACCATCAAGTTATGAGGGCTTGATGATATCATGGAGATAACTGCATTGGTCTGAAATAAACCTGTGATTAAACTGGTGGGTGGGTATTTACTCTTACCGGAGACGGGAAATGAATGTTAATGAAAATAACAGTCACATACAGTAATAACCCAACTCTGTAATTATTGGCATGCTTTGATGGTGCCATATATACTCAACACACACACATGCGCCTACTTAACCAAACCTCAGGTAGACTATTAGCCCCGCTAGCAGGATCCTGCCCTCCGCTATGCACGACAGCGCTCAGGGCGGGGCGGCCCGGCCCCAGCGAAGGAGTGGGCTTTCAGTTGCCGAGACAACCCCAAACACACATGTACACAAAGGGAAGGCCCCACTGAGAGAGAGGATCATCTCCACCTCTGGTTGGATAAAGAGCGGTGTCGCTCCACTCGCTGGAATGCACTCCTGCCCTACAGGCGTATACACCAGAGCATGTATATGGTTTGCAAGCATCCCACACTGATCATTATTCATGACAAACCATTCACAGAGGTTTATACTCACAGCACCGTGCCGAGAACACGCCGTTCATGTAGCTGTTCCTGTGTGTTTGGAGCCCAAGCACACGAGCAGTTATTACAAAACTATGATTTGCTTCAATTAAGTGAGATTCTTTCTTGCTAATAAAAGATTACAGTTGCAAAGCATGAAAATTCATCTGGTTGCAAAATAGTGAATAGCATGAAGTTGTTAATTTTTCATCCAAAATTGAAGGTTGTAATGTGAAAACGCTCTGAAGTGGCGATCCGGACACTCAGATACTCGCCTCGCTGTTTTTTCTCTTGCAGTCAGTGTGACAGCTCACTCTCAAAAATGGCACTTGATAGTTTTCACCAGTGGATTTATAGAGCTCAGAACTAAGTCTGTATTGTTGGGCTCCAAATCTGGGCCACATATGATAACAGAATTATCCTTCTGTACAGTAAGCATGTGGATACTCATGCAACTGTCTGTCATCCGAGGGCTGCGCGATGCAAAATAGCTCGTGGCTGTGGGTGTCTGATAGACCTCAGTTTCTTTTATAGTGCAGCTTTAACTCTACACAGAGAGTGTGTGGGCATGTATCACTCTGACCCAAACACACTTTTCCTGCTGACCGACGCAGCAAAGTAGTTTGTGTAAAGCAGCCAGTGCGTCTCACGGCGTGAGGGCAGGTTATATTTTTGGTGGACACGGTGTCACCTGTGCATTTATATGGAGCACAATCTGAACATCATGTGACTGTAGAGGCTGAGCATCAGTCAGAATTCCTGACAAAGGGAGCAGGCCGTCAGTTAAAAACCATGTAGACCACTTCAAATCCACTCACTTTTTCCATGACTGTGTTGTAGAATTAATAAAAGTCTTATTCTGGGCTGCGCAGGTTGAGCTGCATTGGGCTCATACTGTATATAAAGGAGCTTCGATGTTAGACCATCTGGAAAATACAGATTTTAAAGAGGGTAAGTAAAACTTAAGCACCACTACGGGAAACAGTTGAGCTAATTGTAAACAGCTGCAGGTGATATCACCCCTCAGACTGCAGACAAAGCCGGGGCAAAAGGTCCCGCCGAAAAGCTCAGGATTCAAAGGAACACTTGAATCAAGTCTGGCCTACTGAGGAAAATATAAAGTGTCTGTTTTAACGATAAATGATCCCAATTTAGTCTGTCCCAAATGACAAATGCATTTTTGTGAACAGTCATGCATTTGCACTGCAACGTCCTACAGGCAAAAACCCCCACTGAAAAGCCTATTAGAATCAAATGAATGTCAAATTCTGCCAAGTGTTTGCACATGACAAACATCTAACATGGCTAATTGCAGATAAGTGTCAGGGTGAAATGTGTTTTGAGCCTAAGATGGTGCAAAATGGCGTCATGTGTTTTTTGTTTTTAGTGCAGCGGTGATAAAGCCGAGGCTTCCAGTGAACGTTCTGAAAACACGAGATCGCTTGTAGAAACTGAGAAATGTTTGTCTGCATCTTCGGTGTGTGGCAGCGCTGAATCATAGCGGTTTTTAGAAAGACAGACAACTTCATATCACACAAAAACAAAAAGGCACATGCCTACACACACTATTTATAAAGACGTAAAGTAGAGATCCTGGATGTTCTTTCCCTCATGCATGCAGTATATTATAAATATAACTGAACACTGTGTGTCAGACAGAGCTGAAACAACATTTTTATAAGTTGTCATATTTGATAGTTAACTTACTTTTGGTTGAATAAAATCACATGTTTGACTTTGATATTTTGGGGAATTGTGATGGGCATTTGTCACTCTTTCCTGACGCCGATCCAAGCGATCGATCTATCAATGAAGATCAGGGCAATCGGACCGTCAAAGTTAGCCGTCGAGCGTTAGGCTGGCGTTTTTCGGGACGTCTCCGGTATTTCACACTGTGTTCCTGTGTCTGCTTGTGCTCGAGTTGTCCAGCTTCCAGCGTTGCCATGTAGTAGTGTGACTGGGCACCATCTTGTGTCCTGAGCAATAGCAGCAGGCTGTTCCATGGCAGCACACCAGCTGCCTGCAGCAGAGCGGGAGAGGTGCCGGGCCGGCCTATCTCAGATTTGGGTCCGTGAGTTATTGACCCTCTTTGATAAACCCCTCTGAATGACACTGACATAATTCAGCCTAAAAGTTTGCACTGTCACCGGGATGAGCTAACTGTCTCCGCTGAATATATGGGTGCAATTTTCGAAATAGGTTTATAGCAATTCTTGGGAGAGGAGGGCGAGATAGTGATATTACTGACTTTATCACTGCAGCTGAGCAGCATCTAGCACCTCTCCCCTCTGTATCTCTCTATTCCTCCACTGTAGAGCAGTGAAGGATCACACAACACAGGTATTACTGGAGAGAAAAGAGTCCAGCTCCTAATGGGGGACAGAGAAATGATGATGTCATTATTACAGTAATGCTGTTTTATCCACTCTTATCATAATCTCACGTGTTTCTTCTCCCCCCTGGTTGGATTTTGCATTAAGTCTAGCATCTTAATTCTGTGTTGGTCTCATTTTTTTTTCTTTCTTGCAGATGGATCTTGCACACTGTGTATCTGGATAAGCATTTATAGTGGGTTTTTTTTTCATCTAATGGTTTTATAGTTCTCATGTTGCTGTGAAGGTGTCTCACACAACAGTTTTCCTTCTCAAATAATCCGATCTTTGGTGTAATTTACGGACATTATCAGAATTTGCGGAAACTTTTTCAGTCTGTTCTATCTGATTTTCGACGATCAGCCGTCTATATTTATCCCAGCAGCCGCTGCTTGAAATGGGTGAAATAGAACCACGGTGAATGTAATTTAATAATAATGGGAGACTTGTTAAGCAATAGGCAAAATAATGAGTCATCCTTTCTATAAACTGCACCTTTAATCCCGCCTAATTTTTCTCAGCCAGGCTGCATTCTCGTCAGTGTAATATGAAAAGCTCATTGTTGAAATCTCACTGAATCTTTTTTTTCTCTTTTTCCTTTCATGTGTCGAGACAGAATCTGAACCCGTAAGAATCTAATATAGCGAGCCCAGTATAGTGCATCCTATAAATTGATTTTGACCCAGCCTTTGAACAAAAGGAACACTGTTGCATTGCCATCCACGGCTGATGCCACTCCCTCTTTGGCTCACGCTGAATACTCTCCTTTAATAGTGTGATGGGTGGTAGCTGGCTGACAAAAAAGTGCCTTATTTAGTTGGCTGCGGAGAGGTAGGCAGAGCGAGGATGGGGTTTCTGTGACTGGCACCGATCAATCACTGTGAGGGGAAGCTAATGAAGCAGGCTATGGTTTATTAAAGGGTTAGCAGAGAAAAGATTACTGCAGGGCCTCAGCTTCCCAGAAGCCCAGGCAAGGAGGATGCAGTGCGCCGCTAATGCTTAGGGGCTAGCCATAAAGCAATCAAGGTGTTTACTCTAAGCTGGCTCCTATTATGCGATCTGGGTGTGAATACAGATAGTTTAAAAGTCTTTGGCAAAAGCAGAGGAGACAATATTAATACACACAGCACTACTAAAGAATGTTGATGTGCTGCAGGTTTGGATGCAGATCGCAGTCTGAGGGTGAAGTCAAATTGCGTTGAAATTGAACTCCAGATAATAAATAGCCCCAACAAGTACACGCACTGTTTCACAATATTTGACCACCTTTTGGCGTTTGCAAGTCAAATCCTGATTTCAGACTAATGTTGGTCGGATGAAGTCTGTAAAATAACCTTATTCTGAAAAAATATGAGCACATTGAAACCAAAGCACTCTCTGAGATAGTTTGAAAGACAAATGAGTAGCAGGGGAGTGAAAAATGCAAAGCAGATGTTTTTCCCACCGTTTTTAATGGCAGCAAGACATTACTGATGCCATTACAGAGACCTTTTATGGCTTCTTTTAATCCCCTGGCCTGCCTGAGGAAAGAAACCCCTTGTGGTGCAAAGTAGCCTCTTTACTTCAGAACGACAATTTGAACCCATTTCCAACTCACTTCCCTAATCTGCCACAGGGTTTTACATGGCTTCCTCTGTAATTATTCTGCTCGGAAATCAAAGGTAAAGAGGCATTAAAATACACCTCTTAGGTAAACATATGCTGCTCATCATGTAGGGCTTGACTCAAAGTGTCTTTTGTAACAAATAGTCCTAAAAATACTGAAGCTTGTGCACAGTTTTTTCTCCCTGCTGCAACTTGTTTTGGACGTTTGGCTCTCATGTTCAAACAAAGCAATCGCTGATAATGAGACCCAATAACTACCTCCGAGCTCCAGTTCCACGTTCACATACGGAGCGCAAAGATTTACATGTGGTGCAGCGTTCGTTGTCTGCTTCCCGCATCAGGCCCAACCTGTAAAGCTCAGAGGAGCACTTACAGGGGTCTGCTTAGGGGCTAAAAATGAGGAGGAGATGAACTATATGGCTCCATCCCACCGTCCGGCCGACAGTATATCAGCAGAATCGCAGCCGCATGGGCGTGTGCGTGAACGCTCTGCTCATAAATATCTCTCCCAACCCCCCTCGCACCACCCCAAAGGGGCCTCTCTGATGGTGATGGCGAAAGGATGTCGCTGTCTGGGTGATTGAGTGCTGCTGGTCCTGGCCCTGGGCACATCCCTGCGCTCTGAGCCCAAGTGGGAGGCCTACCGCTGAGCGTTGGCCTGAAGGGACTAGCCTGAAGGCGAGCAGCCGCACAGCAGCAGGATGTGCCTCTCCTTCTGTTTCTTTCTGACACAAGAACACCAACTTAGCGCGACTGCTTCAGCGGCTATTAGCGGAGCGGACAGTGGAGAGTGTTAAATGGGCGGAATATTTTCATGCAAATGTTTTTCAATTCAAGCAATATCTCATGCATTCATTTATATATGTTAAATCTGTGTGAACTGGCCTTATCTGAACTTGCACCCCGTCTCTCTAAGTCTTTGTCATTCTCACTCACTCAGAAATCTGAAATAATCAAGGCGCAGTAATTAGCCTCTCTTGCTGCATTGTAATTGGGGGCAGAAGGAGGCGGCTCATTCTATATTTTTTTCCCCTGTTTGATAATTGCACACTTTAACGTGCCCTCCGCTTAATTTTTTTGATCCTCCTGAGCTCGTTCCCGTAGATGCCGCTGTTATTCTAACGCGGTGGCTCTTGTGCCTTTCATCAGTCGTCAGAAGCTCCGGCGTTTTCGAGCGGGGGGAGAGTTCATTTTGGAAACCCACTGTCTATTCCCTTTTTTAGTTTCAGCGCCGTCAGCCTTCCCACTGCCTCCACCATGAGAGCCTTGACACTGTCCAGGTCCGTCCTACTTGGCAAGAGGGAGAGCTACAGAGAAAGGCAGAGTTTATTTCCTGTTCTTGTGAATCATATATCAGTACAATTCCCCTCTGTGCTGTTTGGCAACGGCGGAATGACGGGTGTCATTTATCATACGGACTGAAAGAGGCTGTGGGAAAAGGGATTTGAATTCTTCTGGAAGTGTGTGGACTCTCCTTAGTGGTGAATCATTAAACGGAGGAGTTTTTCAACAGGGATATGAGTAACTCCTCGCGCTGGTACTTTGTTCCCCCCGTTTCACTGGCTGGCTCAATCATTAAATGACTCAAAAATACGATTTACTAGTTTTATATAAATTGTGAGGGGACATGGCATTTAACTTGTAATTGGGGATTTTGTCCTGCTGAATCCATTAAAGCGCTCCTCAGTCCTTGGTTGGATTCGAGCTCCCGGGTCACGCTTTGCAAGAATTATATTTAAGCAAATCTGAATTCGCAAATTTGATTAGCACTGCGTTTGTCAGCTTCTTGTTGTCCTGCTAAGTGATGACATTTTCATCTTCACCATACAGTTATTTTCTGCTCTCGGTTATGTTGACTGGTATTTAAGATTGTGCTTTATAAACATTTTGTGTTCCTTTGGATTTTTCTCTTCACTTGTCAGGGACGGTTACTATTTCCCACACTTTGAGTCGGGTGATCAAAGAAAACGACTTTTGATAGGCTGTCATCAGCTCCTCAGCTGCACTGGCAGAAATAAACGTGTCAAGCTTTAACTTATCCTCACATAAACATACTCCTAACCCCCGCTGCTCTAATTGAGTGTAACTCCCAGAAACCTGTGAACACACATGCAAAACCGAGTAGATCATAAATCAGGCTTCTATAGACAGCCGCTGCCCCCACCCCACCCCTCCCGGAGCCTCCCCAAAGGAGCTACTGGTTTCCATGAGCTGGCTGGAAATCAACCTTTTCTTTATGATATTTTTGTACGCGCCATCTGGACTTTTTGTTTTTTTTTTATTTCATCTGAAAGTTAGTTGAACTCCTCATCAAATGCAAAGTGTCAATAAGGTATCGTATAGGGAAATGGGGCTCGGTGTGTTTCGGCTGTCAGCAACTGCTAGCTGTCTCTCATGTGCAGATCACAAAGTTAAATGTGCTGTCAGCAAGTCCTCAGCTAGAAATAGATGTGTTGAGGTTAGCCTAAGAAGCAGCGCCACCCCCTGCTGCCCAGTCGAATGTGAATCCATCAAACAATGTGAACAGATCTGAGCGTAAAGGTGTAATGAAGCAAATTTTTCAGGTTTCGAGGCGTTGGAATCTGCTAGGAAACAGATCCAGAGCTACCTTTGGTCTCTTTATCCGCAAGACTGCATTAATGAGACATCTGATGTTGGTGTTATTTGGTAATATTTAGCTATGCGGCTGCAGCGGTATGCGACACAGAGGTCCGGGCTGTCTTCCCTCTTGCAGGGAGTTATATCTCGATGTTTTCTGAACCTGAGCTCTGAGTGCGTGACCCCTCCCAGAGGCCCTGAGTCCCGGGCCAGTATCTTGACATGTTAGCCTGCCACCGCCTGCTAAAGGAGAGTGTAGATGCCCCTGAGGTAAATGAAAACATTTGGTTCTTGCCAGACCTGTTCACATCTCAGCTGGGCCACATGAGCTGGCAGGTGACGCGTGTACAGAGGAGAATCGGAGACCGCAGCGGTGGCCTACTTCTTTTCTTCCACATAGGCCACGCAGGCCACAACCCAGAAACACAGATGAATATGTTCCTGGCTCAGAAAACACCCCGGCGAAACTGACAAAGACTGACCTCCATCCAGGTGAAATCCGGGCTGTATCTCAGCCATATTGTGCTCAGGGATCTGTTTCATTCACTGCATGTGACAGCATAGCGCTAGTCTGGGTCAGCACGTCTTCACTGTAATGTGTAAAGTTTGTAAAAATCCCCTCGTTAGTGATTGTGGAGGTTCGTTCAGCGGCTGCGCGTCGCCCATCATCCTCCTTTTTGTTCTGTAATTTTCAGAAATAGACTTGACATAGTGTCACCATCTCATATCAACATCTGCAATTACCAGACAATCCACGTCCAGGTCCCATGGGGAAGTATGATTGCAATTAAAAGCGCAGGGCAAATGTTAATTAAGTAAACTACTTGAAACTGGAAAGAGTGAATGTTTTAAATGTTTTTACTTTTAACCTTGCACTTCATCGGCCTGCCTGGTGCAAATTACAGCACGATTTTAGAGACGCAATCAACTTTTCTTATTTTTTTTTTTTTCATTCTTTGGTTAAGCACGGAGATGTTTCATAACATCTACATTTGATTAAATATATCGTAAATGTTAAATTAAAAAAGCAATTTGCCGCTACGTGTTATTCACACTTTGAGCTTCTCTGCCACATAACGCTGTTGGTAAATGTTGGGATGTTGATCCACTTGAAGACTTGTGGTGGATCGCGCTGCAGTTCGTCGGGTTATTAAATCAGAGGGAACAACAGGCCAACTTCTGGCCATTCTGGTGATTGATGAGCCAGGCTTTATTTGCTGAGGCGGTGTGTTTGTTCCTGTGTAATTGTCTACCAGATGGCTAAGCTAACTGTTCTTAAATGCCTTCAGACCTGCAGGGGTCCTGGGTCTTAACATTTTCCCTGCTAATGACATTATGCCTGCAAACATCTTGTAGTTTTTTTTTTTTTTCTTTTCCTTTAACTTTTCTGATCTCTAATGTTCAGGATCAAAATGGCTTTGCGAGGCATTTAGTGCGAATTATTTTCTCTGTGCGATTCTGTTTTTAATTTGCTCAAAGTGGATGTTTTGAAGTCGCTCTGTTGGTAAACTCCTTTGCAAAAATGAGCCCACTTGAATTTGAAGGGAGATGAGAGAGAGAGAGAGAGAGAGAGGTTGGGGGGGGCAGGACTCCACTCTACCTGTGAGGAGTCAGATTGGAGGAGAAAATGGATCTAGGTGGCAGTGCGAGTCATCAATCACAGCCCCTCAAGGGGAGCTGCAGCTAAAGCTGCTCTGAAGTGCTATCTGTCAGCTGCTCCGATCCAGCCGGGGGACCAGAGAGGGGCCATATCGCCACCCATCAGCTCATACCCAGCACACAACTGCCATGTAAACATGTGCAGGTGCTGCTGTCAAAATAACCCCTGTCCCAGCTCACAATGTCGCGCATATTTTCACAAATGGTCAGTCGGCCTTCTCGCGGCGAGGACGCCCCCCCCCCCCCCCCCCTCCCTCATGTGTGTTTAAGGAAATATGTCCGGATGCTGCAGTTCCTGTAAAAGCTTTCTGATTGTTGACAGTGTTGGGTGGTTTATTGTATTTTAAAAGCAAGTGCACTGTTTCTCCCGCTCTCCTCCGTCCCTCCCTCCCCAATCCTGAATAAAGCCACCAAGTGCTTCTCCGCCGACGTCGAGCCGCGTCTGTCGATACCTCTCAAGATGGATAGTTGTTCTGCATGCTTATTGATTCGGCACAGGCCAGAGATATAAGTATCATTTGTCATTTCTGGAATTATTTGGAGTCCTAGTTAAAACCCAGAGTGGGGGGAGATGGCCGTGCCTTGGGGGGGGGTTGGTAGTTGGTGGGGGAGTAGCGAGTTGTCTGGGCTTTGATGAATGACTGCACGGGTTTTTGGTTTTTACTGCGAGCGCCGGGGCCCTTTAGCTGCTATTTGCTTTCACCATGGTCCAAGAAAAACAATGCGATGGGTCCAAGGACTGAGCAGCATCGTCCTGTCATGTAGTGCAACGCGGCGAGCAGGGTGGTCCAGGCAGAAGAGTCAGGAGGAGGGTGGGCCTTGGACACCACACGCTGCTTTTCCAAAAGACCCAGTTGGTTGTAAGCCGTCCTGCTGCTCCGTGGGCCCAGCTGACGGCCCCGTAACACATGCTATGAATTTGAATATTTAGCATGCGGGATCGACAGAGTAACCGCAAACAGATTTTTCTTGCTTTTGATTTTAAACGAGGACATGATGGGCGAGTGAGGGGAAGTTGTTTGGTAACAGTAGCTCCGGCGTCTCCCCTGTGACTGTGATTATGTCCTGTTTCGGGCATCAGGCCAGCAGCAGAGCTGGCTTCATTACTGTATGGATCATCTTTTAAGACCATTTAAGATCAACGAGAGCTATTGTCCACTAACGACAGAGACTCCGAGAAGTTCATTACACTCAAACCCTTTGATTCATTCGGCCCAACAGTCACTTTCGCTCTTTCTGATTTCTTTTCCTTTTTTTTTTTTTTTGAACCGAGCGCAGTTGTTTCATTTCTGTTTTAAAACGCGACTTGAAAGTTGAGTGAGAGCATTTCGGAGTTCGGCGAGGGAAAAGTGTTTAACAGAGGAACATGTTTAACAGCAACAAAAGAGGAGAGAAGAGAAACCTCAGACACATGAATGACAAGTAATTATTTCCCTTGTCCATCAAACCGTGTTTTGATGCAAGGATGCGATCAAACATGATATTAACAGCTTCAAGCCTTCAAATGAGAACGATTCTGAAATCGTGCGAAGCCCGAGTGTGAGCTTTTGTGTTGCGCTGCAGCATGAATCATTCATAAACATGCACACACTGGGCAGGGCAGCCTTTTGCCCGACCAATATTACTGCCACAGCTTTTCAATGCTCGATGACCATTGTGTATTCATTTCCATTTTAGCTTGCCAAAATGTCTTCTCGCAGCAGGAGAGGGATGGCGAGAGCGACAGCTTTGTGTGTCTTCCAGTTTCTGTCGGTGAATATCCCCGTACGCGGCGGGCTGACCGACTGCCCCCGGCCTCCCTGCGTAGCCGTCAAACAGGACGGTGCGGCGGCCCGGCTGCAGAGCGGGGCAGAGCGGGCTGAGGCGAGGCCTCCGGAAACACTCCATCCTGCTCTCCGATGCGAAGGATCACCGGTTTTACATCGTGCTGAGATTCCTACAGAAGCCTCAAACCGGGTTATGAAAAAAATATCAAGTTTGAATATTTAAAAGCAATCACGGCGATATTCTGTAGTGTTAAGTATTCATTTAGCACGTGCTCGCTACAGTATGTCGTGAAAAGGGGGTATTTGCATTAGTAGGGCAGTCTTCTCCATTTTGTTTGCCCGAGCAGCGAGAGGACAGACAACAGAGGCCCTGCTTAATCCCTTTGGAGAACTAGTGCATGAATTGATATATCCTCCTCTCCCTCCGTCTCTCTCCCCTCTTGCTAATGTCTTTCCTAGAACTTGAACAAACAGCCTGTGCGTGTAGGACACATAAGACAGATGTTTAGGATTACTTTCACCTCATTGCTCTATTGTGTGCACTTTAAGGGAGCTCAGCTGATGTGGAATGCCACTCATTCAGGCTCCCTGCTCCTACAGGGCTCCTCCTGTTTATCACAGTGCCATCTGCACTCCAGACAACACAATTTTTAGGTGGGAAGAATAATTCAGAGGAAAAAAAAGCCTAATATTGGTTAATTTTTAATGCTGCTTAATGGGGGTAAACCAGCGTGGTAACCTCTGTAACAGAAGACTAGCAGTGTTTAGCTTTATTCCATTCATGTGTACAAACGCCCGCGATTCCTATTTGTTTTCTCCTTTAAAGAAATAAAGCTAGCCTCCTTCTCCCCCCGTCTGCCGCTCATCTCAGTTTATGTGTGTGTGTTTACAGATGTAGAAACAAATGGGCCAGAGCCACATTGATATTGTTGAGGGGTGACATTATCTTTTAGCAGAGCACTTATCTAATCTGGCTGCTGTGGGAAGCTGGAGGAAGTGGCTGTGGGACAGGGGCCGGGGATACTGCATCTTTAATTACCATTGATATCGCAATAGAGAGGAGAGGGATAGAGGAGCGTAGCCGGCGGGGGGGTGGGGGGGGGGGGCTGTGGAGGGGGTGAGTTGAGAGAGGGAGAAGACCCGTGTTCACTTTTTAATTAAGGCTCCGTAGTGTAACTCGTCAATGTACATTATTGGAAGAATGAACGTCAATGCCATTGCTTTTTCTCCCCCTCCTTTATCTCTGTCAATGATTCAAAGACATGATTTATGGTTCGTCTCCGTCTTTCAGGATCATCCATCAAGCGCTGGCTCTGCCGCAGCGCCACCCGTTGTAAATCATTCTGAAAGCCTGTCACTCATTTCCATTAACCGTTCCTCTGTCGCTCTGGTCTCCGCCTCCCTCAACCTCCTTTTTTCTCCCCCTCCTCCTCCGCCCCCCCCCCCCCTTCTCCTCCCCCTCGGTGCACAACCTACAGCCACGCAGGGTATCAGTTCCGTTCCGCTGCTCCGTCCGCCTACCTTCTTTTCAATAAATTAACCACTTTCTCCCATGCAATGAATAAAAAGGCTCTGCACTCGTCTTGCAGTCGGCACCTACTCCTCCTCCATTACAGCTGAACACCTTACAAATGTCACGCCGCTGACTCGTAGGCTAAATGAGGAGATAGCGCAGAGAAAATATTTTTGTTGCACTGACTTTTCCTGTGGAAATATTTGAACAGCTTTGATGTGTTTGCAATGTGGTATTAATGAACATACACTTTATTCCCCGCGTGCAGGGCGATGCATCTGGCTTTA
The DNA here is from genome assembly GCF_017976325.1 of Chelmon rostratus. Taxonomy (NCBI): domain Eukaryota; kingdom Metazoa; phylum Chordata; class Actinopteri; order Chaetodontiformes; family Chaetodontidae; genus Chelmon; species Chelmon rostratus. The sequence continues at coordinate 24,736,075 of NC_055667.1, read as the reverse complement.
TTATGTTTCTTTTATTGCAGGTGACTTGAGGATAATTTGCCAAAAATTGAACCCACGGTTAAAGATCACGCACCTTGGTTCACGCCGTGCCTTTTGTGCATTCATTCTGAGAATTACTGGATTCGGCTTTAACCGTTAATGGAAACAATATTATGTCTGTAATTATTCCGTGTAGTAAAAGCAACACTAAGTGGGCAGTGCTGCCATTAAATGCTGTTGGTGTTCTGTAAATTCTACCAGTAGTTTAATTCAGACATTCCAACAATGACTGTAGTCTTTAACCAGTTTTTATAGAAACAGGTCTTATGAACAGAAATAATTGGCTCAATGGAGTGACTGTCAATCTCTTACAATGGTTGATGTGCCGGCTCTGGGGAGCCCAATTCACTGGCTTCTTTTTTCATTCTAATCAACATCTAGATATCAACACAGCAGAATACCCACAAACAGCAGAAAGCCTGTTTTGAGGGGAAACTTTCAACTATTGGGTGCCAACACATTTCACTATTTGGGCAGCCATTGTTCTCAGAATGGGCTGTCAAAGTGACAGTGCGCACCAGGCAAATCCAGAAGTTTGCACTTTTCAGAAAACAGCGGGCCCTAATCATTTTGTGGAGGACACTTGACAACAAATTTGCCATTAAAATGAATCTGAATAGGAGGGTGCAGGGCTGTTTTGAAGCATTTCTGCCTCTCTTACTGTTGCTCGTCTTGTCCCACAGAGCTGCAGGTTTGGCGGGCTTGCTTCTCTCCCTTTATGCTTGCCATGAAGCAGCCTTTGGTCCCACTAGAAACTGACAGTACCACGCTTCAGCTGCAAATTCACTCTGTATCCTCATTGTATTTAATGAAGGGAAAAAGTGGCAATCTACTATTAATGAACTTGGAATGTAAAAAAATGCCTCCCTTTGCTGAAAACTGCATAAAACTGCTTGTACAAGGAAAGCTTTGGCTGGAGCCCATCCAGAATCTAATGAAAGATCCATACAGGGACAGAGCGGGCGGGAAGAGTTAGTGAAATGCAGATTGTTTTAATAGAATACACACAGTCTCTTCCAGCTGCACTATCAGATTCATCAAGGCCTGACCTTGATGGAGTGCTGTTGTTGTTTGGGAGGGCCTGTGTTTAGGGTTCATGCAAAGTTTATGATGCGGGGACTGTATGTGCTGTATATGTCTGCCGATCTCGGGGGAAGACTAACTGGAACACGGTCCGTGGAGCAGGGACTGAAGGAGGCTCGCCGCTGGCTGCTTTTCGTGATACAATAATATTATTATATCACAAAATAACACACGACATCACAAGGAAATAAATGACCGATTTAATATTAAAAATAATTAAGTCCTCGACGCCGCCCCTCAAATGCAAAATAAAACAGAATCATACGACGAAGCAAATGTTTACAAAACATCAGACAGTGATTGAATCGGAATTGAAAAGCTCTTTATTTAGCCGGGCTAGCGGGCATGAAAAACAAACAGCACGTTAGCCGAGTGTAGGCCATCATACCTTTCACTCAGTATCTCATAAAACTAGAACAAAGGCCTTATGTGTGCGAGGCAGTGGTCCTTTAAACGATGGCCCACTTTCCTCCCTGCTGCCACGCAAACATTCCTGACTGACATTCAATCAGGGAAATTTGAACCAAAGCAAGATGGTCTTTTATTAGTACCGCCCTGTTTGCTCGACTGGTCAGCTCCAATATGCGAAGCGGTTTGAGTGGCACGCTGTAAGATGATGGGTTCGCTCTCTGATAAGGGTGAATGAGGGGTAAACTGCTATTCTGCAGAAAGGAACCATCAGACCTCATCATGTCGCTCCTGGAGTGTCGTGTCACAGGCTCTTCAGAAACCAAGTGACAGAGCGGCGCGAGGCTGCTCCCCTCCTGCTATAGTGGAAAATACACTGGAGCCGAAGCCGCCCTGCTTCTGCTCCACCAACTGGAACTTTGCATCAGGCGGGGCAGAAAAGATCATCTATAATCTGGCAAATATACACAGAGGCCTTTAAGCCTCTTCAGTTGCAACGTTATCCTGCACGCTCGCCAAATTGTTTATATTTACCTTTCCTTGTTAGCAGAAGAGGACAAATAGGAGACAGCCGTGCCGTGTGCAGTATATGTCCAACCGCTTATACAGAGCAGCGCGTTACAGCCAGAAATTTAAAGGGTTTGTTCACCAAAATTGTAAAAAGAACGGTTTCTCACTTATCTCTAGTGGCGTCCAGCCATGCAGATAGCTTGTGATTTATTTGCCCTGGTTTTCAGATATCTGCTGCCTCCTCAGAAGAGTGGAATTTTGTTTGGTGCTCACAGATTTGCTGTAGTGTTGGAAGTATTTAGACTCTTTACTGCTCTACAAAAGTCCTCCATAATAAGTCAAGGTGGTCCTGAGTTAAAATTGTCCTGAAGTGAAACACGTTTAGGTGTTATATTATGATATTATTATTGCTGCATTAGCATGTAAGCAGCACTTTAGATGGTTGAGATGGGATTCAGTTTAGCTGCTTCATGTTCTACTGGAGAGTATGTTTATGAACAGAGCGTATGTTTTATATATAAAAAGTAACTTGTAGCCATAGCTGGTAAATAAATATGTGTTTAAGTGTAAAGTAGCATAAAATGGAAATACTCAAATTTGCACTTAAGTACAGTAACTTGAGTAAATACATGTAGTCAAGTTACTGTTCACCACCGCAGATTTGAAAAGTGTCAGAGACTCAAAACCTGGACAAATAAAAGCAGCTGCACGTCTGTGTGCACTCCCTGACCCCTTCATTAGCTGCACCTGCACACTGTAATCCAACCCAATGCAACAGATCTGCCTCAAACTCGACATTTCTGAAACTGATAATCAGTATTTGTTCAAACGTCCTCAGTTCAATCGTATGTTATTACTGAGGTGGTCGTTGGTGGTGGGGTTGAACTGAAAACACATTTGAACATAATGTGGTCCAGTTCAACACCACTGCAAACTACAACCTCAGTAATAAAAATCTTAGAACTTCATACCTTTATATTCAGGTACACATAACTACCACGAACTAGCTGCTTATTAGCATGCATATTTGTAGCATATTAGCACTTTATTAGTCATTATGAAGCACATTTTCTGCATGACCATATCCTGCTCTGCTGTGAAGAGTTTTCCCACGAAAAAATCCTAAATACCACGTACTGATAGGAAGCAAGGACGTTGTTGTACATGAATTATGATTTTAATAACCCTAACCCCCAGAATAAGGAATTAATAAGTGCTTTATAATGACTAATAAAGAGCCAGCGTGCTACTAATATGCATGCTAACAAGCAGTGAGTTAATGTTGAACGTTATTATCTTATCTATGGATGAGCTGTTGTGCTGGATTGCGTCAGTTCCTAATAAAGTGGCCATTTGGATGAACCAGCCCTTTAAGAAATGTTCTTTCCATGCTTATAATAATATGTTGTGCACAAATGTCCACCTGCTCTGTGTGGCTGGCCTGTGAGACGGGGATGGGAATGTCGTGTGCATTATTTTTTTCTGCCGGGGCCGGCGGGGGACCCTTCGGTGAGATGCAACACCAGGCAACCGCATGTGATGCGGCGGCTGCGGCACGTTCAAAGTGATGACTTAGGTGCTGGAGTGCAGATTGCAAAGCTCTCCCACCGCTCACTTCCAATTAGGCAGCGGGCCGACTGACGCGTCTCGGAGCAGAAGCTTCTAGTAGGCATCAAAAGGAGCAGCGTCGCTCGGTGACATCGTGGAGGGAAGGGGCTCCTGCAGCTTCAGGCAGGCCGATCTGATGTGCCTCAGTGAATGTAATGATTAGCAATCCGTGCAGCATGCGAGGACAGACTTTTAGAAATTCCCACTTTTGTATCATTACATAAAAAAAAATCCCCCCATAACTCAAACTAAACACGCTCGCAGGCCGTGCAGCTCAGACTGACTGCCTTCAGACGCTTTCTTGTGTCTGTTCCTGTGCTGTTTGTGCATTCCAAAGTTCTCTGTGTTTTTAGTTAACAGAATGTTGGTTGTGAAAACATTTTTGATTAATTGCCATAATTATTGTGATCATTTTTGCCCAAATGAACAGCCAGATGGCAGGATATGGTGTCATATTTGCGATCCTATCATATTAATCTGGCTCTGGGTCCATCTGAACACATTGCGCCGTTTGCTGTGTTCACAATCTGTCCTCAAGTTGTCCATGTCTTTTTTTGAGCTGCGAGTTTTTATTTGATTATATTAGACTATTAAATATTAAAGTTGAGGGTGTATGAAAGCAAGGGCATTTATCTGCATGAATAGCTTGTGTTTAGTGAAGTAAGTAATGCGCTTTAAGTAACATCTCCTTCATGCATACAAAAATTAACGTGAGTGTTTCTGTCTCATGGTTTTGTAGCCAAAGCCTCACAAAGATCCAGCAAAACCACTTTGTGGGGGTTCATGGCTGCTTTTAAACCCACTTTAATTGCCTAATCTATGGATTGTCCTCTTTATTTTCACCAGAATGTGTACCGCAATGCTGTTAATAACCATTTGGTGCTGCATACGACATGATGTAGACCCAGTTACAGTGTGCCTGCGTGGTTTTGAAGCCTGCTAAGGGCATCACTGGAGTCATTTAAAGTGGTGAAATGAAATAATGGGTCAGATGGGAACTAACGACACATTCCTATTTAAAAGCAAGTCAAAAACTGTTTTATTCTCTGATATCAATTAACCTCCAGATAAATTTTGTCAAAGGGAGCAGCCGGGATGTGATTGTTCTCTCTTTGCTCTGCAGTGTCCTTGGGCTCGGGGAGACTGTTTCCTGACAGGGAACAATGAAGAGAGAGGTGTTTACAGATCTTTACAGATGGCTCCGGGGCTCAGAATTAGCTCTCCGCCATTTCTCATGTGATTCAGTTCAGACTTAACTTCAGATGTGTCATCAAGACTATCACCGGGATGTCTGACAATGTATCTGTTTGATCTTGACGCGCGCTGCTCACTGAGTTAGTCAGATATCACTGTCAAATATTAAACCCTGTGACATGCGTGTCTCATTCTAATGATAGCTCACTGAGGAAATCACATCATGGTGACTTTTATAAACACTCCACCCTCTTTCCAGCATCGCAGGCACAAAAGAGCGTCGCAACTTTGGAATTATGTTTTGTACACCGAGTACTTTTTGACTGACATTTCACACCTATTTATAACAACAGATGAGCGCGGTGACTAAGTGTTTTTAAATGTACAGACACAATTAATTGGGCACGTTGCTCACATGTGAGTGAAAACAGGAAGGAGAAGCAGATGATAGCTACTGAGACAGCCTGGAGATTGTTCAGTGATCCTGACCCGCGTTGTTAGCGTGTTCTCTGCCGATCCAGCAGGCCTCCTTTTTTTTTTCTTCCTCTCCTTTCTCCTTTTTTTTTCTCCTCTACACGGCATAAATCCGGGAGATGAAAATGTCATGGAGCAGGTTCATTTTGCAAAGAGGTTTTGATTGCCATGCGCGTGTAATTGATTGTTCCAAGGACAGGGGGAAATCTAGAAATGTCATAACAGTCCTGCTTAGGTTGGTCCCACCACTAGGCAATCAATGAGAAGTAAAAAGAGATATTGATTTGCGAGCAGCAAAAACTGTAGCTTGAGACAACCGGAGAGCGCCGGGGAAAGTGGCACAGACGTGCAGACCTGTCACTGGCACCTATGAATTACCCAATCTTCTGTGAAGATAGTGTTACCTCGGATACTCACAAAGGCCTGCGCTGGGTATTGCAGCTGTCCATTAGCTAAGCTCCTCAGGCTGCTAACTCTCTGTGGCTTGTCAGATTAATGAAGGAAATGTTGACCTTCCGAGGGATAAATGTTGATGTTCTCAAATTCACAAAAGTTTCTGCTGGCATGTTGAACACTGGAAACAGAATGCCCTTTTACAGCTGACGCACACTTCTCGAATGTGACTGACACATTTCGAATGGGCTCACTTACACCGGGGGGGGGGGGTTTGATGAAGATAGTAGTGCTTAAAGTTGAGTTGTAAATATATTGTCATGTAAGCGTTTCGCAGCAGTCCAGCTGGACAGCACGCTGCCATGAATGTAGCAGTAAATGTAATCTACTATTTCCTATGCAGTTAGCTGGTTTCTCTAGATGTCGGGGGGGAAAAAAAGCCTTTTGGCTCAGAAACAGGCTGCTGCTTCTGTAAATCCAGGCCTCGCCATGCCAAGAGTCTGTTCTAACGGATAAAGGTTATAAACACTTCAACTGCCTGATTTATGATGGACACCTCAGGTTTTTTGACCTTTGCATATCTCTGTCTGAAGATATAAATTTGTTGTGACACAGATTGGAGGCTTTACAGCAGTTTATGACATGCTAAATCTCCGGCAAGGCATGCCAGCCTCTTGTTTTGTAAGGCTAGTTAGGCTGGGAGTTGCCTTGCTTGGCCTCAGAGACAGCATTTTCAAAGCAAGCGTTTCCTTTATTATTTTTTTAAAAGTTGTGAAAAAACACGCGCCTGCTGTTCCTCACTTTTGGTTTGCACGGCGACACACCACTTTGAACAATGACGTTTAATGGAGCGTGTTGGCGGTTTATCTGCAATCTCGACAAACTTGTTTGCCACAGCATGACGACCTTTTGCCTGTTTTCGTGGCATTGTCCTTGAATCTGATCTTGTGTTAAAGAGTAATGCGGCTTGGCACGGCTGCAGTGCTGTGGTAGACCAGGAGCTGGCAAAGCACAGTTACAAATGGTGTGAGAAGCGGAGTTAGACATGCGGGTATCTTGGAGTGATCCCTGCCAGAAGGTTAATTGGTGCCTCTGGATGTCTGCTACTTGGGGCATCTGATAGAAAGGCATAGAACAGCAGGAAGGGCGGCTGTTAATCTCTGTCAATCCCATCCTCAAATACCACGATAAGACACAAACATTCACATTAAAACTGATACAACTACAGTGCATGTACGTGGTTATTTCCAGGAAAACGGCACTTAGCCCCTCTTTGTGAAAGGGACATTTATCTTACAAATAGGGTAGGTGAAACTGAGCTGCATCTATTGGTGAATTTTAAGCCACATAAAATATGCAGGAAATAGCTTTTGCATACTAGGAACGAGCCATTTCTATTAAACCAGCACCGTACTGGAAAAATGCTCATCTCTCCACTTTGGTTGTTGCCAGTCCTTCAGTTTTAGTGGTGACTTTGAAGAGAGAGGGCATCAACTGGGAGCTTGTCATAGCCATCGGTGTTCTCCTTCACTGTGAATACTATATATAAGACTATAAATAAAACATACCTCTGTGCTCTTGACAACTCTCTCCCTGAGCATCAAGGGTGTTTTGGAGGCCATCACAGATCTCCGTTGGCCAATCAAAACATCCCTCTTGCGGTGGATCAAGGTCACGGCACATTGGGGCTCTTGGGCGCGAGTGTGTGTGTGTGTGTGTGTGCAGGCTCTTGTTCGCGAGGCCCCATTCTCCATGTTTGTTTTGAAAGTCCGAATCCCATCTCCATCTCCATCCATTAGCTGGCAGGCAATTCACCTCCGGGGTTTCTCTTGAGGCACTTGTGAAATATTGATAAAAAAAAAAAAGTCTTATTTTCAGAAGGCAGAGAAGAGAAGACGTTCTATGGGCCGCCCAGTGTGGGACTCCTGAGTGCTCGGCTTCAGCCGTCCCCACATGCGATGCCCTCTATTCAGAAAAGAAATATTAACCACGTGAAATGCATAAGTGCCCGGACAGGGCTGTTATGTCCTATTCATATTTAACTCGGAGCACATCTGCCACGTCTCTCCCAAAATGCACATTTTCCAGCATGACTGTGAGGCGGAAAATATCTCAGATATGTGACAACGCTGACAAACTGCATTTATTGCAGGATGTCTTCAGAAGATATGCAAACATCGGTTGTGATATTGTTGCGTGGGCTGTCGGATGGTTAGATTTTAAATAATCTGAAACAGTTATTGTCAGAGAGGACACTTTAATCTGCTGCGGCTGTGCTGATATTATGTCAAGCAGACCCTGCAGCCACATGAAAAGCCCTCGATGCTGAGTCAGAGTTTCCACTAATTGGATGATGGGAAATGTGTCAATTAGAAATACTGTTGTTTAATTATCTGTTAATTGAAGCAATAATGTTTGTGCTCTATGAGTTGGGAGAATGAACAGGTGAATAATGAAAGAAGTAATTGCTGTTTATGAGACTGTCAGGGAAAATATAATGACGTGACAGATTGCCAGCAATTTTTTTTGAAATTGTCTAGTTTTACCGCTGATAATTGAGTCCGCTTCTCCACCAGCTTGATCAACATCTTCATCAGCATCAGCATTCACATTGGAAACATATTTTTATTTTGCTAAATGGCTAAATGGCTTCTAAAGTAATGTTTCCTCATCTTTTTTCAGCCATGCCTTTTAATTTATTGATAGAGCAATGCAGGATATTAAAATGTCTGAGTTTGTGTTAAGCCATTCCTCACACGTGGCTTCAGGCAGGCTGAGGTGTTATCAAGAACAGAAGGCATACATTTTCATTGCAGTTTTGAGGCATCCATAATCACCATGGAACAGGTCATTTACAATAACCCTTAACGGGTCCCAGAAGAATCAATTTCCTTTTGTCACTCAGTGGCCAATGATTGTTGTAAACATCTCAACTTGAGGCCAGAAAAACCTTGGACACAGCACTAAGTCAATGGCCTGTCGTGAATCACATGGTGCTGTTACACCAGCAGCAGTCTGTTAGTAAAGACATTATGTCCAGCTATACTCTCCCACCTCCCAAGGCACAGAACAGCCGCCATTATGTTGTCTTAAATGGCTTCTGTGACTCCTCACGAAAAAATTCTACTTTATACCGTATGTCTAAATGCGCCTTGGAAATTAATTAAATACATTCATTCAACTGCTGTTGCACAATGTGTTTTAATGGCATTAATTTCCATGTCTCTTTCCTCTCTAGTGTACATGCCTGATGAAGACCCGGCTCTTCAGGATGCCATCACCGAGGAAGACGGAGAGAACGACACTCAGACTGAAGAGGAGTGCTCAGAGAAGACCAGCCCCAAAGTGTCTGAGGACAGAGAGCTCGACAACAAGAGCGTCAACACTTATAGCAACCAGAACTCTCCCATTAGTGTCCTTTCCAATCAAGAGGCAGAGCTGGAGTCCCGCCTTAGCGACAGCAGCGACAGACTCTCCGACTTCAAAACCTCGTCGCCACCTGAGAGCCAGCGGGATGACGAAAGTCGCAGCTCCAAACATAAAGAGGAGACGGGCGGCAGCTTGGAGAAAATGAGGGCAGCCTATGCAAACTTTCTCTCGGATTCCTACTGGACGGGGATAGGAATGGACTTGAAAATTGGCAAAAACACCAGCAAAGCCAACTGTGACAGCACCAACGGAAGCACCAAGAGTGAGTTCGACTGGCACCAGGACGCGCTGTCTAAGACCCTGCAGCAGACGCTCTCCCCAAAGCCCACATCCAAACCGAACCTCTTCAGCTCCGTCCACCTGTACAGGCAAACCACCAAGCCCTGTGGCTCAGTGTTCACGGGGGCCAGCCGCTTTCGCTGTAAGGATTGTAGCGCTGCTTACGACACTCTTGTGGAGCTGACAGTCCACATGAACAAGAGTGGACACTACCAGGACAACAACCTCAGCAAGCAGAGTAATTCCTCTGCCTCGTCCTCCAAATCCAGGAAACGAAATTTGCAGGATATGGAAGGGAAAGAGGACGCGCAGAAGGTTTTGAAGTGCATGTTCTGTGGCCACTCTTTTGACTCGCTCCAGGATTTGAGCGTCCATATGATTAAAACCAAGCATTACCAAAAAGTGCCTTTAAAAGAGCCAATCCCAGTAATCACACCCAAATTGTTGCCACCAGCAAAGAAACGGGCCTTTGAAACGGTGAGACCTTGCTCTCCTGACTCAACGACCGGCGTTTCCGGCTACACCGAGGCACAACGGGCCGCCACCATGTCAAATGCTAACAATAATCGCTACGGCTATCAGAATGGAGCGAGTTACACTTGGCAGTTTGAGACGTGCAAGTCTCAGATTCTTAAATGCATGGAGTGTGGAAGCTCCCACGACACCCTGCAGCAACTCACCACGCATATGATGGTCACCGGACACTTCATCAAAGTCACAAACTCAGCCTCTAAAAAGGGTAAACAGTTAGCGCTTGACCCCCTGGCCATAGAGAAGATCCAGGTTTTAGCTGAGCCTGCTGCCAGTGACACTGAGGGAGAAAAGGTGTCTCCAAAAAATCCTTCCCCCGGGAGCAGCGAGAAGGATAGCCAGGGGGAAGGTACATCAGACAAAATGGAAGAAACCGAAGCTAAAGATGACAAGCAAGAGAGTGAGGATCAGAAGGCAGGCAATGGAGCTTTTAAGTACCCTTATCTCCGTGAGGAGGATCTTGAACAGGACTCAGGAGGAGGAGGGGACATTCTTAAATCTTTAGCCAACACAGTGGCCTCTGCCATCAATAAAGCTCAAACGGGGACACCGAGCTGGAGTGCCTATCCGAGCATCCATGCTGCCTATCAGCTCTCCGGCATCATCAAAAGCGCCCCCCTCTCTGCATCTCCCCCTGCTCAACTAAAGCAGACATTTAACCACAAGCTGAGACCGATCGCCCCAAAGGGGAAGCTGTACCACGGTGCTGTGGGAGTTGAGGCTCCCCAGGGACAGCATCAAAATGTGGACATCAAAAAAGAAAAGGTTGGCATTAGCGATGGTAAAGAAAGTCAGAATATTAAGTTTGATCTGGTGGAGAATGATGACAGCGATTGTCAGGACGATTCCTCTTCCTCTTCAAAGCTTGATGCAGACTGTGTGAATGAAGGGAGCGAAGCGATCAAAGGGAAGTTGAGCCCAGATTTCTCTGACAGAGGCAAGACACCGAGCCCCTCTGCCAGCAATGGACGCAGCGCTACTTCAGAGCCTCTCAGTGACACTCCAGCTGTACTTGGCATAAACCCTCTTAGTGCGCTGCAGTCAGTTCTGAACAATCATCTGGGCAAAGCAAATAAGCCCAATAACTCAGGAGTAGATAAACTATCTGCTCACACCAAGTCTATTTTTGCTGACATTAACCGAAGCAGCGAGAAGCCAGCTTTAAAGCTTGGAAACGCTATGAGAAATAGGCCCGATAACAACTTTCTGTTTGTCAGCGACGACCAACCGATAGACCTGACGAAATCTAAACACAGCAAGCAGAGCTCCTCGCTGCTGCAGCCTTCCACCCCGATGCCACAGAAATACGCTCTGTCCGACATCGCTGACATGGTTAAAGTTCTTCCGAAGGCCACGACGCCGAAACCCTCCATACCGTCGAGGATCCCGACAATGAAACTGGAATCAGACGTCCGGCGCTTTGAGGACGTGTCTGCTGAGGTGTACTCGGTCCACAAGCGTAAAGGTAGACAGTCCAACTGGAATCCTCGCCATCTTCTCATCCTGCAAGCTCAGTTCGCGTCCAGCCTCTTCCAGACCTCTGAGGGGAAGTTCTTACTCTCAGACCTCGGCCCTCAGGAACGGATGCACATCTCCAAGTTCACTGGATTGTCCATGACCACCATAAGCCATTGGTTAGCAAATGTAAAATACCAACTGCGGAAAACCGGAGGGACCAAATTTCTGAAGAACATGGACACGGGCCACCCGGTCTTCTACTGCAATGACTGCGCCTCCCAGTTCAGGTCACCGACCGCATTCATTTCCCATCTGGAATCCCATCTCGGGTTCCAAATCAAAGACATGTGCAAAATGCCGGTCGAGCACCAGACGAAGGTAGAGGAGGCAGAACTGTCGAAGGCCCTCAGTGTCCGAGCCACGGAGGCTCTAGTCACGGAGGAGGACATTGACGCAAAGTTCAAATGTAAGCTCTGCTGTCGGACATTTGCGAGTAATCACGCGGTCAAACTCCATTTGAGTAAAACTCACAGCAAATCCCCTGACAACCATTCACAATACGTGGAAATGGACAAGGAGTAGTTTTTCATATTATTGTCACTTTTTTTTTTTCCTTTTTTATTTTAATACACGGGTCAGATATTTCAACCATTTTTCAACTAGCATTGTGTAGTGTGCATCATTATGACGTTTAAAACATTTCATGGAGTACAGCAAAGACACACTGGTTAGAAATTGTATAAGGAAACACTAAGAGATACTTTTGCACCCTGCTCAAATGCATCACCAGTAATGAAATGTATTACTGCTTGAAGAAACATAATTGCTGATGTTTGCATGCAATAGCCCTGGCTATGACTACTATTTATTTGTATGATATGTCAAGTTTCAATTGTATTTCAAAGACAAAATAATGAACTAATTGTACTTTACAACATCTGTGATACAGTACGCCTGCATACACGTGCAGCTGTTGAAACAGGTAGCCCGACACATGATAACACACACGCAGACCTGTACAGTGTATTGCTATGTAAAGTTGTTTTGTGTTGCAATGATAGAAGAGAAAAAAAAAAAGCACTTTAATAAATGTTTAATCACCAGTTTAGACTCGGATTCTGTACATGGCTCAAAAATGATTAGGATACTTCACATGTAAATATATTTTAGAGGGGAAAAAAAAGCAGTGCGTTTCATGCAACAAGGATAACAGCAAAACAGATGATACCTGTGATACCTGCACCTTTTTTTACTTATTCAAATAAAGAGTTAACATTTGATAACAGCTTGTATATCTTTATTTTCTCTCTTGAGTTTGTTTTTAAGACTTTGCTGCTTATCACAGAGGCCACAGTTATGACTAACTGATGCACAATAAATACTTAAAAATATTTAGGACTCGTAAATATCAGGAGCATTTTCTTCAATTATTAGCTAATTTTCTCAGAACGTATCAGGTAATTCAGCACCAGAAACAGAAATATTACAATTAGTTTCCAGTGAAACCTACAGCGTCTTTACGTCATTGCACAGCCGTTCAGCTGGACATGCCGCAATGTGACATTTGCTCACAGGCAAACACACAATTCAACATATATGGAGCATAAAATTGCCAATAATAGATGAATATTGTTTACTTTGGTTTCAACTGAGCCTTTCTTTCAGCAAAATATCACATGTTCCCTTTAATTAATACCAAATGACATAATTCTCTCCAGCAAACATCTGAGGAAATTATCAGGAAAACATTCAGAAATTATGGACCCATAAAACCCAAATATCTCATATTCAGATCGACAATATCTTCCTGTTATCTCAGTGGAGACCCTTAGAGTGACGAAGGCCAGCATCCTCACACTGTACACTGCATTGTCGTTTTTACCTTGTGACTCTTAGATACACCTCACAGATACATCTTCTTGTCAGACTTTATTGCTTTCCCCGCGAACGCCGTTGCTGTTGCTGCAAGATGGTATCATAACAATTAAACATATTTCCTCCAGCTCTATTATTTCTAGGCTATTAAAAATAATTGCCTTCTAAATTCATAAACATTTTATGCAATTCATCTCTTTTCAAGCAATCAAGTCCTCAATTACCTCCACCCATCAAATCTCTATTTTATAACGGCCGACTGACATTTGATGGTAAATGGGAAAAAGCACATGGGCACTGTGGTGATTTGAATGCTGTGACACCAACTTGCCCCCTATTGTTGGAAATGAGCAGGCAATCACGTTGTTCATCAGATGACTCCTAATGCAGTTAAAGTATTCAGCTATAATTTCTCCCTGCATTTATAATTACTGTCAAAGACCACACACCTCAGTGAGCAGATTAAAGCTATAAATTATTTAGTGCCTTTCTTCGCCGATGGATCTCTGATTTGTCTGTAGGGCCATTATGTTTTAGAGGAGCAACTTATTCTAAATTGAAGCAAGCATTGTCCTTAAGATGCAGCAGAATGCTTTGCAGATGAAAATAAAAGGACGAGAATATTGCGGGTTGTGTTTATTAATTGCAATTTAAAGTGAGACTCTTTGCTTTTTGCTAACAAAAGGAGCCATGATGCAAGACAGGATCTCTCGTTTTTACTGAAAAAAATGTTTTATTTTCACTTAATGTTCTCCACAGCAATTCCCTAAACATAGATACAAAGCTTTATTCAGTGCAGATTTAGGCTACAAGTACATTTTGAGGGTTCAGCACAACCTAGTAGAGATTCATGCAAAGCTAACCAAAGAAAAATGCTATCATCAGTGCAATCACAGAAGGAAATTAGTTGTCTTCCACCATAATTTGCTCTAATAAGTCAAAGTCAATGTGGGATTTATTGTTAGTCCACAAAAATGCTCTAAACTTTGCAGCGTTAATATGATTCGTATCATGCAGTCGTTTGAAGGTGCATAAACTGTAATTGGTTGGAATCAAAATACACATCAGCATGGTGCTCTCTAGAGGGGATACCTGACTTATTAAATACTGATATACTTCAGGTAGCACATCACAGGTAATTAAGTGAAATAAACCCATAATTCTTATGATGCTTTATATTAATTCATTTTGGATGTTTGCATATTAACACAGTTAATCACACCGTATATCTGACACGTCATGGCTAATTACAGAACACAGTCAGCTTTCTGCAATTATACACACACGCACACACACAATCTTGGTTTTAAGCTGATTGATTATGATAGATCTTAAGCACAGTAACGTGCTCATACATGGACACACACACAGTTTATGCAGAGAAAGTAAACAGGTTTGTGTTTTTGTTGCAGTGCTCTATATTAGCCAGAGCACTGGGCAGATGACAGTGATAAAGCTTGGCTGTGTATGTCCCCTTAGCGTGGTTCCCCTCAATAAAAACAATATAAAATGATGTTGTTTAAAATTGGCGAGGTCACTTCTCAGACCTTTTCCCTCAAAGAGATCACTCTGAATGCAGTCAAAAGCCCCCACATGTATAATTTATCATTTTCACAATTATTATCATTGATTTTACCAAAGTCAAAATGTCTTAAAGCTTCGGAAATGTCTCACTGTCTGACTTAAAACATCAAACGTGCTCTCATTTCCCCCGCTTGGAGTTACTCTCTAAAACAGTTCTAATAGTGTAGTTGAAAAATCAAATTATGCACATAAGTACACTTGCATTGCAGACGCAGTGAAACCCGACCTTAGCAAAATTGACGCCAGCTCGCATTTGCAAATCCTTTGTCAATCTGTCATTAAACATGCTATCAAATACTGATAAGTGCACGCTCCTTGCTTGCACTAGCGTGCGTCTCCCTGATGCTGATGTGCTGTAATAGGGCAAATGTGCATCAGAATTTGCCTGCTTGGATACACACAAAACATTTACACTGTGCCTGACTTTGCTTCGCCCTGTGTCAGACAAGCATGGATTCTCTGCATCATCTGGCCTGTAAACCAGAGGAGGGGGGGGGAGTAGGGTTCAAAATGTTCATCACACAGCAGCAGGGTAATGACTAGCTCATGTGTTTAATGAAGGGCTTTAGAACTTATAGCTATAATGACCCACATCCTAACTCCCTTTTCTCCCATTTATTCTCCCCGAAGTCCTCAGGTTATTACGTCCCTCTGAGAAATATCCCAGAAAGAGCATTACAGCTCCTTTTCACAGAGACATCAGAACATTTGTCCTTTCGCCAGATATACAGATGATATTATATTCAAAATGTGGAGGAGCAACGTACATGCAGAGCATTAAGGCAGTGAAAAATGATGCACCTAAATGCTGCACCTTCTTTTTTTTTTGGTAAATAATAAGCTGTAAAATGTGCTTTATAATGAATTCTGTCTCCTGAGAACGTGAGCTCCACAAGACAAAGAAGAATGCATGTATGTCTGCTCTCCTACATACATCATATCTTCCAAATAGCCCATAGTCCTCCGCTGTTAATGGTGTTGCTTCAAATATGCTAATTAAGCAAAAATAAGTGATGAATGGAATACATTTGATCAATCAAGTAGGCCTAAGCCCCTGGTGCTGCATATTCATTGTACATCATGAATATGAAACCAAAGTCATTTATCAAATATCAGTTGCACATTTGTATCTTATTAATCTTACATGCTGAAACTTCTGTCTTGTCAAAAAAGCTGAAGGTTGATGAAGCACTTGCAAAAAGGATTAAACTCTGGGAACTCGGGGTAGTGCTTCAGTTATAATGCATGAGGTATTTTCAAACTTCCAGAATCTTAAACAGTCAGTCGATCACTGCTCCCGATAACGTTCGGATGATCCTAACTCTTTCCACGTTTGGCTTTTTAATTATTTCTCCCCCCTTTTTCTTCCCCTCTTTTAGACATTCACTTGTAACGATTGCTTAATAATTACAAATATTCACCACTGCCTTGCTTTTACGAAGGGTTATTGATTCATTTTACAACTTTTACCAGTGAGCCGGGCTATGACTACACGCTGGTTCAAAATTGACCCAGATTGGATCAACACTTATCACCACTGCAACAATGGTTTAACTGTACTGGGTGTTAGCATTACTTTTGAATACTATTGTTGGTTAACTGGTGTAGTGGCTAGTCTTTTAATCTGCATATACATTTGTTGCTTCTGACTGGTTCAAAATAACCATAATTTAGTTTAGTAATATGAAAAAGTAACACTGAGTCAAAACAACCCATTGGTGCAGGGTGGCATGAATCCAGTATTGCATCTACGTTACATTAACCCCAGTCTCTGCACCCGTCGGCCATTGTGTCGGGCTTCAGGTGTAGCCAGCGGATATCCGGGCCAGCGTTTGCTCTCCCATATGACGGCCAATGTTTACATTCCGATAAGCTACATGAGATGCTTTCAGGCGACATTTCGGTTCATCTCTATAAACACGTACGAGCATATGAATGTAGATAATTGAATAAAAAGCTGCATCGTCGTGAGTCGATGGGCGCGAAACTGCATTGCAGCCAGTGCATTCCACCTCTTTTGCCTATCATGACGGCTGTTTACCTGCATGCAACCAAAGCCAGCTCAAACGTGATTGGTTAATACTACTCGACCAAAATCTTTCCCCGCATCAGCAGATTCTGCCTTCATTTGCATACATCCGTTCAGTGCTGATCGGTGTGTAATGTGGGATTCTGATTCTGATCTATTTGATTTTATTAATACAAGCCAAAAGCTCCTGAAAGGACAGTTAAGGTGACCATTGAGAACTAAAGGAATCCCCCCTGTCTTTTTTCCATGGTTACAGTGCTGCATGTTTGGGTGAAGCATCATATCTTGTCAGTGGTAGGAGGAACATTTAGCAGAAACATAAATGAATAATTGATCCATAACAAGTGAACAAAAGATGAATAAATAATCCCTTCTTTTTTATCTGATTTATGATATATGAAAAATGGATGCCATTAGCCGTGGCCAAACCTCTGCGAAACAACGTGCGGCGGTTTTCATTGCCATCATATAGTGGATGAGAGAACTAGCACTTGATTGCCAGCAGTTCATCAGTGCATCCTTCATATTTGTCACCCAGCCTGCCTCAAGGCAGCGTGCTAGCTCAAATTGAAGCTGACATCTTCCAAATATGAAAGCAACAAATCACACGTTTTTATTGGGCTTAATCTCCAGCCGAGCCCCTTGCAGACGTCAGCACAATCACGGACGCTGCTCTAATTCTTGCCGACTGGCTGCTCGTTCCTCCCAAGCATCTCCCTGGACTCACAGAGCAAAAACACAAATGGCCAGACACCAGAGACAGAGGTGACACCTGCACTTATTAGGAGGCTTTAATGTGGTGGTAAGAACATGCAACCCATGTAGCAAGACTGTGCTTTGAGTAATCCAAGGATGAGCTGCAAATAGAGATCATATCTGGACCCACGCTGCAGCATATTGGATATCTGATAGATGAAAAGCAGATGTCCATTTTACTCACTGGATTATTCAGTTGTTCGACTTGTACATTCACATTTCATATTTTTGATAGTTTGCATTTGACCTTGTGGCGGGGAGTTGTGTGGGAGTTGTGTTTGGAATCTCAGAAAAGCACTGAAACCAAGGACAGCGCTGAAGAAGGGAAGTCAAAGAACACAGAGGATGACGGAGGGAAAAAAGGTCCACGCGCTGTCAACACGACATTTTCTCTGGAAGAAATAGTGAAGTTCAATATTTCTAAAGCAGCTTTTTGCTTTTCTGCGTCCAGACAAATATAAAAAGATCAAATTTTTAGGACTTGGACCTGATTTTTCAAAAAGAAAGTGTGTTCGTGTTTTAAATGAATCCTAATTCCTTCATTAACTCCAGTGTAAGCAGCTCATTAATGATTTACACTATGTGAATATATAAATTTGTAAACGCAGTTCTCATTAAAGGGGGACGCCACTGACTTTACACATCAAAGTCTGTTTACAGGTCTTGGGGAGTATTACTGCACATGTGAAAGTAGTTGTTTAAAGTCTGTTTTTTGGCTCCAGAAGGAGCCGCGTGAAATCTGGTGAATTGCCTCATGTGATGTCATTTGAGTCAGCAACAGTTTAAGGCCGAAGAAGAAGAAGAAAAAAAACTAATGGTGTACAGTTGGAAGGAAGTGAGCTTTGACCAGACCCTGTAGCCCACTCCTCATCCCAACTTGAGGCTAGCAGCTCGAAGCTACGTTAGCCGCTGCTAGCATAACACACTTAAAAACTCTGACCAAGCTGTCAGTAGTCAAGTTGCATTGTGGGTAATGTCGACTTTTTGATGCCTTTCTTTAAGCCGTCCTTCATGAGTTCAACAGTCTTAATTCTTCTTTTGAGAGGATTGAGATCACAGCGTGAAGTGATGATGCAGATAAGGAGAGAAAGTACGGCTGAGTGTCGGCGTAGCAGTCCAGAGATGTGTAACCGAGCTTCCTAGTTACATCCTGCGCTGTTAGATGAGTGGACAACAGAGACGCGCAGCGCTCAAAACAAAACACGTTGCAGCAGGAACCATAAAGACCCGCCGCTGGGAGCGAACAGAACGCCAGTCGCTTTTTGTCAGATTCTAGCTAACAGGAAGCCATTTTTCACGTGGCTCTGATACCAGAGAGTGGCAGCGTGTGTGACAAGCGGCCTTTAAACGTTCTGCAAAGATAAACCGAACTCAACAGCCAGTGCCAAAAGAAGCAAGATGGCAACTGACTGCAGCTTTCTGTGGGACCAGGCGCCCCCTCCATGAACTGTCAGTGTAACTTCCAGCCACCGTGAAAACGAGGCTCACTCGACTGCTCGCGCTGTAAGACGGGCGTCGAGTGTATCTGCTAATGATTGGTGCGTTACGGATGAGGTCAGGAGCTTTAGCATAGCATACATTCTTTATCTTTAAACCTGCACTGACTGATTTTTTGGACACTTGGTGGCAGTAGAAATAAGCTTCAAACACAATGATGTGCTATCATCACATAAAGTTATGGCGAACACTGTCATGACCCATGCCATGAATGCCGGTTTTTTGTTTAGTTTTCTCCTGTTGATCTTTGCCATTGCCCCATTCATTTAATAAGTGTTTGTCCATGTGCTGTCTTTGCTCACATCCAGGCCATGTTTCATGTTAGTGTATTCCAAATGTCGTCTTGGAAAAAGTCTTTCCACGTTTTATGTAAGAGAGTTTTTGCATTGTCTTAGTCTCAACCCTTGCCCCGTCGTGTCTGCGTGTTTGTGTTTTTTGTTAAGTTTCCCATTGTGTGTTGTCCTTGCCTGGGTTTTGTTACATCCTGTTTTATTTTGAAGGTTCATGTTATGTGTATTTGTGTTGTTTTACTTCCGGTGTTTTCCGTCCCTGTGATTGTCTGATTGTTTCCACCTGTGTGTCATTAGCGATCCCTCCTTATGTATTTAAGTCTGTGTCTTCCCCCCTGTCTTTGTTGGGTCGTTGTCTGCGTTACCTTGTCTGTAAAGTCATTGCCGTATACTTTAGTCATAGTCATAGTCATAGCCACAGCCACAGCCAAAGTCATGATCACAGCCTTAGTCACTACCATAGCCATAGCCCCTTAGTGAGTGTTATTTGTTGAGTTTTCTTTTTCATGACCGCGTCGCATTTCATGTAAGTGTTTTATCGTTGTGTTTTCTTAGTTCATGTCTGTGTCTCGGTCCATGTCTGTGTTACCCCTTGGTTTGTCCGTGTTAATGTCCATGCGCGTTCCTTGTGAGTTTTCCTTTTATTATATTTGTATAGTCAAGCTTTGTTTTGTTTTCGCTAGTTATAGCCGAACTAGCCGAAGTTCTTTGTTAGATTGTTCCTTGGTTTTGCTTTATTTAATAGTAGTGTTATTTTCCTTCAAGTTTTTAGGAAGTGATTTTTGTTTCTGTCGTTTACTTAGTTAAGTTCTTAAGGTCTTTCATAGTAGTTTGTTCTTCCTCCTACAGGAGCGTTTTCTGTTCGTTATTTTAGTCACTGATAATTTGCTCATAGTCTTGTCTTTGTCTATAGTCTTGCCATGTTATGTGTTAGTGAGTTTCTTGTGTTGTCTTAGTCTTTCCCCTGCTCCGTAGTTTGTGTTATCTGTGTTTATTCATTGTTTCCCTGTGTTGCCGTCGTTGTATGTATAGCCCTTGCCCCTAGTGTGTGTGTGTGTTAATCATAGTTCCCATAGTTGTGTTTAATAAATTTATTATTCTGAACCAAGCGCCCCTCGAGTCTGCATCTGAGTTCTACCCATAGCTCCCATAGTTCCCCTTAGTTTCCCCGAAAATTCCCCTTCCTGACAAACACGTTAGCAAGCATTCGGCCATAAATTAACCACGGTCACATGACTTCAGTGTCATTATTACTAAGTTTCCTGCTACACTAGACAGTACACACTATAGAATACTATAAATTAATAAATGTACAAGTTTGAGTTCGAATATAAACACATCGAGGCGTTAAAGTCGGACTTGTGAGTAGCTGAATTTTCCGTCGTCTCATTTAGCCACTGGTTAGCAACAACAAGACAAGCTTTAAAACTCACCAGTGGAGTATTTACTGATGTATTTTATGTTTTGGGACAAAACGTGAAAATCTCTTGAGCCAAAAGCCTGTTTAAAAAAAAACAAAAACAGAATTGACTCATTCAAGCAGCACCCACTACTCGTTCTTCTTTTAGCTCTGTTTTGGTCTCCACCAAGTTCTGAGGTCTGGCTATTTAGCGGCTAAATGCTCCGTTATGTTTAGCGGCTAGCTGCTCACTTTGTCTGTCTGCTGTGTGTTAGTACACGCGGCGCTCAGTGTGTTTATATGTGCTGAAAGTGGCTTTAGGCCCTCCTGTGGGCCCTAAAACCAAAACCCTGAGCTCAAAGCTGAGAAACTGATCCGAGCTGAGGGTCATTTGAGAGTTGGGTGATAATTCTCTGTGGTCTTGTAACTTAACATTAAGCATTGTAATTGAATATATTGTTTTTGTTAATATGAAGATATTGATGAGAGCAGCTTTAATGTGTAAGAGTAACGTTCAAGATTAATGAAGATTCACAGTCCAGAGCGGCGGAGCATCCTTTAAAGCAAACAATACTAGGCCTTGTTACAATGAAAGTGATTGTCCTGTTAGAGCAACGCCGCAGTATTTACTTACTTGTTGGATTCTGCTGAAACTCGGGAAAATGATGAAACTCGCAGCTGTGTTTTCAGATTTTCAGAATTACACGGATGAGCCCAAGGAGGAGCTGTGCAACATCTGTTTGCTCATTTACGTGTCAAACGCAAAACATCAGACATGACTGATCCCACTTTGACAAAACTTGGAAAATGATGCATCTCGCCACCGCTGTCTGGAATTTAAAATCACACTGATAGGTCCGAGGGGAAATTACATTTCAGAATAAAGCGGGACATTTGTCGCTGATTGGCCCAGATGGGGACATTTTGGGGACAACATGATTACTATCACTTTGTCTTACTAACAGAAATTTTCAGTTGGCGGATTTTCCTTTATTCTTTATAGAATATGAGAGTTTTGAATGGTGGACGTTCAGCTGCAAACATTTAAGCTCTTTATTAACGTCATTGCGCAGTGAGATATAAGAAATATAAAACCCAGAGAAAGAGCCTGGATAGAATTTGACGGTCAGCACAGTGCAAGGTCGTCCTCGCTGCAAACTAACAACCAGAATTGGATTTGGATTGGATTTGGACCCCTCAGATGCTGTCAGGAGAATTCAGGGTGTGTTGGCTCAGTCGTAGCCAGCAGTCAACAAGGGCACATGATGCTTTCTCTTAGCTGCTGTAAATTTGCAGGCCGGCTGAAGCGTTTTTCTTTCCTCTCCACTGTTCCTGTTGCTAGATCGCCTCCTGACTTGCAGCCAGAAACACATATTCCTCATTTGCATTCGCTCAGAACGTGATTACAGCTGCTGCTACCACATAACAAACAATGACCTTTTTTGATTGACAAGCATTTTTACAATCTGCTGTAACAAATCTCGCTCGGCCTAATTTGGCCTGATCCTCACCGCGTGGCACAGTTATGGTAGCAGTTGTACTTAAAAAGTGCGCGTGACGTAACACCTGCCAGAGCTGTGTTATTCTAACAACTGAATGTTCTCATTTTCCCTTGTCTATCAGTCAGCGCGAGTGGATGGTGGCCAGGAGGGGGATGGGTTGATGGATGGGTGGAGGGATGGGGGGGGCTGAATAGAGAGCTCTCCACCTCTTGCCCTCCTCTGCTGTCATCTGTTGCCCCACAGCAGGCCAGAGGTTGTTGGCGTTTTGCTCACTTGTAATCCGTCTCACTGTCTGGCTGCCGGCTCTCGGGTCACCTGTCACTCAGTTTGACATGAATCAGCATTGACGCCAGCAGATTTAAGCTATTTCTCTCAGTCTGTAAACACAGCCTGGGTCCATGGGCCTCTAGCAAAATAAAACAACAAAAAAACCCACCCCGAAACTACTGAATGTTGTCTAATGACCCGGAAGAGCTGGAATATGCTTAGACATGTTTTGTTTTTTTGTGATATAACTCCAATTAAATGTGGAATGGTAATCAGGTTGTGTTAATGTGACATGACATGCTGCTGCAACTCACTTTTCCAGCCCCAGATGAGGACACAGTTTCAGACTGAGGGCTCTGGCAGTAAAGCTCTCGTCAATTTGACACAGGGTTTTGATGATATACGACAGAATTACTGTGAGGTTCGTGTACGACGAGAAAATTAAATTCTCGTTCCTGCGGTATACAGGATACAGATAGTTCCCACCGGTGTGAGGAGCTCTGAAAAATGGAGGCAAAAATTCCACAGCGAAACAAAATCGTCTTATCCCGTCTCCATGACGTCACATATCCGTCCTCCACACATCAATCTCATCAATATGAAATTAAAGGTGCCCTGTGCAGTTTTCTTGTAAACGAACAAAAAAATGTTCAGTGTTTCTCACCAAAACACAGAAGCATAACAAATATGTAGAGGATTTTTAAACTATACAAACTCCTGCATTGTTTACGTCGCTCCACGGCGCTTCTAGTGGTCAAAAAGGGGCACCTTTAACCTTAAAACGCAAATTACCATGTAACTATTTGTATATCTGTGATACAAATTAAATAATTTACAGGTATCACAGACAGCACCATAAGTGGACGGAGCTTCTACGTCTGAAAAGTCAGTACTTACTAATGGCCAGCAGGGGGCGACAAGAAGTAAGAAGAAGCCTGTTTGTGTGTAGGCTTATGAGAAAATTACCCTATTTCTCACCTCAATAAAATATTTCTTAATGAGTTTATGGTCTCAGTCAATGGTCAATCACAAGTCTTCATTAGTACAGCACGATGTTCATTTTGTAAATTATTGTCCAATTTAGAGTAAAATACGTAGATGATGCAGCAGGTCGCTACCACGACGTGTCCTCGGGTTCTCAGTCAGACCCAATCAGGATAGAGTCGCATCCTCCCCAGCTCCACCCTCTCGTCCAAATATAGTCACTTCTGGCTCCAAAAAAAAAAAAAAAACAAAGGTGGTGACGACCACAATGTCAAGCTTGAGGCTTCAAAACAATAGTCCACAAACCATGGTGGCTCCGCCCACTGTTAATTCTAAAGTCTGTGGTGGGTGAAGTACCAGAAGGAGTGAAGGTGAAACACATTTGCATTCAGGAAGACCTGCAGATAAATCACACTGTGAGACCTTTTTAAATGACCCACTAACAGTGGTGGAATGTAATTAAGTATATTTACTTTACTGTGGTGATGTTATGATATATTGTTGCCTGTACAGACATGCAATACAAAAAGACATGATTCATGTGCTTATCAACAGAGTTGGAGCATGTTCACAATCATGTGTTTAGTTCATTTTTTTATTCACTTATTTTTAGCCACAAATAATGAATCATAGAGCAGTAAACATCCAAAATGTCAAAGGGAATTTTAGACATTCATAGTTTTTCATTTGTCAACATTTGTGACACACGTGGGCCTTTTTGTTTCATTGCCATAAAAGCTACTTTCAAGCCTATTGATGACACAAGGAACTGTTGTAAAGCACAAGTCTCAGTTTATCTCTGAACTGATCTTTATCTCAGTCCTCATGCGTATCTGAAACACGCCTCCTCTCCAGCCTCATGTGTGAGCAAAGGCCACCAAGTCATAACAGATTCTGAATTATGAAAAAGCCGCCTCTCCAAGCGTGAACGGCAGCTACAGTCGCAGCTCCATGATCGGCCCAAAAACCAAACTGCACCGGTGAATCGAGATGTGCATCTTGCACACGGGGCATGTCGTAACATTTCGAAAACATTGCAGGTGTCCACGGCTAAATGGTTCTGTTAAAACAACAAAAAAAAAAAAATCAGATATCTTCCAGAAGACTGGAGTGTTTTTTTTTCATTTTGTTTTCATGCACAACATGCATCAGCTATGAGAGGAACTACATTGATCTAATGATGCAAATGTAAGCAACAGTGGTGGCGTGAGCTGCAGAGACAGTTGTCACTGTGGTCAAGATTCAGACATGGACATGTGCAGTCTTAAAAACCCAGCCGCTGTGCAGACAGGGAAATCAATACAGCGTTTTGTTATCTATCTCTATCTTACAACTTAAAAGAGAAGGATTATATGTCATAGAGTGAGCCCAGGCAGACTTAGACGCAGATCCATCATTGTAGAGAGTCACAGGCCTTTTCCTGTGTAAATCATGTGTCACATGGGCAGCAAGTTCATTCTCCGGCCATGGAATACATTTAGGCCTTGGACACAGACTTCCATTTTTCACTTGTGATCGAGTGCTTCCCTGCAGTGCTGGACCTGTAAGTAGATTATTTTCCAACATGACGCCTTCATTGTTCGTTTTGTTATTGCTGTCCATATCAGATCAAAAACAGGAAAAATGGCTTCATGTGCTCAAACGAGTGATTGATACATTTTAATTACTCCACTTCTCTTAGGAGTGCGACTGTCACAGCTGCCGAGGTATTAATGTGACAAACGCTTGACAGAGAAACAAGAAAGGCAAATGGCACACCTGTGGCAAAGTTACGAACGGCGCTGAATTTCTCCCACGTGAGCAGTCAGTCCTGCACACATCAAGCGCAGGATCCCCACAAACCGAAACCCACGGACGGAGCCGAGACAGTGAATGATCCGGCGTCGTCGCTTACAGGACCCTCATCCTTGCGGACGTTTCCGAACCATCTCTCATGTGGAACGTAGTGCTGACCGTGCGAGGTGGATGAAGTGAAAAGTAGCCACAGAAAATATGAACTGTCACGCGCTGTAATACATCCTTTCAGGCCGAGATAAAGGGCTGTGCGGGAGATGCTGTGTGGGTTCAAGTCCGGGATTAAAAAAAAGGGAAATCTTGCTATTAAACTGCAATATCCAAGCAGTGATTGATTTTATATTAATGACCGTTCTACAGCAAACCATAAAGACATAAAGAAATTGATCCCCAGCTTCGGTCTCACCTCTTTAACCCTCCTGTGGTTGGCATAAGAAGGCAATATTGTGGTGTAGCTGCGGAGGTGGGAGCTCTATTCTACAGGTACTGTATATTCTAAGTTATGGGTGCAAAGACAGACCAGCAGGTAGTCACTCATTCAAGACATCTATATTACATCTGTGAGATGGGGTCTTCCAGAGACAATCATTCCTGCGATTCACTTTCAGCACGCAAGAATCATCTTGTGTCATGAAAGTATGTGAGCGCTGAAATTGTCAGACAGCTCCCACTCCTAGCTTTCATCATCTCTTCCCAAAGCATTTCGATTTAATTTAAGTGTGCCGGGAAGTGCTTTCATTTTGTTTTAATGAAGTTTTAAAAGTTGGCTGATCTGTAATGCAAGCTGCTGCCGCGGTCCAACTTTCACTTACCTATCATCTGTTCTCCGTGTGACTGCCACAGAATACAATATGATGACCTGTCAACCAGAACACCGTGTGGGGGATGTTCCCGAGTTCACTCAGAAGTTAATCACTGGTGCAGAGAAATAAGTCTGTCCTGCACTTTCTCTGCTGTGACGAAGAGCCACACACATGCAGAAGTGTAAGTACCAATCTTATCTATCTATCTATCTGTCTGTCAATCTGTCTGTCTACTTTTCCATGCTAGGTGCATCAAAATAACAACAATACTGCTGTTCTGAAGCTAAATCTGCCAATTTTAACTAACAATCTGCCGTTACCGTCACCGCCATCTGCATCGGCACAAAGGCCACCCTGGACATCCTGGATCTGAGCGCTCCGTTTGGGACTTTGCCTCCTCGGGCCTCGCGTTGCTGAAAGTGACCCAAGATTATGTGAAACAAAAGAGCCAGTAAATGCCGTCATCTGCACAAAGACAATGAGACGCTGCGTCCAATGTCACGGCATTATGTTGGAGAATTTAAACAAAGAATTGAACCCACAGACAATATCTGCTTGGAAATGGAGAAGGGTCTTAGCTGCCACATCAAAACGGAGAGGAAAGAAAAAAGGCACAGCATTTGAAAGCCTAAAGGCTTAAACTAATACAAAAAGTCTAATCAGACTAGCAATCCCTGATGTTAATGAAGGTGTCACACATTGCACAAAGAAAGTTGTGCCTGGCAATCTTCCATTTTTCGGCTGCCTACACCAGTGACATTTCATCTCACATTCAAAGAGCGCTGAGGCCCCTTAATGAAATGCATAATTAACATATTCTAATTGTGCTGAGCACAGTGATGGTTTTGACAGAGCTCACTTTCCATGTCTAATTCAATGCTAATTTAATCTGTTCTTTTCCCGCCGACATGACCTTTCTTGATTGAGTTTCACCGCAAAGAATTTTTTGATGGATTGATTTATCAACCTCTTGGAATGCAACAAAAGTGCCAGTTTTAGACAGACGAGAGCGGAAAATGACGCCGGCGGTGGCACGCGAGATCAGGTGACTGTGGAGGAAAACAATTTGATATTTTAAAATTAAATGAAGCCGGGCGCGCTGTATAGAATTACGCGCGGTGATACATTGTGGTATTAAAACGCTCCTGCACAAAACATAGCATCTCGAATCCTGCGGGTCTAATGGCATCATTTCTCAGTCGCAAGCAGAACATTGCTTAAGCCATTCGGCTGGCGCACCTTTAACACGGGGATTAAGGGGAATCTAAAGGCGTCTTTATGACAGAAAGAGCAAAAGATACCAGCACTATTCATGGATCTTCTTAATCTGAGTATTTACCAAAGGTTGATGCTGAGTAGGCAGCTGAGAGTATCTCGCAGCCCACTCAGCTGTTGAAATTCCCAGTCTTTTGTAATGGGAAAGAGAAAATGATATTCAACAGAGGCCTCGTCATAGACTTGTAGGAGACTTTGTTTAGCTTTGAGCTTTGGGTCACAAATTGTAGGGAGTTTGTTGTAGGCAATAATTTACTTTCAAAATACACACGACTTTCCTTTACAGCCCTTCAGATGTCAGATAATACCTTTTTTTTGCTCTGTTCTAAATGGAAATGACAGAAATTCCCTCCAATGTCTGATTCCGTGTCCCAGTATGAGGCGAAACCGAGGTAGTGAAATTAGGGGAGAAAGCTGGGGATGAGGAGGAATGTGGAGCTGTCAGTCAGTCAGTCAGTGGGAAGGGGGATTATGCAGAGCTCAGAGCGGTAATTGAACACCGTCGGGCCCGCCCTCATTTACATCTCTCCCTTCTGCCGGCTTTGATTGGCAGCTGTACATGAAATGCCACATCAGTTGAAAGTATGTTGTGAGCTGGCACTAACAATCCCGTGGCTCCGGGGAGACCTGCCATATTGTAATTTGGTTATCAGGCATGAAGGAAATAATTCTAAGTGCCAGGAAATGTGAGGCAGAATAAATGCTTCATTGCTGCAAGTTGCCCAGGGTGACAGTTCTTATTTAATGTACAAGAGCGTCCCGTTGCCTGTAGATTTGGGGAGCAGAGGAGGGAAAGGGGGATGTAAACTAGGAGGTAGAGAATTCTCACAAAGACGATGGGTAAATGGAAGCCTGCAGAGGACAAAAATACAGGTAATCAATACGAAGAAAATCATGATGCATAATTTTGGGGTCAAGTTTATAAAAGCAACGACAAAGGCGCAGCAGAACGCGCTCGTGTGCGAGCCCTGTTTTTAGGCTCATACGTGGAGCATCCAGACAAAAGGCATGAGCACAGAAGTAATGCAGATTTGTGCGTGCCGTTGCATCATTCGGTTGACATGTAGTGAAAATGGGTCCTGAACGCAGCCACTTCTCTTAAGTGGCTCGGGCCTTATTTGTTTTGATGCACTGTTTTTGCATGGGGAGCCTTTTCTCTTGAGATGGAGCTGTCACATTGTAAAAAGAAGCCCCCGATGCTGGCAGCAGCCCCCGGGCAAAATGAAAACAAGTAAGTGGCATAGATAAATCATGCCAGCCAACGTCTTGTTGATGAATCAGATAAGACCAGAGCATCTCAGGAACACTGGGCTTAATGGAGGTCCCAGTGGCAGCTGTGGGTGGGTTTATAATGACTGTAGAGAGTTTCTTTTGTTTACTCGCAATTATAACACAGATCCAGGGTTAGATAGATAGATAGATAGATAGATAGATAGATAGATAGATAGATAGATAGATAGATAGATAGATAGATAGATAGATAGATAGATAGATAGATAGATAGATAGATAGATAGATAGATGTTTCTGTGAGAAATATTTTTTCAGATGTGACAAATATAATTTTCACTTCCTCAAACGCTGCCTCTTCTCGGACTCATCGGGTTCAGACCAGGATCTGCTCGTAGCCGAAGCAGCATGACTTTGCAGATTTGCAGCATATAAAGGAAAAGGCCAAAGGCTACATGAAGGTGCAGATAGACTACATTTCTATACTTAGACATTTTTCAAGGTTAATATAATAAGTTTTCATCAGGTTTCAGCAGATCTGTTGTGCAGTGCAGGATGAAGCTTGACTGATGTTGCACAGCTGGTATTTTTACCCGGTGACGCCTGCCACTCTGTGACTCGTCAATTAAAGCGAAGAGTTTGTGTCATAAGTGCATGAAAACGGCGTTTCAGACACTTCAGACTAACTTTGTTTTGTACCAATATATTGTCCAAATTAGGTTCTTGCGCGGAAATGTGATTGTTGTCTGACATTTTGTTCATTTCCGGCTGCACAGACATCAGAAGGAGCTGGTCCAGGTGGATGGCAGGACCGCAAAACGCAGGACTTTGAAAAGCGAAGACCAGGATTCACATCCCCGTAGATGGTTTGGTTTAGGCAGCAAACAGGCTTTGGTTAACCTTTAACCCACGAGAGCCTCGGTATTAAACGCTGAGTCAGTCACCACGAGCAGACGTTTGATCAGATAATGAAGAAAAACAAATGAGATAACTCGTCGTTGAACATTCAACTGATTCGTTCAGTATCAACATTTTTGCAACCTGCAAAATGAGTTAATGAACATTTCCACATTATATTAATAAAACTGTAACACAGGAGCCATTACATTTCCTCCAGAACATGATCCATACACAGCCTCCAGCTTTATTTAAGCCAATTTCCTGCCCTTGAACACATATATATTTATGTTTTAACCCTAAGATGCAAGAGTATGTTAAAGCTAACATGGACAACTAACAGATTATACGTCTTGTGAGCAGGTAAATGCAAAGAAATGTTTAATATTAACAGAGAAGATGATGCAGTCAGGATGATTTTTAACCAAAGCAATAGACACAGATGGTAGCTTTGTGTTACAATCACATATATATATATATATATATATATATATATATATATATATATATAGATATAGATAGATAGATAGATAGATAGATAGATAGATACAGTGGTATGATACTATTACTATTAAACTATTACTATTAAAAATAGTGGCCCTATTTGCGGCTGCACGGCTAATTATTCATAAAGCAATACGGTTAAGAGAAAGTGGCCTCTGCCATCATCCCTCATGTGAACAGACTGACTGAGAGACGTGATGGCTGACATTCCCTGGCAGAGTGCGGATCATTTGTCCGCGGGAACAGGGGCAGCTCAGTTCCAAATGCCATGGTGTGGGGTGCCCAGACAATGGGCTCAACGCTGGGCTATTATCCCCTGTGTCAGCAGGGATTGGCCTCCCATTTGAAGAGGTCCACTCGTCTGCATCCATGCCACTTTGAGGAGCATCATTAGGTGGGCCTGTCAATTTCCAACCTAGTGTTATCTGGATGCTATAAATACTGTGCATCATTCCTGCTTATATTTGCCTTCGCACCATCCATCCAGCTGTCTGCAGACCTGAGTAGATGGTCTGCTCGGTGCCAAATGATCTCTGCTATTTGTTTTTAATCAAAATGGACAAAACAGTTGCCCAATAAATAGCAAATGCCAAATGACGGCACATTTCTAGTTTTTGATGTGTATTCTGTGTAAAATGCAGCACATACATGAGTGTGCGAATTTGTTTTTAGATGCATTTATTCCTCTTGCTGACAGTCTGTCACTCCCTTAATTTGAGTGCATAATCCTGCATTGACAGAGTGACAGGTGACAGGTGACACACCTCAGTTTAAATAACACCTACGTTGATCACCTGCCAAACTCACGACGGGATTCAAGCAGGTAAACACTGCTGAATGTATAGTGAACTTCATGTCACACTGGATCTCTACTGTACCTGATCAAACAGGCCTGTGAGGGGCCAAGACAGGCTTAGACCATCATTAGTCCATAGCGAGGTTGCAGACTACTAGTAGCTACCTCAGCTCATGGCCAAATTGGCTGGATGTCAGTCTGCCTGTGTCTTGTGAGGTGTTAAGAAGCCTAATGATGTCTGGCCTTGGCTGCTCCATTGTTTGGGTGTTGATCTTGCTGTGCAGGTGAGGTAGGCGGCTGAACGCTGCTGAACTATAATCCAACGCCGGGTTAATATCAGGGATGAGATTTTTCGTTTAAATTCACTTCAGTGGCTGCATTTTGCAACGCGAGAGGAAATCGTTGGATTTAGCCTCGAACATCCCCGTCAACGTTTTAAACTGTGCAATCGGGAGACACGAGCCAAAGCAGGAGGGAGAAGGTGAAAGAGGATTTGAGTTTGTAGCGTTTTGTTTGCACAGATTTATATATGGTGCTGCTTTCTGACACGTCTCTTACTCACGCTTTTGGCTCGTCTTTAAACCTCCCTTTGGCATTGCCAGACTAAGTTATGTGGATTGCCTGTGAAGACGTGATATCTTGGAAGCTCTCAGACTGCCCCCAGAGAATTGGCCTGTAAACCATCATTAGCGAGCGGAGAAGTGTAAGTCTTTAAAATGTTAGATCCAGCTGACGTGCCACATAACCCCTTTTATTCCCAGTGACAAACCAAACCATCTAAAATCATGTATAATTATGCCGAGGCAAATCCAATTTACCCCGTCTGAATGTAAGGTTTTCTAAATAAATGAAATTATAGATTTAGAAACCTAAAGCAACTGCAGTATTTTACAGAACGTCTCTGGATCGATTAACTTAACTGGTGCGAATGAAAGATTTTATGTGATTACTTGATTTGCTCGGATGATTTCGGGCGTGATAGACTTGTGGCAAAGCGCCGGGACTTTTTAACCGTCTTTCTGATCTTATGGACTTAGAGAAAAAGTGCCCCGACTTTTGATGCAGTCAGGGCAAGACGGAATTTCATATTTAGCTTTGACAACTTTGACAATTGGGGGGGAGGCAACCTTCACAACTTTCAAGCGCACATAAAACTTAGATCAGCTGTATTTTTAAAGGTGCAAAGGGAAGTCACCATACTCAACCGAATCAACATTTCAAAGTCTTCATGGAGCCCTTGACTTTTGTGGCAGATCACAGAGGAGCGGATTGGCACGGCTCATTTACATTGTTCAGAAATCGCTGGCTGGTCTAGCTTGAAAAGGAAAGATGCCCTTTACAGGCTAAAATATAACCTTTTGCCTCATGTTCCACAGAGGAAATTGTCGGAAAATAAACAGGAACATAAAAAGGACAATCTGACATGCTGATATGTTAATGTTCTTAATTTTCCTTCACATTAATGTTGCTAAAAAGTGTCTGAGGGCTTAAAATGAAAAAAAAAAGGAGGAAGTTTGAGTGACTCCTTGAGCAAGCCAGATCTGCGGACCTGTCAGTTGATTAGTCCTCTTGATTACCATTTATAAGAGGCCCCAGCGCTCTATTATTTGCATTCCTATTTAGCCGTGATTTTGCAGAGGGCACACCGTGATTAAACTTGTCAAGAGGCCTGATTGACAGGGTCAGATCTTCACATTCCGTTCTGCTGAAATGAGAAAAAAAAAAAAGAAAGTAAAATAGACACTGGATGTGTCAGCTCGCCTTGCCTTTCCCTTTCCTCTCCCACCAGGCTCGGCAAACTCCCTCCCTCTGTTCCCGCTTACAATCTCGGTCAGGAATGTTTTAATTTTAGGGATAGATTCTGCCTGTCATGCGGGGCTGGATGGCCTGTAGTTCAGACGATGAGATGTGATGGGTGTAAAACAATAAAAAAAAAGGGGGGGGTAGGAGATGGGAGAGAACAAAGAGGAAAAGAGCTCACTTTATTGGACAGATTTAATTACACTGAATAGAGATTAAGGCAGGCAATCCAGTGAGGTGTGAAATTAACCCTTGATTACTGATGAGGCTCTGAACAGAGGCTGAAAACAACAGTTAAAAAAAAAAGAAAGATTGACCACTTGGAAGTGGTAATTATTTCAGATATCACTTTTATTTTTTTTCCCTTTTTAAATCTGAATAGGTGGCGTTAGCATGCACAAACGAGCGAGGATAGGTAACTACATTATTAACCAGGCTGAAAACGCTAACACGGAAAGACTTGACACGATTTGAAATCTAGCAGCTTGCTTGCATCAGAGATTACGAACCTTTCTGTTCGACTGGGCTCTTTCCCTGGAGGGGAATGAGGCCATGCAGGGAGAGAAGAAAAAAAAACAATTAAAAATACAGAAATTAGTTGATGCAATCTGCTCTCTCTAAATGATGCTGTGGACTTCTTCTGCATGGACTGCGTTTAGAGAACGGACAGATACAGATACCTGAAAGGCAGGATCTCACATTTCAAGCAGCATTCACATGTCCAAATATCTTACTTCTTTGGTGCAACTGACTCAATTAATAATAAAAAAAAAAAACTTTATTCATACAGCATTTACAAAGTTGCAAAAAAAAAAAAAAAGGCGAATAGAGAAAATAAAAGCATAAACATGTGAGCGCCATCAGTTTCCAGCACAGTGACGTTTAGTCGTCCTCAGCCAGTCATCCAGGAGGGGAATGGGACGTCCTCTCCGGACCTGATGTTCACAACTCAGACAGCCAAATGCACGGCGCCGACGAGGCTAGCTGTTCGCATAATTAGCAGTAATTAATGAACAGCAAGCGAAGACTCGTTTGTATTTTAAATGATCTTAAATGATCCCATTAGCACTTGTCATAGTCCTGTACACTAAACAGCGTGAGTTCAATTAGATTTTTGTCATATTAAAGTGGTTTCACGACGCCACATTTGAAGCCTTCCAGTTGTGGCTTTTTTTTTTTCAAAAGATCGGCGAGATGCCGCCGGCGGATCTCCGGCCACGCCGCGCCGCGAGGTTTCAGGCCTGTGCATCGCAAATATTCTGGAATATCTCTGCTTTGTTTTCTCCGAAACACTTTGCCTCTCATAAGAAGTGTTTGGTGAAGTGTATTATATCGGGTCGCTCGGCCGAACCGCCGCTGCCTACCTCTCATCCCTAACTGTGCGTGCATGACAGCATGCATACAATAAAATATGTACCCTGTCTTGTACATTTCATTCCCGGTGCTGAACGGACAAGGGAGGAGGACAGAGAGGGGAAATAAAGTGCCATAATGAATCTAAAGGGCATAATTCACTCTGATCAAACGCACTCAGGGATGAGTCATGCTCCGGTGAACCCTTCTGACCACTGATGGGTCTACAGCAGAGAAGAGGATGAGGCGGGATTGACGAGCGCACATAAATTCTAATTATTCCCAATGTATGCGATCCTGCAAATGGCCGTCCTCGCAGTGGTGGCCGGCGACGGCTCCCTCTAACAAAACCCCCCCACCCTCCCTTCTCAAAATGTCCCCTCAGAGTTTTTATGAAGAGCCCTGGCTGTAAACCTGGGACAGGAGCTATAGAGCAGAAGGAATGAAAGCAGCGGGTCGTGTAGTTGCTACAGGAGGGAGAGAAACGCGCCGGCTCCAGCTCCGGTGCTGGGAAAAGAAAGGTACGATGATCAATTAATCCAGGCGGTAATTGGATGAGTGTGTATGTAAAGCGGTAATGCTGTAATGAAAGTCATCCATTGTGCACATTCTCTCCCTGGCCGGTGAACCATCCCCCTCATCATCCTCTGGATCTCAGGTGCTTAGCCATGCAAATCTGTCTGACAGCCCAGTACATCTCTGTCTGCCTAATTGGACAGTATAGAGTTGTTTATGGATATTGCAGACATTTAGGACTCAGTTGGGGGCTGCTCAAAAATCATTAGCAAACGGCCCCTGTTACCGGACTGTCAGCTTCACTTCACCGACGTCAAAGCGGCGCGATAAAAAAATGTTTATCTCTGTCAACAGCAACGAAAGGCTCTTTTTAAATGGAACAGTATACTTGCTGAACATTCAAACATGCTATGAAATGAGAGGATCTGGACTCAAGCAGCTTGTTATATCACTCCCGCCACCAGGTTTTGATGTGTAAGCGAGGTGGTGTTTTTGCTAATTAGAAAAACACTCCATCTGTAGAACTTGCAGTGGTGGATATTTGCACGCACCTCAGATGAAAGGTGGAAGAAGACGCTGCAAGCCTATCGTCCAAATATTGAGATTTACCGCCTCGCACTCCCTCATAATCCCACTTTTGGTGGTCGGAAGATTTAAAGCTGCTGTAATCAATATTTTCATCTTGAGAATGGATCGAGTGGCCGAGTGTATCTGAAGATGTAGAGACGAACCGGCAGAGAATTAGCACTCGAGCGCCACATTTACACGAGTTTCATCATCTTTCAGCTCACAGCTTTGGTTCACAATCAACGATCCCATCAGCGTCATTTCCAGCCACCGCTCACCGCCTGCTCGGCGCCACGCGGCAGATAAAACTAGCAACTATCTGGTGGACATGCAGCAGAGCCAGATGTTTGCCGCAGGAAGTGGTGGAGACCAAAATCGGAGCTAAAAGAGGGTGAATATTGGGCTTAAATTCATCAGATGGTCACAAACGTGACTCCAAATGAAGGAAAACATCGCTCCGTGTCTGCTGTTCGTCATTTCAAGTTCAAATTTCATGTCAGTGTTGCCGGAAGGCGGCAAAAAACATCAGCTAATGCACATTTAAAGAATCCTCATGTCCTCCACTTCATCCACATCAAACTCATGAATTCATGAGAGATTGTATATTGTACAAAATGACTTACGTATGCAGTACTTAGATAGAATAACACACATATAT
The DNA here is from genome assembly GCF_017976325.1 of Chelmon rostratus. Lineage (NCBI taxonomy): Eukaryota > Metazoa > Chordata > Actinopteri > Chaetodontiformes > Chaetodontidae > Chelmon > Chelmon rostratus. The sequence continues at coordinate 24,700,294 of NC_055667.1, read as the reverse complement.
TGGTTATTAATTAAACGATTAGTGGACAAATTAAATTCAAGTTAAAGGGGCACTGTGGTGGTTTTATTGTTGCACTTCTTAAAGTTAGAGACACCAAGACATCCTGATTTTTAATCTCTAGTTTGAGTCGAGCTCCAGAAACACTGCATTAGCTCCCATAAAGCCTATAAATAATCCATAATGTTTCAGAGCCAACTCAAATGAACCCTGATGACATCATCAGGGTTCATTTCTCACGCTTCAGAAAACTCTGGCAAAAGTGACAAACATCAGCAGGTTCCAGCTTCTAAAATGTGAATATTTGCTGCTATTTTCAGTTTTATTTGATTGTAAATGAAACATATTTACATTTTGGATTGTTTGTATGATAAAACAACCCATTTAAATATGTCACTGAGGGCTCTTGCAGGTTGTAATGGCTATTATTGCTATTTTGCGATGTTTTGTGGACTAAACAATTAATTTAAAAAAATTAACAGGTTAATTAAACATAATTATCATTCGCTCCAGCCCTAATTGGTTTTGCATAATGTTGCACTTTACCAAAGATGACTAAAAAAACCCAAAGTGATAAAAACATTCCCCATTTGCTTTGGCACAGTACAAACCTTCTTCCACCTTTGCCTCACTTTTGTCCTTTCACCGAAATGTAAAAGTCGCCGCTTCCACGTCAGGCTGCACCGCGCCCCCTCCGAGCTCCCACCGGCTCCAGACACGAGCTGCAGGTTCGGCTCATGAATGTTCAAGTTGAAGGCACTCTGATTTGCATGGCTGAACATGGCGAGGCAGGGGAACGGGTCAGAGGGACTCCAGACACGAGCTTTTAGAGGGATGAGGCTGTGCCAGGCTGCACCGAGGTGATGTGCTCATTGCACTGATGTGACCTCACACACAGCGTGAACAAAAGAGGAGCTGGGGGGGCTCTGCTAAGATCACACACCTATCAGACCGCTGGATGTACAGGACTGTAAACACCACAGAGCGAGCGGCGTCCACCAGGATTAATCATCAAAGTTATTTATTAACGTTCATTAACGCAAAGACAAACCCTCGGCCAACGGTAATGGCCGTGTCATCAGGCGGTCCTCCATTTTTGCAGAGGAACTGTTTTATCATTGCACTTATCTCTGTCAGGATGCAAATGCACCGGACGATTGATCGCGGTGACCACAGAAGAAGACTTCACGCAACGCACGAAAACCGGTGACGAGACAAGGGTAAATTCAGGAGGTGGTGCCCGTTTTCCCCTCCTCTAATTCTGTCTCCCCCTCTTTCCCTCTCTGGCTCTTTAAACCATTCCATCTTTATAGCCGAGCCAATCAATGGCAAACCAGTGTCTATTGTCTGTTCTGTGCTCAGGCCACTGCCCTCCTCCAGCACCCCCCATTACAGAAATGTTTCTTCCCATCAGTGCCTTTACTTATCACTTCCCGGGTGACATTGAACTTCCTATGCCCCGGCCGCCGAGACACATCTCTGAACTCACACAATTACTCTTCATCCCCACTAACAATTTAGTAATGAAGTATTGATTTCCAGATTCCTCTCTTATGGATGATATTAGATTTTGTTTGATAAACTGTGCCTGGGCCTCTAATCTGCACTGTCCCTTTTCCCACTGTCTGTAAAACAAAGTGCCACTGGAGAGATAATGACCAGGGAACATCGATGAACTCATTTCATCAATTTGTAACACTTGACAATGAAAAAGGGCAGGCATTTTTCAAGCAGCAATGTCAAAGTTTATTGCTCTGGGTACGGTCTTATTGGAAGCCAGACATCTTGAGCAGCGTTCAGCTCTAATTTATGGGCCCCAATGTGCCAGTTACTTTTAAAGGAAATGTTTGGATACTGGGAGGATATTAGTGTTGCACCTGGGTTGTCTGATTTCCAGGGCCACCGGGGATTCATGTGTCATGTTAGAAAATACAAAAACAGGAGAGCAGAGGCTGAGGCTCTCGCTATTTGCAATGCAAGAAAATGCCGTTTAGGACATGAATCATGCTGGGACGCGGGAGCTGTAGAAATGCTTGAATTCTAATGTCTTCTGGTGTTCTCAGAGCATTAAATGCACCATTACTAACAAAAACCACATAGGTGAAGGTTAGAATTTAATCTCTATCTACATTTGAGTCATGCATTTTTAGGTGTATCATCCCTAAAAAACATATATTGCATGTGTTGATGCATGTAAAGTGTAGTGGTGGTATTTATTAATGGGAAATAAATATGTTCAATGCAGATTGCCTTCGTCATTCAGCAAGATTGCTAATCAAGACAGGCTTACTTCAGTAATCCAGGTTTAGTTTCAAGGGAATCTCTTTTATAAAATCCGATCAGTTTTGGACACTTATTGCTCAAGACTAGCCTGGTTCTGGGCAGCTTAGCTGGACTCGAGCACATTTCCTCAAATGTTCCTCAACTGTTTTTGCATTGTGAACATGAACCATTTTGCAAATTTTTATGGTGTACTTAAAATCTTGTCCTGCATCTTTTTTTAGTCTGAGTATACACGCAGGACTCCAGTCAACAAATATTTAAACTCACTGCAGTTAAAATCAAGCTAAACAACAACTTGACCGTTCGTCCCAAATTGAAGAAACACACATAATCTATTGTCTGTTGCCTTATGGAGGCTGATATTTTCATTTGTCCTTGATGCTTGAAAGTATCCCCACTAACCTGCAGTTACCTGAAATAACTATTTGTTTGGGGGGGGGGGTTTGGCCACTTGGGGGCAGCAGAAACAAGCTGTAAACACAGCACTGACATATTACCTGTAAAGTTGATGTGGCTAACTTGTTAGCAAACAGCTTCTGATTCATGCAGAGCAACATTTATTTAGAGTTGCATTTCTAATAAGTCCAATGTGTGTCAGGATGCCTCCTCCTCCCTTTCCTCGTGTTTCCCTGTGTTTTTCACCACCATCCCTTGTGAGTCCTCTCCTTGTATGTCTATCCTTGTGTGTGTGTGTGTGTGTGTCTGGACTGGGCGGTTCCTCCTCAATCATCGCTCACCTACACCTGATCCTCGTGCCGATCAGCCACTGCAGCTGCAGCCAATGTACAAATCACCAGCTACAGGATAAAACCCCAGATCTCCTCACTGGTCTTTGCCAGATTGTTGTGCTCACTAGCCTGGTAACATGTCTTGGCCATTTAGTTCGCCTCATGCCTTGTTCCCAGTGGCTAAACTGTTCTCCGTGTGTCTCATGATCATCCCCTTCACGTATCAACCTGCCAAGTCTGCCCGGCTCCAGTCCCCCAGCTGAAATCCTTCTGACTCACCTCACCTGCCAGGCTGTTCCTTCCTGGATCTGCACAGATCATCTCCCAGTGATCAGTTACCCCTTTTGTGACAATAAAACCCTTTTCTTAATCAAAACCATCTGAATCTGTGTCCTGCATTTGGAGTCCAGTCATCTGAACTCAACCCTGAACAATATTCTCTTTCATTAAGCTCTGTTTATGGTCTCTACCAATTACTCAAGGAAATATCTGTAGCTTTTTAGCTGAAAACAAACTGCTGCAGCCAAGTTGAGATGGTGAATTTGCTGAAACATTAAACTTTTAACATTAGCATGTTAACATTGTCAGTATGAGCATGTTGCAATGTTGACATTAGCATTTAGCTCAATCAATGGCATGTTTAACTACAGCCTCACTGTGCCATCCCCATCATTTGGAGTTGTATATTCTGTTAAGTGCTAACTAGCAAATGTTAGCATGCTAGCATGTTAAATTGAGGAGGTGAATTTGACAAAAGATTACACCTCTAAAAACTTCTAAATAACATTAGCATGTTAACATTGTCAGTGTGAGCATTTTACAGTGCTAACATTGGCATTTAGCTCAACATGTCTAACTACAGCTTACCTTTATGAAACACCTCTCAGGTAGTTGTGATAACAACTTAGTCTTTGTTGTTCAGTAAAGGTCTAAATCAAGGTCTACTACGTTTTTCCAGTTGATGCCTAGCTGCTTACTGACCAGAGTAACCGCTAACTGTAGCTAATTGTTAATTTGCTCAGTTAGCCGTGCAGCTATCCTATTAGCTCACTCTGCAACAAGAGGGATTAGGTCTACAGTACGGAGGTGATTTATAGCAAGACGAAGACAGGATGGGTTCAGACTCGGACAGGAGGGGCGTGAGGAGGGACAGGAGCGAGAGGGAGGTCAGGCCTCTGGAGGCCTGAGCAGGGGTTACGGCAGGGTTAGCTTCAGGGTGCCAGGAGCCAAACCCAGCAACAAAACCACCATGATGTTGTTGGACGGAGGGCAAACTGGGCACTACTGTGACTCACTATCGCCTCATGAGGTTCAGAGTGGTATTGCAAGACAGGATGGGTTGGGGCTAGCTGGCTAGCATGCTAACATCAGTAGATATCACTGAAAGACTGTACACCAAAAACTGTTATTTCTTTGAATTCTGTTGATGATTTTAGTTAATTTTTAATTAATAATTAAAATTCTTACACATTGCTCTTTTAAACATAATGGAGACAACTTTACATGAATAATCCAACTATTTTGTGGATTTACATTTTTCATTAAATGTATACATGCAGTGCATCTCTGCATGCCAAATAACCCTCGCAGTGTTTTCTTTATGTGTGCTCCTGTGCAGACAATTTATCTGGTGCAAAGTCAAATCATTTATTTCCCCTCATTCATCCTGATAGAATGAGAGACCCGAGGAACAACAGCCAATTTAGACTGAAAATCCCAGTTCAGCTCAGGGTAATCTGATTTCTCTGCTCCCTAGAAATCTACATGTATAGTGCTTATCAACTGGATTACTGGCAGGTAGGAAGAATAACCCAATTTGAGGTTACTTGTTTCTCTGTGTGTAGTATTCAGTGTCACATTGCATTAGCAGAGCACGGCTATTGCTTTGTGGAATGGATGTGTAACTTCCTCGCTCCTCCTCTCCCAGATCTAGCTGCTCATTCATTCGCATGTTGTCGTTTTTGTCTTGTTTTGTTTTTTTGCGTTCCACCACCACGTAGAACAAAGTGATCAAATGTAAATGTACTGCAATCAGATAATGGCTTTAAGGGATGTATTTAAAAGGGAAATGCAGGCCAGAGCGTCCCCACTTTCGCTTTTTTCATCCCTTCTTTCCGAAGGGACGCTGTTTGTCTTCCTTCTCACGGGCATGTGGTGGAAGTGACAGATCTGAGATGGGTTTACTGGAGTGGTGACAGGGCCAGGAGGGGAACTACTGTATGTGGTCCCACTCTCATCCCATCATGGGCTATAAGGGGGCTCCTGCCAGACTCCCCATCTGGGGATATTACACAGGGTCGAGTATGGGTTGTGGTAACGGATGACCACCGTCCACGTACCCTCATCACCGCAGAGGTCAATCTCCCTCGAACAAGAGCGGCGCTCCCTCCAAGGTGATTATTGATAAAGGATGGCACGCCAATGTAGACACGGGAGAAATTATACTCTGGGGCCAATCACTGCTCCTCTCTTGTTTCTGGAGAGGGAGGCCTTAATGTATAAATACTGTGGTGGGACACTATTCCCATACCTATTGAGTGACTATAAAAGAAACGGAGTGGAAACCATCAGGGATGCAGGGAGCCATGTCAGTTTCCTTTAGACACAGTCCTCCTAATATCTTTTAAAGGAAACAATCATCTTTCCTGATGAACCAAAATGTCCTACAGCAGCCAAGGTCAAGTACACCGAGCCCACACACACACACACACACACACACACACAGAGCTACAGTAAATGCATCATGTGTTCAACTGTGCATTATGTCCTCTCATTTCCCCCTTTAGTCCACAACAGGGTGCGCTTCGATCTCAAGGTGCTTCGATTGAAACACAGAAGTGGTGTCTGGAAATATCACATTAACATGGTTTAATGCAGCCTACAGGCGGCTCTGTTTAAACCTGGAACTTCACTGTTTGTCTCTGTAATCACATCTATGGACTGGAGAGTGAATTAACTCCCCCTGCTTAGGATTTATTGGCTGTCTATATGCAATTAATGGCTTCTAGACACTTTAATGTAGTTGTAAACAAATATAAGGTCATTTTAAAGTGTTTATGAATGCATCTGCTCATTCTACTGTATGAGGCATTAAACAGTTAATGAATGTTTGTTAACAGAGTATGACATAGTTGTAATCATATCTAAATGTATAATATATATATACGTATGATAAAAATGTTTCGAGCTTTTAAACATCCATCATCTATAAACAGTCTTATCTTTGAGTGATTGCACAGAAAGCTTATTTTTGCACAATGTAAAATTTTTCTGACTTAATGTTGAGATTTACTTATGTTATTCATGAATTCATTAAAATTTTGTTTAATTAACTCTTCCTTTTCATAATAAATGCCATGTTTATACAACATTAAAAAGCATTAACTGCTAAATGTACTAAAATAATGGGATGGAAACGTTTCCATCATATTTCACTGAGTTCTTCGGTTCTACTCTGCGAAGTTATCCAGATAACTCAGTGAACGTCACCGCTCACAGCTACGATCAGCAGAAATTACACACCGAGTTTATCATCAGTGCACATTGTGTGAATTGTGGTAATTCATCGTCGCAGGAGGAGAAGAAGAACATTTTGCTTCCCTAAATAAAGAAGGATGGATGGATGCACATGTTCGATTAAGGTTTGTAGTGTTCGTAGACATTAATATTCAAATTCAAGACATCCGATAATGGCTTACCACAACTTTATCATAATTATCAAAAGTTTGCTAAGGGATTAGGCACATGTACAAATCCTTCATTAGGGTTAATCTCACAATTTATCATACTGAGGATACTACAACAATACTACAGGATATATGATTACAACAAATACATTAATGAACACGTATAAATGTCCTCATATCTGCTTAACTGCAGTACATAGTGTTAGTTGTGTTGGGTTAAAATAGAGGGTTGGTAAACAGCGTGCAGCACAAACACACATAAATCCTTAATATTTAAACAACTCTTTCTTATTGACAGTCTAATGGATGGTGAACATGTCTTGGAAAGCATCTTATCATAAGTTAGAAGTGTAATTTATTCCGTGTATGATCCAAAGCGGGTAGATAATTAGGTGACATTGTACGTATATTTACTGCACTGTAGCTTGTTGATGAGAACTGTAAGATGCAGAGAAAACAGTTGCTTAGGAGGTGCCATGTCCTACCAATCACTCTCCCCTTCTAAAGGGGCTCCAATGGCACCTGAGGGGGAATCTCATGGCTGTCATCCCAGAAAGCCTGCCGCACTGATGCCTGCTTACCATCTGCTCCCCATATGAGCAAAAACAGGCAATTGTCTCAGAGAAGGCACCTCAATCACGCTGTCATTGAACTAATATACTTTAACATGTTTTTCCGGTGTGTTTGGACAACATCTTGGAAGAATCTGCAACGCTGGAAGTCCCTATTCGGCTCCTGGAGATAACAGTAAATGATTGTGCGTGCATGCGGTGTAGGTCGAGTGCGTTTGAAATGTGTATCATAGCTCTGCCCTGTCTCAGCATGGACTTGGCATCTGACAGTGAAAAAAGCAGAACAGTGGGACCCTGTCAGTGTTACACTTCCTGTAAATAACCCCTCCATGCCTTTGGTTTTATCATTCCCTGCAAATGATTCCTGGCCCCTCCAGAGTCGACAAGAAATAGCATTATTTTATGGCACGGAAAAAAAAAAGAGGAGATAAAAAGAGGAGCCAGGGAGAGAAAAAGGGAGATGGGGCTAAAAAAGGTCCTTCAGGGAACATGGTGTAAATGAAGTTCCAGGAATGACACAGGCGAGCAATGAGGCGTGGATGGAAAATATACGCTGCACATCATCGGATAGAGATGCCAGCGAAAATGGCTTCATTGAAGTGTCAGCCCTCATCCATCAATCAATCATCCGCAAGAAACAATAACGCTGCGGCGATGGGGCAGCTTTTATGGGGCTTACTCATGGGTATCGGAAACAGCACTTAAGTGTAGTTCTGACACTGGGAGAAAAACAGTAGTGAGGTGCTCGGCTTATTCCACATGCAGGTACAGCAGATAGGAGGGGGGGAGGGACTAAGTATACAGTGCCCCTCTGACTGGAGAGCTCTGGACAGAGCAGTTTTTACCGCCACAGCAGAGCAGTTCACCTTTTCTAGTCTGGATTTACAATATATTTTGTTACTGTATGATTTCTACATTTGCTGAGACTGCAAGACTGATGCTGCGTTATCACACTGTTTAGTATGCCAGAAACACACGTCCATATACATAGTAAGTCAAATGCAGTATGACAAAAGTACCGACATGTGCGACTGCATCCGGTCACATTTTGCTAGAATGCAAGCTTCTCTGGCCGCTCTGACCCACAATCCTCTGCACCGTGGAAGACACGTCACTCGACCGGGCCACTCAGAGGAGGGTTCGTCCAGCCTTGGCACCTGCTCCAAACAGCACGCTTTTTCTCTCTGCTTCAAATTTCACGCTACAGACTGCGACGCATGCACGCACAATACAGTCAAATTTCATGCCGCAAAGTAGAAGTACGCAATTATATGCATACTGCATGCGGCAGTACATGCTTTGTACGGGCAACTGCAGTACGTATTCAAAGTAGAAAGAAAAAGCATGTGATCTGGAACGTAGCCACAGATTCTGCAGCCAATCGAGCGGCTAAAGCCCGGCGGTGCTTTGAGCTAAATGCTAGCATGCTGATGTTTAGCAGATATGTTCACCACGTTCATCATCTTATTTTAGCATGCTAACATTTGCTAATGAAGTTATATTCGTATTATTTTAATGCACCGCTCAGTTTCTCTTCAGCTCATTCTTCCTTTGAACTTGCATTTGTTTTGCTGTTGAAGACACCTGCTGTGATGTCATATATTAGCCCATATATATATATATATATAAATTAATACAAATACCCTCAGCAGACCAAAGGCACTGAAAACAGAGCAACACGTTCCTCAAGACGATATCGATGTTCAGCGCTCTCCCAACATAAAAATAAACAAAAGCTGCTAAATGGTCCAGCAGTCGCTCTTGCTGGATGTGAGCCTTCTGATTTCCCCAAACCAAGTCTCTCGAAGGCTCCTCAGCAACATGAAACATGACACGTCATCCATTATTCTGTACATGTGCCTTGCTATCTCAGCCCGCTCCATATGGCCCCTGTTGTCTCCAGACACTCAAATCCCTTTCCTCGGGCCAGGGGCTGTTTTTGTGGGAACCATTACATTGCTCCTCTTCCTCAGAGGAATGGGGTGACGATGATGAGCAATCACAGCCAGAGCAGACTCTCTGCCTCAAATTCTGACAGGATATTCAACAATTGACCGTGTCCGCTTTGTTGGCCCAATTGCTAATTCATGCAAGTTGACAATCTGGAGGCAACAATTATGAGTGATGAAAGGACTGAAAATAAGAGGAGAGAGCACTTAAGGGGAAGCAGAGAAACATGAAGTTTACTTTACGAGGAAGGAGGGAAGCAGGAGATGTGACAGTCATACTGCTGGAGAGAAAGAGGGTGGGACTGCCGAGCACGTCCCCAGTCACAGATGAATGTATCCACGACTGATAACCTCTTCTAAAACCAAACACTCTGAACAGATGAATGGATGGCGATGCAAGCAGAAAATGCCATTTGTGTAGTGAATTGTGCTCCAAAATGGCTGCTGCGTGAATCCTTATCACACAAAAGCTAATGTGATGAAAGCAGCTCGATAAGGAGCTGCGAAGACCCCAGGTGTTTTACGCCAAAGCGTTTTGACACACACACACACACACAAAAAGAAATCCCAAATGGATTTGCATGAAACATGGCTAATTTCTTGGGTTGTCCTTCTCTACACGATTGCCGACGAGGGTGTTTGGGAATAAAAATGTAAGATGTGATCAAGTAAATAAAGTCGTAATCATCGATAAAATCTGTTTTCTGTAACTTGTAAGAAAAGGAAATGCTTGAGAGGCGCTGCGTGTTTTCTTCTGCTGCATTACTGCGTCAAATCAGACATTACTTCAGGCCTCTCTAAACCCAGCAATGATGCAGTTTAATGACAGGAAGGCCCGCGGTGCCGTTCATCTGCGAGGAATACAGGCGTAGGTAGGGGTCAGGACAAGTCTGGCAGAAATGCTCACATTTTAACATTTCTTTTCTTGAGGCCCCCGAATTACAGGCAAAAACGTACAGAACAGGAAGCAAACGGCGAGAATCCGAAGCGTATCGTTGCCTATCAAAGGGACTTTTGACGCGAAAGCCCTCGCAGCGCTCTGGACACGGGGATTGGGACTAACGGGACGCATGTCATAAGCTGTTGTCGACTTGCGTTCTCCGCCATGCGTCTGCACTAAGTTCGCCATAGTGTGGGGGAATATGAGGGTGATGCTAAGTGAAATGCTCATTTTGCATTTGTGATTACCAAGGCCCATGGGCGATATGCACTAATGTGAGCTAATGCAATAGATTACACAGTGTTGGCCCAGGGGAACAGACAGCAAACAGATGTGGTCTACTCAAAAAGAGAGGATGGGGAGGGCGGTGGAGGGGGGGAATCAAAGTTTAAAGTGTTCAGTGTGCTGAAGATTGTCCCTTGCAATTTGTTGTTTGCAGAATGCGCCGCCGTGATGGGTTTTGTCAGTCTTCTCCGTTTATAGATATGTGGAAATTCAACAATAGTGTCCTCGTGTCTCGCAGATGTAGAAGCTATTACCAAACTCCTCTCGAGAAGATTTTTTTGGAGCAAATTCTCATGAAATCACAGAGGATTTTTTTTTTTTTTTTTTTAAAGCTGCACTGCTCTGTTTGAAACTTTCAACCACGCCACTGTCAGTGATGTCATGGCCTACCAGGTGTGTCGCCTTTGACACCTGATAGGCAACACCTGTGTGACATGACTAATTAGGGTGTGACCCCCCAAGCACAGCAGAATTATTAATGTGAGATTCAAAGCAGAGGCGGCTGTAAAAGCAGGTGAGCTTTCTAAAAAGAAGACAAACGTGTGTTTTGATGTCTTCTCAGTATCAAGGCTAATAAACATTCAGGTATTTTGCGCCGTGGTTCTGTAATCTCATTCTCAAACTGACCACAATGTACAGACGGTTCAGGACTAACTGCACCACACAGGTCTGCTGTTCAAACTGAACATGGAAGGCTTTGAAGCCCCAATCTGACAAGGCTGGAATCTAGACTTTGTAAATACTGCCATCTAGTGGTCAATCTGAGTCATTGATGTGGAAAGGGTATATAATGTAAATCCACACACATTTTTACCAGTGGTACAAAAAAAAAACGTTGTTAAAAAATTCTTTCTTTGTGCAGAAGATTTTCATTCATGTTGTAATGGAGGCATGAGGCTCATACGTGTGGCCTCAACTGTTTCTTGTTAGGAGCTGAAGACGCTCCTAACCCTAACCCTAACCCTGGTAACCCCATGTTAATGCAATAGCAGGCCTATAACACATATAACCACTGATGAGATGACTTTAGTGGAAAAGGTGAATGATGGGTATGTGAAAACACTGAATGTATGCAAACCCATGCTTTTCAGATCCAGATCTGGACTAGTCTGCAGTGCAAAATTAAAGCCACCATTGCAGGATGTCCCCCTTGTAGCAACTGGAAACCAGGCTAATGGGTCTCACTTTGAACCTCCTTCTCTGTTGGTCTCACACACAATAACACATGCACATAATATGGAGGGACAAGCCAGACCCCTCCAGTTATTAACATGGCTCTGTGGTCTACACAGCTTCCTCAGACTGGAACCTTTTACAAACTACATCAAATAGATTTCCAAAAAGTCTCAAACTACAAACAGATTTTAGCTAATATGCTGTACTGTGAACCTTTTTGGGGTTAAACTGAAAGTGTCAATTGATTTTTTTTCTTTAATGTACTGGTCCTGTCTTAGACCACAGAAGACTAGCAGCTGCATGAGCAGAACCTAATGGTGATCCTCTCACAATAAACAGTCTAAAGAGGCAAACACTTAGACTCAACATGTATTAGATATGCAGGTGTGTCACAATGCCTAAAACTGTTGTTAAACACCTCAGAAGGTATTACAGGTATGTGTGATCTACACCTGGCAGATGTCCAAATTAGAGACAGGTTGGTCTAACCAAACAGTACCAACTACTGTCTCGTCGCATGCGAGCCCTCGAACTGCAGCGCCAGGCGCTCACCAGTGAAGTGACACGTAATTCCAGAGCTTTCACCTCTCACTTTATTATTGAAATGTGTTGTACAACTCTCAAACAATATTTTCATTTTTACATAAGTACGCATACCTTTCAAAGTGGCAAAAATACTTGATAACACAACAGACTGAACAGCTTGTAAATGTGAGTTAACCTGAGACTTTTTGTTCACATTGTGTAATTAATCAAACAATTAATCAACATAGCTGCTTTTGTGTTGTGTTGTGGTGTTTTTTTTTTTCCAAGCTGCACAGTCATACCACATCTAAACGCTTGCTTGATGACCAGCTGGGACTGACGGCTGCCACTTGAAACACAGTAACACTTTCAAGACTAATAAAAACAAACTCTTGAATAGTGATTAAATGCGCAGTCCAAAGAACACAACACGACCACTTAATACAAACAGAAACTGATGAAACTGGTGAAATTTGGTACATTTTACAGCTTATGGATCTGAGGCACCACTAAAGCAGATGATCAAAAGGACAAATAATACCCCCGAAATCTGTTCTGTGTTTAAAACTGGGCTTGTAAATACAAAGTGTATCAAAGAAATCCACAACCCATATTGTGTTACAGCTAATCATGCGCCACAGGTCGGTTTGGCCTCTGCAGCAGCTCTCCTGTCACAGATGAGTCAGTGTTTTATGTGGTGCCCGATAAGCACGTCCATCTAGTTCCACTACGACTCGAAACACCCGTCTCTAGTTGACAAATGACTGGGTGTAGAGGCTCAGCTGACATGAAAGCTACAGCAGCTTTACAAAAATAACAGTATCTAGAGCACAAAATGAGGTAGACCACTTACACATACACAGGACTCACTACTGTGGCCTGTTTGTAAACCACAGGGCCGAAGCCATAAAGTTACTCCACAGAAAACACCCACACCCTTCAGTGCCTTGGAAAAGGAAAAAGAAATAGAACAGTGCTTAATTACTGCCTGGACATCAACACTTAATTAACCAGAGCAGCAATTTTTCACACAAATTATATTTAAGTTTTTACTTAATACAATTTTTACGTACTGAAAGCTTACAGATATATTTGTGTTATCCCACATATACATTATACTGTTATGTCATAGACACTTACAGATATCTGAACATTAGTGTGGGTCAAATATGGATTAAGTAACAGTTTTGAGTGGGAAAAAAATATCACACCAGTGGAAAAACATCTTCAAAGAGAGATGATCTGCACTTTTCCGCTCAAAAAAAAAATCAAATGTACACTAAAGGCCTCTGAAATGTCTACGAAACACAAAAAAAACCATTAAATTAGGGGTGCCTAGACACTTTTTGAGCACAAACCATCTCTTATATTAAACAAACTTTCCAACAAACAAGACGTTCTCCAAAATAAGGTAGCAGCACAGTTCAAATCTAGAAAGAAGGGAAAAAAATACTTTATGTTTTAAAACATGAATTGATTCATTTATAGAAAGCACCAGATGTGAGTCAGAATATCAAAAAAAGGAAGATCCAACTTAATGTACTTCAAAGTGTTTTTCAACCTTTTACCTTGGTGCCACTTTAGGTACTTTTGTCAGTGGTCCCATAGCGTTGATTAGGGAAAAGGCCTGAGGGGTCTCTCCTCTGCAGGTTGGGCAGAGTGGGTAAGTGTTGGTACAGCACAGTTCTGCCTCCTGAGAAAAAACCTTTAATGTTAACTCTACAAACTGCTAGAATATGCAGACACTCTGTAATATAGCCTAGTTTCAGTGAAAAACTCTACGATATGTACCTCTCCTGAACCAGCTAGCCTAAGGCGTACCTGCTCTTGGGTTGGCCAGTCCTCCATAACTGGGGTTGGCTGGCGTGCTGTGATAGAGAGATGCCAGGTTGTTGGGCGTGTAGGAGTGCAGAAGGTTCATCATGCTCCACTCAGTGTCCAAACCTCCACCTATAGCTGTAGATGCAGCCTTCAAAGGACCCAAGTTCTCAGAAGCTGTGGATGGACCCGACCCTTGTGATGCAGTTTTCACACATCTCACAGATGCAAGCAGCCTGCCGGATCCATCCCCTGCCGGTCCTCTAAAGCCCGGCTTCTCACCGGTGTCAGCTTCCCTGCCTGTGGGTACCATATACTTTAATCTCTTGCTGGAGGTTTCACCAAAATCCATCTGGGGGAGGCTCCCAAACCGGCTCGACAGGCACAACCTGGCAGCATCCGAGTTCCACATGACACCACCTCTCGCCGGGAAACTCCTCTCACCAACTCCCATTCTGTCCGGGGGGCCTGGTCGGTCCAAGACATACTTGCGTCCTGTGTTGGATTTCTTCAAGAGCTCTTTATATCTGGAGGACTCCTGATTTGGATGTGTATCAGTGTTAAGTCTGTGACGCTGGGTCTCCTGGACCACATCATGGAGGGGTGCGTGGATAGGGGACCGTTTTGGACCATTAGGTGGGTGAACGGGTGTTTTTTCTTGTGGTTTTGCTGGCTGAGGAGGTGGAGACTTGGTCCGACGAGGGTGGCGCCGGTCAATCATCGGAAGCGGGGTGACATCTTTGCCATCGAGCGCTGGGGGGCAACCTGTCAAACGTTTTTGTTTCAAACTGCCTCCGAATCCGTTCTTTTTTGTATTGTCTGACTTGTCCTTATGGCTCAGCTTCTTGTGCATTATCAGAACCTCTGGGTACATGGTCTTATACGGACAAAACGAACAAGCAAATGGAGTTAATGCAGGTCTGGGTTCTGCACTGGCAGGGATGGAGAGAGACACTTTTAAGGACAGATTTAATGGGGTCTCAGAGTTCTCGTCTTTCGTCTCCTCCCTTTCCACCTTCAGGTTGACAGGTAGGGGGCATTTCACAGCATTGTCAGTCGGGGAGTATGCAGACTTAACAATTAACTTCTCGTACTCAGCACTCTTCTGGACAAGCAGTTTGCTGAGGTTGTTATCTATGCTATCTAAACTGTCCTCTGGTGTTCCACTGGTGCATGATCGCGCTCCAGGAACCCAAAGTTTGGATCTACTTGGAGCAGGATTTTCACTGTCATTTCCGTGTTTTCCATCATTAGGAGAGGGCGCTAAAGGTGTAGGTCTGCTGGGAATGTCCACATAAGCTCTGTCCTTGTGACGCCGATCCAGGTGATACTTCAGTGAAGTCTTCTGGGCTGCAGCGTAGTCGCAGTAAGCACACTTGAACGGTTTTTCACCTGAAACAGACAGACAATTAAGTATAAAGACAGTTTCAAATATGAGCTACAGTCAGACCTGTTGCATACAACTGAGTTAATGGACGCAATCTCATACAAATTAAATGTGCTGAATATACCTGTGTGAGTCCTCAGGTGAACTGTGAGGTAATAGCTTGATCGAAATGATTTGCCACAGTAGCTGCATTCTTTTGATCTGACCTTTGATCGATCAAAACCATCTTCACCTTTGAAAACAGACAAGTGCATGAATACATAGAAAGAAAAAGGACCAAAAATAAACAATATTAGATATAAACAGTTTTCTGAAGTGTTCCTGAGCCCATGTAGTAACATCCTTTATACAATCAGGTGTTCACAAAGTGGTGAACCTCGCTCCATCCTCACTTGTGATCCTCACTTTACAGAATGCCCCTTTCATACCCAATCATGATACTATCAGCTGTTACCAATCAACCTGTTTACCTGTGGAATGTTCCAAACAGGGGTTTTTGGAGCGTTCCACAACTTTCCCAGTCTTTAGTTGCCCCTGTCACAACTTGTGTTGTTGCATCCAATTCAGAATAAGCAGAAATTTACAAAAATCAATGAAGCTGATGAGTCCAAACATTAAATTTGTCTTTGTGCTGTTTTCAGTTGAGCACATGTCAAAAATGATTAGCAGGTTATCACATTCTGTTTTATTTATGTTTAATACAGCATCCCAACTTTTTTAGTATCTGGGTTGTAAAATCATAAACACCATGTGTAATGATCCCTCCCATCAGCAGAGGGAGCCCTTGGTAACACGGTTCTTTGTGTCAGACAACTCCTAAATCACAATTAAGACAAAAAGAGTGTAGTGTGAGTGTGTAATGAGCTCCTACAGTTACCTGGAACCAGGTTTTCTGTCAGTGCTGCTTCCTCGAAGCCCTCCTCAGAGCCCTCCTCTGCCTGCTCCAGTGAGCCTCCTCTTGACATCTTCCCATCAACAGAAGTCGGACTCTCTTCGCCCCCTCTCTCTCGTTTGTGGACCCTTGAGTGGAGAACTAACTGGTGGTATGTTCGGAAGGTTCTCTGACATTCCTCACATTTGGTTGGCCTTTCTTTGTCCTTATCTTTTTGCATTAGAGACCTCCGCTGTGGTTCAGAGTTTCCTCCTACTCTCTGCTGCTGAGACCAGAGCGCTCTCCCATGGACCTCTTTCGTAGCTTTGTCTCCTTGTCCCTCAGGCCAAATATTACTTGACTCCTCCTTATCAGAGCCGCATTCTTCATTGTCTGTGCTGGCTTCCTGGCCAATATCTTTACTAGTATTTGGACCAACCGCTATCTTGCCCTTTGTAGCAAGTTGCCAGGCCTGATATGTGTTGAAGGGATCTAGCTGGGGAATCCATTTTGATGACCTCTCGTGTTGCAAACTATTTCCTGTCGACCGAGGCAGAAGTTGTAGACTGTGAAGAAATGCTTGTTTGGTAACAGATTCAGTAGTGCAATCCATGTTCTCCTTGTCTTTATCTTTGCCAGGCTCCACCTCTCGATTATGTACTCTACTATGCTCAACCAAGCAGTCATGGTCAGGGAAGAAAAACCCACAAACCATGCACATTTTGTAAACTGTGACTACAGGCTCTGGAACAGGGTCTTGGACGACGCCGTTGACTGTGACCGGGGTCTCCTGGTCTTGCTGGGCCTTGCTCTTTGCTCCTGGTTTGACATGCATCTTCATGTGATTTTTGAGGAACCACGGCTCTCTAAATCGCCGTCCGCACACACTGCAGCAGTAAGTAAAGTAGTCCTTGTGCTTCCTCATGTGGGTCTCCAGCTCACTGGCATCTTGTGAAACCTGACCACACACTATACAGCTGTGAACCTCCTCTTTTTCAGCAGGGAGGCTGCTCGATTTAGGCCGGGGTCTCTCTCCTGGGATCCTGAATTCTGCTTCGACTCGAAGCACAGCTGGCTCAAAGAAAGTGGTGGGGTGCTGTGTTAACACGTGGGGTCCTAGCTCATCCTGATGAATGAAAGTCTGATCACAGAACATACAAGATAATGGCACACTTCCTCCAGATTGCAACACAGCCTTTTCTGAGTAGGTGGCGTGTGGTGTCATGCTCGAGCCAGGCCCTGGGATGCTTGCATTATTACTAACAACAATATCTTGAGCAAGTCCATCTGGGCTCTCCACACACGGCAGCAAGGAGTGAGTTGGCATTGTCCTCTGCTGTGCACACTGTCCAGATTATTAGGGACCTGTAAACAATGGGGAGAGTGTCTTTAGGCAGTGCTTAATATCAACACAGAATTAGCTAGATACCACCTACCTAAAGATAAAATCAGTTTAAAATACACCACATGGAGAGAACTGCCTCCCGTTATAGTGAAACAGGAAATGCATCTTTTTAGCAATCAACTGAACAGCCAACTCATTTCCTCTGGCCACTGATAAAAGACGTATACCTCAGTGTGTATATTCATCTCAGTTTGTGAGCCTTCAGCTACAGATTTTGATACTTGACATCACACTAACTAAAAAGTGTTAATATTAATGTGTGGGTTCATAATTCTGTCGTTCCAGCTCACATTTAAATGTGTCGCTTAAGCTAATTTCGAAACCACCTTGTTTCAGAATGAGAGTAAATGATAAGTCACTATTCAGTATTACACAAGATACTGAGGTTGAATAAAAAATGTATTCAAATACCACTACATTAAACCATTAAAATAACATTTAGCATAAAAAACAGCTTTAACTTCTCATTTTACAACTGTGTTTCTTGATCACACCCAAAAATCAGAACTGAAAAATGTGATGTGGACAAAGTTTGATTATCATCTAACAGCAGAGATATAAAAACTCGCTTTTGGTTTTCTAGCCTACAATCCTTGGCTGCCTTGCTGACTCACACAGTGCAGGTTTACAATGGTATGCTCCAGGTGTGTGTTGTGTTTTCCTTTAGCTTTGTGACCACTGGGACTACCTCCTTGTGGTTTTGCCATAGCTCTTTCAGCAGGTATAATGGACTGCTTACACAAAGAGAAAAGAAGTTTAAGAAACTGATCACACTCTTAGTGATCACAAGAGTGGAGTGACTCGACCAGCAGGTTCAAAATAGGGCTGCAAATAACTAACTAATTATTTTCATTGTCAATTAATTTGTGGATTATTTCTCAATTAGTTGTTTTGGCTGTAAAATGTCAGAAAATGGTGAAAAGATTCAATCAAAGCCCAATATGGCCTTCTCAAATGTCTTAATGTGCATGCAACCAAAAGGTATTCAGTTCACTCTCACGGAGGAGTAAAGAATGAGAAAATATTCACATTTAAGAAGCTGGAATCGGCTTTTCCACCCCCTTAAAAACTTTCTCAAACTGATTAACCAATTAACAAAACAGAATCGTTTAATAACTAATCGATTAAGCTCTGGATCAAAGGCTCTTTGACAACAGCAAACAGCAGCCCACTGTAACATCTCATCTGCATAAGTTTTTGTTTTTTTAATTCCACCTGATCAATCGACATTACGTCATCAACGTGGTGTTAGGACTAGTCGATGTAGCTACTTGATAAAGGGGGATATCGAAACTGTAAATTGCTGGTAATTTTCCAATGAATCACCCCCATTCTGATCAAAAATGCAACTCTGTGTTGTGATCATAACCTATCGAGTTTACTCCGCATTGTTCAGCCTGCCATGATGACTTTACCTGGCTGAACTTTTTGTTAATCCAGGTGAGCCCAGGCAACTGTGGGCTGGGTGAATTTCCACCCGCACGCTTTGCGCGAGGCGACGTTGACGTTAGCCGCCTCGTTATTCGCCTGAGCCGGGCTCGTTCGAGCCCTCCGCGTTGCCATTAAAGATGCTCCGAAGACGCAGTTTACAGCACAAATTCACCCAACGTCAACTTCACGGCGGTGGCCAGTGAACGGGGAGGCTATTACACCTCTATGTGTGCATAATAAGCCCAGCGAGGGGGGAGTTAAGAGCACACGGATCGATTATCAGTCGCGTTAACGTTATTGCTGCCGCTTGCTTCAAATCACAAGAAGCTGAATTTGGCTAACTCGACAACAAACACGATAAAGTTGCTTTCGTGCCACCACACCGCTGCGAATACAAGAAAAAAAAAACCAAAAACTCACCATACCATGTGTACTTACGTTGCTGCTTACTGATTTGTGTTTGTTCGGAAAACTTAACGATAAACAAACTTTAACGACACGCTAGCGGGGTCGTTCCCATCCCAGCGACACGGACGTTAGCAAACTTTAAGTTGCTACCTCGACTTCGACCCAACTGTAGAAACTCACCAAACAAATACCTACCAACCGTGAATTTCCGGCTTATTAATGACACAGACACTACGAGCGGCTGAATCCTGAGCAGCAGTGTGAGCCGCTTCTTCATTTCTCAGCGCTGGGGGGGCTGGTGGACAGCTCACCTACTCGATTGTCTGAACGTGAATCATATTTGTTCTACTTAGCGAGTCCTCGCCGTGCAGCTGTTGAGCGTCCGAGGGCGCGCGCGCTCCCCCGCTCCGCCGCCGAGAGGGAAGATGGAGCGCGCGTGCACGGCAACCTCAAAAAGCCCGTGGGGGCCGGTCACGTGGTCGCGCGAATAACAGAAAGGGATTAGAGCGCATACTCTTCACGAGTGCGCGTCAATAAAAGCTTTATCTGGCTAATATGCTTTTTTTTTAAGACACCATGCTAAGTCCTAACTAGCCTACTTAGCAGCTGCTCGGACAGGTATGACCGTCTTGGGCATTTAATCGCTGTCATGTGGGCTTGATTTTTTTAAGTCACCAAGGTTACAATTCCATGGTTCCTATAGTGAAGGTGATGTGAAGTTTTCTTGCTGACTTCCAGCCTGACTTCCTGTTAATAACGCGTCTAAAGCTACTTTAATATATATAAGCTGCCACGGCCCCCGCGCTGATGGAGGGGGGGTGGGGGGGCAACAGACTGCATTGCGTTTGATATGTAATGCGGCCCTTCTTCCACGCTCTCACGTCACGCATCAGCCACCATGTGGATGTGGGGGAGGGGTGCTGCAAACTTTTCACAGTAAGGTGAGGGTTTTTTTTTTTTTTTTTTTGCAGAAGCAGTTCGGTTGACTCATGAGAAATTTCAGCTTCCTCCTGTTTCACGTAATGAAACGTGGTCAGATTTATGCCCAATTCGATTTGCTGTCACCTAAACATAAAGCCTTCATGCAAATGTGTGTGTGGAGGCTTTTTGTAGGAACTGTAGAAGAAAAAACTTACTATACTATATCTCAATATAGTATAGTAACTCAATACTATATCACAATAATTATTATGATAATACTACATTATGACAGAGATCAAGTCACTATTGGGTTGCATAGACACAAAAACCCGACCGGAATAACAGATGAACACCATCACCTACAGTAGCACCCACTGGCTAATGTGAAGTTAAACAACAACCCCTCCTCCACCCTTCAACCCTTCCAAAGAAACACCAGGCACTGATGGTTGCTTAAAGCCATGCATCACACTATCAGTGAAGATATTCAGCAGACTTCAGTGTGCACTGTATTGACACACACACACACAACACACACATACACTCATCCCGAGTGGCAGCAATGTCTCGGAGAAAAAAGAAAAACTTTACCAGTCACCACTGCCAGCCGAGGAACAGCAAACAAAGACTGGATTTTGCCATCACATTTGGTTTCTGCCTTATCCTCCCTCTTGTACGTTCTATTAAACCGGTTGATATTATAGAAATAGTTGTTGTTGTTGTTAGCAAACAGGTCAGATAAATGCGGAGAATGCAATGCTCAGTCTGCATTTTTGCCCAGCAGACTTCATCAAAGTGGCTCTCTGCTGTACTGAAACTGATCATTCTGTATGTGTCAAATGCAAATGACGAGATCATGTGCCTGTCACGTGTTAGACAGAGCAGCTAATGTTGTACACATACTGAAAGCATTTTTTCATGTTTGTTTTATCTGATTAAATCTTGTCAAACTCTGGGTTAAAGAGGCCGCATGTTCTCCAAGCACCTACGGGGCAAATTAAAATGTCCTTTGTGTGTTTTGCATTAGTAAGACTCAATCACTCGCATGTGCCGCCCTAAATTAAACCATTTTTGCACCCCCTGCAACACTCTGATTCAGTTTTTGGTATTCTTGCCTCACCCCGAGATCCTGTTACACAAACAAGTCTAGTATGTTAATCAAAGGCACCACATGTGACACGTCGAGGCCTCCCGCTCATTTCCTATTGTTCTGTGACCACAAAGGCTCTGTGAAAGGCTATCAATCTGGAGAAGCAGTATGATGCCTCAGGATGGTGAAATTGCCAAGAGATGTCATGAAAAATGCGATCTGTGTAGTGGTGCAAGCAATCGGATCCTTTTACTTAAGTAAAAGCAGCAAAACTGCTTGCAAAGATACTCTCTTGCAAGTAAAAATACAAAAGTATTAAAAGGTAAATGCATTTAAAGTATTAAAGTAAATGTACTTGCATATAATTAGACTATTATTATTATTATTACTTATGCTTTAACATGATTGCAGTATCATAATCTATAAATTAATCATATGTTTCTACTGTAACTCCAGCTGTCACATGCATGTAATGGAGTAAAAATACCTCATAATTGTACTCAGTGAGTAAATGAGTAAATGTACTTAGCTACTTTCCATTATTGTCTATGTGGAGGTGGTAGTAGTTCAGATCTTTATTTCTAATGTCGATTCTACTGCAGTTACTTCATTAACATTCGTGCTCTGTGGTGGTAATGACAGCAACAAGTGGACAAACATTGCTTACTTTTAACTAAACTAATTTAATTAAATGTTGTCCTATTGTTTGACTTTATGCAAATGTAATTCTTCCTTCCAACATCCTGCAAACTCATTGTCTCCGATTCTTTCCAAAAGAAGCGTACATGTATGCATTCAGTAAATTCTAATTAAAGATAAAGTAGCATCTCTGAAAAACCGAATGCTTCGCTGAATAATGATGTATTCAGGAGACAGACGCCCTGATAGGAGCTGGATCAGCGAATGGGGAAAGGCTGCGGTGGCTTCTTTTTGTCTTGACGTGTCAGGAGCAGCTGACTGCATTGTTCTCCTGCAGATTCACAGCCTGGCTTCTTTCATAATCCCGGTGTCGCTCCTGAAAGACACTGATAATATATAATCTCCTTTCTCACCCCGAGCCCGTCGTGTTGATGCGGGTGCAAACAGCTGTTGTGATGCTGATCGTCAGAGAAATTTCATCAGTCAGCAAAAGAATTCCCTTCTTTTCTGCACATGTTTGAAATATTTTTGCTTTTGTCTGAGGACAAAATGAGAAAACGAAGACTTTCCTTTATTCTACAAAACCAAAATGGACGCAGTTACACACAAAAAGAAAAGAAAGAAAGAACATATTGTAAGAAGCCATTATTATTTAAACATAACTCTTTGATGCTTCTGTTATATAATCCTCCATGTATAATAGTGCTTGGATTAAACCAACAGTACCATTTAAATAGTGTATTTCTCTTATTATCATAACCAGGAGAAACTGAAGTGGGTTTAATGACGCTCCTGACCTTAATCTCCTGTCAGACGTAAACTACACAGTCTCAGAACATAGTCATGTAAATATCTCATGTTTGAAATTGGCAGATGAGGAGTACCACCCCCCTCTTTAGACAGACTTTAGACAGATTTCCTCTGCACACACAGCTAAAAAACAGTCTGTCATGACAGCAACACATCGTGTCTAAAGATGTGCATCCATGAGTCTGAGGTCGGCCGAAAATTTCAAGCATTTTGGATTCATACAAATCCATTTTGACTTATATCTAGTATTGTCACGTTCATATCTTGTTACTGGCACCACTGTTTCATGCTTTCCATGCATTTCTGCCTTGTATCTCCCCAGTTCAATTTGCAGTCTTTACTTGCAACAAACATTTCAGGAACCCAAACAAGTACAGAAAAAGAAATTGAAGCTTTTAATCTGCCTTAAACATATTTTAGTTTTGTGAAATATTTTTGCTCAGCACACAGCTGACCCTCTTGTCCTTCAGCTGAGCTTAAAACATGATCACATCACTGACTTGGGTTTCACATAAGTCATTTATAGGATTTCTGGCCTTTTGTCCGTCCAGCAGGATGTCACATTCCCCAGCAAACAACCCTAAAAACCCCCTGAGAGCATCTGCATCAGAAAGCCTCCCTAACACACATCTGCGGGACCTGCTGATTCACCCCTGACTGAAGTGAATGAGACTGTCCTGCAGAGGCGAGATCTGATGATTTATTATCAGATCAGAATTAGCGATCACCTTGAATTGTTTCTCCCGAACGTTTCCCCGCAGAACAGACCTGTTACTGCCGAGCGGTGCTGTGATGCACATTAGTGCTGACAGAAGGCCTCCTGTCAGGCCTCCCTGCCCACTGTTCCCTTGTTCCACCCCCTCTGAGCTCAGTGCATTCACACAGTCACATGCATTGTCCTGGGATGAACTGCAGCAACATGGTGGTCAAGCAGCTCTTGTGCAGTGTACAATCTTTTTGCACTACAACCGTTTTTACTTTAATAAACCAGTCAGTTCATTTTTGCCTGTGACTGTGCAGCAGGGCTTGACCAGCCCGCATGAAATGTGACCGCTTTCATGATCGTGCAGAAATGCCATCCCTTTAAAAGCTCCCAATTGTGGCATTTCTGCGTGTAGAGACATGCAGCTGCTATCTTCGCCTGCGCCTTCTCTTTTCCAGGACACCCGGGTGCATGAAAGGCTGAGTGAATTTCTTAATAAGAATGAAAGTGAAGACATCAGGAACTGGTGGCGAGGTTCAGTTAAATTAAAAGTTTCTCATTTTAAGATCAAGTGCATGATTTTATGTTTGGTAATGAACATGAGCTCTTCGCGCGGTATTGTTGGCAAAAAACGTCACACTGCATCTTAATTTGAAAAAATCCTCAAAGGGAAAGGACAGACAATGGACCAGCGCAGGAACCACCTCACTTTTTCTCCTTCAGTGCCACGGCAATTACTTTGATGCACAATTTAAAATGATCACACCTATTACAGAGGGTAACGCACAAGGAGTGTGTCTCATTGATAACAAAGGAGCAGTATGAGTTATGCCTGCAGGGGCCGCGACTCATCACTTAATGGTGGGTGAATGGTGGGTCTCAGACATTACTATCTAAAACACATCCTTCCAAAGACTTCACACTCTGCTATCCATCACAGAAATTACATCATAAAAGGTAAAAGAAGATTTGAGGGCTTCCTTTACCTGAAATATGCAATTCCTTAGATCTTGTTCTACATCTTTTATCTCTAAGGTGTCTCACAGACTCTAAAAAATGCATGAATTAGTATTCAATAGCGATGTCCCGCAGTCATCCCTCTGTCAGTCACAGTTACAAACGACGGCCCGTGCTGCGGTCGCTTTTCTTCTCTGCGACCACGTCTGTCAGATAGCTGTCACTTGTCCGTCAGCGGCACAAATAAACACAAAGGAGTCAATGGAGGAGTACGGGAGGAGTCACAGGATTTGCCTCTGCACCCAACATAGCAAGGTGTGACTCATGTGTCACACCTACGTTACAGCCGCTGGCTCACAAATGATCTTTAAGTTGTGCACATTAAAATGATTTGGATGTAGGAATGTCACGAATGTCGTCCTCATGGCTGTTTATATCTGGATATAATGCCTTACTAGAGCCATGACTCATACTCATACTACTCTGTGTGTACTTTATTGTATATATCTACCCCTTCTGTATATACTGGTATGCACATTACTGCACTTAAACCTCTAGTTAGATGCCAAACTGCATCTCTTTGTCTCAGTACTTGTGCTCTATGTTCTGCTAAATGAATCTGATCTAATCTAATTATATTTAGTTTTTGTCAAACTTGCTGAGTCACATATTTCTGCAGTCGTTGCAGCACCCAGTTATTCTTGATTTCTCAGCGCCACTGTAGTTCACGCTGATGGAGAACAAACAAATAGTGAACATGTTTATTGTCTTCAAGATTGCTGAAGTTACACATACATGCATACGTACATATAGGCAAACAAAAGCATGATATTAATTGCACACATGCCAAACAGAAATGACTAACATCACAAGACTTGGATTAGATTGCACGACACGAAGTGGTGCAATCAAATTAAAAGCTAATCAAGTGTGATTTATGACTATTGCAAAACGCACCACAAGGACACATTTGCACACTGACGCCATTTTTCCACCTCAGATGCGTTTGTTATCATGAACTCTTACAATCAGCTCCCCACAGAACAGTAAAGATTGTGATTTTCCCATATGGCCCAATACATGAGTGTTATGTGCTTTAGTCTACATATAGCTTACATAAAGTTAAAATATCTGTAAGTGCCGTTTGTTACATGAACATGCTCCTCTTTTCAGCTTCAGCTATCAGTTAGCCTGCATTGCCACAACTGCATGATTTCTCTGGTGTGAACTGTAAAAATAGAAACTGTATGTTTATGTTTGTAAATGCATTTGACGAATGATGATGCTTAAAGCGAAGCAAGCTACTGTCTATTGCATAAGCCCAGTACGTCAGGCTGCAGGAACAGAGTGAAGTCACATTAAATGTCTGTAGAAAAGTTTTCACACTCACATTGCTGTACTTGTCAAGACATTTATATGACCAAATATATATATATATTAAATATATATATCTCAACAACCTCCTTTGACCATTTCAAAGCACAACTCATTCATCTACCTGCCCCACTGTTCATCTTTCTCGCCGCTGCTCACTTGCTTTTATCCTCCCACTCACTTTTCCTGTGCTATCGCAACTTCGAAACAGGAACAAAAACCAAAAAAATGGAGTTTAAGTAATTCAATGGGGGTTGAAAGGGAGATGAGAGAGAGGGAGGGAGATAGAGGCTGAGTAAGAGAGAGGGGGTCTGTACAGCAGGGAAACTTTAGTGCTGGTTTTGGTTTCATTTGGCCTTCTCGGCTGCTGGAGCAACAGTGACCGGCTCTGTCTGGACTCCGGCGTCTGTAGAGTTACGTTTCTGACCCTGAAATTTAAAGAGAGAAAAACTTAAATGTTTGTTCTTTACAGTTTTGTCTTTCAAGATCTGCGACAATCTTATCTAACCCATTAGATATTTATCTCCTAAAAGTTCTTGATGCTGGTTGTGGGCAGCAGTTTCCCAACTTCCTCCAGATTTTCTCACTTGTATCATATCAGTAAACTGCATGGAACGTGTCCTCTGATTCAGATTTATTAACTGTAAGTTATTTAAACCAAACCGTGCAAAACAACCCGCAGCATGTGTAAGATAATGTGCACTGCACTGTGAAACAGGGGCCACACTGTGGCAGCTGAGCAGCTGCTGCCATCTAGTGGAGATGAAGCTACACCTGCGTCCTGCAGCAGAGCCTTTCAAAACTCTCCTCACCAGAATTTTAAAGAACATCTGGATGGAGTTCCTCTTCTCCAGTTTCCTGGGCACGCTGGCTGCATCATCTCCAGCTTGGGAGGCCGCTGAAGCTGGCTTGCTATCTACAGCCGCCTCTGACGACTTGGCTGCCGCTTTCGGTTCCTCCTTGGCTTTAGCCGTCTGTGCTGCCTCTGCTGCTGCAGCTGGGGCAGGGGTGGCCTTCTTGGGATCAGCAGCCTGAAAGCGTCGCGGTGCATCATGAAAGACTGAATTACTCGGACAGCCGCCGTGGATCCAGTGTCTTATATAACATCTTAAGTGCTCTGCTCATTAAGCACAAATGGACTTTGAGGTGACATCAGATGTAACATTTGAAGCGACATTAAGATGCACCGGTTGTTAGACTCCAGTGTGACTGCAACAGTATGAGAGGTGGTTATAGAAGCACCGTTATGACTTTCAAACTTAATAACAGATACACAAAATGCAAAATACAGAAAGCTGTTTGAGAGCAGGTTTTAATACCAGATGTAACTGATGAAATTAATAATGCGTCTATTCTCGAGGGGGAGTTTGTCTGTATTTACCACTCCAGCTGTTCTCCTGAGGAGCCGAACTCCACTTGTGGAGGCTGCCTGGACTTTTGTTGTCATGTGGTCTAACAGTACCTCAAATTCACAGTAATCTGTTACCTTCTGTTTAGTAATTCCACCACAATTCACACGATTCTCAGATATTTGAAAGTCTTATGTGAATAGATCCTTACTTTAGGCTTGAACAAAGACAGGAAGGGCGACTTTGAGGCGGTTTTCTTCTCTTCTTGAACAGGTGGTGCTGGTTCTGTCTTTGGAGCGGCCTCCAAGGTTCCGGTTTTTGAGGGATCCACCTTCTTTTAAAAAAAGCAGAGAAGAAAATACGCGGCATGAGCTATTTACGAATTAAAATGCATGGCCATCATCGAGGCTGACAGGGTGTGGGCAGGAGCTGCCACCTGTGAAGTGAAGGAAGGGGGAAAAAAGGGGCAGAAAAATCTGATAAGAACCGGTCCCTGTAAGAATAAAGAAGCCCACACCGCCATGCACAAAAGTAGAGAATGTTATTGGCTGCAAAAGAAAGAAGACAGAAAATAGGAAAAGGAGCATTTCTCCACTGAAGATGAGAGTGAACTCTTTCAGAGGAGTAATTCGACACCTTGGGAAATATACTGATTTACTCTCTTGCCAAGAGATGAGAGGACTGGTACAGTTTCATAGCTGTTAGAGATGATGCAGGAAATGGTTAACTTAGCATAAAGGATGGATACAACTAGCCTGGCTCTTTCCAAAGGTAATGAAATCTTACATGTTATATCTCATTTGTTCAATCCAAAGACAATGCGATGACGTGTTAATTAGTGAGCTTTAGAGGGGCTAGTAGGAGGATTTTATTACCTTCAGACAGAGCCAGGCCAGCTGTTTCCAGTATTTATGTTAAGCTAACTAGCTTCTTGCTGTTGCCTCATAAGGACCAGTGTGTAAATCCTGCACTCTAGTCCTTTAACAGACAGATATGAGAGCGGTATCAATTTTCTAATCTACTGTAAATATGTACTGTAACTAGGCGTATTTCCCAACAAGTCAAACTCCTTTAATTTACCTCAGCTTCTACCACTGGCTCTGCCTTTTCCACCACCTGCAGGGAAGGAAAAACTATTTTTTCCCATCATTTTAAATGCTGAATAAAAAGCAATGAAATGTGGGCTTACTCATTTAACATGATGGAAGTTTACAGCAAACATATATTGGTGATACAGTGTGAATTAAATAATCAAAACATGGGAAAAAAATGTTTTTTTAAGATGCAAATGCCACATTGCATGTGTGTTAACTGACATGAATGAAAGATTATATTTGGTTCGGTATAATAATTGGTACATCTGGTACAGCATCATGTCAGAGGCACCTGTAGAGTAAAGGAAATCAAGAATTAATATTCCCAAGCGCTTCCTGCTGATTTACCTGGCCTTCTACAACTAGCTGTGCCACGTCCTCTGCTGTCTCATAAGGTTCATTATTTTCTCTCTGTGCAGATGCAAATGAGTCAGAACATGTGAAATAAACCTATGCGATGTAGAGAGTGGAGATGTGACACAATCAAAGGAAGAAGAGTTTTCCACTCCCTGGAAAAGACAAAACCCCACAAGTTAGAGCTGTCCCGTGATTTACCTGGACTTCTACAACTGGCTTTGGCACCTCCGCTGGTGTCTCCTGCAGAGCAAAACTACTTTGTTATTCTGAAGAGATGCACAGTGAGATGGACATGTCTGTTATGAGCATCCTCAGAATACATTAATATAACATCAGCCTGCATACAACTGAGAATACTGAGCACATTCTCCAGTTTACCTGCACTTCTACAACTGGTTGTACCTCTACTTCTACTGCTGGCTGTGGTGCCTCCTTGATTGTCTGCAGGACAGTGAAGGAATTTTTGTTGTTAGTTAAAAGCCAGCAAGACAGACAGAAAAGTCCTCAAAAACAGAGGAAAAGGTTAGCATGGTAATGAGTGCTGACTAATATGAGCTGGATAAAGGGATAGCTTGACATTTGTCTTGGGGAGAGTTAGATGAGAAGATCAATAGCATTGAGCAAAAGTTCCGGAGGTGATTAGCTTAGCTTAGCATAAAGACTGGAAGCAGGGGGAACAGCTAGCCTGGTGTTAATTGCCAGACGTAGGGGTGGTGATACTGTAGGTATATTTGTATGTTATGAACAGAACCAGGCTTGCTGTTTTGCCCTCGTCTTTATGCTAAGCTAAGCTAATTGTCTCCTGGCTCTAGCTTCATAGCACACACACACAAGACTGGCAAGGTATAAAAAATGTGTATTTCCCAGAATAGGGTGACCAGATGTCCCGGTTTTTCCAGGATCGTCCCGGTTTCAAGATGTGTGTCCCGAATCCTGACAAACATCTATAAAACACTAAAAAGTCCTGGTTTTCACCACACTTAAAATAATAATGAGAATATGATACATGTTTTTAGTGCTCACATAGATGTTTATCGTGTTATGTCCCACTCGTTATCAGCATGCTAATGATTAGCTGCCAGAGAAAGTTCGTCTTTGCTAAAGGAGGCTCCAGGAGGCTCACTCCTTCCTACATAAAGTCCAGGGCAATGAAAATGCTGCATTCATGCCATCGCTGGTGTTGAAAGCATGCAACAACCTCCAGGGCTGAGAATTTAAGCCAATGTGAGTGCAGTTCCTCAAATGACCACACGAGGCTGGCTCCGAAAGTGGGTCAATTCCCATAGACCCCCATATTAAAATGCACAACTTCACAGCAGAAACACAGCCTGGTGCAAATCAGTTTTGTTCTTTATAGCTAATTTCCCCGTTCGTGACAACTGTAGGAAGGTGAATTTTTATATGGTTCACTCGTTTAAAACATTTTAAGGCTTAAGATTATGCATAATTATGGTCATGCCCGCTTTGAGTGAAAGCTAGCTGCTGGGTTTCAGCTAACAGGCTTCATTAAGCCCACCTCAGCTCCACCCACTCTCCACCTCATTGCCCATTTTTGGATTAGCTGGGAGTTTGGTGGAGTCAGACGCTGCCAAGATGGCGACAGCTGCAGCCACCGTCACTGAGCTTCACATTGAGTCTTTCAATCCTTTCACGGAGACTACGTCCATGTTTTACACAGTCTATGGTTGAAAAACGTGCTCGGTAGTTGAAGTGCTGAATTAACAGTCCCCCGTCCTAATGACAATGCCTGTTGTGTGTGCATGAGTGCATACATGAACGTGCAGAAAGCATTTAGGGGTTTTTGATTAAATGAGTCACGAAAGCAATTATGTATCATGGAAATATGGACTGCGGTAGAAACAGTGGTGCTTTTCCAGGGAACCCCTTTAAAAGCCAAAGTCTGACTATTATTGCTTGTCTAACTGAGGAGTCACATTTTTTAAAGAGTACTACAAAAACCTGATTCTGAACCGTGTGAATTAAGCCTCACACAGTGCTGCAGGTTCCACTTCGGAAACAGCAAATTGTGCAGTTTCTGCCACCTCCAGACAAAGCAGCTCTTGTTCAGTTAGTAACAGGATGAGGGACGGTCGGTCTGAGAATATGATAATCTACTGTACCACTGCTGCAGCTTTGGCCGGGGCACTGGCTCCACTTGCTGAAGCGCCCTTGCCTTTGGATGCCTTGACACCTAGCAGTGCCTCAAATTCACATACAGTACGTTTCACAGTACGTTATATAATCTGACACACTTTGGAACATGCACTCACTGAAAGACTACATGAATAACCATCCCTGAAAATAATTATCTCATCTTGCAATCTCCGGCTCCCTCTTTAGTTACCTTTGGACGGAAGAACTTGCTCAGAGTATCTTTGGCTGATTTTCCTTTTGAGGACTCGGGTTCCTTGGCAGCAGCTTTTGGTTCTTCTTTTGGTGTGGGTTTTGCAGGTTTGGCAGCTGGCTCTCCTTTCATTTCCATTTTCGGTGGCTCTGGAGGAGGTGGCGGCGGGATAGACATTCCTTTGGGTGCCGCAGGCGGCTCACATACTTGTGCAACCTATTCAAAAGAGCTTGTGTTAAAATAATGCGTTGCTATGGAAAACCAGAGGAAACTGTCCACACTGTCTTCTTCAACAGCAAATACATTTTAAGACACTCAATGACAATATGAGGTGAGGTATGATAACACCAAGGGAACATAAACTATTAAAATGGAATTAGTTTGTGAAATTCAACATTAGCATTGAATGGTATTTCGAAAGTTAACTGAACAGGAAGTGCAAGACGTGTTGTACAAATTAAAAGACTTTATGGGCAATGTGCTCACAGTAGTGGTTGCCGCTGGTTGGCTCTCCTTCTGGGACTATTTGGCAACAGAAAAAGGAAGCAGTTAGAGAAATAAAGTTAAACTGAAGCAAACAAATGACTGCAAAAAACTTGAGTGCATGTCCTATAAATGCTTTGGAGAAACGCTGTAACACGCTGTAAAAAGTATTGCATTGAAAATGTCACTGTAGTAAAAGTATGTAAGTATAATCAGAAAAATGTTCTTAAAGTATTTATAGTAAAAGTACTCAATCCAGTTATACTATTATGTTTGATTTCATTAGATTATTCTTACTCATGCAGCATTTTACTGTTTATTACAGTAATTATTTTCCTTATGAATCAATCTCCTGATTATTTTCTTCAGTGACAGATTTAATTGTTTGGTTTGTAAAATGTCAGAAAATAGTGAAACTTTCACAACGTTTGTCCAACTAATAGTCCAAAACTGAAACTCATAAAAAAATACAATTATTAAAATAATTATGAGGAGAAGCAGCAAAGCATGAAAATAATAAGTTATTTTATCTGCTGTACTTGTACATGTTGGTACAGTTGTTTAATTTATCATGAAGCACATTTTATAATTGAATTTAATAATTTGTTAAGTAATAGGCTGTCAAATAACTTTAACTAGAGTTAAAAAGTACAATATTTCCCTCTGAAATGTCCTGGAGTAAGACTAGAAAGTAGAATGAGCAAGTAGCAAGTACAAATACCTTAGATTTGTACTTAAGTATGATGAGTAAATGTAGTGAGTTACATTCCACCACTGAACCGGTGACCCTGGACTTCAGTATGTAATAATTGCCTGGTGAAATAATCGTCCCCCTAACATTGCTGAGTTGTCTGATGCGACTGTACGCATAATAGAAAATCAAACAAGAGCATGAAAACCTTTAAAAAATAACCCCACAGTGATACTGTCACAGTCAGTTAATCTTCAGTTAAATATGATGTCATGCTTCATGGACATCTGTTCACCTGATCTTTTGTGGCATCGGGAGTAGCTGTTTCCTTTTTGGCTGTTTTAGTGGAAGTCACCTGCGCAACAAGGGAAGGAAAATTCACTTTTCTTCATCAAGAGGAAAAACAAAACGCCTGCCCCTCAGATGTTAAATGCATGATGTTATGTCACGTAGCTGGCAATGATGGGGCAGTGTAACACGATCAGAAGCTGATGTAACAGCAACAGAAAATGAATTATTTCGCTAAAACAGAAGCCTTTCATGAGTGCAGACATAGGCCTTTATGGTGAGCTATCGGTGGCACAGAGTGCACACTGAGGTCCCTGACAGAGCACATACAGTACATGCGCTGTCATTGTGACAGCCATTGTGCTCCGGAGATGGCGTAGGCCTGCCCTCGCTCTATCTTCACAAATCTCAACTTCCAACTGCACAGGCCTCCCTTGTGAGCTCACACTATGGGTTGAACAATAGGCCACCACATTCCCGCATGTTCAAAGACTTGATTAGCATGGAGCTAGGGCAATGGTAACTCTTTAAAACGGCATGAATCCAAAAGACAGCACGATGAAGAGGAAATACAATAGCTGCTTGTTGTAGGTTTTCCATCAGGCTCTGTCATAATGGCAGATTTAGGTTATGGATACCGTTACTGCCATAAAACTGCCTTTCTACGAGCCTCAACGTAGAATAAGAGTAATCACAAAAATCAAATTTAAACACAATATCTTTCATTTGTTCTGGCAAATTATCAAATGTCTTGGCTTCAGTGAGGCTTTGAGTAAAAATGAGAGCACATTAACTGGTTTCTGCCACTTTTAATTACAACAATTCTTCAATTAATTTTACCCAAGCAGCCTAATTTCACAAGAGGAGCGATTAGAAATATCAAGTGCACGTCGACCACATTTAGTTTCTCAAATTGTGTCACTTACTAGTGTTTTGAAGAAGTTCATAACTGGATTCTCTTCTGGGTTGCTGTCCTCTTGGTTTTCCACTGGTTGACTGTTTCCGTTGTCAGTTTCCGGAGCTTTTTCTTCCTCTGGCCTCGGGTCTGGAGTCGCAGTCTTGGTCTCCCTTAATGGTTCTGACTCTTGCTTTAGGTTAGCTGTCTCCTATACACCATCACAAAGAATTAGCCTTTGAGAAAAAGATGTTAGAGCAGCAGAGCTGATATGCAAGCAGCGAGTGTCTTAATCGCAGCATTGAGAGGGGAGCGCACAATTCCAACCATGCCTCTGCCTACTCGGGGCATTGTCAACAATCACCCTTTTATTAATGTGTGTGTCCCACCCCTCACTCATTGATATTCAACAATGTGTGAGAGTTATGCCCTGAGAAATGTCAGGAAACTCAAATACCTTGCTGTGTCCTGATGGTGGTTATCTTTAAACTGACCAACCCTCATTTTAAGATCATTTTAGTGAATCTGTTTGATTTTCATTCAGCGTGGCCTGATTAAAGTTTCATGTTCCTTTTTAAAGCAAGTCACTCCTATTCTCATCCTTTTCTAAAATAATGCACAATCCTGATTTCAAAAAAGTTGGGATGCTGTGTAAAATATAAATAACACAGAATGTGATAACTTGTATTTTTTCCACATACTCAATGGAGAACAGTCCAAAGACAATATATTTAATGTTTGAGCTCATCGGCTTCATTGATTGTTGTAAATATCTGCTTATTCTGAATTTGATGCAGCAACACATTTAAAACAAGTTGGGACAGGAGCAACTAAAGACTGGGGAAATAGTGGAATACTCCAAACACACCTGTTTGGATCATTCCACAGGTGAACAGGTTGACTGGTAACAGGTGATAGCATCATGATTGAAAGGCTCCGTGGTTCAGAGCGAGGATGGAGCGAGGTTCAACACTTTGTCAACACATGATTGGATAAGGGAGATTAATCAGGGTTGTATTATTTGCCACTAAACACTGACCATAAGAGTGCAAATAAATTATGACCAAAATCATGAATGACATCTTTCAAGCTCTTAAATTCAGTGTTTTCATTTTATTGGAAAATGTTTCAGTACTTTACAGTGTGATTATTGTGTTGATGATATATACAAGCACAGGCACTTTGAGTTATTAAAAACCACATCATTTTACAATCCAGCTTCTTACCAAATATCATTAAACACATGATATCCTAAAGAGGTAGACTAATATTTGTAGAAACAAAAACAATGTTCAGTCCTTCATAATTTATTGCTGTTCTTCCTTTGGAGTCACATCAATGGTAACAGTAATACTGTATCCCACTGAGGACATCTTTAAACCCTCAAGCCTAAATGCTGATTCTTCAACAGTTGATGTACAAGCTGACTGCAGCCTAACAAGGAAAGCTTCCATGTCTGTGGTTGTGACAGAGGTATCTACAATCATTTCTGCACTTTGTGTTGACTCTGTGTCTGGTGCTACCTCCTCACAAGTCACGAGATCACACTCAGTGGCAACATCTTCTGTAATGACTTCTGCTGCAGGGGTCTCAAGAACAGCCTCGACACACTCTGCTGGAGCCTCGTCTGAGGCGGCGATGTGAGAATCTTCGGGCTGCTCGTCAATGACGGCTAAAACATCCCCACAATCACCTGTTTCATGTGCTCTCTCATCTGGAACCTCGTCTTCAGTTGCCTCGAGGATTACAGTCGACACTTGTGTCTCAAGACTTCTCGCCATCTCCACAGCCTCCTCGGAGACGACGGGACTGGAATCGGTTGGTTCATCTGCAGCAACCACAGATGGGGCAATGTCCTCCTCAATGAGTTCCTCTTGGACTGAAAGACAAGGCTCAGGCTCTTCTAAGGTGTCCATCAGCGGCACATCTGCAGGTTTCTCTATGTTTTCAATCACCTCAAGCTTCTCTAAAACAGCTTCAACAACTGATTCAAGTGTGTTCTCCAACATCTCAGTGGTTTCATCTTCATCACATGGGTTTGGACTCTCTTCTACAGGTTCTTCAGAACTGGCATCCCCGGTGACTTGTCCTCCAGTAGATGACTCTTGAACAGTGGCGTCTTCCTCAACTCTTTCTGGCACTGCTTCACATTCATTTGACAAAGCCTCCATAGCTTCTTCATCCTCATCCTCAGCAGCTCTCTTGCTTGGCTCTTCTGGAATGGGAAGGTTTGCTTCCTGTTCTCCTGAAGGAAGCACAAAAGCTGTTGCAGAGATGACCTCTTCTTCCGCGGGGATGCCATTATCCATTGCTGGCTCAGGAGGACTGATGGGACGGAGTTCAAATTCAAGAGAGAGGGCATCAATTGCTGCATCTGGTATCACCTCAGCATCGTCTTCGACAGTTACAGGACTTGGTTCTGCTTCCTCAGCTCTTTCTGGTCCCATATCCTTGACTGCAACAGCATCATCAGCAGTGGCCTCTTCATGTGCAGATTCCATTTTAACAGGGACAGAAAGTTCTTCCGCAGACATGCCTTGGTTTGCAAGTACAGGATTCGGCTCCTCACACTCAGTTTCTATCACTGTAGTCACTGGCTCTTCGTCTAAGGGAGGAACAGCAGCGAGAACGGCCTCTACACAATCTGCCACCACTTTCGGAAGTCCGAAGAAGCTCTCCAATGGCACAGTTTCCTCAACACTGTTTTCTTCTGCAACCGCTTCTGGTGCCACATCAGCTATCAGATCTTCAGTAACCTCAGCACTCTCATTTGTGGTAATAACTTCAGGAATAGATTCAAGGTTGACTTCATCTTCAGGAGAATTTAAAGCCTCTTCAGGAAGTTCTTCAATGGTGGTAAGCTCGTTGGAAGGAACCTCCACAGTGATAAATTCTTCACTTATTCCCGGTGCATCCGTGACTGCAACGGCATCATCAGCGGTGACCTCTTCAAGGGCAGATTCCACCTTAACTAGAATTTCTGTCAAAAGAGGGACGGGCAGTTCTTCTGCAGGTACATGTTGGTTTTCAGGCGCAGCTTCTGGCTTCTCGCAAACAACCTCCAAGATTGTTTCCATCACCGTGTTCACTGGCTCTTCGTCTGGGGAGGAGACGCCATTTATTTCCTCGGCCTCAGGAGCGACAGCATTAGACTCAGGTTCAACGGTTTCAATCAGCTCTGCATCAGCCGGTATGTCTCTGGCTCCTTCACCATTGTCTTCAGTAATTGCTTCTTCTACATCTGGCTCTGGTGTGTTTGCAGCAGCAACTTCGGTGTCTTCAGAAACATCAGCAAAAACCACCTCAATACAATCTGCCACCACTTTCGGAAGGCTGGAAGAGATCTCCAATGGCACGGTTTCCTCAGCATTGTTTTCCTCCGCAACCGTTTCACCTTCAATAACGTCTTTGTTCGGGGTAGATTCTGATTCTGCAGCAGCTTCTGGCTCAGTTTCATTCACACTCTCCTCCTCAGGATCACAGTTTTTGATGTGGTTGACTTCAAAATTGTCGGTTACCTCCACCTGCTCCGCTCTGAACACTATATTCTCATACTCATTGTTCCCAATGATGACCCTTTCTTCAATGATCATCCCAGCCGTCTGGTTGTCAAAGGGTTCCTGATGTGCAGTCTCATCAGCAGTTTCCTCAGCTTCTCCGGTTCTTGCGGTCTCCATCGTGATCACCTCCTCCACTGGGCCCTCAGTCTTTGTGGTCGTATAATCATCATCGTCGTCTGCACCGGTTTGCGTTGAAATATCTGCTTCGGTTTTCCTGTCTGTTTGCGTTGACGTCTCAGCTTTTTGGTGCAGACATTCAAAGTCCTCTTTGTGCTCAGCGATGATCTTGGCGGCAGCTTCGTCTCCTCCTGACTCCTTGATCAGGAAAATCAACATTCATGTTTAGATTAAAACATGTTTCCAGGACACACATGACAACCACGCGCTCGATCACACAGTGGCTGATTCAGCAGAAAAATAAACATTGTAATGCAATATAATACACAGTCCTACAGTTAATACTTAGGTTTTAATAGGTGTTGAGACTGTGTTGCAGAGGTGCTGACAACTCTGTGTTAGTTATGCAGGCTGTAGCTTGTGGTGTTGTACTGGAATCTATTATCTTGTAGGTGTTTTCTGCTCCATATATGTAAAAATTATTATATTCGACATTATACATAAGTTATTATATTATATATTATCAAAACATATATCATTGTTTTCACTCACCGGCTGTGGATCAGCGGCAGGGAGACTTACATCCGTTCGATCTTCGTTTTCTTGAACACTCTTGACATCAGCTGGAGGTTCGGCCTTCTTTTTGAACATTTTGCCAAAAATGTGAACTTTCTCCTCTTTGTTTTTCTTGGCCTCGTCCTTCTGGATGGGGGCTTCCAGGGTTTCGGAAATAACCGGAGTATCAGCATGCTCACAGTCTGATTCGACCACCACAAAGTCAGGCTCAGTTGATTCTGTAAGGTTTGAAGAGTGGGTCCCTCCATTTTGCTGGACTGCAGTGTCACGATTAACTGGAAAAAAGAGAAAGAAAATCTGAATATAAGACTGAAATGTGCCATCACCAAACTGACAGACAACAAACTAGCATGAGACACAACGATGAATTGCCAGGTTTTCATTTATACTCATGTATAAAACATCTTAAATCAAGGCAATATGTGCTTGTTGTTTAATATATCAGACAGGTTTAATGTTAGAACTTCTTTAATGTCCTTAATTATCTTAATCAGATATTATAACTTACTCAGATTTGTCTACTGGCTCCCTTAATCCCTTAATGCTTGTAACTAGCATGAGCTAACGTAGTTGATGCATGATATCTACTTGTGCAATGCTCCATGAAGTACACACAGGCTAGTGAATGCGTGAAAATGATGCTATCTCCGGTTTCAACATTAGCACTTAAACAAACTTAACTAGACACCTACTACATGACCAACATGACTGCAGAGAAACAAACCATGACAGGTTAAATTGTTGCTTCTTGTGTCTGAGACTACGCCTATGGTTTACATTGGAAGAGTCGAGACATAGTCCAGCTGGGAGACAGTGTGTTTACAGAGCTTTATAGAGTCCAAAGGACTGTTCCAACATAGACATGTAAAGATCAGCTGGTTTTGTCTGTCAGACACTGATAAACTGTACTCCACCACAAAGAAACATACGATGAAACTAAATAAAGAACGGTGGTCAAAGCTCAGAGAGTCCAGACTTTAGTTAACATGATCATGTGTCGGCTCTCTGGTATTTATCCCCACAGGAATTCATGAAAAAAATCTCACTCACCTTCAATCTCCAGTCCACTCGACGTGATATTTACAGAGACGCCGTTCACTGATCCATTCTCATGCTTCTCCGGAATTTTCCGATTCTATAAGAGATAATGTATAAAATAGTATTTGTCTGTGTTGGCTCCAGAGTTCACAAGTGGGTTATATCTCGACAGAAATGTGGGTTTTGACTGCAAACAGACGCCTGAACAATCCAGAACTCCACGAAGCAAATAACAGCGACTTTTCTGTGTGCGTCTCATCACCGACTCAGACACTGCAGGTATAGATTCTACAGGTGTGACATGACAGGGTGCAGTTTGTTTCATTTTACCTGGGTTAGCTCTTTGTTCTTGGAGTGCTCGTTTCCCATTTTTCCCAGTTTTCGGGACCAACAGACACAAGCTTTTAGGCTCAGATTCAACTAAAAGAAATCAAATAGAAACAGAAACATTGTTGGGTTTTAATTACATTAAATTGACAAAGTTACTCTGCAGATAATGACTAACTTCTTTAAAGTATTATAAATCTCAACTTCAGCATCATTCAAACATCTTACCTCGTCACACCTCTGCAGGTCAAGCGAGTGATATCCTCCTGAATCAAAAATACAGAAAGTGTCAGAGACTGTGTCTGAGAGATGGGTCTGATGGTCCGGCCCAACTGCATGTACAAGCTGTTGTTGACAGGCTATTTTATGTGTGCTTTAAAATGGGTGGGGCTGTTTCTGAGTTATCAATTGGATTTCCTCCAGTGAAAAGCCTGCCATGCCCAGCAGTGCTGCCGCTCTTTAATAAAGGCGCATGATTAGCTCAGCGTAATCTTTCTTTGAAATCTCTGAACATGCCCGACGACATCAGAGCGAGATCACACTCAATCACACTGTGATAAGACAATGTGGCGCTCTTCTGTTGACAGACGTAGCTGGGAAGCACCAGGATGCGTGGAGGATGTTGGCGTGGCAAACTCCCACACTGTCAAAACAAAAATACGTATGTCTGCACTTAAAGCCATATTAACCTGGAAAAACTTGAAGCATTACATGACATTTATAGAGCTGACGCTTTTATCTGAAGCCACAAAATGTGTCAAAGCTCATTTTCATTGTGATTCTTTAAAAGATTGTACCCAGGAAGTGCACAATAGGGGGTACCAGCCAAGACATTCGCAAAAGGATAAATAAAGCACATGCACCAGACTAAAAATCTGTAAATTTAACCAATCAACCAACCAGCTCTGAGACCAGAAGAAACCAAAGCTGTGTAATGTCAACACAACTGTGTGGAGCAGACCTGAGCAGGACACCCATAAATTATCCATCTTCCAAACATCAAACCTGCAGAAAGTCATGCAAACTTCATCTCCAACAACAACCTTCTCAGACAAAATAAATATAACATTTAATGCTGTCTGTGGACCTGGATTAGACACGTGCTCAGACCAGAAACAACAGAAATTCCCAAAGTTACGTTGCACTTGATTCTCGAGGGTAAATGAAAGAGAGGAACCACTGAGAGGGAGCTAACACACCACCAGCATAGCTTAGGAACTATGAAGGCATCATGCTATTATAATGTTATAATGGGACTGTCAGATTCAGAGTTTATTGATAATAACAAAATTAAAAAAAAGTCTAGCTGATGCACCTTGAAATATGAACTTTTTTGAGTTGCAAAAAACAAACATCTGCTTTATCATCACATTTTATCAAGACACACAAAGAACTCTGTAATGAAATCATCTGTCGTTAAAGACTTCCACAGTCATGTTTGAATGTCTTTGAGGGCCTGTCAATGCAGGAATACAAACGTGCCTATCTGAGAGACGTTCAGGGATCAAAGACAAACTGACCTCACTTCATCATCTTTTATTATTCCCTTTAATTTGGTGCTTTTGTGTGTGAATGTGACCATACTGACAAAAGCTCATTAACGCTTACTTTCTTTTGTTCTTTGCAACCGCCAGGAATTCAAGCCTCTTTATGCAAATCAACCAAAGCACAAAGTATCTGAATGTGTTCAGAAACTTCAAATGTGCAGTATTTATTGAATTTATCATAACAAGGCTTGGAATCCATGAACACAATGTCCCAATTGTAGCCTATAGCCTGCACATTGAGGTGGGAGTTGGATTCCCCTGTTCGGATTGTGCACTTCTGACTTCATGCAAGGCCTGCAGCTGAGCGACCTCAAGCAAACTCTTTATGATGCACCAACGCATGGAAACCCACCGCTTTTATTACAACCCTTACAAACAGGCCGCTGACTTTAAGACCAGCTGGAAGAAATGACAATCAAGAGTTATTTAACTCAGGTCAAAACAATTAGATTTTTGAAGGCCCTGTCCACTTGTTAATACTGTGCAACAGTACTTAGCCACTTTATCTTTGATGTGGTACATGTGTATGTGTTCTGCAGTAAGCCTGCATTGGATTAATAGTGTTAGAGCTTTGCAGATGAATTCTGTAAATATTTGAACTTGGGTGCAGTACTGTTTGCTGTAGAAATATTTACGGAGCAGCAGATCCGGATTTATATAATAACTTGTTTGACATATTGTAAGCAAGTCTGCACATTTCTTGAGATATTTAATTAATCTGGCTTAATTTGCACTTATAGTGAAATTGATAAAATATGTTGGCTCAGTGTAGAAGTGAAGGGTCCAGTTAAGGGCCATGTTTGATGCCACATTTCATTACCTGGTTTGCTTTAAAAGCAGGTGAGTGATCGAGGAACCACCGGAATCTGATATGAAATGGTCAAAAGTGACAAAATTAAGCATTTTACAGTCGTCTTTCACTGTCTATGATTGCCGTCCCACTAGGTGGCGGTATAGTTATATTGCTGTGTTGAGTCCCGCTGTCTTTGTGCAGTCGAGGAAGCCAAGATGGCAGCCACCATGAAGGGACCTGTAGTAAGTTTAAATTAAAAGAAATTCGATTTGGTTTTTTGAGACACTCTGTTGCCGTTTCATCTGGAGTTGCAAATGAAATCAGCTGAGACGCTTGTGGAAACAAAACCCCACAATTACCGGCGTCTGTGATATTTATAATCTTGGTCACACCCTCGTGTAGCTTCAATGATAGCAGCTAGCTAACGTTAGCTAAAGTGAAGCATGAGCTAGCTAGCTAAGGCATTTAGCAGCGATTCTGTGGCAGAGAGTCTATCTGCCCAATGACGATAGTAGTGATAATTATGACAATTAACTAAACGAGAGCCGTGATCGTTAACAACGTGTGACATGACATTAATCACTCAAACAGTCGCCTCTAGCTTGCTAGCTAGCGTTAGCTAACTGGACCATTCATAGTTAATGAGCTAACAAGGTGTGCACTGCCCAGTTTAGCTTTAACTGATTTCCTCTTGTTTGCAGGCGGTTGAAGACGTGAACGTCACGTTTGAAGACCAGCTGAAGATCAATAAATTCGCCAGGAACACGAGTCGGATGACGGAGCTAAAAAAGGAAATCGAAGCAAAGAAAGTAAGCGCTGTGTGTTGTGAATACAGCCAAATCACAAATATCACATATACAGTCCGTCACCTTCGTGAGGATTGTTCTGCTTTTGTTTAACTGTTTTTTAAGAGATGTTGATTTCATCGTAATTTTGCAGGCTGAATTTTGTGGTGCGTTTGATTGTCATGTAGTATAAGGAGGTGTTTCTAATATTTAGTTACACCCACCTACTTTCACCTCTTAGTTGATCATGATACAGTTCCTTGGAGCCAGGAGATGACTGTA
This sequence comes from Chelmon rostratus, assembly GCF_017976325.1. Lineage (NCBI taxonomy): Eukaryota > Metazoa > Chordata > Actinopteri > Chaetodontiformes > Chaetodontidae > Chelmon > Chelmon rostratus. Next base: position 24,657,813 of record NC_055667.1, on the reverse strand, counting down.
TACTTGAATCAGCCCTTACTGATTCCACTGAAACTCCAGCTGCTTGATTGCTCTCATGCTGATTTGTTAATTGCCCCAATTGAGACTCTGTAATTGTCATTGTCTCCGTGCAGAAATCGCTGCAGAACTTACAGGATGCCAGCGATGACCTCATGATGTTGGACGACGACTCTCTATTGATCCCTTATCAAATTGGCGACGTCTTCGTCAGTCACACCCAGGAAGAAACACAAGAGATGCTGCAAAGTGCAAAGGTAGGTTTTCGTCATCCCTTTTCATACTCTTCAGACTTCCAATCACCTGTGAAAGACCCTCATTAATCCAGAGTCATCAAGGTAAAAGACTATGGAGGAGAATTTAACATATATTGGCAGATATAGAAGGTAATTTGATGAGCAGTTAGCCCTGTGGGAAAATACCTGCTTTGTTCTTATTAAAAAAAAAAGTTTACACTTATTGAAAACAACAAAATGTGAGATCACAAACTGTTTTCTGTCCCATCCTGACCAGGACAGTTTGTATATGTATTACTGACATGGAATGAAAAACGAAGCATTGCCTTGTTGTAAACATTTTAGTCTATTATTTTTTTAACAACAAGCTGTACTTGATAAACATGTAAATAATGCTCATTTCCTAACAGAGTTGGATTGAAAAAAAGGGCCAGACCAAAAGCTTTCCATGAAGTTAGTGAGCACATGAAACCTGATAGAAAACAGGGTTTGTGGCTCTCATTTATCAGTGAAACACACAGACCTGTTTGACTATCCTTTGAGCTTCCTGTCTTCAAAAATGGGATTTACTCACATTTTGAAAGCCTCTATGTTTGCCCCATTAGACTGTGTTTGAGATCAGTAAGTAGCTGCTGATTAGAAACATTATAATAACATCTCGGTTGTAAAACAAGTCATGTCTCAGTGTAAGTGAAGCCTTTAGCGTTATCAATAAATATTCATGTTTTGTTCTTGCAGCAGAATCGTGTTTAAATTAAATAAATTTGTCCCTGTCACATTTATTTTAAAGCAGAAGAAATGGATTCCATTAAAAATCAGTTTGTTCAGAAAAGAAGATTCTGAAAGTAAAGATTTCCACATGCTTCATGCGCCCGTTCAAACGCCATATTAAAATCTATGTGGCCTGCTTTGGCTTTGATAGAGGGAGCCGTCATAGTGGTCCAAAATAAGTTGGAAATAAAATGGTTAAAATGCACAAAAAACTCGACCTGTCCAAACTCGCCCATTGACAGATGTGGATGTAGTGTAGCTGATAATTGGTTTTGGTGCCAGGACAGATTCTGCTCCCTGCCCCTTCATTTAGACTCGCTGCTGTAAATCACAGAGGCCGTGAGTTGTTGTTGTTGCATTTACTTTTCCTGCAGGAAAACATGCTGCAGTGTGTTGAATGAAAACATGTAATAGATTTTGTAAATGTCAGCAACTGAAAAACACATTTTTTTTTCTCAGTACAATCAAATGCAATCAGTTCCAAAAATGTATTCATATTTGGAAATCGCGATTTTGACGAATAAAAGCATCACAAATGAGAAAATGTTTTTACACACTTTCTCAATTTTCATCTTCATGGATTGAATTACATATTTGTGCAGTTTTGTAATGAGTTCACAGCTCAGTACATATGCTTCCATGTCACGAATCCATCTTATTGTAGCATTTCTTCCATTGCCAGATAAAAAATAATAATCTCCCTCATCCTGGTGCTCAGTCCAAAAACCTGCCAGTGTAATTTATGCCAAGGACGCAGAACACTGTCGAAATTTAAATTTTATTACTTTAGGGAAGGTTTTGAGCCCAAATTGGCTCCATGTCAGATGCAGATGTAAATTTTTAAGGAGGCGTTCAGCAGCTGGAGGGGCGGTCAGTCATCCTGGCTCTGTCCACCAGCACCCCTGAAGCTCACTAATTCACATGTTCTATCTTATTTGTTTAATTATCCGAAAAACTAAATATAAAAAGATGCTTTTTCGACAGAGGGTTGTGTGCTGGACTATCTCTCCTCCAGATGTAATGACTTCATGGAGTCTCCATGGCAACTGGACTCCTGATGCCAGAGTGATGTCGAAGCGTATTTCACAAAATGTAGAACTCTTCCTTTAAATGAATGTGCATCGATAGTTGGTCAACATCAACAAAACAAACGGCGACACCACTCCCTCCGCCTGGCTCAGGCGGCTGTGTCAGCCCGCTTTGGTTAGCCAGATAGCATTTTGCCACAAAGGGGAGCTTGAGATCCTCCTTGGTGGCCCTTTGGGAGAAGAGCTGGGCAGAATCAGGCCTTCACAGCAGCTAAAGGATCCAGGATCTTCCTGTTTGTCCCTGTGTTTGCTGCCGTTTCATCACACAACAAAGCACCCAGCGATTGATTGTGCAGCAGAAGGCTCCACACACCGAATGACAAATATGTTGAACAGCTCACCTTAGACTCTTATAGTTGAGTGCAATTTTCTATACATGCTAATTTTACGTGTTTATTTCGTCCAGCAATCAGAATGTGCTGTGACTGAGTCAACTAGCAGGAGCAATGCATTAAAACCACTTTGTTGCTAGCCTTGTTGGGAAATCGTAGAGCTGTCATGTAATTGGAGTTTCCATGTTCTGTAATCAGGAAGCGCTGGAGCAGGAGGTCAGAGGCCTTGAGGAACGAGTGTCAGCGATACAGCAAACGTTGGGTGATCTGAAGATCCAGCTCTATGCCAAGTTTGGTGACAACATTAACCTGGAGGCAGAAGAAAGCTGAGCGGTGAAATGGACATTGACAGCTGCCCGACTGCCCTCTGGGTCGGATGGAATTTACTAAATGTCTCTTTGACACGTGTGTGCGCTGAGCTCTCTCTTCTTTAACGACTGAAATGTGAAAGTCTTGACCTTAATTCAGAGTTTTGTGGTGTTTCCACGTCGAGTCAGGTTGATTAAATTCGTCCCATCTGTTACTGATCCACGTGGTTTTTTTGTTTTTGAAAATGAAAACTCTCAGAAACGGAGCTGAGAAAGATGTTTAGAGGCTTGACAGATCTCAGACTGAGAGACTGAGACAAACAAGTCTGCTCTTTTGTTATGAAGCAGAATTGAAGTCAAACTGATAATCTGCTCAGACACGTTGAAGAAAGATTTCGGTCTGTATCAAGACACTGATTTTCAACAGCGGTGGAAGAAGAATTCAAATGCTTTACTTAAAAGCACCAATACCACAATGTAGAAATACTCCATTACAAATAAGAAATTCTACTCCCATAAAAATGTCTTTAAAGTCTCAACAGTACTTGTTCTGCAGAAAGAAACCACTCTTGATGTTATTATGTATTAATAAACTTGTCAATGTGAAGTGGAGCAACTTTTTATGACTTTACATTAATGCCACGCCGTGAGAATTTTAAACAATACAAGTATAAAAACAGACACTCGACGATTTTTTGATGAAACGTTAAAAAGAAAACAAAATCCTCAGCACATAAAATATGATTATTTCTGTATTTAACACCCTGCACAAAGTGCTGCTACAGTGTAATAATGTTAATAGTAATACACACTATCACTAACATGATTTTCCTACCTTTATATTGTTATTAACTGTAAATTTGTATTATTTCTAGCTTGAGGTATGATTCACAGAGATCATATCGTTTTAAACACTTTACACACAGGTGGGTGTTTTAGCCCAGAGGTTCCTAACCTAAGGGTCAGGCCCCTCCGAGGGGTCGCGAGATAAATCTGAGGGGTCATGAGATGATTAATGAGACAGGAAGTAAAAAATACAAAGTTCTGTTGCACAAATCCGTAGTTTTTTCTCCTTATGTTATTTGTGAAATATTGAATAATGTGACTTATTTCAGACACTAATTTCAAGAAGAAGAAGAAGATCACCTGTACCTGAAAGTGTGCAAACAAATCAGCAGTTCACTTCCTGCAGGTTTTCCCCACACAGCTCAGACTGTGACAGATTATCACCCAGTAAACAAAAAACCCCACAGGGCTGAGATAAAGTGATGATTGGAGGAGTCCGCACATCACAGGTGTCTTTAAAGGTAAACGGTGGGAAACCACTTCCTGTGCGCACGTTAGATGGGAAACGATCAGGACCTGGATCCTACACATAATGTTAATACATACAGCTCGTGAATGTTAGTGATTTATCAGCACGAGTAAAACATTAAAACACACATTAATGGAGAAAAAGATAAATAAAACGCTTTAAAATGAGTTTCAAATAAAACAACTGACAAAAAATAATTCTGAAAATGGTATAGCATAGAGGTAAATATAGGAAAACAACAACCAAGAAGTTTATTTAGACATTTATGTGTAGTAGCAATGTGATGCAAATGTCAGACACAAAGCAAGAGGCAGCAACAAAATACAGCATTCAAGCAGTTTGGTCCATAAAATAAGGTTTGTGATAGGAGAAGACTGTTGCAATATGATCTGATGCAGGAACGACAGATGTGTGTGCACGATAGAGAGTGGAGAAAAACCATACAGGTGTCAGATAGATTAAAAATATGGATATTTTATGAGCACAATTACTGTTGCAGCAATTCAGCAAATCAATCCATGAATCAAAACAAGTGCCCCTAAAGTAAACGATTATAATAATGAATTGAGGTGAAATCTGGATTTTGCTGCTTCGTATTTTCCCGATCATTCTCAAAACGCGCCGGATGCTTGGTGGCTCGCCCAAATATCAACAATGCACAGACCTCATTAAATTGTGCCCTCGAGTGTGGCCCGCGTGAGCTAATAAAATATCTGAAAAAGAGAAACGGGGAGCTGGAAGTTACAGCAGACACCTCTGGAGGATCAAGATCTCAATTAACAAGTTTTCTCCTCCCGGAAGGTTTCCTGCAGAACGTTCAGAGCTATGATTAAGAGGAGCTCCACCCACGCAGGCTCGTCTTTATGCACAGCTTGTTAAAGCCCGGCTCAGAGGCGCACACGTGGAAATGACTGGACTTATTTCCCTGATGGCCTTGTTTACTCTCGCCCCCCCCCCCCCCCCCCCCCCCCCCTCTATCTCTTTATCTGTTCATTTCTATCAGTCCTCTCGCTCCCCTGCTTCCTCTCTAACGATACAGATGTGGATATTTATCAGCTGTGCAGCTGCCGTCAACATTATTAGCATGCTATCACTACATTGTCTAATATGCTTGGATGCAGTCTGCCAGAATGTGACGACTTATTGATCTGTGTTTTCCTTCCATTACAGCTGTAGGAGTTTGACTAATTAGGCGAAAATATGACAGGAGCACAATCTGAATTTGTGTCTGGAAATGAAGCAGAGTCATGTGACGTTCAGGCTGCAGCAGTAAGTGCAGAAACAGACCAGAGGGTGTCTCTGTCTGCCCAGTAATTCCACTGTGAAATCAAACTAGTGTCCAGATGAGCTCTTTGAGTTTATTGGACTGTAAATATCTGAGAGATACATCAAACATGCTGGCGTCATGGCTCCTGAAGGAGAATTAGAAATGAGATGTAGAGGAAATGATAGAAACATGCAGGGGAATAACTGGAGGAAGCTTTTTAAATGAAGTGTCATGCTTCACTCAGAGCTCATGATTTGGGCACAAAGTGAGGCACGCTACCACCGTTTGATCACGCCTGCCTCTACTTTCACAATAAAGTTCAGCAGTGGGTGCAGGGTGTGCCGGCAGCCGACGTCTCCCACAAAGAGTTCGTGCACACTTCATCACTTCCTGCGCCGCTGCTACAGTGAAAAATTGTGTTTGCTCACTGTCTCTGCGTGTTAGCTTAAATGCCAGGAGAGGCAACCCGGACGGCTTGAAAAATCCATCGCAGCCACGGCCATGACTCACAGCTGATCTGTCTCAGCCAGATTGTATTCATTACAAGCGAGGGGCAATCTCACGGCACAGCACGCCACCTGGAGGCCACACAGCTCGCAGTGTGGTCAGTAATACTTCAGTTTGCAGAAAAAAAAACCCTTGCACAGTTTTTTTTTTTCATTTTAGGCATCAGCATGGAGGGTTGGTCTTTTAGGAAGCTAGGGACATTTTCATGGTATTGTCTGTCTTCATTAAACACCTCAGAGCAAAGTCAGATATGAACAGCGAATAACAACCCAGATTCCAAAGAAGTTAAAACATAAATAATCCTGAGTCCAAGTATTAATCTCCTTTATCCAGTCATGTGTTCACAAAGTGGTGAACCTCGCTCCATCCTCGCTGTGAACCACTGAGCCTTTCAATCATGACACTATCACCTGTTACCAATCAACCTGTTCACCTGTGGAATGATCCAAACAGGTGTTTTTGGAGCGCTCCACATCTTTCCCAGTCTTTTGTTGCTCCTAACCCGACTTGTTCAATGAAGCCGATGAGGTCGAACATTACATATATTGACTTTGTGCTGTTTTCAGTTGAGTTTATGGGAAAAAAAAGAATTAGCAAACTATCACACTCTGTTTCTAGTTTGAAACTTTTTTGGAATCGGGGTCGATTGTGGCGTCTTTGATCGAGCTGAAACGATTTAGCAGCTAATTGAGCAGCTGGAAGTTAATCAGCAATTATTCTCATAGTCATTATCATTATCGTTATAAATGTAATATTTTGGGCTTTGGACAGTTGGTTGGACAAAACATTTGATCACATCAAACGATCATGGTGATTTTTAACGATTTTGTGACATTTTATTGACCAAACGAACCGATTAATCGAACAGTTTATCAGCAGATTGATCGATGGCGATGATAAGACCGCGGGGCCGACAGGATGCACTTGAAAACTGAATTTCTGAGTGACGGGACAGGATCTGAAGATCCCCAGCCTCGACAGCTGTAGTGCAACACATTAGAGCGAGTGTCAAGCAAGCTGTATCGTAGGGGTGAAGAAGAGGAGCCTACGAAGCTCCGAGCGAGGCCGGGCGCCGTGGAAAGACCACGTGTCGGTGGCAGCGACAACACAAAGCAACAACAACGCTGCGAGACTCTCGAGACTAATGAATTCGTTGCTAATGAATTCCGTTCCCTCACTTCCTGTGGACAGGGACTGTGGATTTATGCGTGGAGGCTGATCGCTGCGCCGGGATATCGTCTGTCATTCATTTCATTACTGTCTGTCAAGCTGATCAGCCAAGACAATAAAGGCACAATTCCACTGCGGCAGCGCATGAATCATCTGAATGATGAAGACGAGTCTTTGTGTGGACTGATCCCTCTGTGAGCATCTCTCTGTGTGTGTGTAGGTGTGTGTGTTGCATCAGTGCAGCAATCAGGCCTTCTGAGTGCTGTGAAAACAAATTGCTGTCCCATCCAGTGGTTTATTTAAAGATTTGTTTATCTTTCATTTATGAATCGCTAAATTGGAAATTAAAACTTTCGCTCTTGTACCGTCTCGTCTAGAATGCCTAAAATCGTGTGGGACTCGAAGCTTGTACGTTTCCATCAGTTATCTGCTTTAATCAGTCGGCCCTAATATGCAGAGAATATTACTTCAGAAAGGCATTTCCATATCCACCATGGAACAATAGGCCAAATAACTTACCATATGAAAGATCGTAGAAGCCTTCCAAATATTTCAATGAATATCATTACCAAAGCCTAAATTTATGTCAGCTACATTGCAAAGACCTTGAAGAAACTGACACATCCAAGCTGGTGGGAGACGTTTGAATAAATTGCTGTTAAGAAGTGATGGACAGCTGAAGTCTTTCCAGTGGTTGGCGAGTTTATGCAACCGCTACATTTCCACTCTGGCGAGTTTGTTTTAGCCGGTTTAGCCGAACTAGCTGTGCGGCCTAAGGGACGCTGGTCCGTCAGTCCACCACTTTAGTCCAAACTGTTGCATGAATTGGTCATGTGATCACGTTCCCCAGAGGATTAAACCTAATGACATTAATTAATGCCACCGTGAGGTTGACATATTCAGTTTTGAGGACATTTGGTGCAGACTTTCGGGATCCCCAGACGACGAATCCTTGTGACTTTGGTGATCCCGACTTTTCCTCTATGACGGGACATTATTTGGTCCTGAGTTAAATATCCCAACAGCTTTTGGATGAATTGCTATGACATCTGGTGCATGCATTAATGCCCCCCTTGGAAAACTGTCATTGTCATTTGGTAATCCCTTGACTTTTCATGTAGCATCGTAGAGGAAGAGATGTACCAGATTTACCTACTAGCTAATCTCCCTCTGCAGTCGTTGAGCAACATTTCAAATTGCACAAAATTTTGGTTCATGGCTGCATACCTTCAAATCTAATGGCATCCATTTGCTTTAACTAACAAATCTTAGCATGCAAACATGCTAAACTAACATGTGGACACTGCTAAAAATCAGCATTCTGATGTTAGAATATAGCTCAAACCACCTTTGTGCCTCAGTGCAGCCTCACAGACTCTTTGCTTTGTTACAAATAAGGCGTTAAAGTCATATTTCAGTTCCCCCAGTAAGGGAGTGTTATTTGTGAGCATGCATACCTCAGGGCACCACAGTCCTGGTGGTCCAGTCCAACTACGCCTGCTGAGCTGATGACTGCTGGGCAGCTTGAGAAAGCCAATCCAAAGTTCTGCGCATTGCACCACATTAGACTCTAATGGCATTTCCTGAAGAAGGATGAATGCCTCACATTCACGCCAGCAGGATTTTCCCCAAGTAGAGATTTAAACCAATGATCCTTCAGTCATATTAGCGTTGCACCGACTCAGCTGCTGCTGTCACCCAATTAGCTTCAATTTATGGTCCAAGAACAGCAAAGAACAGCACAGAAGATGCTTCCATATAGTCGCCCTTTATGGTGACATTTCTGTCATTCTGTGAATTCTGTAATAACTCTGATGTTAATGTCCTCCCGTGTTCTTAAAACATAGACATAGCTTAATTAATGAAGTGTGTGTGTGTGTGTGTGGGGGGGGGGGGGGGGGGGGGGATAGAAGGAGGAAAACAAGGATGAATTATGACTTGTCTCTTTTTCATGCAATTAGCGCTAATTGGTCAATTGCGGACCAAACTGAAGCACAAACAAAATCAGCTTCTGCATCTGCGGACGAGCTTTAAAAGGTTCATCAAGTCACAGCGCTGCATTCATCTGTGTTTCTGAATTCCATTATAAATCCTCATTCATGTGAGATGCTGTGACAGTGTGATGTCTGTGGGTGTTGTTCACCTTGATTCTGCTGCTCAGCGTCTTCTATTAACACCTCAGTGGGTGCTGCGCCGTGTTTTTCACCTCACTTTTGGTTTCAACGCATCAGTCGGCTCCAACTGGCAAATGTGACTTTGACGTGTGCCAGTAAGCAAATGTCATCCTGCCAATGAATTGTCTATTGAATACTTTCAATTAGGCCACTCGAGCAGCTCAGAGGAGAATACCATCAAAAAGGGATGCAGGGGAAAACATGATATTGCAGCACATTTTAGTCTAGCCTCATAGTAAGTGGTATAATTAGTTAGATCTCAACGGCTGAAAACAAAAACAACCCAGTCCACACACACACGCACACGCACACCCCCTGCATGTATCGGACGCTTGTGCCTGCAGAGCTTTCTGGGATATCTTGTGTTTTCGACACAGTCAGCAAAGCAACATCATGTTTACTGAATGAGTGGCTCTTTGGTCAAATACTTGAGTATCAACATTTCGAACCAATTAAAATAATAATAATTAATGATGTGAGATTGTTGGCTGGGGCATTGGTCCTGAGATCAACAGGAAGTTGATAGTTATGTTTTTATTAATTTTGATTGTGGATGAATGTCTACAAGGCCCCGAAAATTTTGTTTCAAATCTGAAGTTTTTTGCTAAAAACGAAAATATTTGTGCCTAAATCATAAAAAAGTATGATTTTCTTGTCAATTTAAGACTCAATTAGGCAGGTGTGAAAAATGCTGTAAACTAAGAAACTAAGAATGCTTTCAAAAATTTTATTAATGTTTATTTGTATTTATTTACAAAATGCAAAGTGAGCGAACAAAAGAATAAAACAGTATCAATTCTTACAGGTATACTTGCACACAGTCAGGAATTTTGTAGGATTATAGTCAGGTGTATGATCAACCAATTGTACCACGCACGTGCTAATGATCATCAATTTCACAGGTAGGTTTGAACACATTAATGAACTGACACAGCAACAGCTGTGCAGGAGGTGTAAAACCGGGTGAGGAACAGCCAAACTCTGCTACCCAGCTGAGGCTGTGGAGGACAGTTTCTGTCACAGGTCATACAGCATGGTGAGACTGAGCACAGCAACAACATACAAGGTAGTTACACTGCATCAGCAAGGTCTCTCCCAGACAAAGATGTTCAAGCTCTTTTGAACAAGTACAAAGAAACCGGCAACATTGAGGATCGTAGACGCAGCGTTCGGCCAAGGAAACTCAGTGCAGCAGATGAAAAACGGACAGTAGATGCATGGGAGCAACATGCACACATCTACTGTCCGGAGAAGCCTGGTCTTCATGGAAGAGTTGCAGCCAAAAAGCCATACCTCCGCCATGGAAACAAGACCAAGCCACTCAGCTGTGCACGAAAACACAGGAGCTGGGGTGCAGAAAAATGGCGGCGAGTGCTCTGGACCGATGAGTCAGAATTTGTAATATTTGTAGCAGAGGGCAGTTTGTTCGCCGAAGGGCTGGAGAGCGGTACAATAATGAGTGTCTTGAGGCAACAGTGAAGCTCGGTGGAGCTTCCTTGGGGCTGCATTTGCTGCAGATGGATTTGGAGATTTGGTCAAGATCAATGGTGTCCAATGGCGTGTGATTGGCCCCAAATGTATTCTGCAGCAGGACGACGACCCCAAACATGAGGCCAATGTCATTAAGAACCATCTTCAGCTTAGAGAGGAACAAGAAGCCCTGAAGTGATTGTGTGGCCCCCACAGAGCCCTGATCTCAACATCATCGAGTCTGTCCGGGATTACATGAAGAGACAGAAGGATCTGAAGAAGCCCACATCCACAGAAGATCTGTGGTTAGTTCTCCAAGATGTTTGGAGCAATCCATCAGCCGAGTTCCTTCAAAAACTGTGCAGGTAAACCTGGAAGAACTGATGCTGTTTTGAAGGCAAAGGGTGGTCACACCAAATATTGATTTGATTTAGATTTCTCTTCTTAGTTTACAGTATTTTATCACACCTGCCTAAAACCTTTGCACAGCACTGTATGTCTTATTAAAGTCTTATCAAAGTCTTATTAAAGACAGGAACACAGACTCGCTGTTAGCCTGGATTAAATGCTAAATGTACTAACTGTGTGTTAAATACAGTATGTGGTTGTTTGCTGTCTGCAGGACATACAGGATATGTTCTGCAGGATTGGCGGGGAGGATGGTTCAGTCTTTCTTTTTTTTTGCTTGCTTGTTTGTTATAATGATCAGGTGCCAGATTGCAGGCAAATTCCACAAAGAGCACTAATCAGAAAAAGAGAGATGTGTTTATGTCATGAGGACCTTTCACGCAGTAATTCAGCCTTTTTCTCTGATTACAATAGATATCTGCCTGCTCCTATGATTTTAATCCTGAGACCATACCTGCATTATGAAAGCTGAGCGACTGTTGAATCGCACAGACTTGCTTGGCAGTGCTACCGTGACACTACTGTGAAGCATCTGGTGGGTGAGCCCATTCTAAATGTAAAAACACAGTATCTAATATTAATCCTGGCTGGAACTGACAACACGAGAGGCCTTTGAGCGGTGGGTTGAGGCTGGAAAACTTAAGTAAAAGCTCTTTTGTAGGCTTAAAAATGAGCCAGTGCAAGATTTAAATATGATCCCAACTTCATTACATGAAATGAGAGCGGTGTAAGGGCTGATATGCCTGCCAGAAAAAGCGCTGCAAAGTAAAACTTCTAAAGAATTTTGGAAAGAGGTCAGATTTATGAATACAGTACTGATGGTGTTGATTTCCCTGTGGGTACGATAGTGAGATTAATGAGGTGTCTGAGGCTGTTACTGTCATGTATCTTAAAACTTCATGACAATAATAGTTTTAAGGGAAGTGGAACTGATCGCTTCACATTAAACGTCTGAAATATTGTTTTTTTTTTAGTTTAAATGTTCTGTCAGGTCTAGTTCATGCTATTCTACCTTCCTCTGTGCTGCTTCTTTTATTTCAGTATCAATAACTTGCATACAGATAAACTCGTCCAGGCAGTTACATGCTTGTTGTGTTTTCGGTCAAAATGAGTCATTGCATGTATGCAGATTTGTTAAAAGTAATGAGAATTGACTGTTTGCTAAGCACCACCCTCTGATGATCACCGAGCTTTACATGCTACCTCGGTACATTTGCAAGTTAATGGTGGCCGATTTATCGCTCGTGGTTTGCAGTAATTAGCAGAAACAACGGGTCTTTGATTAGATACAGAGGTAAACAAAAGCAGGCTTATCAGTTCTAGCCTGTTGAGTTTGATAGCTGCAGCGAGGACCAATACAAGCAGATTAAATGAGATGTAGTTAGCTAGCCTTAGCTAATTATCTAATGATAACTCTGTTGGTTCAAAGCTTTGTCTATACTTGACTTTTTAAAGCTGATTTAAAGTGAGAACCTGGAAAAGGAGGCTTAAATGTGCACACAATCGAGACCAAACCTGAGACTGAGGCTTTTGTACGTCCAGGTAAGAAGTCAGCATCCTCTGATGATCCATGCAGCCTGGAGGACATACGAGTGAGGAGCAGCTTTGTTCTTGAGCCTGTTAGCTCCAGTATTGTTTTAAATAAAAATGCAATTGAAATGTTATTCACTGTAACATAACCCTGAGTGGATACTTATTATGGGAAAACATACTTGGATTTGGCATGGAGTGCTCTTAAGGGAGTCCTATGGACATCACTTCAGCATGTAGAGAAGTAAGGCTTGGCTACGGCTGATAAGGCCTCTGTATCACTCCCGTCAGGAGGGCACGGACCACACAGCTCTTGGGTTTTTACAGATGCTTTATTCAACCACGACCACCACCGTCATCATCATCACATCGTTCGCATCGTCGAACTAAAATACATACAACACATAATTAACATAAAATATTTCACATACACGGATGCATAACACAATAAGTAAACTAAATACCTCGCTGGCTGCACCCCTGAGGGAATGACTTTAGTCCACCATGAGGCCAAGCTTCTTTTTCTTCTTCGTCTTGTTTAGTGTAACAACAAAATACTTCCGTGGACTTAAGTGCCACATCAACCAAGTCCATTATTAAACAAACAAAATAAATAGTTCCTTTAGGCTGATGTATTACAAAGAACTTAAATATGTATAAAAAAAAATTAAGACTTTAAAGAAAATATTATATGAAAATAAAATCACAACATAAATGGTATTTATGGCAGTTAAACTCCCACCAGATCACAGTTATTGTGATCTCAATTTACACTTTCATTTAACATCTTTGTTTCAACCTTACATACTGAACTTCACATCTCTGAAGTGAACTACTACTGTACACTTATTCTGCTTCAAGCAGTACAACTGTTTTTTGCACAGGCCGATCAAGATACACTGGCTTAGTAGTACGCTTCCCTTGTTTGTCTAAGGTTGAGTCACTAACTAATAGTTTCACCTTTCTGACTTTACCGTCAGCACTGGGATATACTTCTGTCACTCTTGCTAATTTCCACTGACTTCGTGGATAACTGTCATCACAAATGATAACTATGTCATTAACTTTTGTATCTCTCTTATCTGTTTGCCAGATTTGTCTCTGTTGAAGATTAAGGAGATATTCCTTCTTCCACCTGGCCCAGAAGTCATTTGATAGAAACTGAACCTGTCGCCACCTTTTGCGCAAATACAGATCCTGCTTCACAAACTGACCAGGAGGGGGAGCTATTATGCTGGACTTCATCATGAGAATGTGGTTGGGAGTCAGAGGTTCCAGACTTGTGGGATCATTTAAGTGTTCGATTGTCAACGGTCTGCTGTTTATAATAGCCATCACCTCATACAAAAACGTGCGAAGTGAAGCAGTGTCAAGTCTTTTAGCAGACTGATCTAGGATTGCTGTGAGAACACTTCTGATTGTTTTTATTTGTCTTTCCCACACACCTCCCATATGGCTCGATGATGGGGTGTTCATTATGAACTCACATCCATATTCCTTCATTTGTTCATGGTCCAGATCCTTCATTGCATTCATGAACTCTCCTTTTGCACCGACAAAGTTGGTACCTTGATCACATCTCAGCTGTCTTACATTCCCACGGATTGCTATGAATGTGCGCAATGCATTTATGAAAGCATCAGTGGTGAGATCATCTAACATTTCTATATGTACGGCTCTTGAACACATGCATGTAAAAAGAAGACCATACTTTTTCATTTCCTTTCTTGCTTCCTTCACATAGAATGGTCCGAAGCAATCTATGCCACAATATGTAAATGGAGGCGTACTTTCCATCCTGTCCTCTGGCAAATCCGCCATCTTTGGATCTTGTGTACTTCTTCTGTACTTTCTGCACATCATGCACTTGTAGATGTGTGAGGCAACTGCACTGCTACAGCCTGTGATCCATATTCCATTGGCCCTTATTTCATTTACAGTTATGCCTCTTCCTTGATGATGCACCTTCTGGTGGTAATGCTTGATGATTAAAGAAGACACATGACTTGTCTTGGGCAGAATGGCAGGATGCTTGACATGTGGGTGAAGACTAGATCTTGCCAAACGTCCTCCAACCCTGAGTACATCACATTTATCAATGAATGGATTTAGCTTGTGTAGCTTGTTTGTTTTGTCTTTAGCTTTAATTTCTTTGCATTGCTTTAACATCTTGATCTCACAGCTGAATGCTTCCCCTTGAACCAGTTTGATGATGAAAAGCTCTGCTTCTTGTCTTTCCTCAACACTTGTAGTCTCACTTGTCTTAGATTTAAGACCCTTTCTTTGCTTTACATGGCGCTTGAGAAAAGCAATGGCTTTGACAGCTCTTTTCCAGTCGGAAAACTTAGAAAGGCGATCTAGCAAAGTCCTCTCTTCCTTTGCTTTGGTGTTAAGAACCTGCGCTTTACGTAGTTCTGGATCGTCATCACTGACTTCTCCCACCGTAACATTTCCTGCAGGTAGGTCCTGTTCCCATAAGAAATCTGGCCCAGTGAACCAATTTGAACTGACGAGCTGATGTGCCATCAGGCCCCTTGAAGCGTGATCCGCTGGGTTATCTTCAGATTTCACATGCTGCCATTGATCAGGATCTGTTGTGGACTTAATTCTTTGGATTCGGTTTGCTACAAACACATGAAACCGCTTGGCATCATTGTTTAAATATCCAAGAACGACCTTAGAGTCTGTCCAAAAATATTCTTGCAAACCGTCTATCTCAAGTTCTTTTCTGAGCATGACACTAGTTCTTGCTGCTACCACAGCTGCAGACAGCTCAAGGCGTGGTATTGTAGTTACCTTGCTCGGCGCAACACGTGCTTTTCCCATCACTAACGAGCAATGGACTTCTCTGCAAGCGCTGACTGCTCTGAGATAACTACACTCACCATAACCAGTGACGCTGGCGTCTGAAAAGTGATGTAGTTCGTACTTCTTAACATCTGTGAACCTTTCTGGAATGTAACATCTCTTGATCTTTACATTAGATAGGTTCTGAAGATCTTGTAGCCATAACTCCCATTGTGTTCTGAGCTCTTCAGGGAGTGGCTCATTCCAGTCAACTTTATCACGACACATCTGTTGTAAAAGCAGTTTTCCCCGGAGGATGAATGGTGCGACAAACCCCAGTGGGTCATAGATAGAAGCTACAGTGGATAACACTCCTCTTCTGGTTAGTGGGCGTTCCTTGACAGTAACTCTGAACTGAAAGTCATCAGAGAAGACGCACCACTGAACGCCGAGTGCACGTTCCATCAGTGACTCTCCCAAAGCCATATCCAGGTCTTTCACACTTTGTGCACACTCTTCCTTGGGTATTGCTTTCAATACTTTGTCGCTGTTGGAGATGAACTTGTGTAGCCTCAACTTGCCTACACTACAGAGCTTTCTGGCTTCTTCGACGAGCTGGATTGCTTCAGAGTCAGACATTACACTAACGAGCCCATCATCTACATAAAAATTCTGTTGTACAAACTTCACAGTGTCTTGGTTAACCTGACCTTGACCTTCGACAGCTATGTGTTTGAGACCAAAATTGGCACAGCCAGGTGAGGAAGCTGCCCCAAAAAGATGAACTCTCATCCTAAAAACTGATGGCGGAGACTCAAAATCACCATTCTCCCACCATAAGAACCTCAAGTAGTCTTGATCCTCAGGCCTTACATGGAACTGATGAAACATTCTTTCCACATCGCATATGACAGCAACAGGGCCTTTGCGGAATCTGCAAAGAACACCCACCAGGCTGTTTGTGAGATCTGGTCCAGTAAGAAGGTGATCATTTAACGATGTGTCTTGGAACCTCGCTGAGCAATCAAAGACTACACGTATTTTCCCAGGCTTTTGAGGGTGATATACCCCGTGGTGTGGGATATACCAGGCTGGGTGATTGTTGAGTTCCTCTTCTGGGACTTTCTCTGCATCACCACGTGTGATGATGTCTTGCATGAAGTTAATGTAATCTGTACAGTATTGTTTGTCTCTCTTGAGCCTTCGTTCCAGACACTTCAGACGCTGAACAGCACATGACATGTTGTTGGGTAAGTCTGGCTTGTCTTGTTTGAATGGTAAGGGCATTTCATAATGACCATCTTGTTTGTGTTTGATTCCACATTTCAGCTTGTTCAAGAACTGAAGATCTTCCTGAGAGATAACTGTTTCTTCTCCGACTCGTTCGCTGAAGTCTGATTCCAGCACCCTGATTACATCATCTGGAGTAACCACTTCTTTAATGTGAGTGTTACTGACATAGTGAACTTCACTCTTAAGTTTAACTGTTGGCTTGTGTACTGGTGTTACCTGTTTTACAATGATGCGGTGACTTACACCAATTGCATCACCTTCATTCTCATTTGGTTCACCATAACTCACTATGCTCCAACCTAAATCAGTTTTCTGAGCAAAGGGTTGGTTCTCTTCCCCAATTACAACTTCTCTGGGCATTAAAGCTTGTGGGCAGTTGTAACCGATAAGTAAACCAATCTCACATTCCATTTGTGGAGCGATGTGCTCTGCTAAATGCTTCAGATGAGGCCATGCCTTGGCAGTTTCTGGCGTTGGAATGTGTGTGCGATTAGCAGGAATGAATTCACGAGTGTATGTTTTTGGCACTGTGATCTTCTTAGAAGAGAATAGTCCTCTTATCTGTAGGTCTTTCAGCCTTTTACAGGTTACGAGAGTTTTCTTTGAGGTCATAGTAGAGAGTCTCAGTTTCACTTGCTCTGTGTCCATATCCAAAACGTCTGCTACGTCCTCGAGAATGAATGATGAATCACTCTGTGAATCGAGCAGAGCATAGACAAGAACTTCCTTGCTTGAATCACTTGGAGCTGACACATAAACAGGCATAATTGTTGATGTCTGGCTGTTATTACTGTCTTGTACAACTCTGTTTGATGTGATTTCTTTGGTTACACTTTGTGACTGTGTCAACTGTGGTTTTCTTTCCTTAGTGTTACTTATGTCTTCAGAATGTTCTCTCTTTGTTTCTTGTTTTAGACGATCTTCATGAAGACATGTGGGGTGACGTTTTGAACAGGTGTCACACACCATTCGCTTATTGCAGCCTTTGGATTGATGGCCAGGACTTAAGCACCCAAAGCACAGTTTCTCTACTTGAATAAACTTTACTCTATCAGCAACTGGCCTTTCAATGAATCTTCTACACTTGTATAAACTGTGTCCTATTTTCTGACAAAACACACATGTAGCTATGCTCTTCTCACTAGTGTTAGTCGTGAGGATCTTTGCACCAATAGTTCTGTTCTTGTAAACCCCTGTGGTTTGGGTCTTAACCTTTGATTTGTCAGAGTCACTCTGCTGTAAAGCATGGTAAGAGGTTATGGGGTTACATGCAATACTAGCTTCCATGCTTAGGAAAGTCACAAAATAATCAAAGCTTGGGAATCTTCTGTGTTCCAGCTGATATTGAGTAGCCTTTCGGTTCCATCTGGAGCTAAGCCAGTCAGGTAGCTTGGCAGTGAGTTTCTGATTCTCAATTCCATCATTAAGAACATTTAAACTCTTGTTGTGAGCCATGGCAGATTTGCAGCTACGTAAAAAATCTACAAACTTTCTCAGGTCAGCACTTTCTCTTGAACCTATTTTTGGCCAAGAATGTAGTTTGTCTCTGAAGGCTTTGGCAATTACAAAGGGCTCACCATATCGTTCATTAAGTAAGTCCCATGCTGCATAATATGAATCTTCTGAATCAGTCAGAAAATATCCTTCTAAAGCCTCTTTAGCTGCTCCTCCTACATATTTCTGAAGGAAAAAGATTTTTTCTGTTGCTGGGATGTTTTTCTTCTCAATTAGTGTATGAAAAGATGACTTCCAGTGGTTAAACTTGAGTGGATCCCCACTAAAGATGTTAGGCTCTGGAATAGGTAGCCTATTTGCTGATATAGCTTCAGCTAGAACTTTGACAAGCTCTCCTGAATCATCTTGAACAACATGTCTTGGAGGTTCATCCTTCAGTGTTTTTTGATACACTGGATTTATCTGTTTGGTTGCTTGCATGACTGTAATCAGTTCTGTGTTCAGTGGGAACTCACCTTCATCATAGACCTTGAGCTTTGCTCTGGCTGAGTTCAGTCTTTTCAGTTCTTCCAAACGCTCAAGTTCTCTTTTTAAGTCTTGTACTGACCTTTCTCTTGCTACACTTTCTTCTTGCTGTTGCTTTAAAAGTGCAGCCTCTTTTTTCTCTCTTTCAATCTTGCGTTCTGTCTCTTCCTTTTCTGCTTGTAGACGACGAGATACTGCAGCTGCTTCTTGGTCTGCAGCTATCGCCTTGCCCTCGGTCTCAAGTCTTTGCAGTTTCTCTTGGTGAAGCTCTTGCTCAGCCATTATCTTCAATACAGCTTGTGTAGCAGCATATTCTGCTGCAGCTTCTTGTCTTTTAACTGAGGATGCATGAGAGAGAATAGAATTAGCCTTAGAGTATTTGGAAGCTGCTAGTGAGACACTGGAAGCAGAGGATGCAAATACAGAACCAGCATCAGGCCAAACAGTCTCCTCCTCTGTTCCTTGAATTTGAGATTGAGCATTTTTAACCACAATCTCTGTGACAGATGTACACTTATCCATCTTGCAGCGCATCTCATGATCTGGGCTGTCAATCCTGCGATATTCATCATAAACAATATTCAGCTCAGACAACTCTCTTTCAATAGTGCTGATGTGTTCTTCTAGAATGTTGCTGGGATCCTGTTTTATTACAGATTTTTTAGCAACCTTGGTGAGAGCCTTCCAGCGGTCATAAATGCTGTCGAAACGTTGTATTAGCCCTTTAGTCTTTTCCTTTTGAAATTCCTTTCCTTTTTCTGTTAAAGTGCGGGCTCTTTCACTTCTACGAGGTTCTTCAGACTGGACTTGTTGTGCACTATCAAGCTCATCTTTCTGCTCTGGCTCTGCCATTTTGAATGCTGCTACAGAGTGACAGTTCTTTGTTTTTACTTTATGAATTATTCAGAAATTAACTAATGTCATTAGCTTGTGTGACACAAGTAGTTTAGCATCAAACATCTTCTTGAAACACTCAGGTTAATAAACTTAGGTTACTTAACTTCAAAATTAACCCTTAAGAAAAGCAAGCATAAAAAAGGCTTGAAATATTATCACTGGTTACAGAAAACAAATGTCCTCATGACATAACTTGAGTGGACTTGCATAGAAAATATTAAACCTCAAACAAAAAATATCACTTCAGCTTATAGCTTATTTTCAGCTTGGTTAAATGGACACAAAACTTATTTCAAACTTTTCAAATAGACGAATTGTCCCTTTAGAGAATGACGAGCGCACACATCAAAGGTGAGTGACATCAATTGCTCGTTAATCTTGTGACCACTGTTATTAACTAGGCAACACAGTTCCTTGTAGTTTTCCAGATCCCTTTTCAGAACACAAACTTCCGTGTTTGACTTGTGGATGTTCATGAAAAACTGTTGAACGTGTCTTCAACTTTAAACAGCGGCTTATCTGCTTTTCCGATCGTGACGAGCCGTCTGCGCCTCCTTGTTGGGCACGAGCAGGTCCATCGAAGCAGACTCGAGTTCGACTATCACTCCCGTCAGGAGGGCACGGACCACACAGCTCTTGGGTTTTTACAGATGCTTTATTCAACCACGACCACCACCGTCATCATCATCACATCGTTCGCATCGTCGAACTAAAATACATACAACACATAATTAACATAAAATATTTCACATACACGGATGCATAACACAATAAGTAAACTAAATACCTCGCTGGCTGCACCCCTGAGGGAATGACTTTAGTCCACCATGAGGCCAAGCTTCTTTTTCTTCTTCGTCTTGTTTAGTGTAACAACAAAATACTTCCGTGGACTTAAGTGCCACATCAACCAAGTCCATTATTAAACAAACAAAATAAATAGTTCCTTTAGGCTGATGTATTACAAAGAACTTAAATATGTATAAAAAAAAATTAAGACTTTAAAGAAAATATTATATGAAAATAAAATCACAACATAAATGGTATTTATGGCAGTTAAACTCTGATTGAAGCATCGCTGTCTGGATGAGGGGTTCAGCGAATGAGCAGTTAGATGTGAAAATGATCCAAAGCTCCATGTTAATGGAAACCCTTCCGAAGTGAGCAGTGAGGTCCAGAACATCGGTCATGAATGGCAGAGATATGTCCAACAATGTCAGAAAATCCTGCAGCTCACAACAGGCTCAGCTCTGCTGTAGACGGAGCGGCGTGCAGACGTGGATGTTGTTCCGTATGGCAGGATTTATAATGCAACTCATTTATCAACATAAACGGGCCCACAGGTAACACAGCGAGCAGAACCGCATGTGTAGCCTGGATAATGTGGGCAACAGCATAATTGATGCACTGGTTAATCCACTGAAGGCTGCACGTGTTACAGGAAACTTTCAAGATATTCCATCTCAGGAGGAGTGCAGGAGTCTGTTTGTGCATCTTAAGAAAACATGATAATGACAAGTCTTAATCCTGATTAATTTAGAGAGTATCATTACTTCATCTGATCAGGAAATCCGTGGAATTAGTTGACTTTGTGTCATCTGATTAGATTTGCTTTTGTTGCAGCTGAGCACTTTAAACCTTGTTTAGAACCTGAAGATGCTTCTCGTGCTTAGCTGTTTTTACACCTCGTGTGTTACTTGTTCTCTTTACCAGCATGAAGCTCGGGACAAGAGTTTATCTCACATCCAAAATGCACTAATGCAACAAAACACTTCAGACGTCTCAGCATCAGCTCCTGCAGAACACGGCCGTCATCTGTCTCCCAAACACTAACAAGCGGAAACATTAACAATCTGCACCAGTGTTTTCTTTGAAGTAGCTGTAATTTTATTTTTGCAAAAACCAAAATTTCATCAGATCAAGGAGAACGGCACCTCTATATCACCTCATAGTATTTGTCTCAGAAAGCTCTCAACACACCAGGGAAAGAATCTTTTTGCATACCTGCAGCCGAGAGGCACATCTGATCATGTGGACACTTCCACCTCGGCGAGGAGGAGAATCCTCGTGTGGGAGCTGAGGATCCCCTGTGGAGTCTCTCTGTGTGTGCCTGGCTCCATGTTTACTGGGAAAAACTCAATCCAGAGGTTTGTCCTTTTCCGCTACAGACATGGCATGAAAATGAAAAGCATGATCACCTGAGCTTAAAATCATTTTAGATGTAGACGTAGCGGAATGAAGCAAAATGCAGTCTAATGTTCAGAAATTTAGTGTTGTTCTATTGTTTTTACAATCGTATTTAATCATGTACAAAGCAAGCAGCCCAGGATCGCACCAAAGCGTCTAATAGACCCGCCGGGCCACCATGTCTGAGTCACGCCTGCTTCGCCAAGACGTGATGTGAACACGTTCTCGTTGCGCCGTCAAGTTAGCAAGAATAAATATTTAACACCTGGTTTCAGGTGATCGTCATACTTTGGTTTAGGCAGCAAAGGAAAAGATCACGATTTGGGTTAAAATAAGTACTTTAGTGCCGTAGCGTAGGTGACATGATGTACATGACGTAAATTAAGCACGTTAGTTAAATTCACGTATGTACGTACGAAATTAAGGTGACTCAGCTGTTTACCTGCGTCTCAAGGAGAAAGCACACTCCTTTGAGGATAAAAATGTGCATATTCTGGACAGAGAAGACAGATGGTTTGAAAGAGGAGTACGAGAAGCCATCTATGTCAAGGTTGAAAAACCATCTCTGAACAGAGGGGGAGGTCTGAGACACCACCTTTCTCCCACATACAATGCTGTCCTTTCATCTCTCCCAAAAAGATTCAAAGATTTAGCCTCTAAGGATAAACAACAAAGCCATTCACACATGGCTCCAGGAGCCTCCCAATGACAACAATGGGACACTAACGAGGCAAACGACTGTCGTTGACATTAATGGGGGGATCGTTTGCCTCACAATAGAGTGATACCATTCTTGATTTTGGGGGTTGGCCTCACTCAGGGGATAAATACTTGAACCTAACACCATTGCATTGGACTAGAGCTGTCCTATCTAGTCTGGTTGCGTACGAACTGATGAACCCTGCTCGGATGAGAGGCGAAACGTCTTCTAAGACAAACTGACGAGGTCCAGTTGCGAACGATTGAATGCCCTAAAACTTAAGGTGACCGCTTTTGGTTTAGGATTTGGACTAGGATTAACTAACCCTTCACACGGGACTCAGATCCTGGTCTCCTGGGTAAAGATCCAATGTTTGATGCATCCATCCACCCCGACCTCCTCCCTACAAAACAACTTTTTATACTACGTTCCTTCTTTGCTCCCATCACTATCGCCCCCTGCTGGTACTGCACCTTCATACGTGTGTACTTTTCACACCGACTGAGGCAAAACGCGACACTGATATAGCACCCTCTGGTGGATCGGTGGGTTTATTACACGCTGGCCTGTGTGTTGACTGTGTACCAACTACAAAACAGTGTAACAGTCTGACCTCATTGAGCATGTGGGTTAGAGCGTTTGCTGCCTACAGAGGCCAGTACAAAAGAACTAAATCATCTCATCCCGGGAGTTCCAGCCTCCTTCATCGTGACATATATCTTTATCTTTCAATCGAGCATTTGTAAACCACGCTGTGTGATCTGTTCCGAATCTCTTTGAACTGCCACTGTGGCTCAGTCTCTGCGGGCCAAATTGGACGCTGCATGAAAAGAATTGTTGTGCGATGTAAATCAATTAATATTTGAATAAGTTTTTATTTTTGTGTGTATTTATTCTCTTTTAATTGTTCTCTCGACACCGTTGGAAATGAGGGCATGCCCTCAATGATTTTATGAGATTTTGAATAAGACTTGTGAATGAGGAAAGAAACAAATCTCAGTGTGCAACCTCGATTCCAAAGAAGGTGCTTAACATGAACGCTTCAGCAGGACAAGGTTAAAGACAGAGAAATGGAAAATACGCGCACTGTTCGAACTTTGAGCCACTGAAGGAGCTGATTTTACATGATTTGGTGTTTAACTTTGAAATTATAAATCAGTAAAACAAACAAAGCACGATAAATGTGTGGAAATAAGGAGGCAATACGACACCAGTTCCAAACAAGTTGCTGATCTGTCAAACATTAAACAGGAAGTGATAACAACAAAAACAATGTATTTAATGTTTGAACTCGTCAGCTTCATTGATTTTTGTAAATTTCTGCTCATTCTGAATCTGATGCAGCAATGGATGTTTTAAACAAGTTGTGACAGGAGCAACTAAAGACTGGGAACGATGTGGAACACCTGTTTGGATCATTCCACAGGTAAACAGGCTGATTGGTGACAGGTGAGAGTATCATGATTGAAAGGCTCAGTGGTTCACAGCGAGGATAAAGCGAGGTTCATCCCTTTGTGAACACATGATTCTATAAAGCAGGCATCTCAAACCGGTTCCATAAAGGGTCGCGTGGCTGCAAGTTTTCATTCCAACCAAGGAGGAGCACACCAGGCTGGAATCAATTAATCAGATGATCTCAGTCTTCAGCTGATAACTAAGTGATCCCTTGATGTTGATTGGTTGGCCTGATGTGCTCCTCCTGGGTTGGAATGAAAACCTGCAGCCACGCGGCCCTTTATGGAACCGGTTTGAGATGCCTGCTATAAAGGATGTTAATACATGAACACCTCATTCCCCTCACCTGAGCTTCCCCGCCCATCTCCACCTGCACCTCATTCCCTCGTCAGCCACTTCCTTCACATACCCCTCCAGGTGCTTTGTTCCCCTCTCAGATCTTCCTGTCGCATGTGGTGCGTTTACAGCAGCAGGGAAACACACGATTGTGGAAATGGTTTCACTACACGTGCTGTAGATTTTACACCCAGTAAAGTCCAAACTCTTCTGGAGTGCGGCTTGTCGAACGAGGCGGTCGAGGAAGTATACGTGTGATGAATGCTGAGCCACAGGTGTTCATTCACGCTGCTTATGGACGTCAAAACACATTCCAGCTGTTTAATTGTGTGTTATGACAGAACAGGAGCGACTCTATGCTAAAAGACACATTACTGTGTACGCGATGCTGCAACGTATCTGTGGATCAAAACAAGCTCTCAGCGCTGAGCTGGGAGTGGCCGTTAACCTCGTTTGCGTTCGCTGAGCCTGTCTCTGTCTGCGTATTTGTAAGTGTGATGTTTTCAAAGTCTTTGAAGAAAGACAACCTGGATTATTTTTTTTCTCTCTCTCGGTTTGAAGGCGCTGTGAGTGCAGTCAAAAACAAAAGCTGCACCAACTTTAGGCTTTTTCCAGAGTGGAAACCAGAGCAGCCATTTCCCCCTGCTTCAAATATCTATGCTAAGATAAGATAAGATAAGATAAGCAACTTCTGGCTCTTGCTTTAGTTAAAGCACAGTTTTCATCTTCTCATCTAACTCTGAGCAATAAAATTAATAAGAAAAATGGCACATCATTCAATCCCTGTCCTATAGAGGGGCCCAGAGTCCAAATCTAACGTCAGCATCTCATGTTTGTACACCCTGTGCTCACTTTGCGGACGTTTACTCGGCTGTTTCCATTTTCTGCTGCTTTATATATCTGCTCCACTCCACTCTGGGGAAATATTGTCATTTCCTTCCACTCCTTTCATCCTGCAGCTATTTTGCTGATCGAGATTTGGTGTGAAAAACACGCTCATCTTAGAGAAGCGTTGTGCCTTTTTCCAGATTGAACAAACCAACAGTAAATCACATGGAAGTGAACTCCTTCCTGACCAACTCCAGGGTTAAACGTTTCCTCTCGGTCGCTCTCTGTGCTGTTTTTAAAGGTACTCCTCTCACTTTTGAGCCGACTCACCGGTCTGTTCAGATCCAGCCTGGGTGCTTGCTGTCATTAGTAGTTTAGTAGTAGTAGTACTGTTGTGGATTTGTTGTTTTTCATAGTTTGCTCCTGTTTTGGGTTTGTTGCTTTTTCTTTTGTTTCCTTTTAGATTTTTAAGCACATAATTATATTAAATTGTGACGTTTACTTACCAGGAAGGGTAGGTGCTACTTTGTTAGCGGCTAAAGAGGATCCAAGTAAATAAATACATAAAATGCACTAACATACATCTTATAGGTATAATGAAAGGGTGCACTCTGCATAGAGAGTACTTTTACTGTTTTATTTTTATTTTCCTTGGAGGACTTTCACCTCTTCTGAAGTATTTTTTCCATTGTCGTATTAAAGGATATGATTTTTTTTCCACCGCTGATGGCTGAACACTAACAGCCTCTGCTTCAACCATGAAGGCTAACAGCTAACAGCTAACAGGATGTTCTCTAAAAGCAGATGTGTTGTTAAAAACACAGGTATTTTCAGGTACCATGCTAATTTAATTTCTCAATATGAAGGTAAATGACCACATGACCCCGATGATCCCACCCGTCTGACGGCAGGGTGCACCTGTCTCACTCTGCACTCAGAGGTGGATGTGCATTGGCTGCAGCAGAGGTCACCTGGAGAATCTTTACTGTTCAGCCCTGATGAGTGATGACTGCTCATTTAGGTTTTGTTTACTTTTAAAACCTCCGCCTGCCACTCGAGCGTCACTCAAACAGCGATGATTAACAATATTCTCAAAAATACAGCAAACCGGTGAAGTAAATAGCTTTTTTTTATTCATCCTTTCAATCCCATCGTTTAATTTGCATTCTCAAATAGTGCTTTCACCTTGTCAAAAGACAAAAGAGTCGCGCTTTTAAGCAGAGTGCATTACGGGATCCGCGTTTGTAATACGTTTTATCAGAGAAAATGATTTGATGCATAGGAAACATTTTACGCTTTAATCCTCTCTACTCTCTATCTAATCCAATTTAAGGATACAGTTTGGTGTAGTCCATTAATAAATCCTCCCAGTCAAACAGGAGGCTGTTTGCTTTTAAATGAACTCTGAGCACTGCCAGGTCATGGAAAAATAAATAGCTGAAAGTGCCAATAACAGACTCTGCTTTCCCGCCGGCACGGCTGTGTAAATGAAGACCCAGCCTACGTTAAACAGGGCATTCCATCAGATTGTCGTGCATTAACATCAGAAATGGAGGAGAAATGAAAATGACAATATTTAACTTTATTTGTGGAAAGAACACATTAACACTGACGCTGAAACGGGTGAATACTTGAAACCTTCATGCAGCAGGATCAGTCAGCAGCTGAGAGCAGAGCTGCAGTCAGAAAGGTCAACTGGCCGTTAGATGGAGGCAAGACGCTCAAATCGATGCAGCGCGGTTAAAATATGTCTCAACAAAAACGGCTGAAACTCACAACGTTTTTCTAAAATGTGAGATAATCACAGCTGCAGCCTTTTGTCCCACTTCTGATTTCTGTGATAAGCTCGCTGTAACTCATCTACATATATAAATGCATCGTTAATTCTTGCATGCAGACGCGTATCTTTGTTAATTCCTCTGACACTCTCACCAAAAAAAAAGAAAAGAAAGGAAGAAAGGATTAAACGCTGAAAAGAATTCAAATCATTCTGCTTTTACCTTCACCAGTTTCTCATTGTGAGGATTTTCAAGTAATTTCTGTATTCTGAGTGTGAGTGTTAGGCAAGGTCATATGGTAATAGCCTTGCAGTAGTGCCCATTTCTGTTTTCATTCTACCACATCACTGCGACTAAGTGAATGAAATGTCGTGTGCTTCTCTGCTTATTGCCACAGATTTTTCCTGAGTGCTGCACCCTTTGTTTTATCAGCACTTCTTTCAGATGTTGCATTGCAAAATGCGCCTTGTCTGAGACAAATCGGTTTTTTAATAAAAGCCCAGAGTCACGCAGGGACTTATATTCATCAGAGCCATGTCCCCAAGTCAGTAATTAAGCTTAAACAATAGCAGCCTCTCCTAATGTAAAACAAACAGTGTTTATTCACAGCTTTATCTTGCTGCAAAATCCTTCTATAATCCGCCAACATCTCCTGGCATATTGGTGGCTAGGTGGAGGTGGGCAGCTTTATAAGTGTGATAGATGGAGTTTAGTTTCAGGCTGCTGCTGCTGCTGCAGCTTCCTTCTCTGGCCCAGCCGTCCCCAGAGAGCTGGGATGAGCCTGAGCCTCGGTGTAGTTCTGCTGAAAAGCCTTTTGTTGTCGTTCAATCTGTATTCAGCAGCAGAGCAAACGGACCACCTTTGCTCAGTGATTTTTATTTTAATTGCTGGTTTTGTGGAGTTTATTTAGATTCAATCAACAATGATTCTGGGCTCAAATGCAGTATCAATGATTTATCTCATATGTGCCTAAAATGTGCATCTTTTCTGTGCTGCTCTTGCAAAGTAAAATAATTTCAGTGATAAGGTTATTTTGCTGCGAGCTCCCACTGGCTTCAATTATAAATCCCCTTTCAGACCAGGTGGAAAATAATTAGAAAAGGTTTGACATGCGATTCAACAAACAAACAGCCGTTTGTATCACAGACACACCCAGAAATGCAAACTAGAAAAGTATTAATGCTTTATTTCTGTCACATACTGTAAATCAGGAGATGTATAATCCCACATAAATCAGCAGAATCACTTCATTTGAATAAACGCACACCATCAAGAAACAATGAGAAAGGTCACACCACCGACCCACGTTTCCCACAGAAGAAGAAAAGGTGAGGTCTCACAAATCCCAAAAAACAACTTGTTTACAGACAAATCTAACGTGGTTGGAACAGCTGCTAACATTAGCGCTGGTAATTGACTATATAATCCAGACCTGTCCGGGTCCCGGGTCGGGTCTCAGGTTCTCGGGGTTCAGGTCTTTCCGTGAAGGCTTCTGCTTCACGGGGGATTTGTAGTTCTTGCAAACTCTGACAACAAGAAGCCCGGACTGCTTTCTGTTATTATTCAGTCGAGTTTAAAACACTGCAGCATTTTAAGGGGGTTTGTGTCTGTGTGAAATCTTGTTATTCCAGTCTGAAAATTACCTGAGATTCTCACTCCGAGGTGAGACAATCGCTTTTATCTGCGTACAGTGGGTGAACGTGTCTGAGCCGCTCCAAAGACGGAGGCACGACTCGGATTGTGACGAAGTGAGATTGTCATAAAATAAGATGTGAAAGAAGGCAACCTTCCACTGCTCCTCGGTTTTATTGTGATTTCTAAACTCTCATTATCTAAAACTGTGTCAGCAGATCTCTAAAGCATGATGTGCTCCCCGGATTCTCGATGCAATTACTTTGCAATCTGTAATTAAAACAATGAAACACATACAGGAAGGATTTGTGTTCAGGGTTGTAAACTAAGATGGAAACTTCTCTGTGCTCACTGTTTTACAGAAATGTTGCAGCCTGCGACAGTTGCAGCTGTTTCCCCTGTGTTTGGTCTTCATGCTAAGCTAAGTTAGCCAGCTGCTGGCTTCACACTTACACGCACATAAGAGTGTCATCGATCTTCTCGTCTAACTCTCGGCAAGAAAGCAAACAAACGCATTCCTCAGGACGTCAACTTCTTCCTCGCGTAAACGTAACCAGAAGAGTTTGATCACGTAGTCGGCGAACATTCGCTAATGCGTTCCTTACTTGCAAGATGCATTAAATGTCAAGCATGGCAGCATTACGTTCCTTTGAAAACAGTCGTGCTGCAGTTTGGTTCTGATAGAAGTGGATCGCATGAGAAAGTTATGGAAGTGGTGTTTGTTCTGCGTGATGCGGTACATCCTGCACAGAGAGGAGGGGGCAGCGCTGCTAAGCTGGATGAGCTTCCACTCTCATGTGCTGCTCAGGTGAAAAGCGCAGGTCCAGCTCAATATCCATGTTTTACTCTGACAGGGGCGCTTTCAGACATGACATAAAGGCTGAAGTGTTTCCCAAAATATATTCGGTGTGAGAGCAAATGCTGTAATAATGAAAAATGGCTGGAACTAAATGGAAATCTCCGGGGAGTGTTTTCGCTGTGTGTACACGCACTTCTGAGGCACAGGAAGCCACGAGGAGAGTCCGACTCAATTCAGAGTGTCTGGAGAGGCAGTCAGTTGGAAATAAAGTTGTATGAGACGTGTTCGAATGATGACTAGCCACTGGATTTGGCTGCAAACCTCAGTAATGTAATGGTTTAATCCCTTCGTGTCTGACAAGCATACCGAACAGGCTCTTTGTCTCACACCTCCTGTCCGAGTGCACGTCCGTGAATAAAAACGCAATTCATCGGCCGCTCTCGTTCCCTTTAGAAGCGGAGCGTGAAGTTTGTCCAAGGGGGTTTGTTTCCACGGCAACTTTCACTTTTTGTTTCATGACAATGTGCAATCAACTCTGAAGCACTCTTACTTGATTTTATCAGCTGAAATTAATGTTGCCTGCGAAGTTTTATGCACTGAATCGGTTACAGCGTCCAAACATGACTCGATTAAAGCAACAGGAAGTCATGCTTGTGTGGGTTTTTAACGCTATGAAACTTGCGTGTTGCTGCATCAGATTCAGAATAAGCAGATATTTATTAAAATCTATGAGGCTGATGAGGTCAAACATTGAATATATTGTCTTTGTGCTGTTTTCAGTTGAGTTTGTGTCAGAAATGATTATCAAATTATCACATCCTGTTTTAT
Organism: Chelmon rostratus; assembly: GCF_017976325.1. Taxonomy (NCBI): domain Eukaryota; kingdom Metazoa; phylum Chordata; class Actinopteri; order Chaetodontiformes; family Chaetodontidae; genus Chelmon; species Chelmon rostratus. The sequence goes on along the minus strand of NC_055667.1, from coordinate 24,627,743 downwards.
TTTGGTAGGCACTGGGGTTGTATTGCCTCATTATTTGCACACATTTATCATCTATTGTTTGTTGTACTGATTTATAATTTCAAAATTTAAATCCAAATCATATAAAATCAGCTCATTCAGTGTCTCATAGTTAAAACTGATTTATTTTCTGTGAGCATACATGAGAGACTAATTACAGCGAGTTTAATCGGGGAACAACATGTGTTTTTATATTTCTCTGTGTGCTGTATTTAACTTGCACTGCTGAAGCCTTCATGTTAGTCCGACGGATTCAGCTCAGGTTTGAGTCCTGTTGTGAACTTGACTTTAAAGTACCAGCATCACATTCAGAAATGAGACGCCATCGTGTTCGTGTAACTCTGATGCTCTTCTGAAAGGGGATTTTTGATCAAACAGCCGGTAAACAGAAGAAATATTACATACACACCAAAGGTGATTGCAGTGGTTTTGAAATGGGTTTCACTTGCAGGGTGCACGACTCAGAATTCGCATGGTGGTGGTGCGATGAGAAAGTTGCGGGGTTGCTTGACCTTTGAGCGCTCACGGATTCATGAGGCTTCGCTATTGATTTAAACAGGTGTAAAGGCCCTTCACCTGCCGAGGAAATTTAATCATGTCAGAGGGCCGCCGGGTTATTGCACAGGACGCCGTCACTGACGCCATAGGGCGCTTTCACGTCAAGGGGCCAGACGATATTAATTTACTTTCACCTTATATTGTGGGGAAGAAGCGTTGTGGAGATCCACAGCAGCTTCCCGAGAGAACAGAACTAAAACTGAAGCACCCAAAAGGAGGTTAATAAGAACATTTTATTCTGGAAAAATATCTATGAAGTGCTCGAACAAGCAGTGAATCCACATCCTGCTCAGTATTCTGACTCAATATGTTCAGGATCTGCGCCCGTCCGCCTTGTGAAATCCAATGATAGAGTGCTTTCCTCTGTTGACTGAGCTAATTACGTTTAAATAAATACTCCTCGTTTCATAATCAAAGCAACACTGTGATTAATTTCAATTAAGCTGCAAAGCGCGCCTCGTCAAATCGCCGCCATCTCAGTCTAACTGTAAAATCTCTCATATCGCCAGTGTTTTACACAAGCAGTCGTTTTAGTTCAAAGTCATGTAAGGTCTGCAAGTTTTTCAGTGTGTGTGTGTGTGTGTGTGTGTGTGTGTGTGTGTGTGGCCTGCACTCATAGGTGAGCATGCTCAGACTCATTCCAATCCCTTTTGTGAATGGCTGGTTATCACAATCTGTAGCTTAAGTTCAGGCGGAGCAGCGGCGTTAAGTCCTTCAGAGCGTGCGCGAGACGAGAGGAGAGAGTCGGCATGGCCCAGAAACACGACTGTAAGTTGATGCTCTGATTACGTTCCACTATTCTACCTTTTATTCCAGCGATTGGAGCGCCGCAAAGACAGCTGGGGCGCAAATGAGTGGCAGCACCGGCGCGCCTAGATGACACATGACACATTCCGGTGAAACTAAATGCCTTTTGTTCGTTGCCTGAGGAGTCTCACCTTGCTTTGATTTCCATCATTCTGAGAGCTAATTGTGTTTCGTCTCGGAGCGACTCCTGAACTCGTCGAGAGAAACAATGCGATAATCATTTTAATTGTGGTTTTCACCTCGTCGTTGTCGTGTTGAGCGCCAGCTTTTATATTCGAGTGGAATAGAGTTGAATTAGAAATGAAAAGGGTGAGACTCTGTCAGAGCTGTATTGATTTTTTCTTGTTTTTTTTTTTCCAACAACAAGTTACGTGAGCGTCTTGAGCCCATTGTGAAATCCAGCAGGAATTTCTTGTTGCAACAATCAGATTAGCCTCACTGAGCTCTCTTTCTTTCCCTCCCACCCCCTCTCTAACATGCAGGTCAGGTCTCCATCAGGGAGTACAGGCCCTCGGATGAACATGTGGTCACGTCGCTCTTTCGCAGCGGGTTGCTCGAACACGTGTACCCGGCTTTCTTCAAGGCCATGGGCCATCCGGACCACGTCGGCGTCGCTCTGAGCGTTTCAATGGCCGGTTATGTGCTGGGGGGCAGCTCCTACTTCCAGGCCTTGCTGTTTGGCAGCGCATGGGCCGGCCTCATTTATTACTGCTGTCGCGAGATCTACGAAGGCTACATGCTGAGGAGGCTGAGCACGGACATGGCTGACATTCGAGCCACCTACCTGGAAAACCCAGATAACGGCTTCTGGGTGGCAGAGGCGGACGTCAACGGCCAGTCCAAGGTGGTGGGGATGGTGGCAGTGATGGGGAGGCGGGAAGGAGAGGAAGGCGAGAGGTTTGACGACTGCAACGGGGGACTGATGGGAGGAGGCTCAGAGATCGCCCAGGACGCCGGAGACGGGAGCTACGGCGAGGTGTCCCACGTGGTCGTGGCGTTTCCGTGGCGCCGCAGAGCCGTGGGCGCGCAGCTGACGAGGAAGGCCCTCGATTTCTGCAAAGAGCGAGGCTACACCCACAGCGTCCTGGACGTCAGCTCGCCGCAGACGGCGGCCGTTTCCCTTTGCCAAAAATTCGGTTTTGTTCAAACCGCGTCGCACAGTAACACGCACGCTAACCGCTGGCTCTCCAAGCTGGCCAGAGTAAATGTGATGCGAATGGAGAAGCTCATCTGATGGACTTTAGACGTCTGCGCCTGATACAACCTCAGCTGTACAGAATACTTCACTTAACTTATGCTTCTGGTCTCATTTAAGGCAAAAATCTTTCTTCTTGTGGGATATTCGGCCATTCATGTCTCCACCTCGCTGTTACAGTAGCTTGAAAAAAAAACATTAAATCTCATGTTTTTTCCACAAAGCAGCATTAATAATCTCAGTTTCCTTGTATTTCTTCTTGCCTTGATGTATTATGTATACACCTGCACTGCTGACAGTCCGCTGCCCATAACCATGGAAAAAATGATTCTCTGCTTAGACAAACTTAATTTATATAATGTTCATATAAATCTCAGTAACATATTTTATTCAATTAACATTAACGCACGTTAAACAGAACAAACCATGTCCACATTTAATTATGTACAGTTCGTCTGTCCACTGAGGAAAATGAAAATATATGTGAGAAAGGAGAAATTTAGTCATCTGGAAGCAGGAGAACTTTCTTTTAAGCCTCTTTCCAGGGAGAAGTTGAATCCCTCTGCCTCAGAGGAATTAATGCCAGCTGACTTCTAAGACCTCACAACTCTTTGCTTAAAATACCAATGAAAAATGCAGTAGTATCAGGACACTGGGAGGTTTAAAATTCTTTGGAGCTAAAAGAGCTGTGTGTGTGTGTGTGTGTGTGTGTGTGTGTGTGTGTGTGTGTGTGTGTGTCATAAGAAGAGGATAAAGAGTTCAGTATACCGCAACGCATTCAGGTCACCGTACACAAGGCAAAGAGCGAGATTATTGATGCCAAACAATAGAGAAAAAGCTTAAGTGTTTCCATATTTGTGGTGTTGCGTGTGAGGAGGGATTGGACTCAATAGAGGTGAAAGGGCTGAGGGCGAATCAAGGCCGGCCACTGTTCCCGAAGCCATGTGAACAAGCAGCGTCCTGTCAATTATACGCCAGGACGATATTTTCTTAATAAACCTATTGTCAGCCACCAGTACTGTGCAGCATCAGCTAATCAGGTTTTTTTTTTTTTTTTACGTGCACTGCCTCAGAAATGCCCCAAAGGCGATGGCAACTTCCAAAACATTATCAGCACCGCGCAGTATCTGCTTATCTAAAACAGTGGGTGTCCACAGAAAGCCTATAGGGGACCTCAAACAGCCGGCGTGCGCAGTGGCGGGCGTGGCCTAAACGAGTTTCAAGAGGGAGCGCTGTATGGATGGAGCAGCTTGGCACCGGGACGCGCTCACCGTCAGAGGCCTTCAGGCATCAATCATACCTGCTGAGGCTGTCAGAAAAAAAATTAGGCTGGTGGCCAGCAGGCAGGTGCTGAACTAGCCAGAGGAAGATGAGCTTAATGCCGGCCAACCTGTTGTCATCCTCTCACAATTACCGGCACAATTGGCCTCAAGGTAATGACAGCTTGATTGTAATTCCTCTCATACACATGCTTCTCGGATGAGTCACTTGCCATTTTAGGGGGGGAGGGGTGTCGGTTAAAAAAGGTTTCCAAAACTCTCAGAAAAGTCAGGTTTGCTGTAGCTGCAGTGCCTGTGAAGAGGCAGAAAAGGTAGTTTTCACGCTCGTTCACAGTGGATTGAATGTGGTGGTAGAGTCTCTACAAAGTGATCTAAATTAATTACAAATTCAAAATGCATAGGTACCCCCCCCCCAAAAAAAAAAAAAAAAGTCAGTATTAACCGATGCATCTCTGGACAACTGCAGTTTTCCTCCATTCTTCTCTACAAAAGCGCTCAAGCTGCATCAGACTGCACGGAGCTTGTGAGTAAACATGATGTGATAAAAACCGATTGTCTGCACCAGCGATGCTTCAGGCGTGTCTTATTAAAGAGGGCGAGCGCTGGTGCATGCCTGTAAACGACTATTTTTTGTAACTCGTTCAGATCTTTCATCACTTTGACATTAAAGCGTCTTTTTCTGTTGATCCGTCTCAAAACAGTCCCGTTAAATCAGCTTCCATCCAAAGTTGCAAAACGTGAAAACGTGAAAACTTTGAAGCGGAGTAAACAATAGTGTGAAATTTCCATTTTTTCATGGATGCATGCATGCAACAGCTGAGGGATAATTGGACTTATTAGCATAATGACAGGCGTAATGAGTATCAGTAGGTTTGCAGACCTGTTTAACAAAGAAATATTTCTGCTTTGGTTGTTTGTGTCTTTCTTTCCTCTTTTTTAGGGAGGGAGGGTAAATGTAGGTCGGACTTCTCATCCGTCTCTCGTTATTGGACCAGAGGTCTTCACAGAGATAACATATGAGATCAATGAAATAGGCAAGACTGCTTTCAAAGGATGAGCTCGAGAAATTCAACTGGAAAACATCTCTTTGTCTACGACTTTTAGTGTGTGTGTGTGTGTGTGTGTGTGTGTGTGTTTGTGTGTGGGCGGGGATTATCCTCAGCACTCCTGCGTTCACACCTTACTTCTTGTGTTTTTGCTAATCTGCCTCGGATCACAATGGAATCATGTGGCTCGTTGTGAGAGAAGGGTTAATATATCTTTAAGGCAAACTTTGATGACACTTTCAAAGTAATGAGAAAAGAAGTGATCAGCATTACAAAAAGCACCTGTGTGCACAGGTCTGTCTCTTCTCCTGTGTTAGCGCTCTTACTGAAGTGGTGAAGATTATGGAGATTAATTGCATCAGGATACCAGTCGCCTATGTGCTGCTGTCGAGGGCCGGAGGTAGATTTGTTTGGATCATACATCATCATACGCTAGTCACCACTGCCTCGCGTAATCGCTTCTCATCGTCTGTGCTGCGCCACGGGAAGCAACTTTTTTGGCCGTGCTGCTGAACTTAAGTGCAAAAAAAAAAAAAAAAAACAAGACCTGGGCAGTTAATTTAATTCAGATATTAAATCACAGGTAACAAAGGCGCGTCATGCACTTACACACGGAGGTGGTTCATCCTGCGCCGTCAATTCGCTGCTTTTTCGGGGCCTGACATTATGCAGAATCTGCACTTTACTTTTACTGAATAATTGGTCAATTATTCGCTGCATGGTTCGAGAAAGATAAATATGTTTTTCTATAAAGGCAGAGTGTGGGACCACAGTGAGATACTAACTGGTGAAGCATGAGGAACAGGGGAGATGTGTTGACTGGATCCTGGAAATTACTTCCTGAACATTGTCCTAGCTGGAACACGTATGAAAGCGCAGTTAGTGTGTCGCCATCATTAGAGATTGGACGTGAGATTAAGGGGATAAACGTGGGATTAGATGTTGCTAATGAGCATTAAATATATTCACGCCGCAGCGAACCTCTGCGTCGTGGACAAATGTTCCAGACGACATCAGGCAGCGGCTCGTTTGCTGAGCTCCAGCTCCAGCTCCAGAGGACTGCGGGGATTTGGTCAAGGAAGTAATTGGACACAACAACAACCGAAAAATTGATCACAGCTGTTGCAATTAGGAGAAATATGGGACAATCAATTTTTTTCATGTTTCAGGCTCGATGCCGAGTTGCTCGCAATAACTGCAGTCCAATACACAAGATAGTAAAATGTGATAATTATAGTGCGATCCTCTTCAGGTACACCGTGCGTAGGATGATTCTGCAGTATTTCAGGATAATGAAGCGAGAGACTCAATCTCTATCACACCAAGAGTTTTGCATATTATAGAATAAGAATGATTGTACAGCTGAAATACAGGTTTAAATAGAACATAATTAAGGGACTGCGTTAAAGTAATTGGAGTGGGAAGGCGGGCTGAATCTTATATTTCCCAGCGTTATTAATATTTTCTTTCAATATTTCCCCTGAAAACTGTAACACACTGAAGATACAGTAACAATTAATGATGAAACTCACCCCAGGACGGATTCCAGATAATGAAAATAAATATGAGTGAGATCGATATGTTTGAAATCAGATGTCTGGATGTTCATCGTCGTCATCAATCCACTGACATGACACAGAGTCGCATGTCCAGGCGTGTTGGAGGCATTTCCTCCACACAGCTGAGCCAAAGAGCGCAGCATTAAAATATCAGGGATGATTAGAGGCTGAAGAGCTGCATCAGTGAACCGATCATATTGATGTTCCAGATTTTAAACTTAAAATTCAACCACACGTAGAAAAAGTTCATGTGATGCTAAAAACATTTTACGTAACTGTACTCAGGTTTGGGGAGTAATGGAATACATGTGACGGCGTTATGTAATCACAATACAAAGATCAGATTACTGATACATGAAGTAAAAATGGGGATGATTGGCAGGAGCGCAGTCTAAACGATGTACCAGCATGCACATGTGCACACATTACAACGCTTCACTTCACCTCTCTGGTCTCCAGTGAAACCGTAGCTGTTCTTACATTTGCCATTTCATTATCATTAAGATAAGATAAGATAAGATAAAACTTTATTTATCCCCAGCCAGGGAAAATTGGGAATTATTGGCCTCATTATTGGCCTCAAGTGAAAAAAAATGCTCTCAGTGGTGGAAAGTTTGCCATTATTTTGTCTTTAAAGCAGAAAAAGGGAACAGCATCACATCATCATCCAAGGACTCGACATTTAAGCTTGGTAAAACCAGGTGCTAACGTTAGCTACACAGAAATCCTATTAGCTAAAGTGAATTAGTGATTAGCTATAGATCTAGCTACATCCTTTCAGAGTACCTCGATACCAAATGTGCAAATAAAGGCTGTTATTCGCGGATGTAGTTTTCACTTTTCACTTTGACCGGTCCGATGAGAAACCAGTGCTTGCAAAAGGTTTCAGGTGTGTGCTGAATATGCACAAACCGGCATTAGAGGAATGCATGCACGATTCAGCTGCAATGTGGATTAAAGCGGTATGATGCAAATTCGCTGCATTAAGGGGTCAACAGAATACATTTAAATGCATTTAATAAGTGCAATTAATTTAAACATGTATCTGTGCAAAACATAATACATATAACAAGATAATATTTCTTGCCTTTATTTGCATATTTGGTATTGAGGTAGGGCTGCACGGTGGCTCGGAGGTTAGCAGCGTCGCCTCGCCCCCCCGGTTCGATCCCGCCTGGGATCTTTCTGTGTGGAGTTTGCATGTTCTCCCTGTGTAGCGTGGGTTTTCTCCGGGCTTCCTCCCACAGTCCAAAAACATGCTGCGGTTAATTGATAACTCTAAATTGTCCGTAGGTGTGAATGAGTGGTGTGCGTGGTTGTCTGTCTATATGTGTATCCCTGTGGTAGGCTGGCGACCTGCCCAGGGTGAGAGACGGCTGGGATAGGCTCCAGCCCCCCGTGACCCTGCAAAGGATTCAGCGGTGTATAGATAATGGATGGTATTGAGGTACTCTGAAAGTGATGGAAAGTCATCGGACATTTAGAGATTAATTCTCTTTGGCCAAACACACCTTTATCACATGGCACAGAGGAGCCATTTTTAAACAGAAGGAAACTCAGAGAAAGGCTGAGGTAAAAATACAAATCCCCTCCCCCACATCCACCCCCTAATCATTATCAAACTCTCCCTGACTAACAAGATCTGACAGCCATAAGTCATGATCCAATATATTGAGGATATCATTAATTTCTAATGATACACAGCATAATTTCATCATATCTCTGAGTTCCCGGAGGTACTGTGAGGAAAATAATCCCCAGCACAATCGGCCAGCAGACGCCATCAGAGATCCAGCTTGGATTGATCTCGATATTAACTAAAGACCTGCTGAAGTTATTTGTGAAGGAAGTTGGAAGACGGTCTTTATCGCACACATTCAATGAATGGTGGATTAAGGATATCTGGCCCGCGTCACAGCACAGAAGCGAGGGGAGGATGATGTGTCGGGGTGATGAGATCTGCGCTCGGAGCGAGAGAAATAGACCTGTTATTTGATTTCTGCTGCAGGAAACGACTGCGCGGATGCAACGGGCGCCTCCCGGTTCTCGGGCGCTCGTCGCCATCTGCTGCGTAACTCCATACACGCCAGCTGTCACATCAAGATAGATGATGTGTTCGTTAGCTGTGCCGCTGTTTGTGTTTGCCACTTTAACACCGGGACAACCTTCCCGCGCCTTCCAGGCTGCAGCCGAACCTCTTCGTCTCATTTTAGCCAATTTACACGTACGAACAATTCTCGCACTCGGTGGATATTTCAAAAAGACGATTAAGGCGTCAAATTAAAGCTATTACTGTCGGGGGTGTTGGCATTTTGTAAATTATGAGCTAGACGAGAGCGCGGCGGCTTGTTGATAAATCTTAAAAGCTGCCTGTCGGAGAGCTTTGTGTTCTTCTCAGCCGGGCGTCACAGTCGACTCTGAGCAACGAGACAAAACGCAGTGTGACTGGAGAACGCGCAAGGTGAGATGTGATCTCTAAAGTGAATCAAATGGTTCAGATGCTGGGTATTGACTGCCTCTGGAAGCTTAATAGGAGATTTAATGGACCCAGACAGAGAAACAACTTACATTTTTCATGAGGCCATTTCTCAGGGGTATTAATGTTTGGACAAGCTGACAAACCCACATGATATTTATAAGCGGCGTGTTGTGGTCGCAACGATTCGACTTCGCAACGAAGTGTCTCTGAGGGTCATTTTGGGTCGGGTTTTTACTCTGGAGCAGAGGGCCAAAATAGATTTCTCTCAAAATAAAACAGACGTACCTGCTTGGAGAAAGCAGTGCAGTTCCTTCGCAGTGCAGCTCCATGGATAAACGCCTCTTGAACAGTTTATCATAGAGCAGGATCACTAAAATTCAGGTAACACGCAATTAATGGCAGAGTCTGTGGAGAATGGAATAGATTCAACCTTATTGTCACTGCAGTACAAGTACAAGTACCGAGTAACAACCAAATGCAACTTACCATCTAACCAGCAGTGTAAAAGGCAGTAAAGTGTGTGGAGTTTGCACGAGTTCCCTCCCACCATGAGGAACATACATGTTGGGTTAATTCTCCTGTCGGTGTCCTGGATCAAGGCGCATCCTGCCTCCTAACACTGGGAGAGATTGGATTTCCCTACACGTTTTACTGTGTATGCTTGTGTGAATGTGATGGTAAAAACTTGGTTGGTAATAAATGAATAAACAGAAAGAGCCGTATAAACATGTGCAGCAGTTACAGTCAGCTGTGCAGGTTTAATTATAAAATACAGTACAAGTACAAGTAAGCTATTAAGACTTTTCAAAATGTAATATATTACATATTACTAGCTGCTTTAAATTTGTTTGAAAGTAATGTTACTTTACATTATTACTGCATGTGTTTAGTAATTCTTTACTGATTACACTACACTACTATTTATTTTCACTTCACATTTACTTTCACCAAAGTAACTGCAGATGTACGGCGAGCGTTACATATTACAGTTATTTCGTAGTACTGTAGCCTCGGCTGAACCTGGTCTCCTGCGGTTTGCTGTGTGATGGAGGGTTGATATCACTTTAGTCTCTCTGGTCTTGGTTAAATACTAAAAAAGACAAAGGTGACTTGGAGGATAAAACAGATTTGCTTTATTAACATTTAACCAAAATCACAAGCTTTCTTTAACTGTAAAGTATTATCTCGACCAGCCTATGTCTATGAGCGATGTTGATGAGATGTCTGTGTTGGGTTTTTTTCTCTACGCCTTTCTCACCAGTTTAAAGTAGGCGGGGCTCATCTGCAAAAGAGGATGTCACATTCTTCACAGCACGAATCAGGCTTCAGCAACCTTTAAACTTAAGGTACTCTGAAACCCAGTTTTCAGGGTCCTAAAGTGCTTTTTTTTTGGCTAAATCTAACACACACGGCACACTGGAGAGTGCCATGTGTGGTTAGATTACATACAAAGTCAATGCATTCACATCTATTTCCACCGGGTGATGCAAATTACGTAAATTACATGATGTGAATATGCAAAATTCACATTATTGCGCAAGATAAAAATATTCAACTTGACTGAGTGAATGAGTGTTGTTTGGAGAGGACCAGTTGGAGCGCAGAGATGGAGCTGCTGTTCCCTGACAAACAGCTGCTGCGCCTGGGAGCTCTGGAGGAGAGAGCCGGGGGTCGAGCCGGAGCTTCTGGAGGAGTAAACACCAGATTCTGAACCGATCTGGAGCCGATTACCAGCAGGAGGAGAGCTCACAGGGTTTTTCTTTAACTTTTGGGATTAAAAAAGTGAACTCATCTCCACTCTCACTTCTCAACCTGTCTGCAGCAGCGAGCCACGGAGGTGCCGACCCCCACTGTTGGCTGTTTGCAATTAGCCTTTCTGTCCGTGTTGACTGCTGACTGGAGGGGAAATGTACTTGACTTCCTGAACGCACAGGGAGGAGAAGGGAAAAGAAGATGGACTGAAGGGAAGCACACCAAACTAGTGTCTCTGCTGAATGCTGAGTTCGTTCAGAGGCTGCAAACACATGCACACACACACACGCACACACAAAAACACACACACACAGACTTCCATTCATTTCCTGGAGACTTACCCCAACCTTAACCAGAACCCAAACTTACATACACACACACACACACACCCTTCAACACAACCCTGCTACTTGCTATCTTACGGCTAATGTGCAGGTATTATGGCTGTTTTGGCCGAATAAACACGTGGTTCAATCGTTTACATTTATTAGCATGACTAGTGTTAGTCATGCTAATACACACAAATTATCCTGCGGTCAAACTCGTGTAACTAACATGAAGTAAAAATGTTTTTGTTTGATCTGAACACAGCGGTAAATTTTTGTGCAAAAAAATGATTGCCTAAGTATAATTTGCGCTATATTAACTTAGCCTCTAGGAGACCAGATTTTTGTGTTAATTACCAGTTGTGTCTTTGTAGCTAGCTTGGTAACGTTAGCCACCGGCTCCAGGAGCGCCGCCGCAAGTGGTCAGTGCGGCTAACGTAGCGCTAGCTGTTGATAATCACTAATCGGCTGGCTGCTCGTTAAAACACGTCTCGTTTTCTATGTATGTATACGTATGTGAATATGTGACATGTGGGTCTGGGGGCTTTGGGGTTGTTTAAAGGCATATTTGACAGACCTGGGATGAGTAACGGAAGCATGCAACGTGTAATGTAACTAATTACTTATTGAAATAGATAGACAGATAGATAGTGAGCGAGAGCATGGCTTCTGACCGTCCCCATGATAGACGGAGATTAACGAGGCTTTACAAGGTTAACGCCGCAGAAAATGAAATGCTTCCCGCCTGCAGACTCGACTCTCTCTGGCCGGGCTGGCAGCAGTCTCCGCCGCAGGATGCACCCTGTCCTGTGGGAATGGATTTAGTTGGATTTTTAATTATCCGACTCTGATTTCTAAATGAGTTTTTTATGCCAAAACTAATAATAACAAAAGACAGTGATGGATCTTGGGAGACTCGAATATGCTTGTGAGGAGACAGATTGTTCTCTATTCAGGCCGTCAGAGATTACCACCCCCACTTAGAGGGCTACAAGCAAACAGAAACGCTTGTAACAATTAAATGACACAGTCACATTGAGTTCTTCATCATTATCCTTCATAGCACGAGGTTCACATCTCTCTGATACCCTCTTTACAGTTAGAATATTTTTACATTTTGAAGCACTCAGCTGTGTGTTTCCTGCTGTGCTCTAATTGGTTAATGAAAATCAGAGAACACAATGTGCTGACACGATACGGCAAAGTTAATATGATGATCTTCGGAACTGCAACACTCCAGTGCAAGTGAAGCAATCCTGGATGCTGGAGACATTGTCTTCAAATCACAGCAATAAGTCTTCCTCTCCAACTGGGTGAAAGCCCACCCATCCGTCCACCCACACACACACACAAACTCACTGTCACTCACACACACACACAAACACACACACACACACACACACAAACACACAGGCTTCTGGACACAACCTTCATCCTTCATTTGCTGCCACCATCGCTGTCTGTGTCCCACTGTACAGCTGAGCCACCACACCAATATCGCTAAATTTGACAGGGCTACACCTCAAGGCTGCCTCCACTGGTGCCTTGAGGTGGAAACACATGATTATTACCCAAAGGCAAACGTACTGTATCCCTGCAGCCTGGACACTAGCTACAGAAGACAGACAGCTGGGATATTTACTCATTCTGTGTGCTGCAGAGACACTGGGCAGTCTGTGATGGATTTTCTGATGTGCACCATCTCCAGGTTTGGCAGCAGAGTCCGAGCCGAGACCCTCTGAATAAGCACATCCTCCCGCTCCCTCCTCAGGAGGCTTAATTGTTGCTGGACATTGTTTGCGATACCTGCCAAGTTGCTGGAAAATTCCCCTCTCTTGCAGCTTTTTGCAACCCAGCAGGGTCCCCGCGCTGCTATTCTCATCCCATCGTCAGATTCATGACTATGGAAAAAGCTGATGAGACCAAAATAGCCACCATCTGAGGGGCGTCATCAGTCACTTTGCCTACTCAGGATCAAACATACAAACCACAACGTTCTGACCAGGCTTGCATCTTAAATCTGGTCACACTTTCTGCATATCTGATGTTTTATGCAGTTCCCACACTGGCAAAACTTTGCTGAACTATGTAATGAAATGTATTACATTTCATATCTTGCTGTTCTTCAGGGTTTTATTGAGGATTAGAAATTAATCAGGCTTTTTTGCTAAGATGAAAAAATATCTCCTATATTATTTTCGGATAAAAAAAAGTAAAGCCTTTAATGATTTAGTAAGAACAATATAATACATGTATTTCAGATATAATCTCAAAGGTTCACTGTGTTACTAAAGCATTTCTGTGAAAAAGCCTCAAATATCCACGAGGTAAACAAAGATTTAAGATTCACACCAAGACTAAGAGTCCACAGCCACGCTAACAACTCATCCACACGAAGATGTTTTCATTTTAAAACACAGAACTTTATTTAGTCCGGACGGGAGGAAACTGAGACTTTTGCAAACAATGACAGAGACACTCGCCGTCACTTCCTGATTGGGTGAAATACCTTTCGCTGATTCATCGCATCCCCATCATGTGACACTTTTCTGTAAGAAAAAGTGACAGTCGTCAGTCTGAATACATCCCTGAGGCTTGACCACCAGCAGTTAAAGGTCCAGTGTGTTGGATTTAGTGGCCTCTGGCAAAACAAAGGGCGCTCACTAGAGTCAGTGCTTGGTTTGTCCTGACTGGGCTAGAAACAACATGTCAGACTCCTTCTGGAGATAAAAAGAGCTCATTCTAAGGTGACAAAAATATAACAGTTCTTATTTAAAGGTAATTATACACTAATGAAAACATACGTACGTATTATATGTACATACATATTATGATTATGTTCCATTTGTGCCAATAGATCCTCCTAAATCCTACACATATGACCTTTAATCCAACATGGATAACGACTTACAGCCGTCGCTGATCTTGTTGTCTATGCCAGTGGCTGTTGCGCAGCTACATTCTGCATTCAGTCTGCCTGCATGCACAGGAGGCAAACACCAAACTCTGGCATGAGCATGCCCAGTGTACGTGAATGGTCATGTGATTTTTCAGTCTGGACGGAGATTATTTCTGATCATTTGTGTGGACGTTGTCTAAATGAGGCTGTGCTAAGCAGTAGTGTTGATGGATGGCTGGCCAGCAACTCAGCCATATTCAGAGGCTGGTGGTAAAGGTGAAATTATACTATATATAATACGTATACTTATGGTGCACATCAAGTGCCCTGCCTATTGATTAAAGGCCATTGGATTGGTTCTCGGATCAGCTGATACACAGTTTTGTTACTGGAAATGAGAAAAAGGTATTGTGGAACTCCAGTCAGTGATGATCTTATCCCACTTCGCCATAGCTCGTTCATATGAAGGAGTCATGTCCCGGGCGTGGATGGCATCCGAGAGGACTTCTGTCTGCAGCGCAGAGGGGAGTGTCGCAAGGCACTTAGGATATGTGATGTGAAAGGTGTAATAACACACCATGAGACACATCACACATTCATAGATGTACAGAGAATCACAACAGGAGCGAAGAGTGCTCTCACCTGAGGAAAGGTGCAGGGGTCTTCTGCAGACTGACACAAACACAAAGAGAGAAACAAACACGACCACGATTCGCCATCGTCATATCTCACTTTCAAATCATGTGAAAATTCTCCTTCACGGACAAATTTCTTACCTCAAGGATGTGAAACGTGGCCCCGCTCGCACGTCCGGCCATTACTAACTCATTCGGTGGGATAAAGGAACTAAAGCAAAGCTCCTGAAAGCATCTGAGCTGCTTGAATTGATCTCGATCAGCGTTGCAGTTATTAAACGAGAATGGGAATACATGAAGAATCATTGTGGGACAGAGTGAAACCGACACACACTTTTATCTAACCTCGTAAATATCTCTGTGGAGAGACACAGGGAAATGAACTGTCAACAGTACAGTAAATAACAGTGTTCAGTGTCAAACCAGCGCTGCATGCACGCTGCCAGCCAGACCTTGAGGAGTCTCTAATGTCAACTTCTAGCCTATTTATATTGTAATATTTCACTATAATTTCATACTATTGTTCTTCTATTATGCTACAGCAGCTATGAGGAGTTTTTAACTGGTTCTGAAAGAGTCTCAATTTAGTGCTGATGCGTTTGGAAAATTTAATTCATTTTGAGGAAATAAGATTTATTAATCGTTTATATTTCCGTTAATCAGAATTATTGAGCAGAGCCAGTTTAATGTGTGTCTGATGATGAAATGAACTTTTGGGACAAATCAACTTGAGTTGAGGCAGAACAAAGACAAAGGAATCGGAATAGGTCGAGAAGGCGAGGCAACTGACAAACGTTTATTACTACACTACTAACAACGGATGAATAAAAGCAACCAATGCAGTTATGATGGTAAATGACTGACTGAGGATCAGTGCATATGAAATAATACAATGAAAGATGGTGCTGGAAAACAGGAGACTAAGCAGGCACCATTCAGCAGCTGCGAGGCGTGGGAAGCCAGAAGGAAAATATCAGAAGTCAATATGGTAAGTATGTTGGTGGGAAATCAGATTCTTGCTCTCACGCTTCCTGATCTACAGCATCAACCTCCAGCCTGATTATAGAAAATGCAAAGTTCGCCTGATGGTTGTTGTTTTGTTGCCCTCACACAGTTCTTGTTTTCAAAGCAGGCTGCTTCAGGTTATATTTGGGCATTTCTGCTTTATTTGATAGTGATAGTGGATGGAGACAGAGAAGGCAGGGAAGACAGGGTGGATGATGTGCAGCAAAGGGTCGGGCCAGATTCGAGCTCAGGCCACTGCGGTAGGACTCAACCAGGTGAGCTAACCCAAGATTGGCTATTTCTCTAGAGTTATTGGTTATTCAGGTCCGATCCTGTGCAAAATCATACGCAGACTGGAAGGGGAAGTGTATGAACAGCACTGAAACAAAGTTTACTTTGTTCCACCATTGTCATTTGTCATGTTACATAGCTGCAAATAAACAGCTGTTTAAAAAAGATAAATATTAGAAAAAAAGTCTTTCATTCACTCAGTTCCAAAAGAGATGTACAAGCTAGCCGGATCGGGATCTTTAGGACTCTATGAGGCGGTGGTGTTTTTGGGAAATGTGCCTTTGTTCTGTGAAACAGTACCACTTTTGTCCACATGGGGCGCCATATGAAAGTTCTTTGATGCTTTAATTAAATGATGAATAAACATGATTACTGAAAGTCAGCTGCAGAGACTCATGTGTTAATGCTGCAAAATAAGATCACAGTCCCACACATACAGACCTGAATGCTTCTTTTCTTATCTGTTGTAATGTCACAACAGAATACCGCAGCTCTGTCAGTGAAGGCCGAGCCACTAACCTTCACAATGAAGCAGTCCAAGTGTAACTGACATAATGTTTTGTATTGTATGAGTCAAATCCCACTTGGGTTGCTGATTATAATAATAATGATCTGACAATGTATTATTGGTCCCAGTAGGGAAGTACTAGTTTAGGATGCAGTGTGTTGCTGAAGGACACTTCAGCAGGCCAGATGATTGCTTATAATGGAGTCTGAACCCAGATCCTGACGATGATAGGGCTTCCTTCTCACTATAAACTGCTGATCTTGATGTGGTGTGTAGATAGAGGATGCTGTTTTCTGCACTTTGAGAGATAAGGTGAGGCAGCCCATTAAGTTTATTTCTGGATCAAACACAGAATTTGTTTACTCACCTTTAATTCGGTAACTTGAAGGTTACTGTCGACCTGAGCACACAGCGAACGTCTTTACCAAATTACAAATGGATATTAACCTATTTTAAGAGTCACGATGCCTTACATAGCCATCCCAAGGGTGTTTTAGACTGAGCTGCTGTCATGAATGGAGGGTGGTATTCAGGTGGGAGTGCTGTTGGCGTGATGAATAAACCCTCCCAGTCAAGGGATTTAATTGTTGTGACAAGCCCGCTGAACATTTCAGTAAGGGGGTGCAGGAACAGCTAATGAAAAATTTAATAGGTTGATTTTATCAGAAAACTGATTCTTGATATAAGTTAAATACACTTTAAAACAAGGGAATTCATGCATAAAGAGGTTATCATTTTTAAATGTAAATGTTCTGTGTAAAAAGTCCTGTGAAGAAAGTTCAAACATTTAATTCCTGTGGGAAAAAAAGGGTTAAAATGTTTAAAAAGGTTAAAAACTTTGTAAAAAGTATAAAGACACTTACCTGCCGGAGGAGTTGATGTTGAGCCTTGTTGAGAGATGACGCTTATGACTGATTGGCTATGCCTGCAGAGGCCGGAGGGGGGAGCTCTCGGGCATGAGGCGTCACTCTGAATGAAGTGTGCAGAGAGGAAGAGTGGACATACTCTTTCTCAGGAAATTAGTATTTGTGCTGTCAAACTTTGGAT
Organism: Chelmon rostratus; assembly: GCF_017976325.1. Lineage (NCBI taxonomy): Eukaryota > Metazoa > Chordata > Actinopteri > Chaetodontiformes > Chaetodontidae > Chelmon > Chelmon rostratus. The sequence continues at coordinate 24,610,338 of NC_055667.1, read as the reverse complement.
TATGTTTGCTAAGCTGGTTCAGGCGTGTTTTGTTAAGGTGCTGACCAAATGTGTTGAGTGTTTTGGAAGCGTTATTTCAATGTTTAGCTTCTTAATTGTTTCACTGTTAAGCAGCTAGCTAAACTCCGCCCCCTGGTGGCCGACATGGAGCAGCACGGCTAGCATAGACGTAATACACACTGTGTATTTTAATGTTTAGCTCAGTAGACACCTGCAGAGTATGAGGTTACTAATGTACATGTCTGATTAAATTTTCTGCTATGTTTGTGATTAATAATTAATAATACATTTGTGTTTCATTTCCAAAATAATTGTGTAAAAAAAGAAATACAACAAATGGATTCAAAGTCAAAGTCAAAGTCAAAGTCAGCTTTATTGTCAATTCTGCAGTATGTACAGGACAAACAGAGAATCGAAATTGCTTTACTCTTCAACCCTTTGTGACAGGACATATATTAGAAAAGAGATAAATAAAAACTGTACAATCTAAATAAAAACTGTACAAACTAAGTAAAAATTGTACAAACTAAACAATGAATGAATGTATTTCAGTGTCCAGCCAGGGAGTGTGTGTGTCTGTGTGTGTGTGTGTGTGTGTGTGTGTGTGTGTGTGTGTGTGTGTGTGTGTTGGGGGGGAAGTTATAGTCCAGGTTGAGTGTTTGTGTGGAGGAGGGGGAGGGCAGGGAGAGAGTCCAGGCTATTAATGTTTTACAAGTTTGTTAATTGGTTAATGGATCATTTTCATAAACACTACCTTCACATTTGACTAACCTGTTAAAGGAAAAGTGAATAATGATGCTACTTACCTGTTAAGAGGAAAAGTGGGTTTAAGTTAACCTTGAAATGGAAAGAAAATGCATGTTTGTGTTGAAATATTGTATACCGAGAGAAATTCTGGAAATAATCCAGTATCAATGAAGCTGTAGGAATGAAGCATTGGGTCAGAGCATCTTTATTGATATCTTCCCTGAAATGGGATGTCGGTTCAGATAAAAATTCACATTGCCATTAACACTTACGACTTAAAAGAGGAAAAGTAGATTTAAGGTAACCTCAAAAACACGATTTCTCAGATACAAAGTTGAAATTATTCAAACTGATGGCCACAACATAAGCCTGTCATTTTATTAAATTATCAGAGACTATTGTGTTTTATGTTGGAATATGGTGGATATCATAAAAAAATACTTAAAAGGGTGAATGTTCTGGAGTGCAGGTCTTCCAACTGAATCCCTTATTTGGGCAGGAAAAAAGCACCCAGTATCGCCCCGGGTTAACAATAAGGTCAATGAACGTCTGGAGCAGCTGCTCTCAGTGTGACTGATGATTTCACTTTCACTTTGCATGACTACGTTGCCACTTGCCACTAATTTGGCGCTACCCGCTACAGCCTCGTGCCGCCCTTGGACATTTGTTTTTTGCACTGCGACATTTCCGTACAGAAGCGAAAGTGGAACCGGTCTGAATGATCCCTTGTTAGAGGCTGATTTTAGCCCCAATTACATGAGAGGTGAACACCACAGGAAGCAAATGTTAGTGGCTGATTGTCAATGAACTCTGATGGGAACGTGTGTGTGGTGGTGAAGTGTTTCTTTACTTACCATCAAAATGAATGCCCCCCCCCCCCAGTTCAAAAGCTGATTGAACTCCAATTTATTCAACTACACTGGAGACCATTCTGTTCATAATCATAATCATTTAAATATGCCAGTTTTTTTAAAAATTATTATTATTTGAATAATAGCCCATTTAAATCTGAGGCACAATTAAATCTGAAGCACTCTTTAGAATTACATGTCTCGAAAAATTGCACCTCACTGTTCCATGCAGAGCCACTCTGAAGAAGTTCCTTATATATGAGGGAGATTGTTATAAGAGATGCAACAGGAAGTGTGTGAGTACAGACTGATCCTGCAGCAACGCATTAAAAATAAGTTTTAAAAAACACTTTACAGGTGATTTTGTGTTAGTTTCAGTTTTATGCTGGAACACAAATGTCGCCCGATTTTGATTGACAATTGACAATTTTTTGTTGTGACTGACGAATTACCAGTGTCATGGGTGATTATGAACAACAATCAGGTGTCTATACCCGTGTGGTTTGAAATGTTAAACAACCTGTCGTCGGGCATCCCAGATGCTTTTTGTCTCAACAGGCCTAGTGTGACATCTCCCACGGCGTGGTCCTGAGGGTTGACCAATCAGGACTCTCTCCAGAGTGCAGTCAACTAAACATGGCGAAGAGGAGGTAGAGGGATGCTGAAGTTGTTGTTGTCAAGTGGGACGACATAACAGAAGACAAGCGCCTTTTTTCACTACACAAGACAATTCAAAACAACACGTCCTCATACCGAAACGACTGAATAGGTTGACCGCCAGTGACTCGACTCGCAAAACAACTATCTTACTGTCCCCAGAACGGTGTACCCTACCTTTGTCGTACCAGACCTTCATAGTCACATGGTTAACGTTGTGAAATGGTCACAGTTTGCTTAGGTTTAAGCAACAAAACTACTTGGTTTGGTCTAGGAGATTAAAGATCATGGTTTGGGTTAAAAACGTTGCTGTTGTGTAATTTAAGTAGCACGCTTTCTTTCTGCTACATCACCTGACTTCCTCCTTCGCTCCCGTCATAATTACTACAGCCACTCGGGGTCCAAACCCAGCAATTGATTGTTAATGTGAGTCACGCTAACCTGCTTGCACAGATGGCTGTTTTTCTGATGAGGACAGGCTCAAAAATACCTTATCTTCCTTTGAAATTTCTAAAATAAAGTGCATTAGCTGCAGCATCTTTGTATTTCCTCGCACAAAAAGCAGAAATTTAAGTTCAGCTGTAATATTAGTAAGTAGGTTTGGATGTAAGAAAGGGGTCAGGGCGCTGAGGTCAGAGAACAGACTCTGATGAGGCGAGAGAAAATCTGTGAGAGCGTCAACACTGGACCTTTCACGTACAGCACAGAGAAGCAGAGCTGTTCTGGTGGGACGTTCGGTCGGTGTCTTTCAGCCTGAACAGGATTCTTCTTAATGAGGCGTCGAGCTTGAGAGGCTGACAAAAAAAATTTAAAAAAAGCTGTTTACCAAAATGGTGTCTTCATTTCAAAGCAGACACGAATTCACATCATGAATCAGATGAGAAGGTTTGACAACAAAAGCCCTGTTCTGGTGCTAAACTCCGAAACAGATCAAACGACTGCAGCTCCGCTTCGGTTCGCTTCCTTTACTGAATTCCTTCTTGGCGAGAAATGATTAATTGCTAGATTTGAGAAATGTAACAGCGATCCACGTATGACTGCTTTTGAACTTTTTTTTTTCGATTGATTTCCAGAGCGATTAAGAGGCTCTTTGAGCTCTCAAACACAAGTGTGGGTAATTGCAAAGCACATGAGGCTGCTTAATCTGGTATTCAAATCCAAAGAATACTTTCCTTTAGATAAGGCCGTCTTTTGCACATTAAAGCAAAGGATTCAGATGTTTCCTTCCACTGTGTAGTCAGTTAGTTTATTGCCCTTTGAGAAAATCTGGCAACTGTCAGACAAAGACAGCCGCAGAATGAACGACGCTACAACTAAAGACAGACATTTAACAATAACAGCATCACCACAGGGGGTCACACACACTCACCTGGATGTGTTTATAACAGAGCTATGCTATAATGTTCCAAAGTGAAGCTAAAAGACTGCAAACCATTCAGACCTGATCTGATCCTCACACCGATGCAACAAAAATAAGGTTAATCCATTTTGCTGCACTAACATGCAAATACAGCAGGGGTGCGCTCTCAGTTTGGAGTGATCTCTTTTCACGAAGGCGAAAACGTTCATTCAGCCTCTGAAGGAATCTGTGAATTTGATACGGACGACTTTGATCAAATCAGTGAGTCACAGCTAGAAGTCTAGGTGATACGCTTTTTGGTCATATAATACTGAAGTGTGACGTTTAAGCATGTTAACACCAGCAAATTAATGTTTAAAAGAAAGTGCAGTTATCCTAAATGAGAGAAAATATCATCACAACCTCTGCAGCTGCTGCAGTATCTCCAGCTGGGTGAGAGTTTACCTGCAGGTTTCTTCACACCACAAAACCAGAGGGCTTATGGGAAAGACTGATTTCACTTTGAGAAACTGCCGCACAACCGCCGTGCCTCCTCTGAATTACGTGTTTGTGCCGCCGGTTTCAGGACACATAATTGCCACCTGGATTATGTTCTGCGACAATGTTTCGTTAAGTGGAGGAAGAGCTCCATTGCTCTGCCAGATAGAGGGTGTAGGAAGGTGATGGTGGTTGTACAAAGTGCGAGACTTCAACGCAGGTGCTCCCATCCTGAGGCAAGCAACAAAAGCTCTGCGGTTCGGCCGCGGTTCACAGAATATGAAGTGCAATCAGAAATTTAGCTCATGTCTCAACTCACTATTGAATTTTTCAGTATTTAACCAAGACCTTGATCTTTTTCAAACCTGAAGCAAGTGCTGTGAGCATTAATTCAGAAGTAGTGCTCCCTATAATTCTGTGTTCCTTAAAATAAGGCCATTGCAGGCGAACACGGTCGCATCTGAAGCCGTTAAAGCGCGAGATGTGTTTGAAATTATACAGTTAAGATCTGATCGCTGCAATCAGCTGAAGTTGAACAAGTGTTGTCGACGAGCCGAACGTGTCTGTGCACTCGTCGAGCTCGTCAAGTCGAGGACCTCCTGCACGCACGAGTCAACACATTACGTTTAGGCCTGTGACACCATGCTGAAACACACTAACGGGCAAATATTCACATTTTAGAATAGCGATCTTTAAAACGCACTCGCGTTCCTCTCGCTAGCAGCGTACATGGAGGAAGAACCGCAGGAATCAGTAAGCCTTCACCTCCAAACCTCCGTACGGCTTGAATCAGCTATTTAAGACCATCAAACTCGACTTAGCTGCGTCCTGTTTGCAGCAGCTTCAGAAAGCCTTAGAGGTCGTTGGAGCTCTTTTCTCACATATCCACCGTCAGACTGTTTATTTATTGGTGTTTTCGGGCTGAGATATGCTTTATATATTCACCCCCCCTCCCTGTTCAACTTACATGCTTATTGTCCATCAAAGCCACTAATGCACTTTTGATTCGAGTCATTCTTGAGTTGTCATGCCAGTAAGTAGCCCCCCCCCCCTCCTCCCTCCTTCCCTCTTGGTTTCATAGGAGACAGATGACGAGACAATGGCAATTCATCTTCATCATGCCGTCCGCATTACCATTAACATGCAGCTTTCCTCCTTACATAATGTGAGTCATCTCACTCACGAATGCACTGAAAGGAAAAGCACAATGTTCCGAGAGCTGGGCACGTCGTCTGTGGTTAATATCATCAAGACATCAAGGAGGGAGGGTGGAGGACGGCCGGCCTGGTTTTCACGTGTGCGTTTCATATGAAATTAGCTGCTGTAGCTTCTAAATCATGTTACAAAAAAATGGAAATCTGATTTCAAAACAATTTATATGGAGCAGTGAAGTGTGCATATACGATCATCTGTGCAGGTAGAGGTGTAAAATGTAATGATACAACATAGAATATTGATTTATTCTATGGGGAAAGCCTTCAGTGCAGCAGCACAACACACAACCTGGGAATTAAACCTATTTTAAAGATGTGATTTTTGATCAATAGATCTAGTGATTCTGTTTGTTTGGCATTTTTGATGCAGTGGATCTGACAGACAGATGCAGCATTTGTCATGTATGTATTTGATCACCTTTACGACATCGATTCTGCAGCCTGCTGTGCTCGTGGACCACGTAAATGACACGATTATCATACGGACTCCGTTCCTGCACACACAAATATCTGCCTCCACCTGGAATTGATGGACATATTGTGATTTAACTCTCTCTGTTCTTGCTTTCCTCTTCCTGAGAAACACTTCTGCCCGGCTCAGTCCCTCTGGATACCGACAGCTGCCTGAATTACAAAGGCAGCAATGTGAGTAATGAACCAACTGAAATCTCATCATATGGAGCAACTCTGAGTTACCCCAAGCAGCCCCTCTGACCCCAACCTCGGCCTCTGAGCCTCGCCAAATGAGGTGTTCATTTGCTATTCAGAAATCAGAATGAGGCATGTTGCAGGCATAGAGGTGCTCTGAAGAATTGCAGTGCATGCAAACGTGGTTTTGCACTCCTTAAGCCCAAGAAATCAGCAATTCTGTTCCAAGCTTATTTGCATACAGTACTCACGTATTCTGCCTATGTGCACAGCCTGAAAAGCACAAATTTCACAGCAGCCCTATTTGATGCTCATGAAATTGTTTGGAACTCAGTTTAAAGTGAAGTTGGACACGTGCTGCATATCTTTTCTGGATTTTCGTGAGGAAAACATGTTATTTTTTAATGGCCAAGGCTTTGATGTGGCTGATGTATAATGCACAGACATTAAAGACCAAGCTTAGCAGAGGCGACTGGAGTCGTCTGGAAAATGGAACGCAATCAAATTCTGGCTTTGATTGAAAACGCCACATTTTAGAAGAGAATGGTCATCAGCATGAAATATGATGTTTGCAGTTTGTGTGAGGAGGAAACCTGCGACGAGAAGACTTTAAAGGATAACTTTCGTTTTTTACAACCTGGACCTTATTTGTAGCATTAAATACGACCATTTACTCACCCAGACAACTTTGGTGGCATTTGGAGTCGTTTTGAAGAAATTAGCCCCAGAGGAGCGGCGCGTATATCCGTATAATGCGAGGACTCGGGGCATCCATGTGCAGCCTCTATATAGCGCATAATCTGTGGCGAAACTCGTTCATATTCCAATATTTTGTTATGATATGCTGGTGCTATTCCCCTCTGAGCCCGTGGTGGCATGTTATCAACATCCGGCGTCTCTAGACAACTACCTCTGACGTGGATGATGTCATTACCGAACGCCGCGCGCTGCGAGCAGCCAGCCACAACACGGCTGACTCTGCGGCGGTCGGCTATGAATACGCAATAATGAACCATAGCTGTGCCAAACTACAGCTAAACTAGCCGACCGCCGGCTCAGAGGGGAATAGCACCAGCATATCATAACAAAATTTCGCCGCAGATTATGCGTTATATAGAGGCTGCGCATGGATGCCCCGAGTACTTGCATTATACGGATATACGCACCGCTCGTCTGGGGCTAATTTCTTCAAAACGACTCCAAATGCCACCAAAATTGTCTGGGTGAGTAAATGGGCGTATTTAATCCTACAAATAAGGTCCAGGTTGTAAAAAACGAAAGTTATCCTTTAAAATGACTCGAACCTACTCAACACAAGTCAAAATGCAAGTGAATTAAGGGCGGACATACGGATACACTGAATATTTTAATCTCTGCTGTATTCTGAACAACCACTGAGCCTCCAGCTACTTAATGTCTAACACAACCAACAGAGGAGGGAGCCTGATGGACATCATGTGATGTTTTGTTCGACGCTGTGGGTCTGAAATCCGGAACACTCTGACTCGGATTATGTCTAAAACTTTTGTTTTGCCCGATGCCTCCAGGAAATCTTGCAAAACAGAATTTTATAAACCTGTAATAAAATGTTATTATCTGCAATACATTTTGATATGGACATATCATCACGCTTTAAGACAAGATGAGAATTTGTTGGCAGATGAATCAGCATTCATTTGCAGCTGCATTTCTGGCTGCTTGATGAATGAATATTCACTTTTTGGGCTTCTCTCCTGAGGGAAATATCTGGCTGTTTAGACTCTAAATGCTCGACTATGCTAGTTAGCTAGTTGCTAACTTTGCCTGTCACCTGACAACAGTGAGTTTGCAGAGCTTTTTGACTGAAAACAGCTTCAGTGAGCCACAAAACCCAAACAATGGGTTGAAAGACACCACTGAGCTCCGTGGAGCTGAGGGGAACTGCAGGGTATAATTATCTGTGGTTTCATCACCATGAGCGACACTTTGCACGTGTGATCCATTGATAATATAAAAATACTGATTATAGCTGCTGCCTTCAGAGCATGGTTTGGGTCAGTTTTCACACAGCTCAAGAATCCTATCATAGCAAGTGTCTGTACTGAATACCCACAGATCTACTCAGAATGAATAAATAGCCCGTCCCTGCTGGTAGAGCTAAAGTCCAAAAGCCCAATATTTTTAAATATTTAGATTTTTGTGAATTTTGTGTCACATTAGGAAAAGTCTTCAAATTTCAGGCGAAAAGAAAACACATTTAAGATGTTTTTACTGCTGTCAAATGCCAAAAGGAGTCAAATTTGACCTGAACAGCCTGTGAGAGTTGAGTGCATTACTATCACTACAGCAATCTGACAAATGTTCTCCAGAGCGTTTCAGTGTAGTATTAAAGGTCAGGAGGCAGTGAGGGTAAAACAGCAATTATCCTCTACTGTCCCCTCCTTGCATGGTGTCTCATGTGTAATGAAGCGTCTTCACTTCACTCAGGTGTGCTATAAACTGATGCTATAACAGCAGCAGTATGGCGTCGCATCTTCACTCCACTAAGGAGGAAATCAAAGGCTTCACAAAAACCCTGGCACCCTCTCCAACAACCTGCAACGCAAGGAAAACTCCTGCACTTATTTACCTGAAAACAGGTCAATTTTAGATCATATTTCAAGACAGGCAGTGAGACGGACAGATAGGTGAGTGGATTCGGACTGCAGGCCTGTGCTGTGACAACGCTGTCTCGCGCAGCATCAACCGAAACTGGCCATTGCGAGCTTCACAAAGGCAGCTGTTTATTCCAGAGCTGTTGTGTTTGCAATGCATGAAACTGCACAGGTACGGTTGCTATTGTCCCACATCACAGAAAAGGTTGCTATTGTGTCCGTCTCCCTTCATGTGGCTATGAAACAGAGTCAGAGTGAAAGGAAAGACTCTGATCCCATTCATGAGTCATGCAAGTCTCATCTTCATCTTTCGCTTCCCGAGGCATGTCGCTGTCTTATCTGCAAAGTTGTTTACTTATTCACGTTCCGACTGATGCCTCCAGTCATACAAAGGAGAAGATTATGAGGAATTAACACTTTAAAAAAAAACACAAACACACACTGTGGGCATTGTCCTTGCTGGTGTGAGACGCTGCGCTTGCAGATGAAACCCAGACAGAAAGAAACCACAACTATGTCAACATAATGATCAATAAAAAGCAAGACTTATATCTGATCTGCTATGAAGGTGATGTGCGTAGTCTGATCCAAGCTGGGGAGGGATGAAGGCTCATCAGATTCACAGAAAACAGAAGTAATTATTTCAACTAAAGTCGGCACAAACCGAAAGATGATGCAGAGTGAATGGCAGCTCTGGAAGGCAGAGACACCTGAACACCTGGCCCACAGCTTTTACAGGCCGAAGGGCCCAGGTGAGCTCACCCGGGTTAAAACCCTCCCACGTCAACCAGTAGTTGATGAGGTTGGTCGGGACGGCGTCCAAGACAACGGGAGGTGACGTCTGAAAGCACAAAGCAAAGCAGACAAAAGACGATGGTGGTCTTTACCAAGCGTCCCCATTACACTGGAAAAGCTTTCACACAAGCATGCCCCAGTATGACCAGTGACCACCTACCAGATCCAGCAACACTGGATCCAAAGGAGCTCTTAAAGGATAAGAAACCAGCAAAGAGGCCGGTGACTTAGCAAGTAAGTAAAGTGTGTACAAGTGCATGAGATGCTAAAAGAACTTCAAAGCTAATTTCTCATCCGCTATAAAGCCATAACATGCTTTGTCTTATCGAGGTGGAAGAGGGATGAAGGACAGACAGAGGGTAATTTGTCGTAAAGGGCCTGCACGTGGGTGTCTGCGGCGTCAATGACATGCTAACTGACGGTTTGCCTACGCTTCGTCGCCCTTAGTTACCGCTGCTGCGCCTGGCGAGCTCCATCCCAGCAGTGTGATAATGGAGGCACATTTACCTGCTTGAGTTCTAACACCGCAGGTCTGAAGTTTCACAAAGAAGTAAAGAAAAGCAGCCGTTTCTAGCCGACAACCACAGATTATGTTGCCTGAAACGACAGCTGTCCCTAGCGGATCTGTCAGTGCTGGCTAGCCGGAGCTAAGCTAATGCTAACACTGAAACTCTGAGTTTAGGAGTTAGTATTGTTGTTGTATTGCAGGGTTATCTAATTCACCCAGGTATGGCGTTATAAATCAAATGTTCTTCCTTCTAACTTGGATAAAGAAGCGCACTGGTTAGCTTTATGCTTTAATATTCATATTTCAAACATTAGGTATATTTCACTGTTACAAAAGAAAAGGACACATTCATACATAAAAACTGAAGACGGCATGAAAATATAATATAAACAGTGAAAAATGAGCCCACAGCTTAAAAATTAATGCAACAGTCACAGTGTAGCGTGTCTCGCTATCTTCTATTGTCGCACTATTACTTCACTTCAGCACAAGATTTAAATTCATTGTTAACAATTCATCATTACAATATCTGTTGGCTTCAGTGGCTCCTTTTCTTCTCCCAGACATGATTCAACACAGCCATACAAGAGCAAAATGAAACGTAGAAACATTATAAATGTTAAATGTCAGAAATTCAGCGGTGGATCAAAGAGTTGAGTAGATTTCTGTGAATTCAAGGCAAAAGTTTTAGTTCCTCTCAGTGGGTTTAAATGCTCCGTGTTAATCGAATCACTCCACTTGGTGAACGTTCACAAAAACACAAAACTTAATTTCCTTTTTCAGGACAAGTAGATCTATGCCGGAGACCCTAAATTAAACGTACATCCCTGATTGCAAAAGCGGTGGGACGCTGTGTAAAACAGAATGTGATAACTTACTAATCTTTTTCCATAAACTCAACTGAAAACAGCACAAAGTCAATATATTTAATGTTTGAGCTCATCAGCTTCATTGATCATTCTTCATTGTAAATATCTGCTTATTCTGAATTTGATGCAGCAACACGTTTCAAACAAGTCAAGACAGGAGCAACAAAAAACTGGGAAAGCTGTGGAACGCTCCAAAAACACCTGTTTGGAGCGTTCCACAGGTAAACAGGTTGATTGGTAACAGGTGATAGTGTCATGATTGGGTATGAAATCAGCATCCTGGAAAGGCTCAGTCGCTCACAAGTGAGGATGGAGCAAGGTTCACCACTTTGTGAACACATGATTGGATAAAGGACGGCTGGGATAGGCTCCAGCCCCTCCCCCCGTGACCCTGCAAAGGATTCAGCGGTGTATAGATAATGGATGGATGGATGGATTGGATAAAGGAGATTAATACATGAACACCTCACTCCCCTCACCTGAGCTTCTGCACCCATCTGCACACCTGCACCTCATTCCCTCGTCAGCCACTCGCTTCATATACCGGCCCCGGTGCTTTGTTCCCTTGTCAGATCTTTCAGTCACGAGGTGTGTGTGTGTGACACCTGCACCCTGTTCCTGTTACATCTGCAGCTACTGCTCTCAGTTCAGTTTTTTTTTTTAACGTTTCATTACACACGAGTTCCCTTTGCCAAAGCTGTTTAGACTCTCCGAACAGCTCGACACAACAGCTGATCTCACATCCAAAATGCTCCAATACAGCCAAAACCCTCCATCTCACAATCAGGTCTTCTAACAGAGCTGTGATGGAATTTTTACATGTTTCTATACTTTTCTATTTTGTTTTCCTAGTTTATATAGTTGATCTGTAGTCGTAGCTGTTTTACTGTTATATTGACTAGAGGATGTTCTGGTGGATTTGTTGTTGTAACCTACTGCAATTAACTCCCAGGGGTGCCAAAGTGAATGACCTGATGTTATCACACCTAACTGTAAAGTCCTGAGAACAGGACATCATCAAGTTTTATTGCAGACGACAGTTTTTCTGTTGCCATCTGTTAAACCAGTTCTGTTAAGACCAAAGGCATGTCAGACTATAAGAATGGGGTGAAAACATCTGATCAGGGAGCACAACTCTGAACTGCTTACTGCCGTGTGGTTCTGTAGCTGTGTCTCCTCTCTATAGAGATTAAACACTTCGTGCACGTTACTTGCTTTCCAGAGTGGTTTGTTTGGCTCTCTATAGGCAGAACGGGAAATTTTTCCACAACAGAGCGCTGATGATATTTGTCTTCGGCAGCTCTGACACTGTCTTTGAATATCTTTTAAAGTTTTATTCAGCATAAAGCAAGTTTCCATTACAACAAAACAAGGTCATGGATTGTGCTACATCACAGAAATGAATCAGAAATGCTGAATTATGCTTCAATAGCCCCCAATAGAATAAGTAATTCTATGCACGAAATGTAACTAAAGTAATGCAATATAAAACTAGACGTATTCTCTATAAATACATGTAGAAGAGATGAACAGATACAGAAGAACCACAGTTCTAGTCAACCCTGTCTTCTGCATTCAGCCACAAGTTCTCATCCACATCACGCCTGCTGCCCTGTTCTATGACACACCTGGGAAATAATGTTTCTGATGCCCCATCCGTCCCCCACAATCTCCTGCAGACATGTCAAGAAATCCAGCGTTCACCGCCTCCGACAGGGACATCTGATCACGAGGCCAAGAGGAAACTAATTCCTCCGTGGGTTTGAGGAATGGAGAGTTAGTGGAAGTGAAAGTCTGGATTTTGCCTCATTTGCCCTAAATTTTGACCCGGCACGAGTCTTTCATAGAGGTCATCAGGCAACGTTTCATTTTATTTTTTTATTTCTTGTTTTATTTACAATAATCTAATGTTATGTTGAGTAAGTTTTATAGTAGTATGTGCACATGTGCGAATGCAGTGTGAATACGTACAGTTTTGGTGGTGTGAAGCTTGAGCGAGTAATGCATTTTGAATGTGATAAGATAAAAGATAAAACTTTATTAATCCCACGTCGGGGAAATTGAATGAATGCATTAAGTGAATGCATTTGATGTGAAAGCCATGAAAATTGATCCACAGCTTCACCTGTGGAGAAATGTGAGTTAGCAGTGATCGTCATCGGTGTGTGAGTGTGTGAACGATCGTTATGAGCAGGTGGCGCCGAGCCACCGCTGCACGAATGTGTGTGCGAATGGGTGAATGCTGACTCGTGTTGTAAAAGCTCTTTGAGCGGTCATTAAAGCTCGAAAAGCGCCACATAAATACAGTCAGTTGACCATTTGAGATCATTCGGCGAGTGGTCTGAGAAGGCAGCAGCACGGTCCTCAGTGGAGGCTGTAACTGTGGGAGCACCATCAAGTCTGGGTGCTTGGTCTGATCTGGGCTGCTTTGCTCCAGCCCCTCTTACAAAAGGATAACTAGTGTGGTTTGGTTTCCACCATCACCTGTAGGCCTGCAGTTACTGGTCTAAAAGAAAACAAAAAAACAAGAAGAGAGTGATTATATCTCTAGATCTATAAAGGACGCCGTTAAACCCATTGATAAACCCTGAAATCTTATCGGACTGCGAGAACACTTGATGGCCTGAATGAACACCACCTTTGACCGAATATTCACCTCTGGCCCCTGAGGTAAGTTTGGCGAAACCGGTTTGATTCCAAGTCAAAAGATCAATACTGAAAAACAAATTTCAGGAACAATTCAGTACCAATAAATTAATGAATATTTCCAATGTTTCTACAATATCATGACCTCCTCAGGAAGTCTGTCCTTGAATGCTTCTCTTATCTCTGCAATGACCATCCTGAAGTCTAGTGATGTGCTATATCATCATTAATGGTCACTCTCCAAAAAAACACCTGTTTGGAACATTCCACAGGTAAACAGGTTGATTGGTGACAGGTGAAGGAGCAAGGTTCACCACTTTGTGAACACATGATTGGATAAAGGATGTTACTACATGGGCTCAGGAACACTTTGTAAAACTGTTGTCTGGAAATGAACAATAATGATCGTAGCAGCCGGTGCTGAGCAGGAACCTGGGCGCAGTAGGTGGTTTGCATTCACAGATCCAGACTCTACAGCTGGAGTCTGGCTCCGGAGGCAGAGATACCTGCAGCAAGTGACAGCAGGAGAGAAGGTGTCGAGTTAGTAACATGCATTAATGGATAAGAGTGCTCACAGAGGGGGAGGGACAGGAGCTCAGGGCATCATGGCAAATCCGCCGGCAGTCTGGACCTATAGCGGCATAACTGAGGGACGGTTCATGGCTCACCTGAGCCGGCTTTAATGAGCTTTATGAAACAGGAAAGTTCTAAGCCTGCTCCTTAATGTGGAGAGGGTGTCTGCCCCCTGAACCCAAACCACTCCTGGTTCCACAGGAGAGGAGCCTGATAGCTGAAGGCTCTGGCTCCCATTCTACTTTGGAAAATTACCTCAATTAAATATATAATAAACTATATAATAAATTAACAAGGAGAAATTTTTGCAGTTTATCATTTGGCAAGGTGACACTGTATTTTTCTACAGTAGCCCGACATGCTAACGTTTGCAGCTTTTCTTTGCACTTCTTCTTTTGTGTTTTTGGTTTAAGAAAGACTAGAATAAAAACCTGTCATGCTCTTAAAATACTGAGTACAGCTCTTGCCAGAGCCCCCCTGCAGAATGCATGCAGCATGTACAGACATCTAAAACTTGACAGGGCTGCCGTGCCTGGTTACAGTCGCTGCACTGTGATTGGACAATGCGTTTAGTGAATGATCAGCTCGTATTCATTTAGATGTAAAAACAAACGTCTGTGCCAACGTAAAGCGCAAACAGGCCTTTGCAATGACACACTTTTGTGCTCTGTAAATAAAAATAGGATATCTTGCAGCCTGCATCGAGGTTTAAGATGCACAGAAAGTGACTTTTTCAGATGCACAGTTCTAACACGGTATGCAGCATCCTCAGTGTAATGTGACACATGCTCATGCATGTGTTGTTTAAAAAAGCAGGTCTTGAGGACACCTTTCACCACACCTTTTCTGTTTTCGAGGAGACTCATGTTTTGTTTCACTTGGCTTAATGCTGAGTTATAATTCAGTTCAGGGGTTATGTGTCCCAGCGGATGCAATCAAAGTGAGCGGTGCTCTGCATATCTCAGAGCAAGTGCTGGAAACAATCTGTGTAAAGTGCTACGCTGTTTAGAGACAAAATATTCAATCACACCTCGATATTCTCCTCTGAAATGCCAATAGAAAAGGTCAGAATTGAGTTTGGGATTCCACGCTGCACATCTGCCACACATCGCTTTACGCAGCAGAGTTTGTTCCACAGCAACGTGACCGTAAAACCGCCGAGCGGGAAGTTCTCAGGATGACCTTCT
The DNA here is from genome assembly GCF_017976325.1 of Chelmon rostratus. NCBI lineage: Eukaryota > Metazoa > Chordata > Actinopteri > Chaetodontiformes > Chaetodontidae > Chelmon > Chelmon rostratus. The sequence continues at coordinate 24,595,173 of NC_055667.1, read as the reverse complement.
GTTCGCTGTCTAATGAAATTCATGTGAAGTCGAGAGATATGAAGTTTACTTAAAACGGCTTTCTCATTGGATCTTTCTTATCTCGTAAACAGTGAGTCTGACGGCGTGAAGGCACGCGGGAACAAATCAAGCTGCGCTGCCGGATAATCTCCCAGCAAATGATTTTAGGATCAGAATCATTAATAGAGGGCATTATTGCTTTTGCAAGATACAACACAAAGATCAGAGAGGAGGCTTTCACACATTTACCGCCACTTTAATTCCAAAGAAATACAACATGTCAGATAAAAGGCCATTAGCAACCTGTCGCTCCATTAATGGCACCATGTAACAGTTACTAATGACACGGACTGGATGTCTGCTTTATGCAAAATGTTCCACACGTTTGTTATTCATGGAAGTGTAGCACCACAGTGTATCCTGCACCCGCCCACATGACTGGCTCGCTTATTGAGTTAGGACCATGTTACGATGTCATTATAGAGAAATTTTTGCATGTAGTTATTATCTCAGAACAATTTCAATGACCAGAAATATAATATTTATAGTGGTGATACAATTTCATGCACAACCAGCCATCAGCTGTGTTAAACACCATCCGTTCAGCCTGTTTGCTCTGAATTTGCCATCTGACTCTGAATGGTTGGATTCTGAATGGATTTTCATTGAAAACGATCATCATGCTTTCAGCGAGTCGATGTCCACATCATTTGGGAATCACAACATGTACAACTGTAAACATTTCACCTTCACTGCATATATACACAGTTCAATGCATTTCAAATACTGTATGAAGTTTAGCTCCCAGGACAACGAGGAAACTCAATGAACAACCTTGGGCTCCTGCTTGAAGGTCTCGCATGTGATCAGGAAATCAGGAATCTCTGGTGTGGACATAAGTGTCCGCAAAGGATGAGAGCTCGCACGGTCAAGTCTGAAATCCTCGAGGACATTTGAGCCCACTTCTACTCGTCGCTGGCTGATTTGGAGAGAGACAGAAATCAAAGAGCCAGAACAGAACAGAAATTAATTTAGCTTTCTCGAGTTAAAGTGCTGACACCTGAACTGAAAACACAGACACAGACAAGATTATAAAACATGTTGGCATGAATGCAAAAGGCTGAAAAGTGGAACTTCAATAGATTTTTTTTAATGTATAATGAGACGAGAAACGTTCTGGCGTTAAAATGTCTGAGTGCAAACCAACTTCAGCATCCGACACCTTGTTTCAAGATATTTCCCGGATCCTACAAATCAAATCGTAGCAGGAAGATTCAGCCGCACTCGCTGACTACCTCAAATCATTTCCCATTAGTCTCTCAGTTACCTCCCACAACATCCCAGATTGAAAATATCCGCGGTACACGCAGTCATATTTTCCTTTTTTTATCTTGATTTCTGCAGTTTTGATAGTTTCAGTAAAAGACTTTCCATCAGCGAGCGGCACTTTGTTTCCTGTGCTGATATATTTCCACCGAAAGACGAGGAAAGATGCTCGGCTCTTTGTGGTGAACTGCAATGCATTATAGATGATGAGACAACATAAATCATGTGAGATGAACCTGGCCGAACCACGAAGCTACATTGTGTGAACATCAAACAAAGAAGAAGAAGAAGACGGAAAAGAAAGAATCTGCCATCTCTGCAGTAAACGTGGAGTAACACTGACTCTGTTTCAACTCTTTGATGCTGGAAAATATGAGTTTGACAGTCACAGATATTAATGAAAACGGCAGAACTCGCTGTCTGTTGTCGACTAAATTATGCATCTACATACATACATACTGCAGAGCATTGAAACTGAGGGTGTGAAATCAATCATCCAGAATTAATCTAATTATGCAACATGAAAATTAAAATGTGTGTGTCGTGTTTATGCATTACACACTGTACAGAGGCTGGAGTGTACAATAAGAGAGGATTATTTCAATTCTTATTCATTCATTGTATTTGAATAACCATTCATAACATTAATTTTTACATTTAAATTCTGCAATTAACTAATTAAGAAAGATTTTAAATTGTCATTAATACACTGGCGGTTAATGAGTCATTCATACATTAATTCATCTTGGAAATGACTCATAAAATGTTTAATTTTAGTAGTTTGATTAACTCACTTGTGTCCTTTAACTTATTAAAAAGAAATTTCACTGTTTGGAAAATCACTTTTTGAATGCATTTTTAAAAAGCCATAATTTTTATTCATCATTTATAGCCAGACTTCTTGAATTCATTAATTAATTGGGACATTTAATGATCATGTGAAAACCTTTTAACCCATTCATTCAACATCATTTAATTACAAATTTACAGAATAATATAATGAGACTATAAAGCGTGGCACAGTCCAGCGTCCACAGAGTCAAACAGTGTGAGCAAAACATAAATTAATGTAAACCCACAACATATAGATGTTTCAGTTTAGCAAAATATAAATCAAGCAGGTGATTCAATAAATGCCACGAGGTCAGCCAGCGAATGTGTTTGCATGTCATGTTTGGAGGCTTTTTGAGCTGCACTCTGCTTTCATTCCAACCTTTGCTTCTTTATTCACACCGGAAAAGAGAAAAATCGCTTCCATCGAAAAAAAAAAAAAAATGCCAATGATGCCAAGGGCAACTTATCAGTCACTGGCAAAAATATGTCAGCAAACAACACGAAGCAAAGTGAACGCTCAAAACGCTTCAGAGGTTCAACCTGATGAGGGTGCAGATTATTATTTCAGGGTGAAATAATGATTTACATAAGCTCTCCACAAAAGCCTCTGTGAGCTTTTCGGTTGATTTTGACAATGCAGCTGCAGACTGCAGCAGCAGCAGCAGCACACTCTGCAGTGAGGCACACAGTAACTCTGCTGGAGACATGAAGAAGAGCGCCATCACACACTGTAAGCACACACTGAGCTCAAGAGCAACAATTAAGGAGTTTATTAATTCATCAGTTATCCCCGGCTGCCCAGTGGAAGCTGTTTACGCTCACCAGCTGTGACAGAAATCCATCTATTATTAGCATGTAAACCAATTATAGTTCTCAGGTGCCCATTAAACTTTATTAAGTTCCATAAACCACAAGTTGACTCGAGTGAGTCTAAATACACAAGAAACACATTACAGTTATATTCTACTAATTTTCCTCAGCCAATACATTCTGGGAGAAACGTGACGCCGCCTGAATTTATTCCTTTTAAAACATAATGAGCGAAAGGGTTTTTAATGATCGTAGCTTACAGGTCACAACATTACCCACTTTGCACTGCAGCGACCGAAGTATTATTAGCACATTTTGTGGTTATGATCAGGCACGCGCAGCATGTGGTTAAGGTCAGGGAAAGATCGAGGTCTTGGTTAAATACTGAAAACGGCAAGTGATTTGAGGCACAATTTACTTTTTGACATTTAACCAAAAACTATATTTCCCTGATCTAAAACCTGAGACAGCTCGTTATCTATTTTTAGCCACTCGGAGGGTTTGCAGAAACAAGCTGTAACACTTACATATTATCACACTTTATGTTGATATGTCTAATTTTGCAAAGGAAGGCAGCATTAGCATTTGTCTGGAGCCATGTTTGTGTCCACCTGATGAGTGTAACTCAAATACTTTCTGTAAGTCTTCTTTAAGCTCTGTTTTGGTCTCCACCAACTCCTGAAGGAAGCATTTGCTGCTAAATGCTCCACTACGTTCACCAGCTAGTTGCTAACATCGTCTGCCTGCCGCTTGGTGGTGACCAAAAGTGGACAAGTGAGTTTATCGATGAACTGAAACTCGACAGTCGCGGGCTGCAACACAAAAACAGCGAGAAGAAGAAAGTAAAGCACGTCGTAGATTTAAAGGGAACTGCAGAGGTGGTGATACAAGTAGTCATGTGATCAATTCGCCACTTCTGTTGCTTAAACCCTACCTAACTTGGGACATAGGATGCAGACCCCAGTCCTCAGAGTCACAGCTCAGTCCACAGAAAAGCACTTTTGCACCAGAGAACAAAACAGCATCATTCAGGCCAGAGTTAGAGTTAGTTTCCCTCAAAGCGTATTTGACAGAACAAATTGGTGGAATATAAATGTAATTCTTAGGAGACAAGGTTGACAGCTGACCACTATAATTCATCAATAACAAAATAATAATCAGAAACATGATCAAATCTGACCTCTGATCAGGGACAGATGAAGACACAACAGGCCCCTGGGCACAGACGTCCCTCCTGCATGTGAGCAAGACCCTCAGACTGAAAGACAACGATCACTCGTTTGTGGTCGTTCTGCGTCTCCTTGTAGTCATTTTGTCTCTATTTCTGGATATTTTGCATCTCTTTGTGGGTACTTTGCATGAATTTCAGGCCATTTTGTTACCTTTACATTCAGTTCTTTGTTAATCTCTATTGTAGCCACCTTTCTTATATCTCTTTGTAGTCTTTTCATGTCTCTTTATGCATCTTTTTTGGCGACACTTTGCAGGAAAAGCCCAGGAGTCAAGGTGCTCCTGTGCCCAGAAGGCCTATTCAGTAATTCATCCACGCCTCTGATCACTAAACATCCCCATTTTTTCAACTAAATTCAAATTAATTTGTTTGGTCACCAGTGACCTACATCACCATCACCCGCCTCATTCTGCCAACTCCACCCAGAGAAGATGCAAATACTTCAGTGATGAAGAGTCACACAAGAAAAACAAGCATATACAGTTTACACCCAAAAGGCAGATGTACTTGAATGCAACACTCGCCATGAAAAAAAAAAAAAAAAAATCAGTATGCTAAATATATCCCGACGAGTCAGAGTTTGAGAAGCGCTTCTGGGATGTTCTGGTGTTCCTCTGCGAGGCTGCTTGAGTGACGGGAACATACAGTAGCGATAGGGAACATTTCAAGTGTCTCTCATCTGGACGGGGGGCACTTCCAGAGAATGTGAACGATTTTCTCATTTCCTGTCTCCTCCGATCACTTGTTCAACCATTCGGCGATATCCAACAGACGCGGCGGCAATGTTTTGATTACACAGTGACACACACATTATGAAGAAGTCATTCTGCTTACAATCTTCTTTTTTTTCTTTTCTTTTTCTTTTTTTTTTTACAGAGGGAACACAAGAAAGCCAGAGAACGTTGAGTATTGCCATCCACCGACTAGGTTTCCCTTCTCCAGCTTCAGGTAGACTTTGTCCTCTTTTTCTAGATAGAGCAGAACTCCATTGGTTGCCGCCTCGCGAGTTACATCTTTGTCGCCCGCGAAGGCGGAGATGACCGGTTTCCCATTCAACATCAAGTTCACCTGGACAACAGAAATGACAATTAGAAACGGTAAAGGAAAAATAATAATTAGCTTTAAAGACATGTTTTAGAGTTGTTTATTTCTTATTCGAAACATCCTAACCTGACCTCGATAAAATAGTGTTAAACTAACGTATAAATACTAAGAGAGAGAGCTGATGGTATATCAGATAGAAAGGAAGGGGATCAAGTCTTATAATGAAGCATTTATTCCCAGCATCACTAACACAGTAAGTCCTTATTAAGGGACTGTATGTAAATTATTAGGGGGGGAGTTGTTGTGTGTTTTTTTCTCTGTGCTGAAATGAGGCCACTCCACCATTAAAATAATAATAATAAGATTTATTTTTATAGCACTTTTAAAAACAGCATTATGCTTTTAGCTACTTTCCCCTCATATCTTCAGCAGCTGTATTTTCTTCTTCACTGATAAACTGATAAACTGATTTGGGGTGTTATTTGGTTCTTTTTGGTGATATGGAGATATCTTTATAATTTTACACTTCCTAGTTTTTAAAATGGACTGTTTCAATGCATTATTTGTGTGTGTGTGTGTGTGTTTGTGTGTGTGTGTCTTGTTATTTGTGCAAATAACCAAAATTAAAGCACTATAACTAAATTCAATCAGTTCAGTGCTGTTGTTAAATAAAATCCAGTAAATCTGGTGGTTTTAATTAAGGGGAGAGAGTTGAGCAGGTAAAACCTCCTCAGGTATTCATTTACAACGAGCTCGTCAGCTGGAGTGTGTTTGTTCATGAATCAGTCGGCATCTGTGTGAAGACTTTTTGACGTGGAGGATAAAAGCATTATGTTACTGTCCTACAGGACAGCCAGTGAATCTCATCCGTTGTGACATCATAACGTGGTTTAGTAACCTGTCCAGGAAACTTAAATCACAACTGCAAAACCTGATCTGAGGGGCTGGAGAGATAATTGGCATGTTGCCCTCATCGTCCCTCCAGGAGATATTCGAGGAGACAGCGATGAATCAAGGCCTCAAAATCACCCGTGACTCAGAGCACATCCTCCACAAAGAGCACGAGCTGACGCCTACAGGTCACCTGAGCAGGTATGAATCAATGTCAGAACATCTGAGTGTGGCACCTGTGCAACATTTTGGTGTTTGTGGATCTGAGAAAGATGTTAGTTTGATCGTACGTGTGTGCTGCCCAAGACAAATTTCTCCAAAAGGGACAAAATAAAGGCTAATCTACTCTAATCTAATCTAATCTAATCTGAAAATGACGGTACAGAGAACCGGATACAGCGAGAAACCCAAAAAACAATAATATAAGACTTAAACTGTAAAACTGTAAAACCAGCAAATAGGACATTTAAATATATTGGATGATCATGAAAAATAAAACTTGTTAAAGGTTTTTTTCAGAAGTGATTTAAAAGATGTCTCTGTTTTAATTTCCCCTGTTGGTTTCCTAATAAAAAATAATAAAACATAAAAAAGGATGAAAATTGTTATTTCATTAACATATTATGATTAAATGTTCGGGTATATCGTCTTAAACTGAATGTGCTTCGCCTCTTTTAGTTATTAATAGGGTTAGTTGAGTTGCACCAGTACTGTTTTATCACATTTGAGATATTCAGGGGAGGGTCTGAATAAAATATTAATAATCCTGTGGAGGATTTCCCTTTTTTAAAAATTGAAACAGATTTCAACCCCCTCCCCACACCAGGCATTTCCAGACAGTCCCTAAATAAGACCGCATCAATCCAATAAAACAGGTTAACAACCGAATCAGCTGCACAGCTCTGTGGAATAAACGAGAACGGTACCTGTATGGTTTGGCTCTGGTACACTTTAATGACATGGAAGTTAAAACTGTAGATTCCTTTTCTTGGGGACAAGAAAACTGATTCAAATGTGAAGTAGTTTCCTATATTCACCAGAACCTGCGAGAGAGGAGGACAAAAACACACAATGACAACTGTGTTTGTGCAGCCAGCACTTCAGCGAAGGCCTTCATTTCAATGGGGCTTTAGGATTAAAAGCATAAATATTAAATCAGCGCCTTGGCCACCAGGCTGCCCCCGCTCAGACACAAACTCACTGCGACACACTTCACACAATATTTACCATAATTCACTTCTTCTCAGTGGACCTGAACCCAGCATTTAAACCAAAATGATGCTTGACGACAATTAAATCTCATCGGCAGCTTTTAGAGACAGATTCCATTCAGGTCAAAGGCTGGATTCAGATGATTTTTCTCCCTTCTGCTTGCTAAAAGTGATCCGCCTTGAATGGGTCAGTCAGCACAGCACTTAACACTGCCTCATGAGTGCCACTAAAAGGGTCGGTGTCACATCAGACGCACAGTATTTACATCCGCACAGAGAGGGGGGAGCTCTGCGGGTCATGACTGATGGAGGCAGCAGAAGCTCCTCTCAGCACGCGGAGCCTCAAACACTTCGATCCCACCTGTTAAAGGACCGCCGCAGCCTCAACCGGGACCTTTGACAAACGTGGCTTTCATAGCAACAGCGTGCACGCGCCCCACACCAATCAGATCAGTGACAGCGCGCTATGACAGCACAGCATCGTGTTATGTCATTCAAACGAGCAGGCAGAGGATCAGCTGTGCGCTTTTGTTGCAAACACCTTCCACTGCCCGCCGCCGCGTGACTAATCCAACGCTTGTTTGTGTTCGTCTGATGCGTTTGCGCGTGCGGGCTGCGCGCAGGTGAGGGTGTGCGCGCGCGCGCCGGCGCGTGGTGGGGTGGCACGAGGCGGAGTGAGGAGTGCGTGCGGGGTGCGTGTGCGGGCTCTGCAGGACGCCCGCTCCCGGACATGATCCAGGCACTTTCAGACCTGCCTGCGTGTGAAATCCACGCGGCAGCTGCAAGTCAAAGCAAAGTCTTCACTGCAATGACTCTCATGTTCTGCACCACAAGTCATAACTGAGCGGAGGGACGACGGTTTGTCACAAAAGAGAAGGGATCAAACTGAATAGGAGACTCTCAGGTGTGACAGATAGGAATATCAGGGGAAAGGTGATGTGCAAAGTGCCATATAACGCGAATTTAGCCACTTTTTGACATGAGTATAGTTGATAAAAATCATCTTAACCTGGTCGAAGTAGATTATTCTCGTTTTGTTGCTCATCTCCGACGGCTCATGGTTGTTGCTCCGGACTGCAGAGAAAGCCACCTTGGAGTTGGCGGCGCGCACTGAGATGCCGAGCGGAGAGGACGAAGCCTTCCAGTCCGTGGTCGGGTTAGAGTCGCAGACCACGAGGCATTTTCCCTCCAGGACAATCGGCTCCGTGTCATTCTGAGCTCGGGCCACCTCAGAGAGCACAGTCCAGCTGAGCATCAGTACGAGGGGGTTCACCATGGCTCTCTCTCTCTCTCTCTCTGAGACAGCTGTGGCAGCGCCGATTCGAAAACGAGAGACCGTCTCCTGCACCTCACAAGTTTCCGAGTCCCTCCACTGCTCTCCCCCGCCGCAGACGCGTCTGACGCTCTGATATTCTCTTATTGGATCCACAAATGTGCCATATCCGAGTGAGACATCAACTAAAACAGAATCCGTAGGAAGGCTGAACCTTTCGCAAACAACCGGGAGACGCAGAGATCACCGATCGTGGTCTATGCGTCTCATTTTCAGACTTCATTAAAAGCTCGCGGATGAGACAGAAACAGACCATGTGGAATGTTTCAGAGAAGAGTGATCCGGTCTGAGAGGCCAATCAGTCGATAAATCGTCCATAGCCCTCACTCCCACTCCGACCAACGCGTCTGACAGCAGCTCTACCCCGCAATGATGCGCTGCTTGTGTGCGCGCCCAGCCATCCACTTTACGCACGCACATGTGGTAGAACTTATAATTAACTGTCCCTGCGTAATTTGCCCAAAGCTTATATTTCTCTGATTCTCTATAAATTAGCTTCCAATTTAAATATACATTAATTAATTGGCTGAGTTAATGACAATGAAAAGATGAATGAATATTAAGTTCTGGCCTTTTTGCGGATCTAGGAACAAATAAAATAATGATCGCCAAACACTTTTCTGATGATTTCTCAGTCTGTGAGGACTGAAATGTGGGAAGTATAGAAGTGAAAATGCTCTCGAAGAAGAGATTTACTGTTGTTCTTGCACTGCCAGAGCTCCATGTCCATTCTGTAGTGACTCATCATAATCTCATTGCACAGGTGGGCTGAAAATCTCCCAGGCTTCTCTTCCACAGAGGTCAGCGATGGGACCTTTAGTCTTTATGTGGTTGTCTTGGTGACATCATGGATTCAGTGCTGTCTCACCTGCAGCAACACTTGCCTCACTGACACTGGGTGGCAAAAAAAAACTTTTCTCACCTCTGTTAAAAAGTTTCCCTTCAAATCCATCAACATTTCCCTCATAATCTGGAAAAAATAAGAATCTAATGTGTTTTGACCTTTAATGTTGTCGGGAATGGGATTTTGGCTTTAATGCATGTGTCACTCAACCCCTGTAAGATGCAGCCGTCTGTCACCTTCTGCTGCTGAATCAACAAGTAATCCGAAGTGTCCTGTGAGAGTATTGACAAGAGATTAGAGACCGTCCTCGTGTCACGACAGGCTCCCCACAAAGCAGCAGATCAATTTTAACGTCCTTCCTCTGACTTCCAAACATGAGGACACACACAAACACTGCACCTTCAAATGATAGATAGATGGATAGATGGATAGATTTGCTCAGCTGTGGTGGAGAGTAAAGTATTTATTAATAGACGCTTCATTAATAAATTATAGGAAGAGTTACAGCGTGTTGTAAGCTATTTATTAAAGGACCCAAAGGTTTATTTGTCACATAAACAAGCAGCGAAAAGCAACGTGGCTGCACGAAGAGACTAGAAAAATAAGAGTCAATGCAAGAAATAAAGGATAAAAACTCAAGCAAAAAATTTAAATACGTGTAAAATTCTTAATGTTGCTATTTAAAAAACAAATACACAATGATAGTTTGTAGATTCAAGTTCACACATGCAGGGCAGTGCAAAGGTGTTTACATACTGCTAATAAATGCTGAACAGGGGCTTAAAATGAAATCAATCAATAGACAAACAGACCTCAGAAACCTCGTTTTAATTATTGGCTTTGTAAAGTGCGCTTTGTGCTATTAAACTAAAATAAGCCTGAATCCTGAAAACCACATTCGATATTGGGGATTCATTTGCTTTCTCATTAAATCGGAGCTTTTGAATGGAGCCTTTTGATCCGTGCGGCAGGGCAACAACAAATCATTAGGTTACACTGCCGAAAGTGAGAAAATGGTGGAGTTTTAAACAGCCAGCGACCAAATGGATGTGACCCTGACACAAATCAGCCTGTGCCAACACATATGTGGTGAAAAGTGTTTCACATCTAAATGATTAAAAGCAGAACGCACTGAGAGCGTATGGTCAAGTTTCAGGCAGCGGTCTTACAGCCTGTTACGGCCTGTTCAGTTCTACAGGATTTTAAAACACAAAATAAAGTCATCACATGGGCGATCTGTCTATCAACTGTAGCATATATTCAATACATCCTTTCAAATCTAAAAAAAAAGACTAGGGTGTTTTATATTTGCTATTTTTAGTTGCTGTTTTTAGATCATTGAATGCAAATGTACTAATCTTCTGCAGAGACTGTGTTCTGGGCTTCAGTCTCTCTGGAAATGGAAGACAATCGGAGGTTATCACAACCACAACCGGCAGAGCTGCCACTTTGTGAGATCTGTGTCATCATCCAGCTCTGACGAACGCTTCAGCGTCTAATGTCATGCATGTCGATATGTTTCCATAGTAATAGAGTTATCAGGGCAGAGAGGCGCCGGCTTTTAACGTGCCGAGAAAGTCTTCCATGTTGCAGGGAGGGATCGTTTCCTGACCTTTATGATGGCTGCCTGTTAGCTGACCCGAGGCCCCTTTACACAAAACCTCAGACATCGATAGCTCAGGTTATCTGATTATCTAAGTATTACAAACAAAAAATGATCCTGAAGTGAGCCAACATGTGAAGGAAGAATTGCTCAACCTTTGTATGTGACACATAAATAACTTTACTTTAAAAATGTAGTTTTGTTGTCACAGATACAAACAAAGGTTCAGCTTAAAGATAGTAATGTGCTAGCAGGCTAAAAGGCCATTAGCTTCAATAAGCTAGCAGTGGACAGTAACTAAGTCGGCCTAAGCTAAGTGAACTAAGCAGCAAGCTACTTGCAGGGCTAGCTGCTTAACCATGTAGCAGACGAGCTAACCGCATGCTAGCCAATCAGGACACATAGCAGCGACAACACCTGTCCAAACCTTTATCTATTTTCTCTGTGCTGCGTCATTTACTCCCCCTGGCATTTTTTTTTCACAGGATCGTGCATCATTTAATTTAATAAAGAGTTTTATTGAACAGGGGGAAAAAGTCATCCAAGCTAGCTGGCTAACTGCTCAAACCTATTCTCCCTTGATGCTAGCGCAACTCTGACAATATAGAAGTGGATATAACATGGCTAATAAGCTAGGTTAGCGCCCTCCAGAACTGTCAAGCAGCGACCTGTTTATACATGCAAACATGACTGCATTTATGTATTTATTCATTCATTGGCTCACTTATTTTACTGCCTGTTTACAAGCTGTTAAACCATCACAGTATGCGCTCTACCTGTCTACATCCGTTTCCTTTCTCACTGGGATGGTTCCTAAATTTGTAAGAAATGTTAGAATATAAATGTTTGCTCATTTTTGCAGAGGACACACTGAAAAAACCTCAAGGGCCAATAGCAGCAGCAGCGAAACTAGGACCTCCAAGGTCAAGAGACACGTGGCCTTTTTGCATTCACTATAACTTATTATTTCTACTGAAGAATTATTTCAGGATGTAAATGCAGCGCAAATTGAAATGAGAAATGAGATTTCAGGTAGTTTAATATTGCAGCACTGTGTCTTTCAGGAGGACCTTGTTGTCCTCAGTGCTGATCACAGCCGTGCTCCTTGGGATGCACGTACTGAAAACTACTTGGAACATGCATAACATTATCCCAAGCACTCATGTGTCACAGTGCTGAGGTTCAGTAATTCAATGACCAGAAAACCGGTTAAAGCAAAAATCCTTTCATCAGCTTGTGTGTGTGTGTGTGTGTGTGTGTGTGCGGCAATCTGCACCGCCGCCATACCCACCATCCAGGTAAGACGACGTCTACGAAAATATTCAAACCGCTTATCAGCAAACAAATCACGTTAATGTTTTACCTGCTCCCTCCAGCAATTACTTCCTTTTAAACAAATGCAGTCTATAGGGGACTCGGGTCGTTTTATCATCTGAAAAGGACAAATAAAAAGAAAGAGGAAAATTTAGACCCATCACTGGGTCTTGATAAAAAGAAAAAAGTCTCTCAGGAATTTAATTAGTAGTCTAAAGGAGGCTATGTACTCTGCATATAACACACTGATCATGTCACACAGCCCTGTCGCACATACTGTAATGAGCTGCTTTGGTAATCTTCAAAAAGACACAGGCTCATTGTATATACTTTTACGCTAATTAAACATAAATCCAAATTAGTGCATGTACCACTTCTCTACGCAGTAATACAGGCAATAGGCCAGAGGCAATCAGAGATACCAGCTGTCAGTCACTGGCAGCGGCAGCCGCTATCCTTCATATTTAACATTATGTCTGAGGAGAGATTTTCTGGGTCTGAATCAGCATTTTAGTATATTTCTCTTGATTTTTAAGCCTCATGGTGGCTAAGAAATGAGCTGTAAACAAAACATTGACACATTAGCAGCACTTAAAGTTGATCCGTATTTAAAAAATATGTCAAATGGTTGGGATGCATTGATTTGGAGTCTAATATTCGCTCTCCTTTTAGCTCGATTCAGTCTCCTCTAACTCCTGGGAAAAGATCTGGACACTAAATGCTCCACTATGTTCAGCTGCTAGCTGCTGATTGTGTTGTTTGCTGCTAAGCAGGTAGCGTACAGGGGTTAACTGACCTTTTTTTTTATTATTTCTTTAATGAAATGAGAGCAATGAGAGAAGATTGTGAATCATGCAACAAACACAATGAGCTGAACAACGCTGAAGTCCTCTGCAGACCTGAGGTGAACTGTGGGAGATCGTTCTCTGTGGGTTCATCCAACACAGTCTCATGGCTGCTGGTCAAGCAGTCACAAAATTCTCTATAAAAATCTATAGGATTTGAGTTCATGGACCAGATTTTGCATTTTTCCATAACAATCAGCATGACTTTCAAACTAATATATTTCAGTTGGAAGGATCTTTAATGCCTACACCATGTTATTCCACAGTCAAGTTAGCAATAATAAATATGCAAACGTCTGGTTAGACTTTCAAAATAAAGCTTTCTGAAAAACATGTCAGGTGACAGTCGCAGTTTGGTTAGGTTTAGCCCATCTAGCACCCAAAACATTCTGGGAACATTATTTTTTTGGTTGTGAGAATGTTTATTGAACGTTTTTGGCAAGTTTTTCTCAGGTAAAACTGGCGTTACTGTTACAATTCCTGAATGTTGTTAAAATTAGAACATTTTGGGACCAATTTTTGACCAAAAATATGTGCATAACATTCTTAGAACATTGTGAGAAAGTTACTTGTTATTGGAACGTTTTGTTTAGATGAGAGGCGCCAGAACTTGATTTGGTTTCGGAAAAGGTTATAGTTGAGTTAAAATAACTTATATCAGAGTTGACTGTTGGTTTCTCATACTGTGTTAAAGGTGTACTGTGTTTGATCCATCCGTCCACAACAGCCACCTTGCTACGTCAGCTTTGTCGCTCTTGTGCTAAACTCGTCCTTGTTAGTCTTAAAGTCATGCTGAGCATCATGAAAGGAGACCTTCATGTCCATGTACACAAATCTTTTGATCTCATGGCTATTTCACAAACTACCCTGATCTTGGACCAGTTCTTCACTTTGAGCAGCACGTTTCACGTCACAGTGGTCATTGGACCCACTGTCAGCACCTCTGATTGGAGCAGCTTTAAATGAGCAGGCAGGTACATTGACGCCATTGTAATGCCACCACTTTTGGTCAAATGCAAATTTGTTTTATTCCCTCTGCTGCCAATTAGGCAGGCAGTATACTCAGAGCAAACCACTAATGCCGTCCAACATGGCACCACATACAAATCTGCATAGAGCATGTGACTGTGCCTTCTTTTGAAATTCATTAATGCAACGTCGCTCAGCAATCACAAAAATTAAGGAGGTAACTGTAATCCTCTTTTTTTTACTGCAGACTTTTTGACGTGTCACAGAAAGAAAAGCACAGGTGTTGCAGGGTCCTGCTTTGTTCGGGCTGGCTCGCTGTCACGCTGTCTTAGTTTACTGGGAGACTTGAACAGAATGGAGCCATTGTTAATGTTGTTAGTAACACCTGTGCTGCTTCTACGACGCTCATTCCAAAGAAGTTGGGACACAGTGTATAACAAAATGTGATCATTTGCTGATCCTTTTTGACATCTCCTCAATTGAAAACAACAGATGACAATATATTTAATGTTTGACCTCATCAGCTTCATTGGTTTTTGTAAATATCTGCTTATTCTGAATTTAATGCAGCAACATGTTTCTAACAAGTTGTGACAGGAGCAACTAAAGACTGGGAAAGATGTGGAATGCTCCAAAAACACCTGTTTGGAACATTCCACAGGTAAACAGGCTGATTGGTAACAGGTGATAGTATCATGATTGGGTATTAAAGGAGCATCCTGGAAAGACTCAGTGGTTCACAAGCGAGGATGGAGCGAGGTTCAACACTTTGTGAACACATGATTGGAAAAGTGAGATTAATACATGGACTCAGGAACACTTAATCAAAGCCAGTAAACACAGTTGATCTGCAAATGATCACATTCAGTTTTTATTTACACAGTTTTACACAGCGTCCTAACTTTTTGGGAAACCAGGTTTGAAGATAAGATAAGATAAGAAAAGCCTTTATTGGTATCAGTCCTCAGGGGGATGAAAAACTGTGGCGTTGATGATGATGATGTTTATTCACTACATGAAACCAGGAGGCAGGCTGCAGGAGTTGGCATGAAATAAAAGCATGAAAATTAAATAAACAAAGAAGAGGAAACACAGAAACAACGAGCAGGCGAGCAGCATCTTAGACCGGTTTAAACGTTAGTGTATAATGAATTCCATCAGTTCATAATAATATGACACTTTGCTTCCTGCTGCAAACATTTGTTCAAATTTGGTTTTCACAGGGGAAATAATAATAATAGCAACACATCCACACCAGCAGCTTCCTGCTTCAGCTGCACATACTGCCTTCCTCAAAGGCCAGGAATTCACACCACTGATGCTGTAAATACACGCAAAAGCATCAGTATAAAATGGGTTAGAAGAGTTTTTTTAAATTGGGAGAATGTGAAATTGAATGTCTGACATTTTTAACACAGACCCAGAGATGACCCTGAGAGCCAAAAGTGAAAGGAGTGCACAGCCGAGCCGGTGCAAACTCAAGGTTAATCCTCATAATAATAATGTTTGAAAAATGAAATAAATAAAAATAAGTGTTGCAATTCAGATTGTGGCGTTAAACGAGGGGACATTAAATGCAAAACTATAATATTTGTCTGCATCTCGATAAAAGTTAAACTAATTCCAAAGTAAGACAGGAAATGATAATTCAGATAATTGAAGTGACTTCTCGGGTTGATTTTGTGTACATGCTTTGTGTTGGGCTACTTGTCTCTTTTTAATTTCAAAAGCAGTACAAAGATATGACATAAGTGGGTTGAAAAAGCCTTAATGATCCATCCAGCTACAATTTTGACAAACTGGAAATGTAAAAAAAGAATAATAAGATGAAACTCTGTGAAGGGAACATTTAATGAAGTAGTTCTGCATGATTCCTGTTAATGAAACACAAGTTCCTGCAGATGTAGGGTTTTAATTAAAATCGGTGGTTTTACAAGGAAATGTGCAACTTTTCCTGCTCAGTGTGCGGTCTGCTTCATTATAGCACCGTGGTCCACAGCCACAGCTACAAATAGCGCTTTTGTTGTCAACTGATTAAAATGTCAGACGCACAAAAACCTGCGAAACTCATGAATCAGTTCTAACCAGAGCGAAGACTACTTTTCAACCTTTTCAATGGGTAATTTTGTGCTTCTCGTCATGTCATTACCACAGTGCAGATGTGGTCCTTAATCAGAGGCGGCCTTGGAGCTCGTCCTGGAGAGCTGGGACAGGAGACGTCCCTGACCGCAGCACGATTGCATGTTCAAAATAATCACCCGCCGTCCTCAGCTGGCCTCTGAAGTGCTGCCTGTTCTGTTCCTCTGCCAGCAGCGAGCTGCGGGTATCAGCAGCACACTGCTGCTTTGAAATCCTTCATTACCGATTCACCTCAAAACAAATGTTCAGTAAACTTGAAGTCGACCCAAATCAAAACTCCCTCTGACATGAAATAATGTGACACCAGATCAGTTTTATATTCACAAAATCGATTTCCACCGACACTGTCATCCCGCCGTCCAGGTGCATTAGCATCACTGTTCACTTTATGCTGTCGGACTGTTCAATCAATCTGGTCTCCAATATAGAATAAGACATCTGTACAAGAACACAAGAGAAAAACACAAACAGCTTCTGATCTTCAAGTACTGCATCAAACATGAGACCCGTTCTGGTTTGTTGAGCGCTGCAGCCTCAGTGGATGCCGGTATGTGCTCTGTACAGTAGAGCTCATAGACTTTCAGCATGGGCCCTCTTGAAGTCGTGGACGAACTGACAGATCAGCCCAAAGAACTCCTGAGAGTCTTGATTCGCCGGTTCTCCGAATTTAACCTTGACAGGAGAAAAACATGATGAGTGACTTAGAAATTAAAAACTTTAGCCTGACCTCAACCTTACAGCTTATAAAACATGCTTCACAATTAACAACCGCTTTCGCTCATTAGAGAGCTGATGTCTGGGTCGTGCATATTCTGCTCAACAATGGTCCTCTCATATAATCATCTCATATACTTTCTTCGCATGCAACCCATTCCTTGAGTGTACTTAGACACTGAGGCAGACATGCACCGTCGAATTAGCGCATATACCTCGGGGGTTAAGGGTCACTGGCATAAAAATGTTAATAATTTTAAAGTCAAACTTTATCAGAAAGGGTCACAGCGGTTAAGTGTTCTAACCGGCTTATTGCATGCTGTTCACTGTGCAGGTTCACACTGTCACTCCTCATTTTCTTCACTTCTTATTATGTTTAAGACATTTAAAAATACCATTAGCCATTAAATTTCCTTATTCTGTTGATGTGTTGCAGAAGTGCTACTGCAGAAACTAAAACTACCACGCTGCTTACTTGAACATACACAGGATGTGCTCACCATATTAAACAGCCCTCTGCACACCTGGACCTTATTTTACGTGGTATGAATTTCCTTTTATCATAAAAAGAGTCATTACAGACTTTTTAAAGGACGAGTTTCACATTTTGGGAATATGTGCTTATTTACTTCCAAAACAGAACCAAGTAACCAATGGTGTCTCTGTTGGCAGCATGTAGATGTTAGCTTTACTTGCATTTTGTTGGGCTCAGTTTGAGCTACATGTGGGTGTGCATCTTCTTACGTTTCAGCCCTTTTTGCTATTTAAATGAGAAGCTCGATGCTGCTCTCACATCTGCTCAGTATGTACAGAGCCAGCAGCCTGTTAGCCGTTAGCGACCCCAGGAAGTCACTTCCCCCAGCCAAGAAACAGTCCAGCACATGACCATGTCTGTTTTTTGTACACATTAAACAAACCAGATATAAAATGTTAATTATTGAGCTTTAAAGCTACTGGTAGGAGGATTTTGTTACCTTTGGAAAGAACCAGGCTAGCCGTTTCCCCCATTTCCAGCCATTATGGTAAGCTAAGCTAACTAGCTCCTGGCTGTAGCTTCATATTTACCAGACAGATGCAAGAGTGGCATAAATCTTTTAACCTGACTCACGGCAAGAAAGTGAATAAGCTGTGTTCCCAAATATCAAATTATTTCTTTTTGATGAAATATTCATGGCCACAGCAGCTAGTTTTGGTTGGTTTGGGCAGATTGAGGTTTTCTGGAGTACGAAATAATGTCACAGTTTCAAGGTTTCAAGTTTCAAGATGCTGAATCAAAGCCACACATCCCTGCATGGAGGAATTCAGCAGAAAGACAGCTTTATTTAACGCCGCCGCAGTTAGCTTGGTGAAAGCAAGGCGGCCATTTTTAACACTGGGACTGAAGCATTGCATCAGGCAGGGCACTGAGGCCGAGCTCATATTATCTGATCCATCCATGTTTTACAGGCACACCCCAGCGCCCCCCTGATGTGCTTTGTGTTATTGCTGTTGTTTATGTCCATGTGTGCATTTATTCAGGGAGGATTAGTTCTCCCAGCAGCATCCTCACTCCTGCTGGATCAACAAATGCAACCAAGAATCATTTTATTAAAAGAAAAAACTTCATTTTGCCTCTGTTCATATGAAAAAAGACTCGTGAAATGATAATATAACAGTATTTAAAGCTTAAAGGCAAAATGATAAAATTAAACTGGCATAATTACTTACAGGTTTTAGATGTTACTCAAAACTGAACGCAATTAGTCACGTAAAATAAGCAGCATTAGTGATTAATCATCAAACCAGTCTATAAACTGTAACACCGGCAGGGAAATGTCTACATTGGGTCTCTTAGTGCTTCCAAAATGTAATTGCTGACAGTGAGCATGTTTATATTAATGTGTCTTCCTAAAAGGTTCATGCAGGTGTAAGACACCTGCTCTCAGAAAGTCCCTGAGAGCAAGAGGAGGATGTGAGCTGATTATCGCCTCCTCTCTATGTAACACTCTCACATCAGATGTGCAGATACGCCTGTTTGCATACTTTCCCCCCAATAATTTGTACTTCTTCTCAGCATCTGAGGCAAAAGGGTTTTTGGTAACACTTTATATTCAGGAACACATTTAACTAGCTGCTTATAAACATGCATATTAGTAGCATATTGGCTCTTAATGGTGAATATGTGCACTTTAATGTAAAGTGTTGCCACGTTTTCTTTACTCAATCTGTGGACGTCATTCTTTGCTTCAGTTGATCAGCCTTGTTGTTTTCTGTGCATGTTAAATATTCGCCTGCGTTCTTACAGACCCGTGTTGTGCTTTGGCCCTTGGGAGAATAAAGGAAGTGCCTGTTCTATGAATCGATGTGTTTCCACTATAACGAGTGAGGATAAGAAGGATAATGAGATTGGCTGCTGGCTGCTTCGGTTGCATGTGTATCGTACCGTGGTGGTAAATGCTAAACTGCAAAATTTTAAAAAAAAGCAACACTGAGAGCGTCTTTATCTCCATGCTGCCATCAGAAATGCATAAATGGTTCACTGAGTCCAGCTCTTTCAGCAGTAGAAGTTCGTTTTAATTATAATTACACCACTAGAATGAACCATATGTGCAAAAAGCAAAGGTAACACCACACTTTAACCCCCCGTTTTAAGCATTTTTCTAAGCACTAAACAATGTAAATGTTTAATAAATGGTTTATAACACACTATTATGTAGCAGAAAGCAGGTATAACATCTCTAACTCCTCCGGCGAGTGCCCATAAAAACACACTTACACACTTGCGTTAAAGGGAGGGTTAAAATAAAGCATTAACAAACTAAACTTTAAAGATACAAATAAAGTTAGACTGAATACTGAAATGTTCATTACACCCAGCAGCATCCTGCATCATCTTTAATCTGCAGGTTTGAGCTCTTTGCTTGAAGACACAAGATTAAAAGCACCTTATCTGCAGGCGGCGAGGTGAAATCGATTTTGTTTTATGGTGTCGTAGCGACGTGGTGTATTAAAGATGTGCATTGTGTGAAGAGAAACTGGTAATGTGACGTAGCTGTCAGCTTTCAGAGTTATGACAAGGCATGCGACGTATCAGGCTGCATTAGAGAGGATATGTTACAGCAAAGCGTGTTACGTAAAATGTCTCATTCTATTTGATACTTTTAAAAAACAATCATGCCTCCAGAGTATCTGCAGAAAAAGACCTCGCCACAATAAAACCACCCAAAACAAATTTCATGAGCTCCTTCTATGTTTGCATGTTGGCTATTCAAGGGCATCATTATGAATTCTCCACCCCCATGACAAGATGTGACTAAATATGACGCCTTTTCCCCAGCCTACTGCTCCCCTGCACAACGCCACAGCCCAGTCAGTCTCAATCATTTTCTCCACTGCCTGCAGAAAGGCTTTATTGTCTATGCAGGAGGTTTCACACAGTATTAGAACGGGGCGGCCATGCAGCGGTGATTCCCGGTGATTAAAAACAACTCCTGGCCTGAAGGGGACACTAAAGTTAAAGGTCAACTTGTTAAATTTTAAAAGGCCACAGCCGGAACATTTTCAATAACACTTGGAGAAGTGATTTATGTTTAGAATAAGAAATAAGACTGAAATCTTCGGATGTTTCACTTTAGACGTTTTCAGAAATTCGCTCCAATGGCAGACGATGCCCTCCCTGAGGACACGTGTTTATACGTGGTTTCATATGTGCTGTATGCATAAACAAACCCAGTTTGAGGCTTAAGTGTTAAATGTAGTTATTATGCCAGAATTAAGCTATACCAAAAAAATCCCTGTGTGGGAAAAGATGCCCCCTGGAGTCATTTTGGTTTTCCATATCTGCAAATTATGTAATTCACATAACAAATACTATCTCATCAAGAGCATTTGTTTGTTATTGATTTTTCATTTACACTGACTAAAGTTAATTTAAACAGGCTGCTTTAATGAGGTTTATACTTTTATTATTCTGACACTGTTTTTACATTTTAAAGAGAGCCTGAAAAAGGTGAATTTAAAAGTTTATTCTACACTAATCTTGTTTTTCTTATCCAGTGTAACACACAGATCTCGGACGCAGTCTGACAGTCTGGACATTTTCCTCCCATCTCAGCCCCATTTGTTTTCTTTGACCACTCACATGTTCACACGCTGCAATGCAAAGCTACAGCCAGTTAGCTTAGCTGAATATCAAGAATTCAGAGAGGAGGAAAGCAGCTAGCACGGCTTCTAAAGCTTCTAAAACCAGGATTATGTGCCAAACTATGGCTTTGTCAGGGGCATTGATTTCCGCCCATGCTAACCGTTTCCCCCCGTTTCCAGTCTTTATGCTAAGCTAAAATAACCAGCTAATGGCTGTAGCTCCATATTTACCGTACGGACGTGAGAGTCAGTTTAGTTTCAGAGTAGTTTCTAATTTTCGGACTATTCCTTTCCCTTGTGAAACTGGCCTCAGACAGACGCTGTAGCTTGTGAAAAGATATACTTATCATTTTTTGTGCACTCACTTTAAAGCACATTGGCTGTGCTCAGCAGCCCCTCGTCACCCCCCGCTGTGGAAAACGTTTGCAGTGGACAGGAATCTAATTGTGGGTCTAATATAACACAATTCCAGAGCAGGCCTAAAGCTCACAGCTCACACTATAATATCTCAGTGCTCAAACACAGCAGGACGGGTGAGTGGACTCTCTACGATGATGGATTGTCCACAGAGATATGGGGAAGGTGAGAAAATAGGCCCTACTTCTGTATTGATTGTTTTAGGTGGGGACTCTATAAAAAAAAGGCATAACACCTGTTAAGATGTCAGAAGAAGGCCTGAGCTCTATAAAACTAATCTAACCAGGTTAGTGAGCAAAGAAAATGTCCTCCTTTATAGACAATGTGATAAAAGAATACAGAGGGATCTGAAGCCGGGTGTGAGAGATGAACTCTTTAAAGAATATCAACGGTTTTGGTCTCAGAGAGTCCAGCAAACATGGGGCCGAACTTCAATCATTAACAGTGTGAGTATGATTGAATGCTTTGCAGCATGGTGCCAGTATGTTCAGCTAGAGATGCCACTGAATGCAAGTGGTCCCACATCAGAAACACCGCCGCTCGTACAGCTTCTCATTTGTAATTGCGTGTCGACGATCCATCGATGTGCAATCAAACATTAAGGGTCAGGATGAACTCGTCTCTCTGCAGGAGACAGCGGCAATTGTTCGATAATCCTTCAAAAATTATCCAACGGACGCCATTTTTCAAAACTGCAAATCAGTGATGCTTGCTGTTAAACGATGCGGAGGCAGAGGCTGCACACTATGCATCAGATATACCTTGTTTAGGCCATAAAGGACACCAAGTGAAGAGGGAGTAACCTCGGGGACTTCTTCCTCTGAATATATACTGTGTGTACTCTCCCAGCGCAGGGTGGGCAGATACGATGACAAATAATTGAAGAGGGCCGTCTACACGCTGCTGGAATGGGAGTCAATCCATCTCTGAGGCTGCACAAAAGAGATATTGAAATAATAACTCAAGGATTACCAGTATGACAGAGTAGAGTTCCTTCATCTCCTCACACGTCTTCGTCAATGCCGAGAGATCCGTGCTGTATTTCTCAATCGCCGTCTGGATTACAGAGAAAAGCACAAGGAACTGCGGGTGAGTTCGTTCAAGATTCAAGATTGTCTTTATTGTCAATGAGCATAACATGTCAATGAAATTTGCATTGCAATCCCCATGCTAGAAACAATAAGAAAGATAAGAAATAAATAATAATAATAATAATAATAAATAAATAAAATAAAATAAAGATACTAGAATAAAATAAAGAACTGAGTGTGTGTTTCCCTGTCACACAACTGCTGTTACTATGGTTACAGCTTGCCTGCGTACCCTGATGTGTGGGCACCATGTGAATTATTTTATATAGGTGGATTATTGACACAGAGATTCACATCATGCAATGTCATCAGCAGTTATAATAAAATTTGAGGCTTGCCACTGACGATTCAGCCCAGCCAACACGACCGAACCTGAACCTTAACCACATTTCAAAATGTTTGCACGCTCATAGGTACTGTACATTTTATTTATTTACCATTAAAGAGTAATGTTTTGTTAGAAAAACTGAAGAGCTGATGTCTGGAAATGGTTTAATGAAAAGTTTTAACATGTGTGATTTGTCTGTTTAAGCTGCTTTGTGAAGTCTAGCAGTAATTTATAGCAATAGTTTGACATTTGGGGAAATATGCTTATTTGCTTCCCTGCTAAGAGTTAACTGAAGAGGTCGACATCACTGAGCATTAAAAATGACTCTAGAGCCAGGAGTTGATTATCTTAGCTTAGCATAAAGACTGGAAGCAGGGGGGTGCAGCTAGCCTGGCTACCCGTAAAACCACAAACTGTCATTTTTACATTTCCATGTGTGTACAGATTAAACATAAGATACAGTGTGCTAATATATTAGTTTTAAATGCAGCTTCTGGAACTTTGGGCAGAACCAAGATGGCTATTTTCCCTTGTGTCAAGTATTTATGCTAAACTAAGCTAATCAACTTGTGGCTCTGGCTTCATAGCATACAGAGATGAGAGTGGTGTCGATCTTCTCATCTAACTGTGCAAGAATATTTCCCAAAATGTCAAACTATGCCTTTAAAATCCAACAAACTGATGTAGCAATGCACCACATTTATATCATTTAAGCTACATTTTGGAGTTTTTGACCACTAGTGGCACTGTAGAGCACTGGTTTGATGAGTCAGGATGATAATTTGATGAGTGGTGGGATGTAGATGGCATCTGAACGAAGAAAATAATTACTCTATATTTTGTTAAGTATAGTTGTGTAAATCTCATTCATTCACTCGGCTATAGCTATAGTTTTAGCAGCCTGCTAATTTCTGTGTCCACACTGTCTCCACTTTGATAAAATAAGTATCGTACGATATATAAAATATTCATCAGTTATCAGTAATCAGAGCTAGGTTAGCTTAGCTAACCATGTGAACCAAATGCACACAAAAATGGCTGCATCCTTTAAATTCATGCAATTCCACCAATAACAATTAGGGGTGTAATGCAAAGGAGGTTTTAATATTGTGGAAAAAACAGATCAGAATTGCACTGGGCTAGAGGCAAACTGGAGGTTTATAATAGCAGGAAGATGCAATTTTTTCATGCACTTTAGAGACGGTCCCTAACTTCAGCTCCTCGGTTTTTCATCTATGATCCAAAGTACCAGACCTCAGTTCAGGGCTCATAAGGTGAAAATAACAGCTGTGCAACATCCTGCCTCTGCCCAGCAGATCAGGTGAAAACTGATGAAACGTTGCTCAGGATGAATGTCTGAATATCAAACAGCTCTCTGTTTTAAGCTTGGCAATTCTGCATGGAAAGTCTGGCTGCTTTAGCTACTAACTGCTCTTTTCTGCAGTACAATCACCTGGATTACTTTTCATACTGAAGAAAAAGACTGAATGTGATGAATATGAGCCGATACCTGAAGTCACAAGAAGCAGCTTTATTCTGTAATTAAACTGATTTATGGATATTTATCCTCAGTGGACGTGAGTCTGTCTGTGTGAGAGGAAGTGCTTTGTGGAAAATGATGTCAATCAGCTGACAGGTCAGTGGAGGGAGGGGGTGAAAATAAGACTGCAAAAATTTGGATGCTGCCCATTTCTGCTGAGAGCGCATCATCTGTGCATATCCAAATCATTGCATTCGTATTCATTCACATCCCTCGTGGCAGAAATGCTGTGCAAGAGGCAGCAACGTGCCAAGAGAAGAAGAGAAGAAGAGCACTAGCTGATGGAAACAAACAATTAATTTGTGTGAGAAACAATGAATACAATCAATACTGTTTTTTTTTCTTTTTACAAGAAGACACTCTGTACCTGTAAATGAATGCGTAAATAAATAATGAACACAAGATTTACTACTTCACCTTCAGGTCTTTGGAGAAGTTTGGGTGTTGAGTTCCAGCCTTTCTCTTCTTGGAAGTTTTGCTGTACTGAATGACTTTCTGCAGTTCATTCTTCAGCACTGAAGCAACACACACACACACACACCTCGGTTATCATCCATCATATTTGACCACTGAAGCAAATAGCTGCTTTAAATCAGATGCTGTCTCCTGTGTGATCCGGTGATGTGCTGTATTTGTGCTTGTGGCGACTGTTTGTAAGTCGTCATACAGGCAATATATTGGATTGAGCCCATATATTCCCCAGACAATGAGAGCATGGTGTTTCACAGTATACTGAAACTACTACTACATAAGGCTCTAGTAAATGTTGCTATCACACTTCCTCACAAATACCTTACATTAGCACAAAAAGTAGGGTCACTGTTGCAGCGATCTCAGCAAATTGGAGAAGAACAGTCATTGGACACAGTAGTAAAATGTGATCTACTCACCGTCTACCTCTGCGGTCAGGCCTTTGATGGACGCTGTCCAAAAGAGAGGACAAAAACAGCAACACACGCACAGAAAATACACATTTTACTCCACAGACCTCAACTGGAAAGCACCACACAGATTTTTTTTTTTTCAGCTTTGATCAAATCTTGATTAGCAAATACCTCCCGGGACAGTTTCAAATTCTGCCAACTCCTGGGTAAAAGTGGCCAAGCACGGTTCATGCAACATGATCTGCTCCACAAGGGCATGGAGCAAGGTGAACTTCCTGTCTCTCCCACGGAGCTGGGAGAGCTGCAGATGGAGAAAACACAGAGTGAAGAAAGTGCAGTAACCGGTGGTCAAGGACTTAAAGCATAAAGGAAGGAGACGGACGTGTGTTGTGATGGCTACACCTGTGTGTGCACCTTCCTCACTGAAGGCCAGAGACAGAACAGGATGACAAAGGACGTAGAGTCCTGGCGTTAAATCTTGAAATTTCTATTGGAGATAACTTCACTCACACCTTGCTGTGAGTTCTAATATGAATGTAAACTCCTAAATCATAAAACAGTTAGTAAATTATGTGTGATTACGTGCTTTTACTCAAGAACAATTAGTACTTTACGCGAGTATTTCCAATTTATGGCACTTTATATTACTTTATACTTTCCGAAGCAAGTATTGGACTTTTTATCGCCACCACATTTATTTAATAACTTAAGTTGCTATAGTAACTATACTCATTTGCATACTAAGATCATTAATATAAAATATTAATCAACTAATAAATGATGCATTATTATTGATTAAAATACCGAGCAATAAATAAAGAACTTGACATTCTGCAAAATTAGTACTGTTACTTTCGGTACATAAAGTATATTTTGATGCTAATACTTATGTACTTTCACTTACATCTGAGTACTTCTTCCAAAACTGTGTTTCTGTAATTTATTTTTCATTATTGCTTATAATTACCAGTAGTCACAGCAGCAGCAGTAACTGTGCTTTCATGTGTTTGTGTAAAATGCTAATTATGACTCTACATTCAAGCCATGTTGCACGTCATGCTGCTGTATAATTGAAATGCAAGAGCGGCCGCTCTAATCCTATGATAGACACTCTTAGTCTTTTTCTAAGTTATGTTGTTTACCAATTTAAGGCCGAGGCCAGCCTCTGAGGACTATATATACAAGACATGCAAGTATTGATGCTCACAAGTAAGAAGCAAGAATCAAAAAAGGTCTGAAAAAAACTCAATCCATTTTTCTTGCAGGCGGTCGGCCATTAGTTTGATGAGAGTCTGTCTCAAGCAGCAACAGTTTACTATTCTCAATTAGGCCTGGAAACACCTCGGAGGCAAGACGAGGCCTCGGCTTCATTAAAAGGAGCAGAGGACGTTTCACTTCTGTGCCAAAAGCGCTGCCCCTTAAACCTTCCCAGAAGAGAGACTCGCACACAAAAGAGTGGTTCAAACTAAATTCAGAGAAAAGACTCTCACAAACCCCAGACAACACTTAAAACTACACGTCCAACAACCGCTGAACTTTAAAAGGAAGAGTTCAACATTTTGGGAAAGGCGCTTATTCGCTTTGTTGCTGAGAGTTTGACAAGAAGATTGAGACCGTTCTCACATTCGTACAATAAATATGGAGCTAAGATTAGCTTAGCACAAACACTGGAAACAGGGTGTAACAGCTAGCCTAGCTCTGCCTAAAAGAAACAAAATCAGCAATGTTAGGACTTTTTACTCCGAGATGTGAAAACAACATGCTATGCTTTTATTTGGATTATGTGCTGGACTGTGTCTTGGCTGGGCATCACGTATGTAGACTCCAGGAAGTCACCGCTACCAGGCAGGAAGTAGTTGTTGGTGTTATACTTTGGTTTTCGGTGCAAATTAAACAAATGAGATAGAACTTTTTAACTGCTGAGCTTAAGAAATGCTGACTAGTGGATTTTGCTACCTAGACAGAGCCAGGCTAGCCCCCCCTTTCTAGCCTTTATGCTAAGCTAAGATAAGCTAACTGTCTCCTGGCTTCAATTTCTTGATTGCGGAACCCGAACAAGGTATCCATCCTCGCATCAACCTCTCAGCAAGAAGGCAAATTTCCCAAAAGGTCAAAGTATTCCTTTCAATCAGTGGTTCTCAAACTGGGGGGCGGGCCCCTCTGGGTGGACACAGAGCCACTGCAGGGGGGCTGTGGATGACCGGGGGAAAAATATGGAGTGAAACAAAGTTGAATCAACATGATTTATGTTGAGATAACAAACAAACAAGAGTTTGCTGATGCTGTTCTGGCCTTTATTTAACTTCAGTTCAACTTTTTTTATTAGTTGCTTCCCCAGTTGTTATTAATGATTGTGGGTAAAAAATTGTGGGTTGGGGGCCGTGAACTATTTTCAGCTTCTGAAAAAGTTTGAGAACCACTGCTTTGCATTAAACCAGCGAACAGGCTCATACATTTATCTTTATTGAAAAGCTCCACCGACTGACTGCACTTAAGGATGGCTCACTTCTAAGAGATTCACCCACGAGTGGCCACACAAGTTTAATTTCTCCTGCGACGGCAGGTAGTGACACAGTCACACCTGTCAGAAGGACTGTACCAAAGACCCGAGTGAACCTGCCAGACCGCCACAGAAATGACAAGAGAGAGTGTTGAAGGAAGAGACGCCCTGCTGTGTATATCAATGAGTAGTCTTATTAGCCCTGTGCTGCAGCTCAATCAAAGGTCAGGCAACGGCAGCGGAGGCGCACTTTGGTTAAGGAGGAGAGGCGGAATCCCTTGGCCTTTTCCTTCCTGGCGTTCTCGTTGAGGTAATTGCCAATGGCGAGGAGGTACTCCAGCACGGAAACAAATGACCTGCAGTTGTTCAGCTGTGTGCACATTCTGATCTTCTGGTTAATCAGCTGGAAGACAAACACAGGGGCACAGAGCAAAGTCATTTCGTTCTGTAATCCAACCACATACAGGCTCTCGCATTCATTTCTCCACACAACGACTGTGAAATCGAAGCGGAATGAGGCTGAAGCTTGTTTTGGGGCTCTCTGTGCTGACAAGTGTAGACAAAAATAACTCAAGGCCCCAGTATTTTACATTATAAACATAAACAGCCATCTCACAACACCTCATTTGACCTCATAAAATGAATAATCAGGGCCTGGCTGTTTGGCGAGATTATTATTTGGTATGCAATTGTGTCAAGTACAAATATCCCTCTAGAATATCACACAGTTTCCCTGTTCAGATCTGAACAGACCCTGTTGAATATGGATAGAAATCATACTGAAAAGGACTGAAAGTGGGATTTTAGGTTTTGCCAATGGTGTGTTGGAGGAAAAACAATTTGATGCTATGGGAATCGTAGTCCTTGACAAAGAGGTAGCTTTTCCAAACAGGGTTCGTGCCAGCCAGCAGCAACACTCCCACCATATGCTCCTGTTTAAAGAATAACTTCCCAAAACCTACGAGTGGGACAGGCTCAGTTACACAGAAGAGAAAGCAGATTTCCTGCTATTATTTCGAGCCCATCTTTTCATATCACCACCAAATGTGCCATCATTACAGAATAAATTGTGAGCATAATGTTGGGTGTTGTTCATTCCTTTAAAGACATGAAAAATACATTTTCCAAGTTCTCTATGTTCATGTGTCAATTGTTCCTGTTATCTCTTGCTATATAATAAAAATGTTGGATAATTTTTGAGTGTTTTATATTAAAATTGTCCCTTTTCCTTTAAAATATCAAAATATTTTCGGACAACTCATCTTGAATTACATGAATTTATCCAATCAAATGTGATCTGGAGCAACTAGCTAGCCCCTCCCATCATGTAAGACTTGAATGGGTCAGAGCCATGCATGGTCTTAGAGAGCGGAGCTATATCATACATCATTTACAATGTGGGTCATGGAGGTGCGGGTGGAGGCTAAGCCAATTCGGGGGTTGGGAGACGGTCCTGGATGATTTCCATTGAGAAGCTCGGGGCAGCAGCTACGTGCTGCTCTTTACTGGAGGTGAGGAAGTTCCCCAGAACTATATTTGCCAAACTAAGCAGTTAGTTAGCTAGTTAGTTCAATCCAAAAATACTGAATACGTCAGTCACACGTCAATTTGTGTGGCTTGTCCAGGTAAGTTTTCTCTGTGCCTCATTACCGCCCCCTGATGGCTGAGGCTGGAACACACCCACTGGTACTTGACGGTTGGTGCGAACTGCAGTTAGTGGGTGTTTTTATTCCACCACCGGTCACAAGGTGCAACACTGAGCTCATTCAACACTCAAACATCCACGCAAGGACATAAAGATGAGATTTATCAGGGGTGTTTTTAAACAGTGGTTTTCAGTTTTATAAGAGACTAAAGGATGAGGATTGATTGGTCGGTTTTACAAATGCATGTCTTCCAGTAGAGAGCAGCACACAGCCGCTGCCCTAAGGTTTCCTACGGGACCTTCAGGGGCCATTTCCCATGCAGTAGATGAGAAACTCCCAAATGGGACTAGATGGAGGTCAGCAGGTCTACAGTACCGCTTCTCTCCACAGCTCCATGTGGATTTGCATCAACCACCCAGTCCAATCTGAAGGATTTGATTTAAAATCCCTCTTGTGACTACAGCCCGGCTACATTTTTTAGTTTCACTCAGAAATATGCCACGTTACAGAAGCTGAGGGTGCTCTAACTTCCGTTTCTTTGCGACAATAATTGGAAAAAGCAGGCGCGATTAACGAAATTGCTGAAAACCCTACACTTGGTTTTACCACTCAGTGCATCAAAGCTTCCGGGGAAGCCTCCCTGTCCAGAGCTCTTCCTCCCGTCTGCTGCATCACTGCCTTTGGTTCTGAGTCTTTGCCTCTCTTATTTATATTGGGAAATGGCTTCACACTGAACACATCAAACAGTTTAAAAGAGCTGGGTTCAAATGCAGAGTAAAACCTGTCATTGTCAGCGGCAATGAAACTTAGCACCAACAAGCACACTGTAAGTGCGAAACATCCCTTAGGTGATGACTTCTCAATTTTCTCCCCTCAAGCCCCGTCTGTCAGGTGGTGGGCAAATCCTCCTTAATGTTCGGGCTTTAAGAAGTCTGTCATGTCAGAGAATCGAAGGATTTAGAGCGTTCTGCAACAGAGAGGACCCTAACCTCTCCATGTTTGAACACATTGTATTGTGAGACAGAGACACACAAGGCTGTGGGCAGCAGATTAGAAAGCAGCTCGCTTTTCATCACAGAGCACCTGCACGCAAATACCAAAGTTTGATCCAAAAATGACCTTTTTTTAAAAATAAAATCTAAGCTACAACACAGCAGAAAGAGAAGCACGAGAAAGAAAAAAGCCGAGAGTAAATTGAAAGTTAATGAAATCGCTAATCTTCCTTGTTGAGTCATCTCGCCGGCACACGATATGTTTGTCTCTGCGTTTTAGACAAAGAGAAATTGCTGTCACAGTCAATGGATTACAGTGCCATCATTCTTATCCATTGTTTCTCTTCGTTCTCAGACAGTCAGCAGACAAGAGATTAGGACTGAAGCACTGATGCTGAAAGGAACAGAAGCTTGAGGGAATCGCATAAAAAACAAAAGAAAAAACGACAGAGGAGCCGGAGGTATTCTTGTCTGACTGCAATATCTTCACATCCTGCAGTCCCTAATGCCAATAAACTGCAATTCTCGACAGGCGCGTTAACGAACGAAGCCTAAAACATTTGGCTGTGTGTGTAAGGGTTAAGCAAATTCTAAAATCAGCTCATAAATTATCCATATTTAAATTGTGACTGTGTATTTTCCTCCTTAATTCATCCATATCAATTAAAGAGCGTTGGTCTTTGAAGAGAGTCCAGAGGTTTGTTGAATGGAGTTAGATTCATTCTTTTTTCCACAGCTGCAGCTGTCAAAGTGGGCTTTCATTGGGTTTCTGATGAAGATAAAAAACTTTGCGTGTTTTCCACCACCAACAGAAAAATGGGACTTGATTTGATTAAGATCCATCTTTTTGTCTCCGTCAAATGAAGAGAGGTGTCTTAAAGTGCCTCTCTTAACCATCCTGCAAATAGAACAGAAACAACTTCACCCACCACTTCAAACGTAAAGCTCAAACTGGAGGGAAAAAAGCTTTCATGTATTAATGTCGGTTTGTCCCCAGATGGTCTTTTCATTTATGTCTAAAGCCAGCGATGTATCTGAACATTAGCATTTGCATTATGGAATAAATCTGCATGTTTCACCACGCGCTGTGGAGGCTGCGGTTTTGCCCTGCTTCAGCCTGTAGGACTTTGAAACCTGTGACTCGGCCTTTGATTTGACTCCGTGGGCGATGGAGTAAGCTCACCGGCTGCAGGTCGTCGATGCTGATCGGGAGCTCTCTCAGAGTCAGCAGCAGGTCGAGTTGTGTGCTCAGTTGGGGGATGTTGCACATCTGCAGCAGGGAAACAGAGTGTGAGTGTAAGAAGTGAGCGTGAGCAGAGGAGAGTGCAATCATCACATCATCACACAGGCCATTTCAATGTGATTATTCAGAATTATTTAAAAAGCAGCGCTGCAGGAAGATGCTGCAATGAGATCCAGCGTGCAGCGTGTTCTCACAGGCTCTTTGGCGAGATCACCTCAGGCGAAAGCAGAGCACCGCGGGCCGGCCGACAGGCTGATTTAATAGAGAAACTGAAGGCTTGACACCTTGAAACGATTGGCTGAGCTGCCTAGTCGACCTTTGAGTCAGTGCTAACCTCTAATAAATCACTCCACATTGTCAGACTGTCCTGTTCGTGCTCAGGTACCATCTCCCAAAAGCCAAAGGGCACCTGGCCTGACGGATGGTTAAGGAGAGATATTAGGATCAGTGTTAGGAATCAAGGCCGTGTAATCATTTAGCTATTTATGAAATAAATGTCTCAGGATTTGTCAGCTGCCGCGCTCTGGAGCTCCACTCTTCTCATCTTGTCACATTTGCTGACACATTTTACATTTCTAATGGGAGGTTAACAGATCACACTAATTCCATTGCCAAGGTAACACTGTTATAATCTTATCCGTCTTGGGCTAAAATTGTGCTCACACATTAGTCACTGGGGGGGTATTTTTGCCGAGTTTTCCGAGATGCATAACCTGAAACTCTCATGTTCATCAAATTTGAGATATAAAGAGGGAATACTCTCGTACAATTCCTGCTTTGGTCCAGCGCAGGATTAAAGTTCTCAGTGAAAGCATGACAGGCCTGATTTACGAACACACAAAGACCTCATATGCAGTGTAGTGCATCAGAATGATAGCCTGCAAAGCATGATTAAGATTTGTTTCATCTGAAGGAAAAGGTCACTGCTTCAACACTAATATATCGGCCGTTCTCTTTAATGGCAGAAAATCTGTTCCCAGATGCTTCGCTTGTGTCGTCCACAGACATCCTGAGAGGAAAGTGATAATTTTTCAACTGTTGAAAGGAAATCAAGACTCAAGAGTCTACAGCTACGCTAGCATAGCAGCTCTGTGAGGCTGCTCTTAAGCACAGCGCTGATTTGAGCTAAATGCTAACTTGCTCGCAATGACAGTTCTAACATGCCGATGTTAAGCAGGTTTAATGTTTGCCATGTTCATCATCTCAGTTTTGTGTGTTTGCATGCTAACGTTTGCTAATTATCAATAAAAACAAAGCACAGCAGCATTTATTTAGTCCTAAAAATTGGATGATGGCACCAGATGAAGAGTTGAATCCATCCAACCTGGTTGTTAAGACATTTCACTACAAAATAAAAATGTCAACCTCACGGGGGCGCTACACAAAAAGTGACGCAGATCACTAACAGCACGATTCATCATCTTTGGAGCTTGGACATCGGTAGAAATTTTCATAGCAATCTATCTTAAGTGGTTGACCAACCATCAGACTGGCTATCAGGCCATCCCTTGAGCCACACTGCTAGCATGACTCAGAGGCACTACAGCAACCATTGGCAGACCACACATGTCGGTAATATGAGGGAATAAACAGTGTGGTACAGAGAGCAGCTGAGGTCGACCAGCAGCCTGTGGAGGACATGATTGACTCCAAGTAATAAGGACGCTAGAAACTGTGATGATTCATAAAGAATGTGTCAGCCCTTTCATTTTCTTTAATAATTTAATGGGTTTTAGGGGGGAAATGTGTGGAATGACTGAAAATTGCAGCACATTAGATTTGGAAAAAACCCTCAGAAGAGTGAGCAATCACCTCTAATCGTAGGAGTTTCATATGATGCCATTTCAATCTCTATTAAGTGTAGTATTTGAATACCTGCTTTAGCTGGCAGCAATAAAGAGGACTGATTATGTTGTGAATTTAGTAGCATTCAGGTTGTTTGCAGTTTAATCATTTCTTTGACATGAATCCCTTACATCTGGTGTCAAAGACTCCTGAAAGGCATCGTAGGCTGATCCCGGCGTTACCCCTCCTGCAGCATTTAGCCAACCATGCATAGGTCAGATGACTGCCAGGCATGCTGGAAGGTGATAACCAGCTGAATGCTAAGAGCGTGTCATGACACCCACAGTGTCTGAATGAGGAGGAAGGCGAATGAAGGCCCTTCTAAAGACCGTACATGAGCAAGAGCTGCATTAGATCCTGCATGGGAGTGCAATCCTAAATCTGGTCATAGTTATTGTAGCTAATATGGAGAACTAAAAACTGTACCTCCATCATGTATTGGTCCACAATATGCAGTTCTGTCACAGGTCCTTTGTGGGATTTGTACATTTCCACATCATCCATGGTGGGGACATACCTTGAACATAAAAACAAACATAATAATGTATAATAATATGACTGTTAGAAGTCTTACTAACTTTTTCAATAGTCTGAAAATGCATTTTCTAAATCACCTTCTTACTGGGATCCTACATGAAATTTGTGAAATCTAAATTTGTAAATAAAACTACAAGCAGGTAGCAGCTAGATCTGTCAATAAAGGTGAGCACATCATACCAGTAAGGAAATGTCAGTAGCCAATGAGCCTTTTCTCATTTTTCTTACTTTCCTTACAGTAAAGAAGTTAATTCGCACGGTAGGGATGCACGATAACTGTTTTTTAAAACCGATACCGATAACCGATAACTTTCAGCTCCTAAAGGCCGATACCGATAACGGATAACACACACATATACCTAACATCATGACATCAATACCACGAACAGAACCAAAAACAGTTTTGACTCTTTAGATGAAGAGATGTTTATTTTTCCAATGAAAAACTATTGGTAAGCCTCTCAAACATGTTCTTAAAGCTATCAAACAAACCTATTTGATATCTCACATCAATTTAAATAAGGTGCATTATTGACTGATATAAAAA
The DNA here is from genome assembly GCF_017976325.1 of Chelmon rostratus. Classification (NCBI taxonomy): domain Eukaryota; kingdom Metazoa; phylum Chordata; class Actinopteri; order Chaetodontiformes; family Chaetodontidae; genus Chelmon; species Chelmon rostratus. The sequence continues at coordinate 24,560,373 of NC_055667.1, read as the reverse complement.
ATAAAGGCCCCTTGAAATGATGCAAATACAAGCATCAGGATTACAAACTGAAAAAGTGCATTCCAGATGTTTACAAAAAATACATTTACATGGAAAATTAATGCACTGGCACAAGTTAGATTGAAACATTTCTATTTAAACAAACTGAAAAAGTGCATTCCTCAATGACAACAAAATAATACACAGTGCATATCGTACTGACACAAGTTAGAAGACGCACTCTTAAATACTCAATTCTGATTGGTCAATCGCGAAAATTCAGCGGTGTTCCTAACAGTCAGACTTAAGGGGCAATCCCTTAATGTACCAAGCTCAATAACAAATCGCCAGCTGATTTGAGAGGCAAAATATGGAGCATTTTCCGTACATTATTTTTAATTTGTTTGGAGAGGACCAAACACTTGGCTGGAGAATGATGTCCCCAGCAAAAAAGACGAGAAAAGTAAAGAACAATGCTGGACCGACAGGAGGAGCGATATTAAGACACAAAAGACTTGAGGACGCAGAGATTGACCAGATTGAAGCCGACAGACACGAAAAAAACACCAAGAGAAACACAGCATGGACGATCGGTCTGCGAAAAGACTGCTGAGTGGAGACAAAACTGGAGACAGATTTTTTTAATGTCTGACGCTGAAAGCAGAAATCAGCTGATGACTTTTATCCATCAATCAAACTCCAGCTCCGTCTCTCTCAGGTCTGGGATATCCCATCACTTCTCCACATTTGACATGATTTTGCTGAATATCTGTAAAGAAATAAGTTTTCCTGCCTGCCGTCCTGCGCACAGTGAGAGGCGGTTGCTACGCAACGTACGTGTTTACATCAAACTGTGACATCACACACTGTGACATCACACACTGTGACATCACACACTGTGACATCACACACTGACATCACACACTGACATCACAGTGACATCAGAGATAACACAGTGACATCACACAGTGACATCACACTGACATCACCATGTCAGTGACATCACGCTGTGAAATGACGCGCTGTGACATGACACGCTGACGTCACACTGTGACGTCACATCACACGCTGACGTCACAATGTGACGTCACATCACACGGTGACGTCACAAACTGACATCACATGGTGACATCACACACTGACATCACACTGTGACAGCTGGCCAAAACAACAACAAACGGCTGCGCGTCCACGAGTAAACGGCAACTGGTGGTGTTCTTGTGTTGCTCAGAGTGGGACTTGCGGCCAGGAGATACGCGTTTGTTGTTGTTTGGCCAGCTGTTCCTCTCTCTGCCTCCGCGTCCTCCTTTCAGCGAGCTCCTCGTCCGTGTACTCTGGCTCAAAACGGTAAGGACGTCCATCGTAAACAAAGTCATCGTCCACCACCTCAAAGTCCGAAAAATATTCATCCATTTTGTGAAAAATAACAGTCGCAAACTACAGCTAAACTAGCCGACCGCCGCAGAGTTACGTGTTTACTTTCAGAGCCGCTGCGCAGTGAGAGCGGTGACAGGCAAGAATAGACTCATTAAATCAATAAAATATGTTTTAATCACTATTTTGTGTCACACTATTGAATGCTTTAGTAGTAAGCCGTGTTCTAAGCGGGATAACGTATAGTGAGCAGTTTCCTATGGAGAAGCGTCGCGTCAGGCTTCTGTGTCATCCTGAAGGAAGATACATGATCCCTTACTTAGACTTATCTATGTAAACAAACTGAAGAAGGGCAGTCCATAGTAAGTCAAGCACCATCACGTCCATGATTAAATCTTCAATAACCTGAGCCCGTGGGTCATCTTTGGCAAATTTCTTGGACTTTTCGAAAGCCTCGCCGACGCGTAAGTCCCGGTGGCTTCTTTGCGGCTGGCTTGCTAACGTGAGCGTCTTTAGCAGGCCGGCCGTCCTCATACGCTTTCCAAACTCTGTCAAAGCGGTGGTTATGTTTCAGGTGACTGACCAGGTTTGAAGAAGCTCGTGCCATTTCTCGCTCCTCGTGGAACTCGCTTGGAACATTTGTTACGAATAATTAGCGAACTGTCTCCTTCGGAAACTTTGAAGAAGTCTGAACTCTGTTTTCATAAGCACGCTGTGCCGCATGCTGCATTCAAAGTGTAACGTACATTCCCCCGTTCCCTCGTTTGCCAGTCGTTCTTTCGGCCTATTTAAGTTCATGTTTCTTTTTTTGTGTGTGTAACATGTGAAAAATTGAATGTTAATTCAAGTCAGCAACTAGCAAAATTATGACCGAGTTAACGAGTTGTTTTCTGGCATGAGGGGGTAATCTTGATTTTTCCCAGTGAGAAAGAGTTTTTCAGATTATGCCAACGTCACCTGAACGCAGCATTCACTGCAGGCCATTCGGGTCTCATAGTGGGAGCGAGGCACCATATGTTATCGGGGCTGTTCGTCATGATATCGGACTTATCGGAATGACGTCATAATTTCCTGTTATCGGCCCGATAACTATCGGCCCAATAATTATCGTGCATCCCTATCGCACGGTACTTAATCATTAAAACAGTGTCAGAGGTCTTGAAAGATTAACTTAACACCACCTGACTTGTCTTTGCTGACCTCCAGTGGTTTAACTTGTCACCTTGCTGCAGTGATGTACAGGTGCTCTCCAGGACCCTGTGACATCACTGGTGGGTGTGGTTACAAGTTCAACAGAGCACATTTCTGTCAGTCACCTGTTTTAGAGGTGCAACACACTAGATAGGGCACCAAAACACAGCTTTCCAACCATGATGATTACTTACTCTTTAAGCCTGCAGTGACATATTTTGGCCACTTGGGGGCAGCAAAGACAAGCTGTGATCACAACACTGACATATTACCACCTTTAATGTTGATATAGCTAGTCTGTTAGCAAATAGTTGCTTTTTATGCATCCAGCAGTCACAGCACCAGCATCCATTTCAAGTTGTGTTTGTGTCCACCTGATAACTGGAAGTCCAATATTCACACTCTTTGCTGTGTTTTTGGCCTCTACCAACTCCTGAGGGAAATATCTGCCTCTTTCGCTGCTAAATGTTCCACTATGTTCACCAGCTAATCGCTAACTGTGTCTGTCTGCTGTTTGATAAACTCATTGTGCACTGCCTGCTGCCACTGAAAACGACGCTGACGAGAGCGATGAGTGAACCAGCACAAAAACATTGTGTGCCATCAAACCGCAGCAGTGAGTTTTAAAAATACCGTCAACTTGTAGAGCTCACAGGGGGACATGCAGAGTTCATCACCACAAATGAGCCCTTTCACATTACTCACAGTCATTTGATCCATTGCATTTCTAAAAATTTTAATTATAGCTGCTTTAAGGGTCAGCATCAGAAACAAGGACACACTCGTCACATTATAAATACGGAAGAATTAATATATTGAAACTGCGGGGTTCTGTTCCTTTTTCTCAAGTCGACATCACATCGCATTAAAAAAATCTGCTATGTTTTCACAGAGTAAATGAAATCCTCCACACAGTACTCTCATCACGCTCGCCTTCCAGGAGGTCAGCATCCAAGGCCACTGAGTGAGCTGCAGGTAAGAATCAGGAAGCATTTTACATTTTTATATTCCTGACGGCACGTCGGTAGTTTCCATCTCCACAAATAAGCTGAAATAAACTTTTGCTTCTGTTCCTCGTCCAAAAATAAGCATAAATGAGTCGATGAGAAAAACATCAGTCCTCATATATCCAACAGAAAAAACACCCGCACATATTTACAGTCATTTTAAAAAATGTATGTGTGTGGATGTTTCCTATGTTGACCTTTGCCTCTTCATGCCATCACATGTTGCTTAACTCTCTCCCTCAAACTGATGCTATTACACGGGTCTCCCGTGGACTGCAGAAAGGCGAGTGATTAAAAGCCAAATGGCCTGATGGTCCTCGTCAGCGTCTATAAAATACAGACGCTGATGGGAACAGCCATTTTCTCCCTTGCACTGAATTTGACCCCCGCTCGTCTTAAATTGGACTTCCTCCTTCTGTCATTCCACGCGTTCTGACCTCAAACCGACGGCATTCACTTTTTCATGAGCCAGGCTACGTGCCACTGGAGTAGCACCGGGCATTAATATTGCAGCACCTGTTGGGAATGGTTCTTTCAAGATTGTATTCCTCGGGCCTACATCGCGACGCATTAAAATATATATTATGTTTTCATAGAATAAATAAAATCCTCCACACAGTGCTCTCATCACTCTTGCCTTCCAGGAGGTCAGCATCCAAGGCCACTGAGTAAATTGCAGGTAGGAATCAGGAAGCATTTTACCCGCTTTCAGTCTTATATTCCTGCGGGCACGTCAATAGTTTCCATCTCCACAAATAACCAGAGATAAAACTTTAATAGTAAGCTGCTCTGGTAAAAGGTTCTGGCATCTGCTCTTTAGTGTTAGAACGCAGTGAAGGACTGCGTTGCGAACTGTGTGTCCTCGTCACATGTAGCGGACGCGGTTCCCCCCGTTCCTCGCTGTCTGACGGTACCATACGCTCACATCTCCCACTGATGGCTTGCTAAGCTGCTAGTTTCCAAAGGGTTTGTCTCTGCCAACGAAAACACACATCAGCCGCCCATGGACTCGAAAAGTCATTCACCTCTGAGCTTCAGTTGCGACACTATAAGGAATGAATGCAAATCAGAGGTTTCTGGCACAAATTCATACCTCCTCAGAGAGGCGATGTGCTCATCAGACAGGCCTCCATCTTCCTCATTAACGATGAACAGTTTGTCCTTCAGCTCTCCCGGTTGCACTGGAAAACTTTTGAGGAAAATGTCTGGAGGAACAATAGATTAGAAAAAGTCAACACACTCAATAGTACATGAAAGCTTTCCTCTTGACAGATAGTCTTCTTATCCTGCGATGAAATGACTCAAAAAGCATTCTGAAGACAAAGGGTCCTTTGCTTAATTACTTTCCTCCAAATGCCTAAGGGAAATGCACAAATTTACATTCTATCAAGTCAAAGCTGATGTGATTTCTTTTTGGTTTTACAGAAAATGCCTCTGCATAATTCAGGAGCTGTGAGAAGCATTCATTAAGAGCCTGCTCCAGGAACTTTAGACATGCATGTAAAATACATAGTGAATTTCACAAAACGCAGTTGAGATGCTCGAGCTCGGGCATTGATTTAGAGGCGTCACATCCAGCTCTCGAGCTTGTCAGCCAACTTGTGGGCAAAACTTTTCCTGAAGTGGAGTTTTATATTCTGCACTGCAAGTTATGGCACGGCGAGCACTTCATTCCCCTTAATTGCGAGCTGGAAAAAGCGGTGTTGGACATGTTAAAGAAATACTTTTTTGAGATAATTTGTTTTGATGAGCGACAGATGAGAAGATCAATACCAGTGCATATTTAAAATGAGGCTACAGCCACGTTAGCTTAGCACAGTATAATGGCTGGAAATGGAAAAACAGCTGCCTCTGTACAACGGCAATTAAAAACATGTTATCATGAAATAATCACGACATTTAATCTATAGATTTAAAGTACACGGAAAAGAATTTTCCACTAATGCTTTTCATCTGGTTTCAGCAGGTTGTTCTCTCTGCATAGCAACAACAAATACGTGAGAAGCTTTATTTTGTTAGACTTTCAAAATAAAGCTTGCTGAGAAAGATTTCATGCTGCAGGTTTAGGCACCAAAGCTACTTGGTTAAATTTAGGACAGATGACGGTCGAACGCCTTCCTTAAAACAATCACAGATGGTTTCACACGGGAATCAAAACCTGGTCTCCAGTGTGAAAGTCCTGAACTTCTCTCTTCACACCACATTTCGTCATCGTGCTGTGGGAGACTGAGGTATGTGATCAGATCAATCAAATATCAAATATATGTTAGATTAAGCATAATCGGGGTAAACTGATTTGTTTAAATGTAGACCACTTTTAGTTGTAGTATGTGAGGCCACATAGGGTCAGAGCAGGGAAAGGGACACCAGAGGTGGTAAAATTTATAGAGGGGCTATTAGGACGTAAACTTCTCAAAGAGATAGATATAGCTTGTCGCAAAGGAAAACATTCCTCAGTGGCACATATGCCCAGAACATGATCTGGCTGTTGAGTTAGGAAAGGTATGGGTGGAGTACAAAGCGCCATGCTATATATTGTGTTGTCTTTATGTTAAGGGCAGAGTCTTCTGATCTGACCCTGAAGCTCTCTCGGATGGCCGGCATCTGATCTGATACTGCCTGTTAATAAAGGTCTCTTCAACTCAAGCTTGTATCAGCGGAGTTCTTCCTACATCATCATCATACCACTGCTTGGCAGGACCTGGCTGATAAACTTCAAGACAAACACGCATTTGTTTAATCTGTTCAAAAATCAAAATGTGTCGTTTTTACATGTTGGTTTTTGCACAAATTAAAACAAATGAGATATCATGTATTCATTCGTGAGCTTTCGAGGCGCTAGTAAGCAGGTGTTGCTACCTTTGGGCAGAGCCAGGCTAGCGGTATTCATGCTAAGCTAAACTAACCAGAAACTGACTCCAATTTCATACTGCACAGACAAACTACAAGTCAACTTGTTCTGTCACTGAATCCATATCATCAAACTAACTGAAAATCTACTCACAACAAAGCAAATAAAATAATCATGTTAAATGAGAAGCATTGTCAAGGTACAAAGCTGATCAACGTGTCTCTAAATCCTTGACGTGAATGACAGTAATTCCCTCACCGGGACCGACGGAGGCTGTCGTGTCACGTTTTCAAAATGAGAAATCACGACATCAAACATCCAAATAATGCTGAGCCCCGCCAGCGTTCTCCAGAGTGAGGCCGAGGCCTCTGGCAGAAACAGCCGGGAGTGCAAATCAAGGCCTTTGTTGACTGGCACTCAGACAAACTGGGCATCGCTCCGTAAATTGGGGTATAGCGATGGAGAGCGTATCTCACCGGGCGCAGGAAGCCACAGGTGTACTTTTAATTAGGAGTCCAACATTTTCCACCATCACCACATCAGTCGGACACACATTCTAATCAGAAAAGCATCATGATCATACAAAACCACAGATCTGACCCTGCGCTCGAGAGAAGTTCTGTACTTCAGAATTCAACATTGACATTACACGCTGCTTTATACTTCCACTCCACAACATTTGAGTTTCAGTTTACATTTATTACACCACTATGTTTATTTTCAGATTAAGATTTTACATTAAAAAAACATGCTGATCTTATAAATTAATCTACACTAGCTCATGGCCCCTGATAAAAAGCTTGTTGGCACCTCTGGTCACGTCTCAGATGTCTATGAGTTCAGCTAAAAAGTCACCTCCCCTCTTAACTTCCCAATTAAAGGACCAGGATGTGGGATTGAGCTTGTTAAATTGACAGAAATGGAATATAATATTCCTAATTATGATCATTAGTGTATAATCACCTGAAAATAATAAGCGTTGTGTTTGTGTTACCTCAGAATGAACTCTTCATATCTAGAGAGAGAGAGTGTGACCTGCCCTACTCTGCCTCTGAGTAGTGGCAGGTCATGAAGACATTTAACTTGATCAGAACTTATTAAAACTGGAGCTGATTTAAACGCCCTGCAGAGAAGAGCCAGTTCTGGCTATTACATGATCCCACCACACACACATCCACACACAAACCTTGTAGCCTCGTCTTTCATCTGCTCTGTGGGTATTTCTCTCCAAAGAATGCAATCAGAGGAATCAATACGAGCTACAATCTTGCTGTCAGAGGTCTTTTGGATTAATGTAGAACACTTGGAATACTATAAATACGCACATGGATCATTACAGCGTTGTCCTACGGACTGTTGATGCAGCTTCTCGCCCTCAAGGATCATGTTGATTACCAGAGGAAACCACTCAGAACCGCAGAACAACAGTAATACAACCACCTGCTCAAGCTGTCTAACTCCATCTGCCTCAGTGTGTAGCTGCAAACAACATAATGTTTTTAAAGTCGCAGTTGATACAGAAAGAAGAACTGAATGCAGCTTTGGACCGGACGCTCGTTAACAGCTCAGCCGTCAATTATTGGTCATACTTTTACCACGTATTATCTGATCGAGGTGCAGTCCGGCTGTCTGCCGAGCTGCTGCTATCTTTGGGGAAACAATGCCAGATTTCTCATGCACGCTGGCTCCCACTGTACTGGGATCAGATGAATAAATAGTGTGGCAAAGGCCGAGATATGAGCTGAATAAACAGCGCAAATTTAGGCAGGTTTGTGGGGATAAACACGCAAACAAGAGCAGGGAGGGCGAGCGCAAGTGTGACTGTGTGGGGGATGCCAAAGAAGAGGGAGAGGGGGAGAAAGAGAGAGAGGTCCTTTATTTTTCTTTCTTTCATGGCTTTAATGAGAACTAAATCCTGAAGGAGTTCCTGTGTTTTTTCAGGATAAACAGGCAGAAATCACCTTTGCTCTGATTCTGTTTTAACTACAAACAAGCTGTTTATAGGTCATAGTTGTAGGTCAATAGCTTCAATGCACTGATGTAGTATAACTACTTCATTTACTCAAGTAATGCACTGAAGTCCAACATGTAAATACTTGTACTGTACTTTTAATTGTGCCGTTTTGCACACTGACACAACAGAAAGAGTCCCTTCTTCTTCAAATGTCTACATGTTTCTAAAGCTTGCAGCAGAGAGATGCTCGGCTGCAGGCTGCCCGCTGCCTGTCATCATTCAGCTCCTGACGCAAAGTTTCCAGGTCAGGCATGAGCGCAAACTCCGATCGCTGAGGTATTCTGCACCAGGACAGGATGTCGCCATCGCTCAGATCCCCTATCCATTTTTCATGAACATGTGAACTCTAATTATGTTGCCAGTCCACACACTCGCACTGATTCCACTTAGCAGCCCACCACCACATCTGTATCCTCTGCCAGTGTCTGTGCCTTTCGGAGGAACTGCGAGGGGGAAGCTTCTGAAATGTCCTCCCCCGGCTCAGGTCTCGAGATGCACAAACCACGTACGCTCAGTTAATCAAAAGTGAAAAGCCATTAGATGAGATATAGAATATGTTCCACTTCACAGTGGCTCTGCAGATTACATGGGCAGTTATGGCACTGCAGCACTGGTGACACACTGCCCCCTGCAGACAAATAGGAGGAACATCCATCTGTTTTACAGCCACTGTGGCATCATTATAGCTTCAGCCGCCGTTTAAAGAGCAAAGTGGCAGCATTTATAGGCCCTCCCTAAAAGAGTTCTCAGGTCAGCTCCCTCTTAATTGGCCATTTAAAGTCTAATTTATGAAAATTAAAGAGCCTGACATTAACGCTGCTTCTGCAGAGATCCTGAAGGCTCTTTCTATGCGGTGCCTCCCTCTGGTGGTTGTGGAAAAAGTGGATTTATTCACAGCACCACTTCCAATTCACAGAAGGAATAAGACTTAATCTAAAAGAACGCCTTTTCAATACAACATGGAAATTATACTTATTTTGCTGCGAACATCCAATCTCCGTCTTAAACTGCCGCAAATTATCTACTGCAGTGGACGATAGTCATGAGCAGCTCAACACTCAGAAACATATTCATTGTTGAGCTACTTACTGAAGTTGTGTGCAATCTTCTGGTTGAGCATAATATGATGGGTATTACTCGGCTCAGGCGCGGCAGACGTCCCCAGATCTTTAACAGCAAATTGCTCATATAGGCGTGATGTGTCGATTTCGATCCTCGCGGTGCTCGCCTGTATCCAGAATGATTTTGCAATCTGCCATGAAACAAATTAATTCAGTGCTGAGGCAACCCCATTTTATGAGGAAATCAATGTTAACGTTACAAAAGAGCAACACAGAAGCAAAAACTGACAGACTAAACAAAGAATAATTCCCCACAATGATGCAATGAGAAATAATGAAGTGAAACTGATCTTTCTGTGTTTGCCAAAGTAATAAAAAGGCTGCATTTAAATATGACTAATTCACACTGATAGGTACCTCTGTAAGCTTTAGGCTTAACTGTGAACAAATGGTGATTCAGTGTCTTGAATGGCTGACGCTTTAACTGACAAACGGTAGCGTTACCTTCTCTGAGCCGACTACGTCCCAGTGGAAAGCCTTGGTGCACGGTTTCCTTAAATTCCGCAGGTTGAAGAGTAAAGGTGGAGGCGCTGGGATGCTCGGGGGCGAGGGCTCTTTCACATCTGATGAGCCTGATTCTTGGGGAAGAGACTCTGGGACTGTGGAAGAGGATGTGAGGGCAGTGAGAGTGGGTGAGGGTTGAGGGGAGGCGGGTGAATTCAGGGCTTCGACACCGGGAGAGGTTGGCGATGGGACTGGAGGCAAAATATCAGGCCCCATAACCTGAACAGCGGCCTTCCTGGTGCTGCGAGGTTTAGGAGTGGGTTTTCTTTGATCAGCTGAGGGACAACTTTGACCTGTGTCACCTGCTGATAAATGATCTCCACCGCCTGAAGTGGGGTCTTCATAATCAACTGGAGGATAAATGAGGCTCACATTCCCGCCACCAAATTCACTACTTGACTCAAGGTCTGCGTCGGCATCCTCTGTGTCTTCGGCTATGCGGAGCTTTCGTAGACTCTGCGTTTCCACAAACGCGTGTTCGCCCCTGGACTTCCTCTTCCAGTCTGAACACAGTTTGTCGATGGCCTGGACCCAAGCATCTCGGTCCTGCTGGACAGATCCAGGGGCAGCTGTCTGGTCTGACACAGGCACCCGGAACCTGCAACAAATCCACGATTCACTCAACTCCCCTCGTCAGCAGAGATGAGTGTGGTAATTAACACTCCAGGCCTGTATCTGTTTGACATTATCACTCAAACGAGGCTGCGTCGTAACTGCAACGGTAAAAATAAATGAATTGACTGAAATTACACGCTATAACAAGGCTGTAAATGAACCCGTAAAGAAGCAGCTGGTGTGATAGACCGGATCCATTAACCGCTTTCCACGTCTTAATGACGCTCACTCACTGGTACTCATTTCTGTGGGTGATCAGAGTGAACGTGTCGGAGCCGTTGGGTTTCTGCACGCTGGTGTCGCCGTCGGACAGGTGAACCACGATGGAGGCGGGCACCGAGGACGTCACCGTGCCGTCGGCGGGGCCTCGTCGCCTGACGGGGACCAGTGTTAGCTGGCCTGGATGGAGCTGGACCTCGTATCTGGGACAAAACAGAGTCATGTGTAGGCCACGACAACAGGACCTGCGTCTGTACAGCGTTTTTACATTTACTAGAGGACTAACTAGGCAAAGGAGACAGGTTTCCTCAGTTAGTTACCTCAGACATAGTTTGGCATCCTTGTACTGCAATACATAGACATATTTGCATCTGATTTAGCTCTGATGTGGTGCAACAAGAGCACCGATGGCCATCAACTTAACACAGAGAGAAACAGGGAAGCAGCTAGTATTGCTCTGTTTTAAAGGAGAAATACCGGCCTCTTTGCACATTGCTCATTAATTAACATGTTATTGTCAAAGGTAATGTGTGATGAAACTGGGAAGAGGCTCCAGAGGCTCCAGCTGATGGAGCTGAGTGATAACAGGCTTACAGGTATAGGATAGCAGGTCAAAGCAGCAGATAGCAGGGAGCGAAAGAATCACAGGATCAGTACTAGCAGGTACAGCTACCGGTAGCGGCTGGGAGGCACAAGGCAACATAGACAATCGGCATGGGGGGGAGGTGGGCTGGTGTAAATACTGAGGGGTGAACCGAGGAACAGGTGAGCAAGAGGATGTGAGAATCAGATGACGGTTATGTCTTTGTTTAATCCTGCAAAATGTGTAAAAGCGTGAGTTTGGCTGGCTCGAATTTGCTCTGCGGGAAGCTACGTGCTGTTTCTGCCTGTTTCCAGTCTTTATGCTAAGCTAAGCTAACTGCCTGCCGGGTCTAAGCTTCATAATAGTGACATAATAGTGTGCGCAAGCATTTAGTTCTCCCTCCACTCAAAAACGTGTTTTCCTTGGAGGTTTGAGATTCACTGTGCAGAATGATGTCCAGTTCGTGCAGAGTTTGACGCTAGAAGACAGTTTTCACATTCTTCTTCAGAAGGGGGGAAAGTTTCTCTGAGGTCAGCTCAGATCTGTTTGGAAGACGGGTGCGTACAAGCATGATTCTGTCGATGTGGACGAAGCTGGAAGCCTCCAGTTCACATCCACTGAAAACTGAGTCTTCCAGCTGTTTCTAGTTTTTCCCCTTTTAAATGATTTGCTGCTGATGTTCAGAGATTTGGGATTTTTCAACACAGGGGAAGGAGTCGACGTAACACACAAGTTATTACTCAAAGCGGAGTATCTTTATGTCTGCAGGGCAGCTTTAATTGTGTCACTTCTCTAGCGTGAGCACAGTAACGAACTCGATCTATTCCTGATTTAAAAAAACAAAACACACATTTGTAACTGAGGATGTGGGTCTGGACATGCAGCCACAAATCATTTCTCATCACTAACTGTGCTGCACATTTGTTGTGTCGTCACGGTAATAAGGACGCATCCGTACTTCACCCATTTGAATGATGCCAGGCCGCCTCGGTGCAGCAACAGGACGCCTTCCCGGAGGCTCTGTGATGCTTGAGGCTGCTCACGTGCTTCTGCGCTGCCCTCCTCAGCATCGCTGTATATGTTCCCATAAATGATCTGATTCACGAGCTGAATCATCTGTTCAAACAGAGAGGGCATCAGTGACAAGTGGCCTCAAAGGAAAGCAACGATTACATCTTTCCTTCTCTCAGCACAAATGATTTGACTGGAGATGACAGGTCCAGTACAGTTGTATTGACTATAAATACAAAGGTTTATTTTTATAGTTCACATTCACCTTGTGCTTGTCCTCCAGCGAAGTGGCCTCCAGTTCATAATCATGATGTCCTCTGAAGGAAATGGAGAACCTGGAGGCCGCTCCATCATCACAACTCTTCACCATGGAGAAAGCTAGCTGGCGCTTGATGATGCCTTTCTCGATGCTGCACAGCATTTTGGTCTTGAAATCGATCTGAGTCGTCACAATGAGAGGTTTTAAATTAATCAATTAGCACAACACTGTGACAATGATCATATCGGGACGTCTGGTCCAGACGGAAATACCTCAGCAACTATTGGATGGATTGCCATGAACTTATTTACAGACAATCATGGTTCCCAGAGGAAGAATCCCTCTGATTTTGTCGACACTCTTCACTTTACTGCTAGAAATTTGGGACGGACGTTCATGTCCCCCTCAGGACGAATTATAATCACTTTGGCGACCAATTAGTTTTGTATACACTGTAGCAATTAACACTACTTGGCATAATGACATGATGGCACTCCAGTCAGCCTCCGATGTGCTTTTTGTTTAGTGCTAATTAGCAAATGTTTGCATGCTAACACCGTCAACTAAGATGGCGGGCCTCGCAAACAATATACCCGCTTTTCATCATGCCAGCATTGTGGGCGCGCTCCCGTGCTGACCGCCAAAGCGCCGCTTCACAGAGCCGCAGGCGTGACTGCGGACCATTGTTTTTTTTAAACTCACCTGAAGAACCCGTTTCTGCCACCTGTAGTGGCTGTGCTTGTGAACGCTGAAGTTGTACTGCGAGGGCTGCTGTGCCTGCAACCACAGCCGAGCAACAAATATGTCAGACATTAATGCCTAATGGGGAAACACCTTTTAGTCATTACCAGGACGTCTTCTCCTTTGTTTGTTTCCTACTAAGGCGTAGAACACAAACCACAAAATTTCACAGTGAAAACACCTCTCAGCCTCAAACTGGCCGGAGTTTTCTTTGAAAAACGATCCAGCAGGCTGAGCGGCTTATTGACACAGCAGTGTCTGATGAGCAGACGATAAACATACATGTCAGATTTCAGAATCTCACTCAAGAAGCACGATAGGATGGAAATGATGTCTTTAAAGGGATTACATGCCACATGTCTGTGTGTTGTGTGGAGATGGGGTCAGGTTAGCATTGAGACCAGAGGCTGGGGGAGCAGCTAGCCCTGGTCACGCTAAACTTAAAACCTACACGTCTGAAGCTCTTTAAATATCACTTTCCACTTTGTTTATCAGTGCAAAAGGAAAATCTCGGAGCAGTAACTTCTCTGAGGGCACTTTTACAGTTTGCGCCCTGTTTTGCGGATGATGACCCGGCCCCGAACGTAGACAACTGCAGCGTACCTCTTCAGCCAGGCTCCCCTCTTTGAGCAGCTGCTTCCTGTCCTTCCTGGCCTGGTTCAGAGCATCCTCGATGGACAACTCTCCGCTCTTCACCCTGTTCATGATGCTCAGCTGCATCTCATTGCTCAGCTGAAAGCACAGCGGCCCAGAAAATAAACAGAAACTGTGTTAATAGACGGGAGTCGTTTGGTTAAATGTTTCTATTGTGAACCGAATGCACTGTACCTGAACAATTATGGTTCATGTTCCCCAAAATATACATGTTAAAGTGACAAAATCACGCCCTTTAAAGTGGCAAACTGACAAGTAGCTCATATATTATTAGTACAAAACTATTTGAAACCCTCATGTTCTCCCATTTTGTCGTCATGTACAATACTTGTTTTGTTCTTTCAGATATGCCTGATTGCTGATAAGGGAGACAAGATGAGTCAGTCTCAGCTCAGTGGAATTATAAAGAGGAACCATCGCGCTGCAAAGGACAATCAGCACCTGCATCTGTTGAACACATGCAGTAAATCAGTCATTATCTGTCAGATTTCTGAGTAAACAAGTGTTCCCGTCAGGGAAACTACAAGCAGCAGGGAAGTCGGGTCGATTTGAGGAAGTAAAAGCTCTCGAGAGTCTCCCACATACTGAACCAAAACTTTGAGTTTGCTGCACAGGCCTGACGTTAATGAAAGTGAGAGGGCTGTTTTCCCAGGAAAACAAGCTGCTGTTTTGGTGTAGTGACACCTGCAGAAGCGTTGACGTTAAACTTTCACACACACAGTAACTTAGAATTTCACCTGACTGCGTGATGCTTCCCTACTTCTCACTGAATGTAAAGTGAAATCATTACCTGCGGGAAGTCCTCAGCTTGACTCTCCTTCTTCTTCGATCCTAAACTTGGCATGATGGTTTTTTTAGACTGCACACAAAAATCCATGCAGCCACGGACCTATTCCTCTTTTATGGCAAAGACACGAAAGGGGATTTCTTTTTTAAATATATATCATGCAAGACTCCAGCAGAGATCTGCCTCTCTGGCTGGGAAAAATGCAGTGATTTGGGTCATGTTTGTGCCACCACCCTCTCTCAGCTCAGGTTACACCTCTTCCAGGTAAGGCAGGCAGGTCAGCCACACCCACAGCAACGCAGAGGCTTTCTCTGCATTTCCAGTCAGTTTACATGTCTCCACTTGCAGGACAATGTGCTTTACCTGCTGCACACCTTGTTTTATCCAGGAGAGAGCACTGAGAAACCAGAGGCTTTCCCCCAGTACAAATAAAAATACACTACAATACAGTTTATATCTGCCATGGCACAAGTTTACTGTACGATTTAAAAGGAACATCCAGGTAAACTCACCTGGAAACTTGAAAAGCACCACCTCATATTCTTATAACAGGTTTTCCCTCAATAACTTTCTAACTATAATAATTTTAAATTAGTTTTCACAGCAAACTGCCTCAGTAACAGATATAAAGGCTGTGATGGTAAAATTATTACCCACAAACGTGAAAATGCTGATTCTACAGAGAAAAACAGTATCCGAGGATAAAATGTGTGCTTTAAGTGGATTTAGAAAATAAACTTTATTTCTACTATTTACAGTCTGTACAGGATTTAAATGTGTCTGATTTGCTAAGTCTGTTCATACTAATAATCTTTTAATTATATTAAAATCAGTATTATACATTTACAGAGTGAGGCAGGTTTCACTGAGGCAACAAAAAATATTTTATAGTTTGTGCATGTTACATGTTTCTAGCACATTTTAATTATTTTGTTTTCAGTTCATTTTCTTATTAGTTTCTGGTTTTATTTTGTATGTGTCAGTTAAAAAAACAACATATGTTGCTTTTGACCATTTTTTCTTGTATTATAAGTCTTTTTTTGATGTTTTTATTAGAAATGTGGCTAAATCTGACGCATTTCATGTGTGCCGGGTGTTATAATTCCTCAGCATAATAATGACATCAATATAAACAACATGAGCCCATTATATGAATTAGATTGTACTGATGGTATTATGTCTGTGGTTAATTAGGGCACTGAAACCCTCCAGTTATAGATTAATAATGAAACATATCAACAATATTTGAATTTTAAGCATCTTTTCTGCTTGTTCTTGTGGTCTGTCCTTTCTGTTTGGTTGAGTTTGTATCTTATGTGCTATACTGTGATGATTTATTGGTGGATGAGTGCTGCACTACTGTGCATATTTATCAAAATATGTCATTTCAATCTATGTTTTTAGGGCTTTTCCACATCTGGCCAGGACAACAGATGAAAATGAGCCTTTTAGGGTAACTCTGGGTTATTATAGTTTTTCCTGTTTCCTGTTAATCAATGAACAGCGTCACTTGTCAGATAAACTAATAAAACAAACAAACTAGTAAGAAAAAGAAGGATTTGTTTTACAGCCCAAGACAGTGAAAATGAGGCAAAGAAGGAGAACAACTTTGTTCTGGTATAGAGTTTGGAACGTGTCTACAAACTGATTTATTAATTAGAATTAATTGTCAGTGACAGCAGACTGCTACGTGTGGCTTGGTGAGCACCACAGTTACTTGAGTTTGTATCAACTTATTTAAATGGTAAGAAAAAATAAAATATCCTCACATTCAGCGCAGACACACTGAGGGAGTCCAGCCATAAAAGGTGAATTATGAGCAACAGTATCATAGTTTAACGCTGTCATTAATGATGACTAATCCAACTGAAATTTCAGCCAAACTGGTGAAGTGAGAGAAATTAAATTTTAACCTAAAATCTAGTTCTCAAAAATGGTCAAATGAAGTTAAACAAGTTCATATTTAATACAGGGACGTTTTTCAAGAATACAGGACAAAATGAGTTGGGCACAAAAAAGCACACAAAATAGTGTCAGCTCAAAGGAAGAAAATAAAACACTAAATTTAGAGGTAAAAAAAAAAAAAATCCTACAAGTCCGGTCACATTTCCACAGTTTATAATTCAGCATCTCACAGCTACATCTGCAGGCCAATAAGAAGCAGATCATGTGTCTAACTGAGTCTAAATTTACATTTTTCAGGTTTCAGGAATGACAAGAGATCCGACAACCAGAAATAACACGAAGGTGAAATCAGTGATTCCACTGAAGCGATATTTTATTATAAGGTACCCTAACTTTTATAAGATTGCATTAAACATACAGTAAAATGAATGATAAGAATAACTTTATTTCTAATGTACCTTTCATGAACGCGAGGGAAAAGTACACAGTTCAGAAGTGTCATTATGTTAATATTCCACTAAAAATTCTCCTATAAGGAACTGGACTTCCCCGCCAAGAGAATACGAGAAATCGTGCTTTTTGGCTGCACCTGGCACCAGCGCCGTAACTGCAGGAATACACAGGCAACAAAAAAAAAAACTGCAGGTGTTGTGACTCCATTTCAGTGACACAGGACAGGTAACGCGCTCACCTGATCGCCTCTCAGACGCGTTCAACGCTGAGCGCACGTGCGCAGCGATCAGTGCGCGCGTAATGGCGGAGGAGACGACAGGGCTGCAGGTGGAAACTCCCCATCGTGAAAAGTTTTTGGGGAATCCCTCCATCTGGTGGGATTTCAGCCTCCACCGCAGAAAGGTGTGTCCAGGGCGATGCGGACAATCGCAGCTTTTCTCTCACGTTTCCCCAGAAGCCACGCAGCTCGAGAACAACACAACCAGTGATCAATTGTTACTGGTTCCTTTGCAGACTTTACAGAATCTGCACTGAGTTTATTTAAAAAGGGGGGCTTTGCTGTCGTTAAACAAATTAAAATAATTTAAATTAGCTCCACCTCAGCCTGCTGCAGCAGCTTATATTCACGCATCAGTAATAATAATCCATCTGCACCCTGACAGGCGCCTCCCCATAAGCACTACTTCTGATACTTTACGTTACTTTTACTGTCTGAGTACTTCTCCTCCCACTGGTAGCTCAACTTGAATTATCACACATCTACTAAAGAAACACCCAGGTTTTCACGTCGCGGCTGTTGCGTTCAAAGCCGGCCTGAGGGTGGGAATCGCGTGACTTGTGGGCAGTTTTAGGGACCGAGCTGTTCACGCCGGTGCAGTCAGCAGCTTACAGGAAACGGTCAAGAGCAAAAAAACACACCCGCCCACAGGAAATCCCCTCCGCTCCAGCTGACGGAGGAAGCGCCTCCCGCAGTTAAAGCAGAGACGGATCGCAGAAAGAGACACCCGTCAGCGGAGAAGCTGTTCACTCTCCACCAAGATGCGTCCACTGCGGCTGAGGATGACCATTACCATGATGGTGATGATGATGATGATGATGTGGGCTTTTACGGTGAGTTAGATTATTCAGGTTTCTTATAATATAATAAAAGGATCGATTCTGATTGGCTCAGGTTGAACTCTTCCATCTAGTCGCGTTGTTGTCGGCTGTAAATTCAACTTACTTTATTCATCTTCCACTCAGAAGTGTCATTAAATGATGTTTTTAGGTCAGAGTGGTCGTTGCAGAAATGTTGCGCCATTTACGCGTACTTTCACTTTCGTTTTCAGCTGGACGGGGACGGGCGGTTGCGGTGCGAACACGCGACTTTGTCTCGATCCTGACGCGCAAACTAACGTTATTAACAGTGAAGCATGTAAAAGGTCCAGAGAAGTGCACCTGCGTGGCTCTGAGTTTCGGAGTGAACAGCTTGCTGAATGTTTGGGACTTTCCGTCCCGCCCTTTGCAGTGCGGTGTGAGGAAGTGAGCCACAAGGCTCGGCAGAGAAACCATGGTATAACATCATTATTCGTGTCCTTTGTGTTTTGCAGTCGCTGGCCGCCGCTCAGTGTGACCCCCAGACTCAGTACGCGCGCGGTGGCGAGTGCTGCAAAATGTGTGGTCCAGGTACGTGGACGCTCCTCTGCTCACTTCCATGATTAAAGCTATCAGGTTATCTCTAAAACGGCTGCTGGGATGCGCACTCTTTGTCCAGGCGCCGTGAATGAGACCCCAGACCATGTAACATGTAGGAACTGGGCCCCTGAAAAACAAAACATTAACAATTGCAAACCTCTTAAATCTAGATGTACACCGAATTCCTTCACTTCATTGATTGAACATGATGACAAAGATGGCAAACAGAAAGCTCAACACTCAAACACTGACTGGCTAAAATCTTTTGCTTTTGCTTTCACTTCCCTTTCACCCTTCCCCACCCCAACATCCACAGCACTCCAAAGGAAAACTTCACTCATTGGCTTTCCTGCCAAGACTTAGAGGCGGAGGTCGACACCACCCTTACATCTGTTATATGTGAAGCTACCTCAGTGTGGAGCTGTGCACATTAATTCCTCATTGATTATCAGTCATCAGAGAAATAACTGTCAGCTTCCGCCCTGATAGCCCTGCATTCTGTTTTTATTCATGTTTTACACAACTCGATTAGTCATTTCTGTCATTAGTCAAGCAAAAAGAGTGAAGACCATCACAAATACTCTCTTTTTACATTTTAAGATGTCTCCTTGGACTCTTGGGCTTTTTTTTTTCTTTTTGACATCTCATTGACTGAACTATTCAAAAAGGCTGAATCGCTGCTCCCGCCCAAGAAATAGTCCAGCACATAATCCCACAGGAAATAGCAACTTTTTGTGTTTACATTTTGCCGTCTGTGGGGGAATAAACAAATAGCAAATATTAATCAGGGAGCTTTAGAGCTGCTGGTGGACAGTTTGTTACCTTCAGACAGAGCCAGGCTAGCTCTTTACCCCTGTTTCCAGTCTTTATGCTAAGCTAAGCTAACTGTCCTGGCTGTAGTTTTGTATTTAACAGACAGACATGAGAGTGGCGTCGATCTTTTCCTCTGACTCTTGGCAAGAAAGTGACTACAGGTCCTCATTTACGACAAACACCTGAGACAAACACTGTAGCACTGCACAGTACTGCATTTACGAAGCAACGGCGTGTTTTTCATTTCAGGAACCAGCATGTCGTCCCTCGGCACTTGTCTGGAACCTCAGTGCCAAGAATGCAGGGAGAATGAATATCAGGATAAATACACCAGAGAATCCAAGTGTCAGCTTCAGCCATACTGTGACCGAAGTAAGACAAATTCAGCTAAACTGTTATTCTCATGTAGAGTGATAGACGTCTGTTTGGGGTTTCAGCACAGGGTACAACTTGTGACCGTTCTTCTTCCAGATACAAACTTCCAGGCTGCCGACCACGACACCAAGAAAAGAACCACATGCATATGTAAAGTGGGATTTCACTGCTCCGGTGAGGAATGTATGATCTGTGTGCCGCACAGTACCTGTGGACCAGGACACGGGGTTCACTCCAAAGGTGCGACACATCTTTCCGATCCACTGAATGTGCTGAATCTAGATTAGATTAGCATTTAATCTGTTCTGGGCATTCGAGGTACACAGTCGATGTAGCAGCACGCATGTCCACGTACGGCCGACCTACAGCTAACATGCAGTATCGCACTTGTCTTTCAGGCAATCATACGCATGACACGGTGTGTCAGAATTGCCCCGATGGCACATATTCTGATGAGGACTCACTGGACGGCATCTGTAAGAAATGGACAGAGTGAGTATGGAAACGACAACACGTTTACGTTTGATGTGTCGTCGTCCGTCTTAGCGAGCACCAAGCAAGAAAGCGCATTTTCCATCATGTCGAACTGCTCTTATAAGTTGGGCCTCCAACTTTGCGAAGGTTGCGATGCGACGGCTCGTTAAACCACACGTGAAAGCACGAGTGTTTATAAAAGGGGAGCAAAAAGCTTCCCGTCATGGAGGAGCGAGACACAATGATGATTCCAGTGAGGACAACTGTGCAGGCTTCTGGACCATCTTCCACTCGACGGGACAAACCAAAAGGGATCGAAGTAGCTGTGTTGAGCTTAGCTCTGCACACCTGGATGATCACTGTGTGAAGCCGGGTTAGGTTCAGGGTTTGGGTTAGTGCGCCGTGCTCGTCGGATTGTTCCAGAAATTGTTGGATGCGGCTCCATGAATTCCACCGCTGAAGAGATTCCAGGTGCTGTTGATGATCCGTCAAGCATGTTGATGCTGGATCCTGGGCTGAACAGGCTTACATTCAGTGTCATGTATGAAGAAATGGTAGCTACCCAGCAAACACTGTTCGGACGGTGGCGTCGTGTCCCGGTCGGACGCCGAAAACTGCATCGTGGTCATGAGGCAGACGGACAGACGGTGACCTTTTTTTCACCAGTGATGGTTCAGGAAACCGGGAGCTATTTATCATTTAATTGCTATGGAAAAGGAAATGCATGTGCCTTTGTTATTTTTGATGTGACAACATTTGATTGCAGATTTATTTGGTTGCGATCAGACGTCGGCGCTGTGGCGTTCACTCCATGTGTGACGTCCAGAATTACTCGATGCGTTTATGGCATTCATGTACATTGAGCTGTAAATTATATTCCTGTGTCATTGTTTTAATCCTGTGGTGTTTGTAAGAGCCAACAGTCTTAATCTGAGCTGTCTTTGATCGCACATGGGAGAAGTTTGCCTTCAGGGCTTGCTGTCAGAAAGTCATGTGACGTAGCATAAAGAGCGACAGGTGGGAGGTCGCTCTTTTTTTTAGGTGAACGTAAAATTAAGCAGAATAGCTGAATCAGCCCATTCGTGGTAGCGTCATATGTTGACGTCGCTAGAACTCTCAGGACGATCAGCTGATGAACCGGACTGTGGTCCAACTTTCATGTCGGAACTAGGGATGCCAGTTTTGGTTGATTCTTCTTTCCATAACCCGACAGCCATCAACCATTAACGAACCAGTTTATCTTGAGCTGACTGAATCTCCCCGTCAGCACAGAGGAAGTGACAGGGAGTCGTGACGTAGTTTTTCGTCCAGCGGTTGGTGGTCAGAGATAGCGGGTCTGCCGTGGCTAGCTTGACACTTAGCTCATCCTTCCTCATCTGAAAGTTTGTCGGGAAACTTCTTCATCTTTTCATGTAAACATCTGAGAGCCAAATCCTTATTGGACATAAAAACTGCTGAAAAACTGGATGAAAAACCTGAATCATTGACAGGAGAGACAAAACAAATACCTCCATACAGGGCACAAGATGTCAATAAATGGTGTGAAAATGATATGAATCATATGTTATGGTTTTCACAGTCACAGATTGCATCCAAATTGAACATTTATTGGACATTTGGGAGTGACACAACCCCAAATAAGTTTGATCCCTCCATTAGAGTTTCAAAGACTCTGAGAATCTGCACCACGGAGCTCTGAAGCTGTTCTGGAGGCTCGTCGTGGCCCAAAGCCTTACAGCCTTCTGTCGGACAGCAACATTAGCAAACAGCTGCCTTCTTTTTGGACGTTTCAGGACAAATTATCAGCTGAATTTGTCGATCACAATAAGAGACCAGGCATTATCCTGTAACACTGTGAAATTCTTCGCAGGTGCGAGAAAGGACAGCACATCCAACATATTGGAACGGACGTATCCGACGCCATCTGCGGTAAGTTCTGTGTAGGAGGATAAACTGTAAAGTGTCTCACTGACATGTGCAGCTGTGTGGTTAGCGGTGTCTTACTCAGAACGAAACTGCAGGCCAGGAGACGGTACGCCGTGTAAATCTGTCTTCTGTGGTTTTGAGTGTGGGATTAACAGCTTTTGCCTACACAATGTTTACACTCCACCATGTTTCAATAGCTCAGTCTGTTTTTTTTTAAATATAACATGAAGCATGGACTCCATGAAAATGATGTTTCCTCTGCTGAAATGCAAATGTGTAGCAGATATGAAAGTTACCTTTTTCAGTGAGGCGCTGTAAACCCACTTCCTGTTCTGGAGGGTGTTTATCAAGAGATCTGTATTCTCGATAAAAACCTGTATTCTCCTCAGATGATTGAATTATCCCGTACGGGGAGATGATTGATTGCGAATGTGTCGTTGTGATGCTGTGGTTAATGGTTTTCTCTCGTCTTCTTGTCTTGCAGAAACCTCTCGGACACACCTAACTGTGATCTTGGCTGTGCTTTTTGCAGTTTTTGTTGTATTTACAGCTGGATTCATGTTTTGGCGATGCAAAGGTAGGCTGTGCTCTCAATGCTGTCTCTAATGAGTTACACATTCAGTAATGTAGTGAATACTCTCATGTTCTCTGTCTTTTCTTCCTTTTCTTTTAGATAAACAAGACAATGCAAAAGGAAAGGTAAAGGTAAATGTGATTTTTATCTCGCTTTGCTGATTGCTACATAAGTCTTTCATGCAGCTCATACACAACCCCGATTCCAAAAAACGTTAGGACGCTGTTTAAAACATGAATAAAACAGAAAGTGATCAGTTTCTAATTCTTTTTGACATGTGCTCAACTGAAAATAGTCCAAAGACCTCATCAACTTCATAGATTTTTGTAAATTTCTGCTTATTCTGATCTGATGTAGTAACATGTTTCAAACAAGTTGGGACAGGAGCAACAAAAGACTGGGAAAGCTGTGGAATGCTCCAAAAACACCTGTTTGGATCATTCCACAGGTAAACAGGCTGATTGGTAACAGGTGATAGTATCATGATTGGGTATGAATCATCCTGGAAAGGCTCAGTCGCTCACAAGCGAGGATGGAGCGAGGTTCACCAGTTTGTGAACACATGATTGTATAAAGGAGATTAATACATGGACTCAGGAACACTACGTTGTTGGTGAACACAGTTTGTTTGCAGATGATTACATTCTGTTTTTATATAGGTTTTGCACAGAGTGCCAACTTTTTTGGAATCAGGGTTGTATTTAAGTAAGCAGGAATATTCTGTAAAAGGTGCAGCAGGCGATTCTCGAGCTGATTGGTTGTTTTCATTCAGACGTGGTTGATTCTTGTAAAAGCCAATAGGAGTACAGGGAGGAGCCGGAGAAACCAGATTATCTGTCTCATGTATGACTGTCGGGATGTGGTGACAGTTTCAGCAAAATTGGCAAAAAGTTATTTTTATAAAAGTTCCCTACTGAACCTTTAATGTTCACTTTCTCTCAAAGGCAAAATTTACTATGAATGATCATGTTTGATGGTGCTCACTTTAAGGAATAGTTTGCCATGTGGGGAAATATGCTTACTTGCCCTCTTGAGTTAGATGAAGAGCTTGACACTTGCATGCACAGGAAGCTACACTTGGCAATCAGTTTATCGTAGACTGGAAACAGGGGCAACCAGCAAGCCTGGCTCTATCCAGAAGTCACGAAATCTGGCTGTGAAGCCCACTAATTAACATTTATTTAATCTGTACAAAAACTGAAGCGTGAAGTTTGACAGGCTAGCTGTTTCCTTCTGTTTACAGCTATTATGCTAAGATAAAACTGTTACTTTAAATGACATTTAATGTAGGGTCTATATGTTTTCCAGCATTGATCTAGCTGTGTTTAAATGGTTTCCCACTTAGAGTACTTGATCTCATTAATACAGAGCATTTAAACACCATAAGAAACTAAAACTGTGGCCTTGAATTCATAGAATTTTACTCAACTTTTTCTCCCATTCCCACAACATTTTAACGCCATTTTTATCTTGAAGGGCTGTGTTGAATCCTGTCTGGGAGAAACCCACGAGCCTCTGAAGGAAGCTACAGGACTCATAACAACCCCCACTGAACCTGTGGATGAAGAGTACTGCACCTCAGGCAGCATGCCTGAGTCCTCGCAAGACGAGGGTTTTCAGAGGACACCGGAGGAAAACGAGGATGAGCCGAGCCAGGAGATGTCGCATGACGTGCTTCTAACTGAAAATGGAAAAATTGTGACACAGGAGAACGGGAAAGCAGAAGTCCTCTCCCGACAGGAATCACAAACACAGACAATTACAGGCTGAAAGACGGACGTTGCTTGTTGATAGTGTGTAATTATGAATGTAACCTGTTGCGTATTGTTGCCTCACATGTCACTTGTACATAATTCTCCACCTAAAGACGTATGTAGTTTACTTAAGTGTTGACAACACATGTAAAGCTCGATTGTAACAATATTAGAAAATGGTAACCCTCTGACAGTTGGTAGCATTTCTAAGGTTGCAGTCTCACATTTCACAGTGTGTGTATATATTGTATTTTGATGTAGTCATCAACTTTTATTTGAATTCTTTGCAAAATACTTCCGTGCATATTTGCACCAGATACAAAGGTACGACAATAATTGTGCATGGAATTAGCATGTCATTAACAAGCTTTTTATTTTTCATTAAAATGTGTGCCACTTTAAATTTACACCAGAGGAGTGTTTGTTTTTCCCGCTGTTGGTCAGTCAGTGTGTCTGTTTAACTCAGAGCCTTAAAAGACACAAGACTAGTGTTGTGACGTTCACGAACGAACTGGTTCTTTTGAACAGCTTAACATGAACGATGGGAACTGAGTCGCAGCTGGGAACCGTTCTTTTTTTCCCCCCAGTTACATGGGGAGGAGCTGCTTATTAGATATGCAAATAGCATCACGCCACTTTGTGCACGCTGCCTTCACGCGAGTGTGCCAGTAACAAAAAAAAAAAAAGAAAAACACAGAAACATGTGAATGCCTCCTCCCTTGGAGAGCCACACCAGCAAGTGGTCTAAATGAGGAGGAGGAGAGTCAGTCCGAC
Organism: Chelmon rostratus; assembly: GCF_017976325.1. Lineage (NCBI taxonomy): Eukaryota > Metazoa > Chordata > Actinopteri > Chaetodontiformes > Chaetodontidae > Chelmon > Chelmon rostratus. The sequence continues at coordinate 24,534,741 of NC_055667.1, read as the reverse complement.
GTCGTCGACAAAATGAGCCAATTAAGGAAACGAAGCAGCATTTGGATGCACTTTTCTCTAGTGGCAAACAGGAGGGCTAAATGCAGTATTTATCAAAAAAAAAAAAAAAAATCTTTTCAGTCAGGCTCCACAAATAATTTGCACAGACACCTGAAAACTCAACATCCAACAGTAAAAGTGGCAGAGGTGAGAAGAGAGCCAGATGACTCAGATAATAGTGACAATGAAGTCTCTGAAAATGCCACCAGTCTATTGAACAGTTTGTTTGTGTGTTTGGTTGTTCTGTATTATTAACAATGTTCTTGTGTGGAAATCTTTGCACTAAAAGCTGTTTTGCACAGAAATCCATTGTAGCCTGCTTTGTTTCATGTTCATACGTGTTCAAGTCGTGGTTTACGCACATACATAGAATTGTACAAAGGGTAATTCACGTCACTGTCAAAGCAGAGTGATATGGCGCCACCCTGTGGAATATTTACAATTAATCCAGATCAGACTTTAAAATCTAATCCACAGATGTTAAATAAGGTTATAATCAATATTTCAGAAGAATTCAAACTCATATTCATTCCTCCCAGTGATTACTTCCAGGATAAAACGTTAAGGCCAGACTGGCTTCTTAAAACTTCATAAATATAAAAATGAGCCAGTTTTTTGAACGGCTCTTTGAAAGGAGCCAATAGCGATTACTGCGCCAATTGATGGCAGTGTTGCGCCTTTTTTTTTGCCATAATTTAACGGGTACAAATCTACTCCGTTACTACACCTGGAGCTCTCAAACTTGCTTCTTAAAGGTCTGATCTGATTTTTATTCAAGGTCAGAGTTCAGGAATGATTGACAATAACATTTAATCATTTTATCACCATGGACGTGTCTTGTTTTGCTATTGGTGCATTGCTGAACATTACGTCCCTTCTCGTGTTCAGGTTCCAGTGCATGTGTTGCAGACGCTAGCGCCTGATGGGCCTGACAGTGAAGGGCAGTCATGGCAGGCCTCCTGGCATGAAAATTACATTGCTCCATAATGTATGACAGTGACTGATTTGAGTCAGGAGGAAAATGACACTTTTTCACTGTATCAGTTTAGAGATATTCCAAAGTAAAAGTAAAACATTTTTACCTTGAAATGGTCACATTTCTCAAAGGCTCTATCAAAACACATTGCTCCATAAATTTATGACATATACTGTTTATTTCCCTTTTATATACAGTCACTTTTGTGAGGAACATGCAGTTGTGGGATGTTGTTAATTAGCTAATTATGCATTTTCTAAAATGACTGAAATTTTGAGGCAGTTTCCTCACTGAAGGAAGGCTTTGTAAAAAAACAACAACAAAAAAAAAAAACTAATGTATGATCATGTATCCATGTACATTCTTGGATGACTTGGATGAGACAGCACAGGTGTGTTGCATGATCAGACCATCAAAAAACATCAATGTGCCAAATGGCAAGCATTGTCAGAGCTCTATGAAAGTGACCAGGGACTACGTTTCACCTGCTGATGGGAATCTGCAAATGTGCAAGTGTTCCATGCAACCAAGAGGTGTACGACATATGCAACGTCATCATGGCAGAATCACACCTGGTTCTTCAATTAGACCCATATGAGGCAACAGACTTGTGTCTACAAAAACTACAACCTGTCAGCAGATTACAGAACACACTACAACATATGAACACTTTTGTCATCTGAGCTGCTTCTTCTTGTTTTTTTTTTTTGTAACAATATGTGAAAAAAAAAACAATATACTCTCATCCGTGGACATCATACTTGCTTCATGCCCTTTCAGTTTCATGTTTTGCAGATGTCCATGCTGTTCTCAGCTTTATGGTTTACGTAAATTGATTCAACAGTTATACTGAGGATAGGAAAGGCTACTGGAGTCTACAATCGTGTGAATTATCATCAGTGTAACTAAGTTTGATTAAAAAAGTAAGAAGAAATGAACTTTGTTTTTCTACCATCTGTCCATCTTTTTATTTCTTCTTTTTTCTGATGCTCAGTGTTGTGATGGAATTTTCTGTCACTTGACTCCACCTAGTGGGGGCCTCAGGGTCATGGTCAGGCAAAGGGGTCTTCTTCAGACCAGCTCAGGATCCAGGTGAAGGGAGAGGTCTGTTTTGCTCTGCTGGAGAACAATGCAGCTGTTGGGTTGTTTCCTAATACAACCCTTGTTTCATGACTCGTTGAGGAATGGCTTCCTTCCCAGATCACTAACAGAGGCCAACATCAGCCTTATCCTTAACAAGGGGAAGGCTGATGATGATTGTGTGTCATACATGCCTATAAGCTTATGAAATACACATTTTGAAATGCTCTCCACAACCCTTGCTTTGTGTTTACAACACGGTCCTGCCTTCCATTATAAACAATGATCAAGCAGAATTTATTTAATTCCATTTAACTACTATGGCCTAATTAAGTCCAATTTTGAGGTACTTGTACTTGAGCAGTTCCATTTTGTGTTACTTCCTACTCTACTCTACATTTATTTGATGCATTTAGTTACTTGCTACATAAGTAAAAGTACAAAAAATTGCTATCACACACGGTAAAAGGATGTTAAAACAAGCACTTTTGCTTTGATTGCTTAGAGTATATTTTGATGCCAATACTTTTGTATTTTTACTGAAGTTCAATTTTGCATGTCACATATTATTAATTATTTTGTAATCAAAGAAATAAGGTTTTTGATACTATAACCATGGGGTTGAAAATATTTTTTTAACCAGTGTAATCTCTTCACACAGGCTACAAGTGATGTTCATTCAAAAAGGGCAGCAGTCCTCAGAGCACTTTGCCTCTACCTTGGTGAGGACGATGGACATGTGATCCATGAGTATATGGTAATTTTAATGTTCTGAATGTAACTGATATTGAAGATTCTGAAGTTGTTTGTCCTGTAGTTTTGGCTCCCCACTGGGCCTCTTCAGTGTCCAGCAGAGGTGTCTGTTGTGTTTAAAAGAATAATTTGCCGTTACAGTGCACCATTATAGAATCTTTGACATGTAGGGACGTTTCTTGTGCTTCTTTACCTGTCCAAGTCAGTATAGTAAAAGGTTTTGTTTCTGTTTTTTATATGATAGAGCCACACTGTAACAAATTTCTGTAAATTTACAGTGAATTTACAACAGTATCTGACTGTTTTTTATAATAATTGTAAAATACTGTTAAATATTCATCCACAGCATTTAACAGCATAAAACTACATTTAACAGCATAAAACTATTGATAACATCCCCTGGGGGAGTGGAATAGGCATATCATGCAGATTACAATCAGTCATACTCATTATGTCAACAGAATGCTTTAGTCGTGAGCAGAGCTCTAAGCGGGATAACAGTGAGCAGGTTCCTATCGTCCCTGCTCACTATACATCATCTTTTACTTGATTGAAACATGACGGATCCTCGTGTTCTAGTATTATTGCTCTTTGGAGAATGAAACGTTAAATTGGGCTCATCTGAATTACAGCCATTTATTGCAGGATACGTTGGACCAGAAGTACTTCCGGTTCGAGCGAGGAGCGAGGAAACGAACATTTTGAGAAATGAGATGCACCCTATCACTGCATTACTGTGACACGGAAGAAAACTTAAAAACATGAAAATTCTCAGGCGAGTTCTGGAGTTACGCGGAGCGTCTGTGGTTTCTTAAGGATGTTTATTCGCGATATATCGGAGATAATGACATCCTCTGAAAACGTAAGGCACGCCTATATAAAAATATGTGTATCACGTATGTGTGTTCTGCTTAGTTATCACTCCAAGAATGAGTCTGATTTTTGATGCACAATACGGCCTTCGGGCGCTGAGGGGTTTAAAATGACTTAATTGCCTCCAGGATGCGTTTTGATAACTGGGTTAAACTGCAATAATTAACTTACCTGTTGCTTTCACCTGTGGTGAAAACGCTGCTCTCGTGGAGTAAAGTCGTGCTGTAGTTACTTTTGATTTCCTCAGAGGGGCGCTAGAGGTTCGTGGATTATCACATCGTGTCTCTATAGTGAACATACTGCTGAATGATGTTCTTGATATTCTTCTAAGGAGTAGAAATGTGTTATTTATCAGCACTACAGGAGTCAAAATCATAAGGAGACAACGTTTTATCAGTAAATATGAACTTTGTTACGATGTTGTGTTGTACTGTATTTATCTGTGTGTGAGAAAAGGGGCAGATAAGAGCTAAGCTGCCTGCTCTGTGTTCTGTTTGTAGGGATTTGCATGAAGAGGTGAGGCCAGAAGAAGACAGCTGCATGCTCCCAGGGGTTTCTCATTATCCCCGGATTAATGGAGGTACAGCCCTTTGAATTTACATGGGAACCTGGGTGATAGATAGTGAAGCATCCCTCAGCCTTCCCCTAAACACGACTAACATCTTAAAAGACCTGCGGGCCTGCTGCTGCTGACTAATCTGAAGTGAATTTTAAACCTTTTTACCTGAAGGGAAAATAAGAAGCATCAATTTGCATCCACGCAGGAATTTAAGAAATGTGAGGTCTAACATTAAAGGCAGGGATTACTGCAAGAAACTGACCAGAAACTTGCTTTAGAAGACTTAAGAGGCTACATTTAGGTTTGATATGCAAAGTAGTCAATAGTGTTTGTGATCATTCACATGATTTCCCTTAAATAAGAAGTTTTATCTCACATATGAGTTTTCACTATGAAGGAAAATGCTACTGTGCAAGGCCCTTATTAACAGGAGCTTTGTAACATGACTGTGAGCAGGAAACAAAGCAGCTGGATGGCTAATTTCCCATTATAAACAAATTAAAAGAGCCATAAATATATGATATGTGTCAAATACAGAGCAGGAAAGCACAGTGGGATTTCGCTCTAAGCTGAACTTTATTTAAGCAAAAATATTTCTTCATGATTAGACAAAGGAAGCATAATTTACAGGTCGCTGATGGAAAAATACATCTACATTTATTTACACGTTTAGTCTTTGGTCTCAAAACATTTCCATTTCACTGCAAACGTCAGGAATTAACGATCAGATCCCTGAGGTTTGGAAGTTTAAAGTGCAAAAGATGTGGGCAATGTCTCTCTTTTGTGTCTAAATACCCGCTTAGACAATTTCATGGGTGGTGTAACATGACGGGACAAACAGTCCGTTTCTGGAGGCCCATTCGGCCCACAGTTTGCCGGCCGGGTGGTAAATATGCTCCACAGGTTTCTTCACAGTCTCCGAGGTGGCCGTTTCTGCCAAAGACCAGATTTTGGGCTTCTGGCTCGACATGTTTTCTTTACTCTCCAAAGCGGCTGGCGTGTCGGACTCGCTCTTCTCAACTTTCTTGACAAGCGCGAGCTCCCCATCTTCGCGCTCGCTGATTGGCTGCATCTCCAGGCGCGCATCCACAGGTGCCGAGCCGCCCAACGCGCTCTCCACCTGCGCGTCCGTGTCTGCGCGCTCTGTTTGAGGCTCTTCTTCCTCCCGCTCATCCAAGTGACATTTCTGCAGGGAGCCGTCGTCATCGTCGCTCTCACCCTCCTGCTCCTCGTCCTCCTCGTCAGATTTCCCCTTCGACGCCCAGCTGACCCTGTTCTCCTTCTTCAGGCGTCGCCTTGCGTTGGCGAACCACGTGGAGACCTGCGTGAGGCTCATTTTGGTGATGATGGCGAGCATGATTTTCTCGCCCTTGGTCGGATACGGGTTCTTCAAGTGCTCGTTCAGCCAGGCCTTCAGCGCTCCGGTGCTCTCTCGGGTGGCCACCTTGGCGACCCGACCGGGATCCTCGGCTGCTCCAGGACGGTAGGGCGGGTAGAAAGCTCCCCCGCGAGCCAGGAGCGCGTGATGGTAGGGAGAGGCAGCCTTCAAGTCGAAACCGTTGTTCTGCAAAACAGAAAGATGGAACGTTTAAGAGCGAGCAATTACGCACGGAGTTGACCCAGAGCGCACAAGCAGACAGAAGTGCAGTTAAGGTGGAAATCCTCCTGAATTAATATTGTTGGCTTTGAGGGCGGACATAACTTCTAAAACTTCTCAACATCAGATTTCAGACACACTTTCGTTAAGTTTGAAGCTTTCCATGCGATGACTGATCATCAACTCACCATGTGCGTGATGTGCCTGTGGTGCGGATAGGGGATAAAGTTGTATCCTTGTAGTCCTGAGTATGTTATGGGGACTCCAGCTGCCATTGCTGCCAGATGCTGAGCCTGCTGCTGCTGCTGCTGCACGCCCGGTGGGCATCCCAGCACCGGAATCTGATATCCAGCCGGCATGCTGATGTTCCGCTCCAAGAAGAAGCTGCCAAATCCAGTTTGCGATGCGGGCATCTTTCCTGCGTCCCAGCTATTCGGGTTTGAGTGGCAGCCCAAGCTCCTGGATCTATTTATACACACCCAGCTGCCAGCGTGTGTGTGCGGGGGGAGGGTGGGGGAGGTCCCTCTGGTATTGACTGACAGCTACGTTCAAAAGACCCACAGCTTTCACTGGCGATAAATCCCATCAAAGAAGCCCTCCGCTGTTCCTTTTAGCGTTTTCGCGGAGAGGCTAAATATGCGCTACTTATCGCGACACAGTGATTTCTCGAGAGAAGTTTCAATTCAAATGCAACTTTTTCTTTAAAGACGTGAATTAGGATTCAGAATTAACCATCAGCGCCGCGTAACAACCAAACATCATCTGTTTTTATCATAAAACTCAGTCTTTAGGTGTGTGTCATTCTGATAAACAGCGCAAAATATAACTTTTTACATGCACAGGCCACAAAGAGAAGACTGTTAATTTCTTTCTGTTTTTAATCCTGTTTATTATGTTTTTATTTTGCCTCTTATTTACACATTTATTTTCACGACAAGGAAGCTCACACCACCTCCATGTCGTTTTTATGACGAATTTAACACCTCGTGTCGGCGGAGAGCCTCAAAACTGACCTGAATTTAGTTAACAGCGTCCCGCCAGCCCCCGCCGTCGCTTCTGACACTTCATCACCTACAGATCTGTAGTTTTGTGAATTGAATTAACCATCTCAATAGCATTAAATCACGCTAATAAACAAACAAAATACGCTTTACGCACGCGTAAAAGTGCCGCTAAGAAAGACTTGTGCCATTCCCCGAAATGAACTTGTTGGAGTTTTTGGAATAAAAAAGACTGAAGTCTGTCACAGTTGTCATTCAGCCTCACGTGCCCATTTTATTTGTTAATTTAATGACTGAATCATAACAAACTGTCCGCGCAAACGTCGGATCTCGTTGTTCTGGGTGAAGCGCAGCGTTTCAATGGCCCTAATTAAACGAGGTTAAGTGAAACAGGTGTTGACTAATGTATATGATAATTGTGAGATAACAGATGCTAATGTGTGTGTGTGTGTGTGTGTGTGTGTGTGTGTGTGTGTGTGTGTGTGTGTGTGTGTGTGTGTGTGTGTGTGTGTGTCGGGGGGTTGTCAGAGATAAGAGGAGAAGATTACACTTCTTATTGTCCCCCCTCATGCCCTTCAAAAGCGCCACAGTCGAGCTCAGTGTTTGGGTTCAAAGGAGCAGCACACCTCGCTTATCTTGCATCATTTTGATTATTATATTAACAGTATGGAGGTCTGCAGCTGGTGGCGATGGTCGCGGCGCTTTTATTAATTAATTAATTGGTAATGGTGATTAGTATTGGAGAAGAGTCGAAACGCGCAAGGGTGATGACTTGTAATGCTTATTCAGATGTTCCATTTAAAATGTACTCGTTTTTAACTGATGATCTGAACTTATGTTTCAGTTTGGTTGTATTTTATGTAAAAGCCCAACATGTAGACCCCACATGTCTTCGTTTTAATTCGTTCCATATGCATCATAATATCTTTTATCCACTCTCTAACTCTCATTCACTCAGCTTCAGCTAGTTTTTTTTTTTTCTTAAATGAGCTTCATCAAAAGCAAATGAAATTGTGACCATTTTTAAAGCTGCCACAAACCAAATTGTGAGTTCTGTAACATTGATTCAGGGGTCTGACCCTGTGCATAAATCTGACTCTAATAATTATTTGAAGCAGCTGAGAACTTGCAACAGGAAAACAGTTCAGTGCATGTGTTGATTGCCTTCTTGCAGCAAATTTATTGTTGTTCAGAATTTGCAGGAAGTTGTTAGTTTATTAGCTCACCCTGCTAAAACTAATGCAAGCTAATTCAACAAAACTGTAATAAATCCAACCGTCGTGAAGGCCGTAGCGTTCAGTTTGTGTTGAAACTGCATTGAAGAGCTTTTTTTTTTCAACTCTGTAGTTTGTTGTGCTGCTGCTGTTTGAAACAAAAAGACACAAGTTGCATGAATGTGCTTTAACGCGTCCGTGTGGAAGCTGCAGTGAGTGATACCCCCAGAAACAAACAGAAAAATCTGTGCAGCACCTCCTGTAATGGAAAACAGCATTTTGGTCTGTGGAGAAATCCTCAATCTTATCTGTGATGTTTACACACAAACGAGTCGTGCTGATTACAACAGTTTCTACAAGTAAACATGAGTTCATCATTCACCAGCATGAGGAAATGAATGCGCAGTGGTGGACTGTAAATAAGTGCATTTACTCAAACTGTATTTTCATTTAAAATTCAAGATTAAAATACTCAGCAGTTTACAAAGTAGTCCAAATCTGGCAGCACTTTATTTGATTTGTGTGAGACACTGTCACCAACATGAAGGAATCTTAATGAATGTTTCTGACTGTTGTCATTAAGTGTCATTGGGCCAATTAACCCTCACCCCATTATAATGTCATTATTGACAACAGTCAGAAACATTCATTAAGATTCCTTCACGGCAGGTGTGCTGTCAGTCTTATGCACACACCTGTAAATTAAGTGGTAGCATATATATATAATCTACAAACATGAATAATAAATGTAATACATGTTAACACATTAGTGATGGTACTCCATTACTGTAAGGCATAATAATATAACGCTAACAGCGGTCACTGTGCAGCAACATGACTTCTTTTAATTTTGTACTCTAATTACATTTTGCTGCTGATTCTCCGGTCAGATTTAGAAGGCAGGAGCTTTGATTGCAATGGAGTAATTTTACTTTGTGGTACTGATACTTTGACTCAAGTAACAGATCTGAATACTTCTTCCAGCACAAAGTGCACGAGGGGAATTTGTCCCTTTGAGGTGTTTTGAATTACCGTCACTTTGAGTGTCTGCTGAATGAGTGTGATGTTCTTTTATCTGTACCTGTTGAGTGTCTTAAATGCAACATCAGACACTGACTGAGCGATTCTGGAGGAAATGTTGCTGATCAGAGCTGAATCGATCGGTCGATTAATTGATTAGTCGATCGAGAGAAAACTAATCTGCAGCTGTTTTGAATTAAAATAACTTTAAAAGCATAAACAGTTCAACCTATAGTCAGGCTGCAGCTTCTCAAATGGCAGAATAAACTGAATAACTTCAGGTTATACTCATGATCATAAAAAAAATACATCTTTTGTAGAAAAATTGATGAAACAAATATTCAGCAGATTCAAGACAATAACCTCTCCTGGTTTATTTCTCCAACTTCACCCTCGTGGTATTTTGTTATCCTCAGAGGTGTTTCTAATATTATGTCGTACAGCTGAATGTAATCATGGGCCCAGATGTGCAGAGAGAGAGAGAGATACCGGGGATGGCCTCGGATAAAACGTGGAAGAGGTGGAGGGAAAGAAGGAATTTATTTGGGTGGGGTCCACAGAACCTAAAGCAAATTTGAACAGGAGCAACAATGGGCCGAGCGGAGTGCAAAGAGAAGGAGGCTTATGGCATCAGTAGTCTACATCTCACAACACAAACAGCTCAGGGCAGCGGCCTTTGTCCCTCTCACAGGACTTCTTTTCACTCTCTTCCTCTTTTGGCAGCTCCGTCACAATGCAGGTGTTGGTCTTGCTCTGACAGGTCGAGTTTGTGCTGTTTGCCGTTAGGATGTCGGTCGTTTACAGGAGAGAAAAGTGACCAAATGGAAGATGATTGTCCTCAGTGCCCGAAGAGATTCAGCACAAGATAGCAAAGAGGATGAAATTATCTTTATCTCTGATAACACCTGAGCCATTCCTCTGCATTGAAACACTGCTGTATGCCTGCTATCACCTTTATTGGCAAATCCTCTGTATATTCCACATTATGACTCACTAAACAGACAGTTAATTTAAGTAAGGTTCGGGTAAAAATGCAGAATGAGGGGCCAACGAGCAGGTCAGGACAAAAGGTTTAGGTGTGACCTCAATTATAGGCAATCCCCTACCTGCAAGCTAACAAAGGGACTAAACATGCAATTAGAATAGCTCATAGGTAGGTGTGAACAAGACAACAAAAGCCTAAAGAGAATCCACAGAGTCTTCAACACCTATTGCTTGTTAGTTTATTTTTCCTGCACCAGACGCTGAAAGGGGAAAAAGTTCACTCTGAAGCTGAGCCAGAGGAGGGAAAGTTGTATATTTGTTTTAAGTCCATCATGTGAAAATCTGGAATGTGTTTAGACATTAAAAAAAAGCTCATTGGATAGATGGAAATTGTGTATATATGATGGGTTTTGACAGAGCTTTTCAAGAGAGCCACTGATCAAAACCCCAACAAAGAAAAGCCACATTTTAAGGAGGAGAATTTCCATAGTAAAAAGCTCAGAGTCAACTGACAACAAACATATAATGGTCTCCAACCAGAACTGTAATTTTCTCCCCTAATGAGATTTTCCTGAGGCATCAACACAAATGGAGAGATGTAAGCAAAGTGTGAATGTTATCAAGCTCTCCCACCCCTTTACTATCTGACCCCCTCTTCCCAGACCCCCTTCCACTCTTTGTCCTTTGTCATTACTCTTATCAGGACCACTCTATCATTCTTTCAAAATAGTCGTGGCGCTGAAACCGCTTGCAAATGTAAGTATGTCTTTGTTCAGGGCCGGCCGGTGGCCCGCCTCCCAGCTCCCTCCTGGGTGCAGCCTGATTGACGGCCCTCCGCTGGGTGAGTGACAGGCGGCGTTGGGTAGGCCGTGATGGCCGGTGTGACAGCTGCTGCCGCCCTGTGTCTGGGCCCCGGCGGGTGGGTGCTGGGCCCACAGGATCCCTCAGCTAGAGATCCCCGGCCCAGTTTGCTGGAGCCCGGTCGGAGCGGCCTCCCCGGTGTGCTCGTTGTTGCAGATCAGCTTGTTAGCTCGCTGCACCCTGCTTTCCACACATCAGCTGCAGGTTTCCCTGCACGTGTGCAGAGCGTGAAAGAGGCCACAAAGTCTCCATAATTACAATTTAGAAGAACTATGCAAACAATTAATAAATGGTTTCTAACACTAAAAAGTAGCCATAAGAAGTTGTTGCTGTTTATACACCAGCCTCCATCCATGAGGGCCCACAGGAGCAGTTACATCTGCTAACAGCTACATTACAACATGTTATAAACCCTTTAGTGGATGTTTGAACACTGCTTATGAACGCCTTTAAGCAAACTGGAGTGGAGGAGCTTCTTTCATCAACAGTCAAATGAAAAATTCTTGCATCTAGTCTTTATGTGAAGCCTTCACCTTCTAAGCGTGGTTAGATTTCAGTGAAACAAGGTTTTAAGAATGGTGTTAACTGAATTTTATGCAGGAACTCCGCAGTTTTACGAAGTGAAGTTCATGCATTCATCATTTTCTCTCTTTAGCCTCACAGCGAGCAGCTAATGAGGTTATTGGGCATCTGTGACGTGACATCTACATTTTGGCCTATTTGTGAAACAATGGTAACAAGGAAGCCGGGGACATTGGGCTCTGTGTTTTCCAACTCAAAATAACAAAGCCGAGCGGCCGCTGGTGGGAGGCTGTGCTCTCATGGAAATGAGCAACTGAACCAACAATGTAGCGCCTAATCTCTTCAGAGAGAGGAATCAGTTACACAGCAGTATGCACCCCTCAATGCTTTTCATTAGAGTCAGCGTGCTATTGAAACAGTCACTCCACCCCCCCGCCCCCCCGACTCGCACACAAACACACAGCTACATGCACACGCACACAACCCTCGTGTGTAGCCACAGGCCCTGCTCATACATGCACTAGATACAAGGTAGCCCCCCAACAACAGAAGGGCTGAAATAAGTGGGGCAGAGGGTGGTATGGGGGTGCGAGGCCTCAAAGCATCGGATTAGAGTTAATGTGCCCTCCCTGGGTTATAATCTCTTCAGAGGGGGACTTTGTTTGAGGGGCTTGAGGGCAGTAAGATAAGTATCTATTACAGAAACTCCCTCTTATCCCCCCCCAACATCCTCGCTTCAAAAATGAAGCACAAAAACACTTGCCTCTGTCCCCCTCCGTGTCGTCTGATATCCAGGACCCAAAAGCAAGTGCTGCCCTTTTCAGCTAATCAGGAATTAAGGTCTAAAGCCGTATGGCGAGTTAGCAGGGCCCATATTTACTCCATCTGTAGCCCACAAAGTCAGGTAGTTAAAGTGAGATCAAAGGCGGCTTAGAAACTGAAGGGTTGTCGCAGCGAATGAATGAATGAAAGGAAGAAAAAGCATTATCACAAGTTGTTCTTCTTCTCTGCTTTATGCAGAGAAGCCGTGCATGTGTGTGTGTGTGCTGCCAAGTCCACAGATTGGTGTTTGATGTAGATTATTTCCATGTACCAGTGAAGTAAACACACAATGACTGACTGTGGCATAAAACAGCTGGTTTCAGTTTGATATAAAATAATGTTTAATACCAAAATATCTTCATTGTATAAATACTGTGCAAAAGATTCAATGCAGGCAAGTTTTTTAGTTTCAATTACACAATTAACTAAAAGCGTAACTGCAGCTTTTACAATGGCAGCTGATTATAAGCGAATAGTTACAATGAAGCAAAACCTTTAAACCAAACTTCACAATGTGACCGCGCACGTGCGTTTTGCAAACGTTAACACAGCACTTTCATACACAGGAGGTGGACAAATTAAAGTACAGTCACCACTTTGACACCAGAGTTTAAACAAGTAACAGAGCTGCAAAGAGGTCAGATTATCTGCAGGGACGTCAATAAAAAAATAACAAATGACAGGCTGACACTGACCAGCGGGGACGTGACAGACGTGCAGAGTCCAAACTGAGAGTGGTGGAGGAAACACATCAGCTGGCATGAACGAAGTTTCAGCAGTGGCTCAGGTTTAAAGTGGCACACTGATGGTTTTTTACACTACCGGCACCATTCTGCAAAGCGTCTCATTCGTTTCCTTCCGAAATGTCTTCAGAACAGTGTGAAAGTTAACTTGCAGGAGACCGAATCCTCCTCGAAACAGCCAATTAATCACTATGACCAGGAAGTTAAAGACTCACTGATATGTTAGTGTTGGGTGCCACTCTGTCCAAGACCCAGAAAAAAACAAAAAACAAAATGTGAGCGAAAACTTCAATAAAAGCGTTTCAGTTTCTCTGAACGATCAAGATTTTCATCAACATGAAGGACTGCAGGACTTTAATTAGAGAGACGGGGGAGTGTTATTTATCCTTTTCTTACTTCTGGGGGAGAGAGTCTTTTCATTTTTCCTCACCAAAGATTTCAAAAAAGGATCAAATGCAAAAATAATGAAAATTACTTTTCCATTCATATATTATGGTTAAATGTAAAGTTTAGGGTGCACCACCTCAAAGCTCTTTATTAATAGTGAATTGAGTTGTGCGAGTTATAAGTATATTATATTATTATAAGTAATATTATCTTAAGATTCTGGGGGGTGGATGCAGGAGTTATTTCCAAATTAAGTGTGAAATCACTGTGGAGGGTCTTGATTTTTTTTTAAAGTGAAGAATAAATTTAAACCCTCCTCCCTACACTGATATTTTCCATACAGTCCCTTAGCTGACAGTGTCATCGTAAATTAAAAAATAATGCGTTCAATACAAAGTTAACATTTTCACCATAACGGATCACCTTCAGAGTCTCTGCACACTGCTTATAAGGCCAAACTGGCATGAATGTAAATCAATGGCTACGTCAAAGGCAGGACATCAGCCAAACAGCTTGTGTTTTGGAAAATGTTCAGACAGATATGAAAGATTTTAACTGGGCCAGAACTACCTGTCGGACCCTTTCAACGACAAATCTGGTTGTTTTCCTTCTGTCAACAAATCAAAGAGCTAAACCGACAATGTTTGCCTCCAACTAACATGAACTGTTTGGATCTGAAGCCTCGAGCTCCACTCGTCCCCTGAACGACATTTTAAAGATACAGCAACACATGATGCTTGCTAAAAAGTAAATAATTTAGCCTTTTAAAGGATGAAAGTGTATATTTGTGACTTGTTTTCAGTGGGGGTGAATGGGCCTCGAGGCTGAGAGCCGCAGACGGGCGAGAAAGTTTTCACACGTTGTTGCTTTTGGTGTTTTCACACCGGATGTGGATCATCTGGACACGTCTTCGGTCCTGGCGATGTGGCCTGAGCTCATCTGAAAACTGTAAGGCATGAGTAACATTCAGCAACATTCATTCAGGTTTACAGGCTTGTAGAAACATTTAGTTGGTAAGCGTGAACACAAAAGCAGCACATCCGTCGCTGTTAAAGCATCTGTGTTCGCTGCTTTGATGAGGCATTCAGGTGCATCAGCGAACGTGTCTGTAAGCGTTAGTGTCTGTGTGTGTGCGTAACAAATTTACACGTATTAATACTCCCGATATGTATATACATGCAGGTTCTCAGCATGTGTGTAAATATGAGTGCAGGGAATCGTCCCCAGTGCCTGTTTTTGCTCAGCGGGAGAATTTTCGGGGTCTGAACGCAGGAAGGACGAGCTGATGAGACGCCGTCCTCTCCTCCTCGATCGGAGCCAGGTCCTCCGCTGAGCCCCACTTCTTCTTGGAGTGAAACAGCGAGACCAGCTTCCTGTTCCTGTTCCGCTCTCTGGCCTGAGTGACTTGAAACTCTGCGATCACAAGAAACAAACGTTTACTGATTTGGGCCTGATAGCAACACTGAAATGCTGGAGGTTATTTTTCACGCTTCCAGCTATAGTTGAGGTTAACTAATAAAAAGCCACATATCTGATGATTAATATGAAGCCAAAGACAGAAAAAGCGTTAGCTTAGCATAACAACGGGCTGATTGCAGTGATTAGGCACATAAAATGCATCAAACTAAATATAATGTGTTAATTAGTGAGTTTTAGAGGTGCCAGTAGACGCGTTTTGTTAGCTTTGGACCGAGCCTGGCTAGCCGTTTCCACCAGCCTCCAGTCTTTATGCTAAGCTAAGCTAGCTGGCTGCTGGTGGTGGCTTCATATTTGGCCTTACAGACATGTGAGTGGTACTGATCTTCTTATCTAACTTCAGCCAAGAAAGCAAATTAATTTATTTACAAATGTGTTGAAATAAAAGAAAACATAAAAGAAAAAAATCAAAGTTTTAATAGCCAGCCTTTACCATCAAAGTGAGCCCATGACTCATATTCCAAACACAAAGCTAGCATCATTATAATAAGTTATAGTAATAAGCTTTATTTCCAGAGTGAGTTTCAATAGTAGAGAATAAATAATTTCAGGGAATTAACAAAAGAACAACATAAACCCACTGGACCAATAAATTATAACAAATTAATCCAAACTTTGCTCGTAGCATTAATAAAACTCTGTGTTATTAACCATCAGATAATCTGATTCAGCTGCACAGCTCCAAGGCACTCACGCAGCTCGCAGTCTTCCTCCGGTCCCTCTGCATCCTTGATGTTCAGATAATGGAAGGCAAGATGGCCGCTGTAGTCCCTTAAGTTTTCTTTAGCTCCTGATAAGAGAAAAATGAAATCTGTGGAAACTGAGACGAGTCAGGGGGCAGCAGATGAAGCTACCTCACTGACACCTTACACCTGAAGCCATGATCCACAGCTGAACAAATCCACCCACCTGAGAGTGGAACCTGCAGTCACTCTCAAACTGACTGACTCACATTAAATCAGGGTTATAATTTGGTAAAAGACTGATTTACTTGTACTGACTGTAAACAATAGTGAGAAAAAGGCTCATATTCTAAATCATATTCACACAAAGATGTTTTAATTATGCATTTGATCATTTAAGGCAGCGCTATCCCTGCAGCCAACAGGTGAAACGAAATGAGTTTTTACCGTATGTCCCTATGAGCAGGTCTAGAATGTGCCGATGACCATGTAACGCTGCAATGTGTAAAGGCGTGTATCCCTGCAGAACAAAAACAAGAGTCAACCGAAAGGAAAACGTGCATAAAGAAAACCAAAAACATGCAAAAAGTTCAGAAGGCTTTAGTGACAGAGGTGATGCAACATCAGCCCCCACTTCAATCACACATGAAGGAGTTTAAAACTGGCATTTTTCACTTTGTGGTAATAACTGTGGCAAAGAGCGTGAAGGCTTCAGTACCTACCCCCTAGAGTTTCCCAGGCCCAAACGCAGCCAATGAAAACAGCATGAAAAAAAATATACAAATTAGCAAAGGTTATGGAAACACGAGATAATGACAAAAACATAATTGCTTGGTAATTCGCTGAAAATTGCATAGTTGTAGAGTTGTGCATGCTGGCACATAGACGCACTGTTTTGGGAAACAATTAACATGACATGACATGATTTATTAGCGGAGTACTCCTG
Source organism: Chelmon rostratus (assembly GCF_017976325.1). NCBI lineage: Eukaryota > Metazoa > Chordata > Actinopteri > Chaetodontiformes > Chaetodontidae > Chelmon > Chelmon rostratus. Next base: position 24,518,205 of record NC_055667.1, on the reverse strand, counting down.
CAGCCCCACAACACGTGCTGCTGTGAAACATTTGCACAGCTGGATTCTCATAGAGATCGGTTAGAAACATTACATCACGGAGGGGCACGAGAGGAGGAGCCGGCAGCCATTCACATCAAACAACTCGCTCACATACCCGTCACTTCCTGGTTAAAAGCTGGATACTCACATGCTGCAAGAGAGAGGAAAAGCCATGAATAAACCAGTGCACGACACAGAAAAGCTGCACCGCACAGTTAAAGGGCCACTTCACTGGTTTCACACATAAACTTCAGTTCACTCATCAGGGAGAGTAAGAGAAAAAATAACCCCGGTGATGTCATCAGGGTGAGCTCGAGTTAGGATGAGGCTTCAGGTATTTCACAGGGGGGCATGAACCAAAACATGAGGGCGTTTATCAGGTGGGAAAGAGCCAAAGTGAAACTAGAAATTTAGGTTCTGTTCCAAAAGTAAGAAAATCTCATTCAAAATCCCACTAACATTTGTATTTTATTTTTAATTTATAATGATCAAACAGCTTTCTGTGGATGATTATAGTGTTTTGGACTAAATATTTTACTGGATTGGATCGCCTGGACCTTTGTCAGTGTAATAAGACTGTTTCCGTTGTAGTGTTATCGATTGTTGTAGTACTATGAATCTTCATAGTTAATTACCTCAATTCTATAATTGCTTGTTTGCTTGTTGTTGGCTTTGATTGTACCTGGTGTAGCGATTGCATCTTGAAATGGTTTGCATCAGTCTAATCATAAGATTTGTAGCTTTCCAGCTATGTATCGCTTCAGTACGGACGTAGCCATTGTGCGCACAGATGGGCGGAGTCCTCGGAGCGTTAAGAGGTGAAGAACTAAACGGCTGTGGCGCCCCTTTAAAATCAGTGTCTACAAATGAAAACACTCACTGATTTCGTGTTGACGTCAGCACCGGCGTTAGCCACCAGAGTGGCCATGTCCTCGCTGCCATGTTTGGCAGCCCAGTGCAGAGCCGTCTGCGTGCAATAAAGACAGAAGAGTTATTCAGAAAACTTGTCTTCTACAACCCTGCAGTTGGGACGCTGCGTAAAACGTAAATACGATAACAGAACAAACTGTTTACGACCAGTAGTTTGACGAAGTGTTCCTGACCTCATGTATTAATCTCCTTTATGCAATCATGTGTTCACAAAGTGGTGAACCTCGCTCCATCCTCGCTGTGAACCACTGAGCCTTTCCAGGACGCTCCTTTCACACCCAATCATGATACTATCACCTGTTACCAAGCAACCTGTTTACCTGTGGAATGATCCAAACAGGTGTTTTTGCAGCGTTCCACAACTTTCTCAGTCTTTAGTTGCTCAACTTGTTCTAAACATGTTGCTGCATCAAATTCAGAATAAGCAGATATTTACAAAAATCAATGAAGCTGATGGGCTAAAACATTAAATATATTGTCTTTGTACTGTTTTTAGATTAGAAACTGATCACATTCTGTTTTATTCATGTTTTGAACAGCGTCCCAACTTTTCTGGGTTGCACAGTGTTGTGGATTATTGTCAGGCAGGATAATTGCGGCAGCATCATTACAACTTGTCTGAGCAGAGCTGGGCAGCTTCTCATTGGCTGTGCGAGGGCAGCAGGCCAGCTGCGCTCAGAGGGGAGTGGACGGATGGAGGGATGGTGAGAGGGAGGGATGGAGAGATGGTTTCCTGCCATCTAACAGAGCCTAATTACAAAACAACACAGGCCTGTGCCCACAGTCGGGGGGCCCGGCCGCCTGTCACCAGAGGGAAGATTGATGATGTTGGTGTGACCTGCAGAGTGGAGACCCGCCCAGACATCACCGCACTACTGTCAGCACACGTCAAGGAGGGAAACACGGGCCCCCGCGACACAACTCCAAGAGATACACCCACACATGTCCACATGCAAAGATACTCCAACCTGTGTGTAGCTGTGAAATTAACAGACGTGTGCATGAGCAACACACGCTCGAAACACAAACCACATCCACCTGTCGGACCAGGACTGCGATCCCCGCGGTTCCCCCCACGCTTTAAGCTGCGTAATTATGGACCATCAACAGGTGAGAGCAGAGCGTTGGTGCAGATGTCGGCTAAGTGACCACATGCACCTCTTCTGAGTCTGACCCTTAACACAGCAAATCAAACGGCAACCATTTCAGAATTACCTAATAACTGTGGATGGATGAAAACCTTGTGACCTCGGTTTTTGTTATTTTATGTCTTCACTTCAGTCGACTTGACTGTTTGCTCCCTAAGAGGTTTGCATCCAACAGCAACAACGTGGAGCTTAAAAAAATAAAGGAAAAAAAATGGACGAGTGCATCGGCAGCACCGGGAATTTCTCAAGTGATGCATGAAAACCCATCATGGAACCAGTTAGTATCCATAACAACTGACGTCTTTTGACATTTGTAAAGAGTCACACCTTCCTCAAACAGCCTTGTTGTGGATGTCTTCAACTCCTTTGAATCACAGACGCAACGTGAAATGTGCATGAAATCATAGCTTTGACAGAAGCCCTGTGACGACCAGCGTGGCTCATCTTTGAAAAGCCCAGAAAGTCATTAAATACAACTTACAGATGTTCTGAAGGTGTTTCCAGATTCCTCAAAGACGAGGAAGGATGAAACAACATTCCTCCCGCAGCTTAGTTTCTTCAGTGACCCACAATTTAATCATTTTCCCATCAGCTTGTCACTTTTGACGTATTTTAAATCAAAATAGTGGAGTTTATATTTTAATTTCTGGCTGCCTGGGTGAGGAGGTCGCACCTTGTGCAACAGTTAAACGACGTCGCCGAGCACTAAACAGATGTTTGGCTGTGTGAAGCGACTGTCATGAAAATACACAAAACTGCGTCCAGCAGGACACAGCGGTCCTTTTGTGTTCGGAGGCCGTGACGCTAATTGTGCTAATCGTAGCTCGACAAGCCTGTCCAGCAGCTGGTTGGGGAAAAATGAAGTTTGTAGCCACTGGAGGGAATAAGCAACGATGGGTAGCTACACCTCTCTACCCCGGCGTCTGGGAGACAGATTGTGATAGATGCTGTCCGGCTCAAGTGTCCCCATCTCTTTGTCTGTCCCCTGTCACACCTTAAGACAGATTGGCCAGAGGGCTGTTTGACAGGCGGCTCGGCGGCTCTCCCGGTGGGCACGGGTGATGGACGAGGCTGAACAGGATGCAGCGTCTTCCCTTCCTGCGCCTCCCGTTTCTGTTCCTGCCCAACGGGGTGCCCCTCCACCCCTCCCCCGACCCGTCCAATCACTCAGGGACGGCTCTGTCGCCGCCACGCGCTCCCTTGTGAGGCGAGGTGATGGCTAAAGAGGGCTCGCATCAACATGGGACACAATGCCTGACGCATGGTGTGCAGGAAGACAGAGAGGAGTGATGGGCGAATGATGTACTTACAAACTGTGTGGCAGAGGAAGTCCGTCACAGCAGGACCGGAGGTCCACGTCACGAGCAGGGAAGAGGAAGAAGGAAGAGAAACAGACCGTGAGGAGGGAGAAGGGTTTGGCTCAGGTGAGATCTGGGTGCGATGACCCCTGTTGCATCTTCACTTTTAAACTGCTGCTTTAAGTGCATATCTATAAAACCACCTGATCCCAACAAACATGGCCAGAACAGGAAACACTTAAGTCCTCCCAGGATGAAGAGTAATCCCTTCAGTCCTGGTCAAACATGTGATTTCCAGCCTGGTATTTGGCACACCGAACATAACTTCTGTTGAGCAAAGTCAGGACATGACACACACAGATTAAATATAAGAGGTCCTGCTTTGAAAGACTCATGAGTCTTGTGACTTTTGTTATTCTGGCTATCTCTGAGCGTCGCCTCTGGAAAGGCATCCACCTCTGCTGAACAGGGACAGGCCGAAGGCTAAAGGGAACATCAAAGAGGCCTGAGGGGGACTTAGCACCTTCCCAGAGACACAACCAGCATTGTTCTACAATTAATCCCAGCCTGCTCTATTACTTTCAGATTATCTTTAAGTGGGTGAAGTCTTTGTGGGGCATTAAGACTCTCCTTAATCTCCCCCCTCCATCTCCCTACACTTCAATGGCGACCGTGCTATCTTGTCCGGGTGGGGATGGCAGAGGCTTAGGGCCACTCTTAGAAGGTGGTCCACCATGGCCACAGGACAGTGTGAGAACTGTGACACAGGGGAGGGACAACAAACATGAGCTCAAATCTCTTAAGCGCACAGGGAGACAAATAAAAGGATTTGGGTTGTCAGGGGGGGCGCAGGAGCTAAAAAGCTATCTTTCATAATCCTTTTGATAGTGGACCTTTGAAATGCAAGATCTGGATGTTTTAACACGGGGTTCTCAGAATACTATTAAGGGGAAAATCTCGGCAGACTGAGCTTGTGAAAGTTATACAAGCAAAACGTAAGAGCGAGGAGTTTGGCATCACAGATGAAAGATCAAGAAACACAGAGCTGAAACACGTCCATGAACTTCCACTGCAACAGGCTGCAGCAGTGAGTTTTTACACATGGGGTGCAGACGGGAGCACGAGTGATTGAACTTACCCCCTGAGAAGGACGGTCACGGTCACAGCCGGGAGCCGCGGTGTGCCAAAATGAGAAAATAAGAGGCTTTAAGTCAGACCAAAGTCATGTGACAAGATTCATCCAACACACGTTGCACACAGTCTGCAGCGTCTCATCAAGTACTCACTGAGGTGAAGTCCTGGTTTCACGGCCCCAGAAAAGACACAAAACACAAAAGCGTTAGAAAGCGTGCATCCAGCCAACTGTCTGTCTGTTCACTTTGTGTTACATCACAGGATAATTCTGCCTTATTATCATTCGGTCATATTTGCATGGTTTTGCTTATTAATTCTATCAGTTTTAAAAACGCTGCATGCACCAGTTCTTTGTATGAACTGTTGGAAAGTACCACCCTGGAGTAGGGGCTTTTTTGGCGCTTGGAGCTATAGTCGAGGAACTAAATTTAAATCCTGGTTCCTTCAGTCGACACGCAGTTCCTGAGGTGCTCAAAAGAGTCTTTGTCCCTCGGCCCTGCGGTGGAAACGCTCTCAACTTGTGAACAAGTCACCGCTTTATCCAGATAATCTAAAACAGTTTATCTGAGTGCAACCCGGACGCTGGACAGTGCAGGAGGGTTAAAGATGAGCCAGAGGTTTAGGACCAGCTACGAGGCGAGTCACATGACTGATGAGCTAGCACTACTGCTAGCAAGCTAACCTGCCAGTGTGTTTACTGCTGACAAGTGTTGGCTGTGCAAGCTGTTACTCCAATGTTATTTTAAAGACCTCACTGCCTTTATGACCTTTTATTTAAAAAATGCTTTAATGGATGCACAGTTTTTATTCATCCAAGTTGCCTTCTGTCTCAAGAGGGCAACAGCTTGATGCTTTATCACAACTAAATCGTGTAATTTTTTGTCAAAAAGGGCAAAGAGGTCTGGACCAGCAGGTCTTTCCTCTATGCTGTGGGGAGTTTCAAGGAGACTGCAACTGACTTCTGAGAGTTAGCCTCCAGAGGACTCGGGCTGTTTCTGTCACATGACGATCACCTTGCAGGTCATAGCGGTGTGGTTGAACTATACGTATAATTGTACTGTTTGTCCTCGTCTTTTCTTCTAAACACGCCTGTTGAGCTTTAGTGTTTGTCTAAAACTGTCCGATCATGTTTCTCGCCCCATCAGACTTTGCAGTAGTGATATCGCCGCGTCCCCAGATGTTATTGTTACAGGCAGATGTCCAAAAAATATTAAAATCAGACTAAATTTGCAATAAAGTGGAATAACCCTTTACGAAGCAGAGCAGAGGGCGGTGCTACCTTCTTGTTTGCCAGCGAGGGGTCCTGTCTGAGCAGCTGAGAGAGGTCAGGGACTCGAGCACCGGCAGCAGAGTAGATCCACTCCTTCTCTATTGGATCCAGCTATTTCAGAGGGCGGGAGAGGTGGAGCTCAGATGTACACACACACATACACACATGACTGTCCACATCCTGTTCTGGACTCTTTTGATAATACTGAAGCCACAAACCTCTAATCCATTTCCTACAAATGACTGAGTCACGACCAACGGACGCATTATGGGAGACACCCATGATCACAGTTCATGCTCTCACTTCTGTTATTGGTTTAAAGGGACAGTGGTGGCTGGACGTGTATTTCCAGGACCAAACCCTAACGGCCATCTATCATTCGGGGAAAAAACTCTGCACACTTGACATGATTTACTTAAACGCCGCTAAGCTTTTTGTGAATAAGAAAGCCGTAAGAAAACAACAGCAGACATGAGAGGGACTTACAGCGACAGCAGCGGAGCCCATACTGCCCGAACACTCCTCGTCTTGCTCCGACTCGGACTGAAAGACAGAAACAGACGACTGTTAGTCAGCGGTGACAAAAAGCCCAACTGTGACACAACCGATCTCTGCTGTATTGGTCATTTTAGTCGCACAGCGTGATCCAGCATCACAGGGTACACACACACACACACACGCATACATCCAGTTTCACACACTGGTCACACTGCTGTGATGTTTTCCAGTTGACGAGACGTGACCAAAGGGTGTCAGACAGATAGAGGGGTAACGAGAGAGTGGGACAGAGGTGCTGCTTTCACACGTAAGAGGTAATGAATAACAATCCAATTAACAATTAACCAAAAAAACAACACGCCTGCAGTGAGACCATGTGTTTCCGGCACCATTTCAACGTAAAGGGGGGAAGAGGAACGACTCTTCTGGTGGTGTATAAAAGTGTCACCGAGGCTGATTTATGTGATGGGGGGGGGGGGGGGGTTCAGGATGACTCGATTGCAAATTGTTCTCAGATCATACAGAGACGTGATGTTAAAACACTCGGGCCTTTCATGTCTCTCGCACAAGCTGCCACACGTCAGCGTGCTGAACATGAAAAGTGGAGGGACGGTGTTTACCCAGCCCCGTCCACTCCAGCACTTTTTCTCACTCTTAGTGGGGACCAATAATAACAAGCAGAGAAAAACATTGTCAGGCATGAAGGGAAAGACTGAGAGAATTCAAATACTCCTCCAGCTCTTTCTATTTCTTCATAATTTGTTATTTTGGTTGCTTTTAGGGCTGCAGATTTTATTTTTATTATCGATTATTTTTCAATAATTCGTCTGGTCTTCCCTCTGGTTGCTTTGTCTCGTATTAGAGCCGTATTGGAGCCTTAAACAACCAAAACTAATTTGAACAGCATCGTCAAGGTGAAACAGGCCATCAGCTGACCACTGATGTCAATACTGCTGAATAATTAAACACAAGTCTGCAGCCACTCTTGCAGCTCATGCTCAACACCAGTATGCTAACAATGCTAACAGGCTGATGTTTAATAGGCAATGTTCGCAATCTTAGTTTTAGCATTTTGCCATGCTAATATTTGCTAATTAGCTCATGTTAACATGCGGCTATTTGCTCAAAATCTGGGAGTGCCATAATATAATTCAACTTTATTCCAGACTCATCAGACTCATCAGATCAGCATAAGAAAATAATATATAACAGTTATTACAGGTACTCTTGACGGAGACATGAGTGTGTGTATCAGTGTTCATGGTAATCCATCCAATATCTTTTTGCTCATAAATGTCAACCTCATGGTGGCGCTAGAGGAAAAATTAATTAATCTCAGAGGCTAATCAGTCATAGGCTGAAAGATCACAGAGAACTGCAGCTGTAGCTTGAAGTCATGTTAGTTTCATTGGATCTCTATGGCAACAGGTTTGACAGCTGCAATAAAATGTCCAAACATCCATAAAAACTTGTCAGACGGCTCCTGCAGCTACCATCTGTACCTTCTGCTCACCTCGACTTCCACATTTAGCTAATATCCATTACATCCGTGCAAATATCCTGTGCAATATAACATATATTGTTTTTACTGTGCTTGTATATTATTTCTACTGTGTTGTGTATTTCCTGCAGAGCTACATCACAGATACTGTATTTTATTATCCATATGCTACCATGTGTAATTCAAATATTTTCCATTGAGAAACTGAGCCATTCATCTAAAGGCAACTCTATTTTCATACACTTTTTGTGTGTAATGTACATATATATATATATATATATATATATATTGTCCATTTGTTCTTTTTCTACCTCTCCCTCTTTGGTCTTTGTTCTTGCTATTATTGCTCTTTGTATTTGCTCTATGTTTGTTGAAGTTGAAGCTGTTACAGACATCTATATCAACCAGACTCCATTGACAAAACCAGTAATTTTACCTCACAGAATGCAGGAGTGGCTTAACTGCTGCTGCCTCGATCAGTTAGTTTTTGTGACTTTGATGTTTTAGAGGGTTAGTTAGGATCCGAAATAACCCTTTAACTGATATTTTATATTTCAGATTTGCATCTATATATTTGCACTCTGCTGCTGCAGTTTCCCTCAGGATGAATGAAAGAAAGACCTCGATTTTAAAAAAAGCAAAAATAAGATAGTGTTTAATTTCTGGAGAGAACCTTTTCAAAATTCACTAAAATTATCTTTGGCATTTATTTACTGCAATTTTCCTGTACTTGTGCCGACATCTATGTTGATACTGATATATGGGCCTATGGGTGGAGGTCTAACTGGAATCTGTAATCAACAGGAATTCAAGAGGATCACAGCTGCAGCTCCATGACGGACTACAAAGATCCAAGGTAAAACGATGGATGCTCTCTTCCTGATTCAAATTTAACCTTTAAACTTATCTTAACCTTAAGGAGCCTGAATTTATCTGTTCCTCACATCACTATTATATCATGATTACATTCCCTATGAAGCGCTTGGAGAATAACCGCAAAACCAACAGCCTCAGGTGATTAAGAACCGCGTATGACAGCGAACCAGCCAGGTATCTTCTGTAAAGTGAATCAACTGTCGACACAGGGCGTCCTGAATACAGAGTTCAATGGTGTGACTAATACTTAAAGCAAACACACTTAATCTGATTGCCGAGCCATATTAACACACTTCAACATATTTCATCTGCCTATCGTGCAGGTCAGCCAGGTCAGCCACGTATCTTTCTCTGGGCTCAATCTCAATCTCTTTAATGGACACAAATGATTATTATCTTTCTAATGAGGTCCAACATGTTGCTGCTTAACATAATAACAGAGAGCTCAATTTAAATGCAGATTCTCCGCCTTCTCCCCCACTGGGTCCTCCTCCCACTCAAATTCAACATACTGTAGGTTACAAATCCAGGTAATTTACTTAGCACCACCTGGTGGGTAAAGAAGGAACCTCTAGAGTGGAAGTCAGTGGTTTTCCCTCTCTGAAGCTGTCAGATGCTGCATGAAATTTAAAAAAATTAAGAAAGTCCTTCCTGAGTGTGCAGTCAAATGTACCCGTTCATCAGTGCCACTCGTCACAACCCGCGATGTGAAGTGGACGTTATTTAACACTATTATAGAAAACTACTATATTTCTTTCAATATAAGACATTCCAAGACATAAACATCCTAGAACTGACCGTGTTTCTATGTGTAGGGTTGTTTTTTCAACAGCTTTGATCAAATTTCTATTAATGTCGCCTCCACTGAGACTGACTGGACATTTAAACCATACACATCCACAGCAGTTTATTGGTTGTTGTGACAGTATACAGTATATATTCTAAAGATCAGTCTATTTGTAATCCTATTTGTGTGTATGTATTTCTCCAGCACCCTTACAGTTAACATGTCTATAGCTTTGCATTATGCACATTTTGGATTTGAAGTGGGTTTGTCAAAATAAAATCAGTTTAAGTGTACGCTATACTTGGAATATATTTTTTAATGGTTGTTTTTAGTTGAAGTTGAAGCAAGCTGAAGCTGTTACATACATCTATATCCACCAGACTCCATTGACAAAACCAGTAATTTTACCTCACAGAATGCCGGAGTGGTCAAACTGCTGCTGCCTCGATCAGTTAGTTTGTGTTATTTTGTGACTTGAAGGTTTTAGACGGTTAGTTATGATCCGAAATAACCCTTTAACTGATATTTTGGATTTGCATCTATATATTTGCACTCTGCTGCTTCAGTTTCCCTCAGGATGAATCCAGTTGTATCTCTATTTGTTTGTTTTTTACTTTTTTCAAATAAGATGAGTTCGGGTTACCTTCCACTTCATCCCTGAATGAGCCACATCCATGAAAACCATGTTAATGCAGCAGCCAGCCTACCTACTGGCTTCATGTCTGTACTGTAATATGACGGCAGACCACCAGTCATGTGTGACTTTTTAGAACAAGAGCAAAACCTCAAATCTGTCAGCTGTTCAGCTAAACTGAACTTGAGCTGCAAATCTGTAAAATGTCAGAAAATATAAAATAAAACCTTTCAAATGCTATTTTCTAGAGCCCAGGCTGATGTCTCAAACTGAGTTTTAGTCCCAAACTGAAACATATTCCCTTTACTATCAGAAAGAAATAAAAAAAAAAGAAAATATTCACATTTGAGGGTGAAATGAGTTAATTTTTTGATATTTTAGCTTAGAAAACTAACAGTGGATTGAACTCCTACTTAAACACTGCAGTTACTCTGTAACTTAAGTAGGAGCTGCAATATTCAATCAGCCAAATCTGTCACCTTTGACCCTGAATCTTTGTCCAGCTCATCCTCCCCGTTGCTTTGCGTCATGGGTTCCTGGACTGGGATGGCGGGACATTGTGGTAGACTGCGCTGCATGAGGGCGTCTCCAGTCTGCAGGTCCTGCAGGAGTACAGACATAAGGTGCTTTAAACTGAACCAAATGAGCTGATCTGAGTGTTCACAGGCCAAACATTTAGCTGTGTCAAATGCCGACTGAGGTCAACAGACAGCACGAGCACTTTGCTTCCACTTCCCTTCACCATCTGGGTGCGGACGAGTGATGTTTGCTTTAGTGCCTCTTTCAACAAATCGTGCCTGCGAATATTCAAGCAGCAGCACAAAATATATTAATCTTTCTAATCTATGATTAAATGCTCAAGTTTATTGCAGGAACAATATGTAAAAGTACTTCCAGAGGATTATTGTGCATTAAACCAGCACAGAGTGTTTATTTTCACAACAGTAAAGTGCTTCTATACATTAGTTTAAACAGCTCCACCCTTTATGTGAAGATATAAGCCCTTTGACCTTCCCTTTCCTCCCATTGCTGCTAACTAAGATGAGTAAAACAAGCATTTTCCAGCGCCACAGTATCTCTCTGTAACTGTGTGCACCACACGACTGTCATTAAATGCTGACACATGGTGGCAGAGAAAAGAAAAGGCAGAGTACACTAACAAAGACGGCCTTGTTTAGAAATAAATGCGTCATTCACATGAAGAGTAAACATGGTGAGCTGGTGCGATAGCAGATTCAGCATTTCAGCTGCAGTGTTGTTGCTGCGTCGCCGCAGTTTGTCCCACGGTTTGGTTTGTTTTTGCAAGTGGAACAGAATTTAAACTCACCTCTGCAGCACTGTCGGGTTCTCCGCATGACATTGGCTCATCCTGTTGTTCCGCCTGGTGGCGAGAAGAAGTCGAGGCGTCCGTCGCGTCCCACTGCGTGGCGGCCGGAGCTCTGGCCGGACTCGAACGCCTCTGTCCGTCCCCGTCCGTCCTGGGCTGCTTGGTGTCTCGCTCGTGCAGCATTTGCCTGTATTTCTTCTTTAGGACGAGATACTTCTCGCCCTGCGACAAACACAGTCATTTAGCACACTGTGGCTCCACAGTAAAATACACAGTATATCAAATAACGGGAATTTTGTTTATTTATGAGGCTTATTTTTCAGTTCGGCTCCACACAAAAATGTATTTGGCTTGTTGTTATGTCACTCGGATGTTTGAGCGTCACAGTGCAGCATTTTGCATGTGCAGCTTGTTTTCACATTCATCTTCTGAAGGTACGTTTGTACAGTCTAATGTGATCCAACACAACAGCTCCGCCACGAATTCTACTTTTACAAATTCCAAACTGGGATCCCAAACTGGGAAATTATTCTCTGCATTTCACCCATCACTGTACTTGAAACCCACACATGCACATGCAACATGCAGTGAAAGCTTATAATCTCAGAAAGGCAACGAATCTTCTTTATGTTTATTACTGAGGTCGTAGTGGGTGGTGTTGTTGTACTGGAGTGCATTATATTGAAAGGTGTTCCTAATATTCCGTCCTTCTCATGCATGTAAAAGGAGTGCACCTTTCAATACAATGCAGTTCAAGTTCAAGCCTCGATAATAAACATGTTGTCAAATTAAAGCCTCTCAAAACTGAACGTTATTGTCTTTTTAAAGGTTGAATTCATGTCAGAGCCATTGTATTGGATCACATTAGATTGTACTAGTGAACCTAATAAAGTGGCCGGTGAGTGTAGATGAGTTCAAGACGAGTTTGTACGAGCAGGATTTTGTGGCATTCTGACTTTTTTTTGAAAACAGTCAAATCAAATGTAAAACTGATGTGGAAATCTGAAGCCTCCAGAGCACAAACACTCAGAGTGGACTCTTCAGGGAAGTAAAAATACATCAGTTGAAATGAAAAATATTTGCGTATTCAGAAATTGTACTTTGTTTTTGTGAAAAAAACATACCAGACTCAACTTATTTTTTTAAATATAAAGATGCTGTTGAACCTCACATCTGTAACAGCCTTTGAATCCAGTTATTCAGGGATCAGGTTACTTGGCACATTAACTGTGGAAGGACCAGTTTCAGGTTTGAATAACAAACTGTAAAGATCTGACCTTCTTGCCTCCATTTACATTTTCAAACAATAGTAATAATAATAAGTTAGTGTCTAAAAATGTAAAATTTGCAGGGTTTTTTTAGTGGTTGACAGCTTTTACATATGATTTAGTCAACTGTCGGCATTAAGTTTGGAGAGTCGCTCGAAAAATGATCTCGACTTCAGTAAAGTCTCTTAGAAAAATGCTTGTTTTTTCCTCTTTCTTTTGTCTTTTCTTGCTTTGTTCTCTTGAGTCAAATGAGAAGTTCGATCACTCTCATATCTGTAACTTATGAGTGCAGCTACAGCCTGGAAATGATTAGCTTAGCTTAGCATGAGGAGTATGAGCAGGAGGAAATAGCCTGACTCTCTACAATGTTCACGGACGTGTATCATTTATGTGGTGATGCGATGCACTTTTCTGCCAATAGTTTCACACTATTCCACCGATCTACAGGCGGATAGCAGGCAGTGAAGAACACTGCTGCTCGTAAACAAAGATGCAAAGAATGCAAATTTAAAACATGTAAAAAAATCTGCTTTTCCTTTTTTGTGAGGAAGAAAAAGTATTCAATGCAGCTGTCAGACGTCAGTGATACACACGATGTGTTTTAGTGAGAAACGCTGAGTGTAAACAACTCGTTTGTTTAGTGGAAAACTCTGCAGAGCGCCGTTAACACACAGATGTGACAGTGGTGTCGACCTTCTCATCTAACTCTGAATGACAAAGTACATTTCCCAAAATGTCAGACTGCTCCTTTAAAAAAAAAAATCCAGTGTTTACATAACAACTCGATTCAGTTTGGAGTAAATCTTCTTGCATTTTGTCAACATGTGAAACCGCAGCTTCTGGCCCTTTGGGGGAAACTGGCTGGTACAAACAGTTCTGTAAAATAACAAAGTAAACAGATTTCCCCGTTAAGTCGCGATCGTTTGACTGGAACAACGGCAGCGATCCGTTAAGCCTCAGAGCTGAAATATGACAACAGAACATGTGGAGCAGAGCTTCTTCCACAAAAGGTAAAACTATTTTCCCAGTTTACTTACATTCTCTGACTTCACCACAGCAATTCGGTCAATGATGAGCTTGAATTCCTCTCTGTATTTAGCTGCGGGGGAAAAATATTCTATGAGAAAAACTGAGAACTAAATTTAGCTTTGAATGCCTCACATTCAGTAATACGCCAGAAATGTCAAATGAGAGCAAAAAGAAACTGAACAAACTTGGCTCAGACACAGACTGGAATAAAGAAGCTTGAATTAAGTTTGATTTACTATTAAACACATAATTTGCAAATCTAGATGCAGCTAGAACGAAATAGTCTGTTTCCAACAGATGTGTGGTTTGTGGACTACAGCCTGCTGGATGAGCTGCTGGATTCAGTTTCTTTATCTGAAGCGAGATAAGGCGGTATGAGCCTGACTGGCCGAGCCTGATGCAGCTCACATTGCAAAGACACAGCTGCTTCAATAGGGGAAAAAAAAAAACCCCAGATACAAACAGATCACAATGCATCCCTGCAGGCAGAAACCTGAGTCACTAAAGACCTACGGTAAATCTTTCCTGTGGGAAGCAAACAAACTACAGCTGACGAGCTGATAGGCCTCATCAGATAAAGCTCTCTGCCTTTGTTTACACCAGGGGGCAGATATTCAGACGTGTGCAGGCTGTGTTATTAAGAGCTGTTTATCACAAGCAAGACATTTTCCAGGCGTAGGTATTCCATTCATGCCTAGGTGCACGCTGGTATGCAGCTCAGGACAATTGAACTGTTTCCTTTTCCTGATGTGCAGGGAAAGAACAGACAGTTGCAGAGCTCACAACAACAGGAAACCCAAAGGAAGCAGCCACTTACATCTGTCTCAACAAAAGAATTCCTCGCCCTCCACAGCGAGTTACATCGTTTACCTGCTCGTTATTTATTAGCCAAACGTCTCCACAAACAGCGCACGTACACATGTGCACACACCCCCCCCACACACATGCACACACACACACACACACCATGCCCCAGTTTTCTGATCTGATGAAAAGCATTAGAGGTCTACATCCAGTCATGCATGTGGACTTAATTATGATTAAAACACTATCATCACAATTACGACATGAAAATCTGCAACCACATGCTACGACAGACTTTAAATGTGTGGGAAGCACTCCTCTAATTGGACGGCCGTGTCAGATGGCAGAGTATCAAGGCAGCTCTCTAAACCTCTGTCAACACCTGCAGTGCTGACATAGCATCTGGACAGTCCATGCTGGCGACTGCAACACAAGGTCACTTTAGATAATCATTCAGGGAGGTTAAAATATGTTTGTGTTTCAGGCAGTGCCAAAGGTAAAGACACTGCTCATTGGACAGTTAATGAATCATTACACACTCATTATTTGTCTACTGGGGCAAATATATCACAATATTAAACTGCAGATGTTCTGTCATTCGTCAGTGATGTGTGCTTTATCTTTTTAAAGAGTTTTTCAATAGGATATTTATCTGTTTTAGGTATCAACTGAAGCTAATGCAGGCTAATACAACAGGCTAATACAACGGCCCTACACTAAATCTAAATCCACTGAAACTTTTGGAGGAATAAATTACACAACATTCCTGTTACAAATTAAAAAAAAGTTGAATTTAGAAGTAATAAAATGCAGCATTGCTTGACTAATATACGCAGCACTCACTCAATTGCGTCTGGTAGCTAATGTTAGCAAACTTTAGATGACAATGTAATGTGACAATGTAATGTCACAACAGTATATATCTAAAGTTTGCTAACACTAGCGCTGCAGCTAGCCTAACAGTTATTCCTATTTTTTCATTAATCTGCAGATTATTCTTTCAATTAACTGATTTATAGTTTGGTCTATAGCACATCCAAGTTTCTCTCACTCCAAAGATGTCTCTTCAAAAGTTTGGTTTGACCAACAGTCCAAAACCCAAAAATATTCAATTTGGCTAATTCAAGACCAAGAAAAGCAGCAAATGCTTATATTTGAGAGCATGCAACCATGTAAATGTTGACATTTATGCTTGAAAAATCAAACTATTAATAATCACAATACCTGCCAGTTGATTTGATGTTGACTGACAAGCTAACTGATTCGTCGTAGCTCCTGCTAACATTAGCTAACGTTAACGTTAGCTACAAGAAGTACAAAAGGCTCTCACAGGAGCTTTGTGTTATTTCTTTATCTAAAAGCAACAGTTGAGCTAAAGTTGGTGGACAGAATCTATCACAGGGTTCACTCTCAGTTGACACTCTGTATAACCACCTTGTGTTAAATAAAAAACAAGGGGGGCTGTTTGGCTGCGTTAGCTAGCTGTACCTACTAGCAAAAGAGCACTAATGCTACACCCATAAAAATATGGGTCTAAAGATGAGGAATGTTGGTGTTATGATTCAGAGGAGGATTGCACAAGAGGAAGAGCAGAGAGCCACACAGTGAAACATCTTCACAGCCAATACTGGAGTTTTTACTGAGCTCATCTCTAAAGCGGTGACATTATAACTCCTCCTCTGCGGGGGCCGCGGGGCCTTCATGTGACCCCGCACGGTGATATGTTTCAGAGATGGCTGCTTCAGGTCCTCAGAGCAGAAACCAGGCAGCTACAACTGGTCTGAGGAGGAAATGACACAACCCCTGCCGGAGCTGCGGATCTGTGGAGGGGCTTATAATGTGAACCAGATGTCTGCTTAACAGCGGAGAACAATGAGAGGAGGTGAGGCCGCGCGTTCAGGCGGACCGCGGGATGTTGCGTTTTAACAGATAAACTCATATTAAACCCCGTCGGAGAGCTGTCATTCAACACGCGGTCAGCGGGTATTAACGGCATCCCGCGTTACCGCGCGGCGAGCGGCGCCGCGCCGCGCCGACACACCGCGTTCCCTCCGTGTCTGCGGAACATTTTCATCCTCGGTACAACGACTCGCTACTTACCGCGGAGCTGCAAGTCACTATGGCCAATAAAAGGCTTAAATGTCCTCAGTAAGTCTGCGTTTCTGACTCTGCCTGAGCTGCCTCCGGTGGAGCAGAAATAATCCAGCAGCGACTCCTCACTCACATCACTCATCTCCGCGTCTCCGGATCCACCTGGATCAAGACTAAACTCAGCTAACAAAAATAAAAAATAAATGGGGTTTTCTTTTCTGTTGATGTTTCTCACTCAGCCATTATGCATTCCTCTGGGCTAATTTGTTGTATAGTACATGTCTAAACTTCACTCCACCCAGACGAGCTGACCACTGCTGCGCCTCCTCCTGTTAACCCTTTAAACGCACCACAGCTCAGCATCTTACTGCTCACACAGCCTCCATCAGGATGGAGCTTAGAATCATATTCATAGCAAACACACACACACAAACAACTCTTCCTCTCCATTATGCTGTATTTGTTATTTTTCCTATACTATAATATACTATACACGATTAGATAATCTATGTAACGTGCTTTGCCATACCATATATTATGTTATACTATAGTACTACATTTCACTTTATGTTAATGTCATAAACTATATATATGCTGTATGATATTTATGATATATTTCTTATATTAGTATGCAAACACTTATCAGTATCAGTCAGTCAGTCATTCACACTTGTATAGCACCTTTCATATATGTGCACACACACACACACACACAGAGTTGGGTTTCCATCATTTTTGGGGACATTACATGGACTTACATTCATTTCCTGGAGACCTACCATAACCCTAACCAGTACTTACCTAAAACTAACCTTAACTCAAGTCTTCACCCTAAAATTAATGAAATAATGATTTACATTATTGGGACTTGGCTTTTTGTCCCCATAAGGAGGGCGAGTCTCCACTATGTGACTGTGTAAACGAGTATTACACGTCCACACACACACACACACACACCTACATTCAACCTGTTTGTGCATGAATATTACTGCTGCATTCATGTGTATGTTGCACGTTACTGCTGTAGATGTTTAAGCTCATTTGAACTACTTTATATACTGCTTTAATCCACAGCAATTTCAGCGTCATTTCCTATAAGACAATCATATGTTGTAGCATGGCTGTCCTGTGAGAACCACGTATCTCTAAAAAGTTTGATGAGCTCAGAGAAACAGCCTGTTTTCAGCTGATTCAAGAGGCTTTTTAAAGACTTTGTTCAGCTGAAGAAGGAAGAGAATTTCCTCAAGCCATAAAGTAAAAACACCAGCATTCATCATCAACACATCCGGAGATACGTGGCTTTCATTGGACAGGAGGGGGATGAAGCACTGTAATCTGAAAAGTAACTAGTAACTAAAGCTGTCATATAATGTAGTGGAGTAAAAAGTACAATACTTGCCTCTGAGATGTAGTTGAGTAGAAGTATAAAGTTGCATTAAATGGAAATACTTAAGTATAGTACAAGTACCGCAAATTTGTACTGAAGTACAGTCCATGAGTAAATGTACTGCATCCACCACTATTATACTCGTTACTGAAAGTGATCATGAACATCTCATATTCACATATTTTCCACCTTTTTATGTAATTTTCTTCTCAAAAAGTCTTCAGTAGCAGAACTAGCTACAAGTAAAAGTATTAACATCAAAATATACTGAAAGTGAAAAAGTGAAAGTAGTCATTGTGCACAATGACCTATTTGAGAACAATGAATATTAAACTGTATCACTGGATTATAATTAATGATGCATTCAAGTAAAGCATTACTTTAATGTTGTAGATCGTAGCAGATTTTAATGATAAACAAAGTTTAACCTTATTTTCACACATTTTAATATCCAATTAACCATTCAAGTCATTTTGAAGCAAATTCTAAATGGTTCCATCATCTCAAATGTGAATATTTTCTTTTTAGTTTATGCTTTTGTTATAATCAGCTGAATATCTTTGGGTTTTGGGCTGTTGGTCGGATGAAACAGGACATTTGTTCCCATGCAGCCTGTGGCAGGATAAGCAGATTCACTTATAATGGAAATAATCGTTAGTTGCAGCCCTGGTGCAAGTCTGCTGTGTAGCTCGCGATCATTAAACAGGATAACAGCATCGTTATCGTGAGAACTTTTTACAGTGTGTGAAAAATGTGACTTTAACAGCACTTTTTCACATCTGTTATTTGTCCCACCACGAGAAGACGACGCTACGGAGGACAGAAAGTCCTCATAAGTTCTTCCTGTCTTGTCCAGTTGGCTAGTTTGCTAACATTTAGCAGAGTGACCCAGTTTTTAGGTGTTTTTCTTTCTTTTTTTTTTTTGTAGTTGTAGGAGCCAGTGCCCCTGATCTGATGTGTTATAATCCACGTTTTGATCCATAAACCACAGTGACACGGCAAAGCCACTGCAGCTCAAACCTGGGGTGAAGTGCTCATACTGGACTTTGCATGCTGGCTTGCATTTGTAAACAGCCACCCCTCCTGCTCCTCCACCCCTCCTGACACCACTGATGGCGGCGGAGGCCCAGTCAGGTCTTAGACACATTGTCAGATTAATTGTGCGATTGTGCTGTAAATATTAAATGTGTGGGCCTTCCGTGTTAATCCCTCTGTCCTCCTCTTGCACAGCTCCTCTTTGAACGAGTTTCCATTTAATTTAGAAATGGGTGATTTGTGTTTCGTGTTTTCGGCGGCTGCTCTAAGAAGACAATATTGTAATTACAGTAAGCTTCTTATAAGCTGATACAATTATTGAGGTGGGGAGTTTATGGTATTGTCGCGTGAAAGTGGGACCTTATGCTCTTTCAATTTAGAAAACAAGACAACTTTTATGAGGATAAAGAAATTTGATCCGCCAGCATATGCCACGTCTTTGTGGAATGAATTTATGCCAGGCAGCAGCTGGCAATACATTATCACCTTTCCACCACGGACGGTGTTGTGAGTGGAGATCATGATTCAGTCTGTGGAGGCGTCCAAACAGACCTCTGGCGAGGGAGTAAAAGTACCAACGTGAGCTTGTAAAAATCCTTCTTAAAGTATTTTCAGCTAAATTTACCTGAAGCCGTAAAAGTCATTCTGCAGAAGCTGTGAATGATACATCATTAACATTATTAGCTTGTTGATGCTGATCGATCAGAAACATTTTAATATTGTAGTTACTCCAGCTGGAGCCAGTTTATCTGTTATACGTATCAGAAGTTTCAGGATCAGAATACTTAATTGATTTCTGAGGGGAAACAGTGAGAGAATAGAAAAGGAAATAAGAAATATTTAGAAATATATTAGAAATATGGAAAAATATGTCCACGCGAAATATGAAATATGTTAATGTCAATATGTAAACTGTGTATTATGCTACAATAAATAACAACTGTCTATATAGAAATATGTTGTGCAACGTTCGACGTAAGTAACAAGAATAATAGAATACTAGAACACACTGCTAACATTAACAACAAAAATAACAACAACAAAAATAACAACAACAACAACAACAAAAACAACAACAATAACTACGATGACAACAACAATAACAACAACAACAATAACATAACAATAACAACAACAATAACAATAATAACATAACAACAACAATAATAACATAACAACAATAACAACAACAACAAAAATAATAATAATAATAGTATATATATGCACCATAGTAAATCCAGTGGTTGCCAACCTCGGGGTTGGGCCCATGAGGGGACATGAGATGATAAACGAGGCAGGAACGAAGAAAAACTCTCATTTGGATAAATTTTTTTGTGTGTTTCTATTTTTTTGAATCAACAACAATAACAACAACAACAACAATAACAACAACAATAAAAACAAAAATAACAACAACAATAACAACAACGACGACAACAATAACAACAACGACAACAATAACGACAACAACAATAACATAACAACAATAATAACAATAACAAAAACAACAACAAGAACAACAAGAACAAAAACAACAATAACAACAACAACAACAATAATAATAGCATATACATATATATATATATATATATATATATATATATATATATATATATATATATATATATATGCACCATAGTAAATCCAGTGGTTGCCAACCTCGGGGTCGGGCCCCTCCAAGGTGTCACAAGATAAACATGAGGGGACATGAGATGATAAACGAAGCAGGAACGAGGAAAAACTCTAATTTGGAT
This sequence comes from Chelmon rostratus, assembly GCF_017976325.1. Lineage (NCBI taxonomy): Eukaryota > Metazoa > Chordata > Actinopteri > Chaetodontiformes > Chaetodontidae > Chelmon > Chelmon rostratus. The sequence goes on along the minus strand of NC_055667.1, from coordinate 24,497,413 downwards.
TAATTTTTTGTGTGTTTCTATTTTTTTGAATCAACAACAACAATAACAACATCAATAACAACAGTAACAACAAAAACAACAATAACAACAACAACAACAACAATAACAACAATAAAAATAATAATAATAATAAAAATCATAATAATAATAGTATATATATATATGCACCATAGTAAATCCAGTGGTTGCCAACCTCGGGGTCGGGCCCCTCCAAGGTGTCACAAGATAAACATGAGGGGACATGAGATGATAAACGAAGCAGGAACGAGGAAAAATTCTAATTTGGATTAATTTTTTGTGTGTTTCTATTTTTTTGAATCAACAACATCAATAGTATAACTATGCACCATAGTAAATCCAGTGGTTGCCAACCTCAGGGTCGGGCCCCTCCAAAGTGTCACAAGACAAACATGAGGGGACGTGAGATGATAAACGAGGCAGGAATGAAGAAAAACTCTTTATTGTGTGTTTCTATTTTTTATTTATTTATTTATTTTTTGAATCATTGCATAATTTTCCCTCTTTGGGCTTCAGTTAATAAAATGAAACCATGTGAGAAGTTTAGAGGGTAAATCACTCTGTGGTGGACCTCAACATTACTGTCCGGTCATGTATAATTTACATATATTTAAACCTCGAGACATCTGAAACATGACGAAGCCGCTTTTTTGTGAAGGGTCTGAACAATGTGTTTCATAAGTTTGTCCTGTTTTTAGTTTTACTCAAAATCTGAACCTGAAACTGGTCATTACACCTGGCAGATAAATGTTGTTCTGTACAAAGTACAATAGTTCTCTCAGAGATGTAGTGGAGTCGCAGTGTAAAGTAGCATGAACTGTTACTAAATACTCTAATAAATTAGATGTATATGAATGAAACTTAATTATAGTACCTGAGTAAATTAAATTAGTTAGTAGTTAGTTGATGCAATAAACTTCAGTAAATAAATTTCAGTAAGTTCATTAACACTGACAGATCACCTGGCTGATGCGTTCGGTTACATCACGTTCATCAGTGTCAGATCAGTTGAGATCAACAGGTAATGGTGTTCGTTATGTAGTTTGTCCACCAGAGAGCGCTGATGAGCTGTTTCTCTCAACTATAAAATGTTCATTATGTTCATTATGTTTCGTGTTTAAAAGTAAAAATACTGTCAGGCAATATATAGTATATATTTATATAAATACATGTTAAAAAAATAGCAATATTCGTATGAGCCTTTATCCATTAGGCAACATTAATTAACAGCTTCGACACCAAAGATTTATTGTATTTTTGTTCATTTTTTTGCTTGAAAGATCTGAAGAACGGTGCATGTATTGTGAATTCTGCGAATTTGTTCAACTCTTTCACTAATAAGCAGCAGTGGAAGAAGAACTCAGATCTCGTGTAGAAATACTGCATTCAAAAAGTCTTTTCAGTAAAAGTACAAAAGCATCAGCATCAAGACATACTTAAAGTACCATAAGTAGAAGTACTCGTTACGCAGAATGGCCCGTTTCAGAATTGTTAATATAACATTTTTTATTGGTGCATTCATGTGCTCATTTTCATGTTAGTTTAATTGACTTTATTTTCTGCTGTAGCTTGTGACCATCGATAAATACTTGTCTTATTCTGACCCAGCAGTTCTCAAATGTTTCCGTCAGATGCTAACGTCTCCTAAACCCAAAATTATATCTGTCATTAACAATAAGTGAGGAACGAGCTAATAAAAAAAAAAGAGTTTTAGTGAAATGAAGGTCAGAACGACAGCATCCACAGACTCCCCTGGTCGTCCATGACCCCCTGAAATGGCTTCATGTCCCTGCAGGGGGCCCGCCCCTCAGTTTGACAACCACTGCTCTCACCTAGAATAAAACACCATCATGTGTTTGCTGATTGTAGTTTGTGTTGTTGAACAGAAGCTGCACAGTAACTAAAGTGATCAGATAAATGTAGTGGAGTAAAAAGTACATTAGTGGAGTAGAAGTACTTTTAGAGAAATACATTAAGTGACTTTGCACCCCTGCTAATCGGAAGCCATTATTGATCATCATCAAAACTTTTTAACCTGGTTGGAATGCTCCGTCGTCACTGGCAATGTTTCTGTACCCCACATCAATTCCCGCAGCTACCTGCCCGCTCAAAGCTGCATTCAGGGCCCCACAGAGCCAAGAAGGGCCCAGATGTTCCCGTGCGCCATGTGAAGGTCAAAGCCTCCGGTCTAATGGCGGAGCACGGTACTGATCGAGGGCAGATGTTCTCCGGGTTATCCATCCATATGGCCGCCGCTCGTCCGCAGGCCTTTTCACAGCACCGCTCTTGTAAACACGCTTTAGTTCGCTGTTCTCTTTTTTCCCGCTCCTGTAAAACATGTCCTAAATCCAATCACCGCGTCCCTCTAAAGGGGATGATGTTGATGAATGGGAATGTGTAGTGGTTGTAGTGACCCATAAGCCCCTGCTGAGATTACAGGCAGGCGAGCAGCCAGCCAGCCAGTCAGCCAGGCCGGTCCGGAGCACCAGGAAACAGCCAGAGCTTAAAGAGGGATTGTTTGGATAGACAATGGTGTCTACCTGGTTTTAATCCCCGCTCAAAAAGAGTCCAGGGGATTGGCAGAGTTTAATAAATGAAAGTGCTCCTATAATCAGGATTTGCCAAAGTGCCCCTTTGTGTTAATCGGACATTTTTTACAGCATGGTTTTTGACATCTGCCACAGCAGGTGGTGTTAACCCGTCCGCCGCCCCAGCTGCGTGCAGCGCTCGTCTCCGGCGGCGTGCAAACCGTTTCCTGATGCACACGAGTCAGCTGGCTCGCTTTCTCCAACGGAAGCGTCACTTTTAAAGCAGGACTGTTCAGCGTCCAGAGCTTCATCTGACTGCCTGAGAGAGAGACAGAGCAAAGAGTGCTGATGGGCACCAGGTGGGATGCAGTATTATGGGATGCCGCCGGCCTGCAGCCACAGCCGACAGCCTCGTCGCTTCCTTCATCAAGGCTAATAGAACAAGGATGTGTAATTACTTCATTGCTGAAGTTGAAAGCTGCATTTTAATAATTAAAGTCCAGCGTATCAGCGGTAAAGCATAATAAAATTGTTTTAAAATCGAGGATTACAAGAGTAAATCCTGACGGGCCAGATGTGAGCGCGGGAGGGGCCGCAGCGTTCTGGGACCAGATTAAAGTGGAAATCCCACAGGACCGCACTGTCTTTTCTCTGCAGCTTAGAGGCTTGTGTGGACTCAACATGCTGTAATCCACCGATTAGCTGATATAATCACCTGTAAATACACCTTGGCCACGATGCCACCGCGGGCCAGCAGGCCCAGCTCTGCCCCTCATGTGTGCCGGACGCTGTGTCACCGACACGGGTCGCATCGGAGCCCCCCTGAACCTTCTGGGAACCAGAAGCAGACGGTCGGACCAGACAGACATCTGGACAAGATATGTGATCTGACTGAGTTCCCAGAAACTAAACTGAACAGATGAATCCTGATTAACTCCAAGTTACCCTCAATAATTCTAGCAGAAGAGCTTTGAAACAGCGATTTGGTGACACACTACTTTAACCCCCGCCCGGCGTTCATAAGCAGTACATCAACTCTTTCATAACTGAATGCTTTACACACTATAATGTAGCCGTGAGCAGATAGAAGTACACATGAAAGCGTTTATTAATGTATTTATGAACCTCCATAAACTGAGAACTGAGTATAAACATAATAAAATACATTAATGATTATTATTATAATAAGTTGTTGTACAGCTCTATTATATTGTGTTTAACATTTATATTTCATGCTCAGAAATGCTCAATAAAGGGATTAAAGTTAAGTGTTTCTGTACATTTACTCAAGTACTCGACTTATATATGAGTATTTCTATTTTCTTCTACTTTATACTTCTGCTCCACTACTTTTCACAGGGAAATATTGTGTTTTTTACTCCACTACGTTCATTTTACAGTTTTTAATATTTGCTGACAGAAATAAGACAATTTATTTCTGTAGATTTGCGACACAAAATGTATAAAGTAGTAATATAATATAATAGTAGCACTGTAAAATACAGTCGTTAATATACAGTAGCAACTGTTCTGGAAGAGGTCGTTCTGCATAGTGAGTACTTTTACTTCAGTAAAATGTTGAATGCAGGACTTTTACTTGTAGCAGACTAAAGGTTGTATTTGTAATTTGACTGAAGTAAAATAATTTGAATTCTCCCTCCATCACTTCAAGACAAAAGTCCTTATGTGCATGTGTGACCTCGGAGTCTGCAGAGATAAATGTTATCAAATATAAATACTCAGTGGTGGAAGAAGTGTTGCAATCTTCTCCTTTTCCCCTGCATTCAAAAAATATTAAAGTAAAAGTATGTGAGTAAAAGTATTCTCTACAAAACCAAAAGTAGAAGTAGTTTTATGCAGAGTGATTGGCTCCTGTCACAGTGATATTAGTGTTATTATACATCATATTTCTTTAGTTTTAACAGTAATTCATCTGTTAATTTGTGTAACTGTAAAGTATCTGTGAGGTATGTAGTGGAGTAAAAAAGTACTGTGTTTACCTCTGAAATCAAATCAAAGTACCCTAAAAAATATACTGAAGTACAGTTCCTGAGTAAATGTACGTATGTTAATGTCACTTTTATCCAGAAGTGGAAAGTATCCAAGTACATTTACTCAAGTACTGTGCTTCCGTTTTAAAGCTACTTCATACAGTACTTCTACTCCATTTCATTTCAGAGGGAAATACTGTAGTTTTCTGTAAACACACGAATATGATTCACTGATGCTGCAACTCATGATTAATTCTTTTCTTGGCTAATTAGTTAATCGCTGATTAATGTCCAAAATGTCGAGATGTTCAGTTTCCAGAAACACGCAGCAAATCCTGTTTTCTTCTCATGCTTGAAAAACAACAAATTAATCAAGTATCAAAACAGCTGCCAAGTAATTCAATCAATCGACTAATTGTTTGCATGAGTACTTTCATTTTTATACTTTAAGTACATTTTGCTGCTACTTTTTCATTTCTATGTCAGTCAAATTTTGAATGCAGGACTTTTACTTCCAAGCAGTATTTTTACAGTGTGCTACTGCTACTGTTACTCTGAGAGATGTCAGTACTTCTCTCCTGCAGTGCAGTCCTGTTTAGAAAACTGTCCGTTTGACAGTTTCAGCTCAACATGATGACATAAAAAGCGATGACGCGGTGAGTTCCCGCCACTCGCGGCCGCGACCTCGCTGCTGTAATTCTTCTTCACCTCCCTGAACACGTTCTTTTGCCACCTGCTGTCTGTCTGAGCGGTACGAGCAGTCCGCGTCGTTTTAATGCCCTCCAGACTCAGCCTCTCCCCTCAAACCGCCCCATTACGTCGGATTAAACCATTAAAAAAGAGGGATTGTAAAGTGTTTTTCGAGTTTTTATTTTTTAAGACACTTTAAAGTCATTCCTGAAAGAGGAAACACATGATTTTGGTTCGTAGCACATTCATGCCTGGCAAATTGAAATTATTAAGACTACATCCACAAAAAAAATGTACAAATCATGGAAGCTAACAATATAAACAATATCTTATATATATATAGATATATATATAAAACAATAGCAGGCAAAATAAATATTACACAAACAAAAAAAACTAAAAGTAAACACAGTTAACCTATTTGGTTTGGGCAATGTTTGGAATAAGATTAGAAATCACTGAAAAGATGAACGTCAGTGTGAATGTTTAGTTTCTGTGGTGGTCGATTTTTTTTTTTTTTTTAAATAAATCTGGAAAAACTGAAGCGAGCTCTGCAGATTCACTCCCGACAGGACATCCAACCCAAACCACTGCCGTCATAACGAAACACAGGAAACAAGGCGCTCCAGTACGGCGTCACTCAACTGTCCACTGCTTTATTCCTCTATGACCACAGTCATGCTTGTGCACTCGTGTACGTGGCTTTGATACATCTCGGCTTCAACTGTAAATGGACACACAAGCCAGGTGTATGTGTATATATATATATATATATATAATATTTATATATATATATAGTGCACACCTTTAGTCACCCATATTCAGTCATTGTTTTTTAGGAGATCAGCTCATCTTCACATTACTTCCACATACTAAATGTCATTAGTTCAAGCAGAGCAGAGAAGAAGAAGTCCGCCTGTGATGCGGCGGTTAGCGTCACCGGCTGTTTTGGACCTCTGGGTGCACCTTGTGGTGGAAATCTACCGGCTACTCAGGTCTTCCATCTTTGGGTGTGTTAGCGCGTTCACAGGAGACGGGAATCAGTTTTGGTTCAGTCAGGAATCGAGGACCATGTATCATTCGAGCACATTCGTTCACACACACACACGCACGCACATACACACACAGACAAACACATCTGTACACGAGCAGACACGAGCAGCAAACAATAAATTCAGATTCATTGTGAGACCGTGTGACTGTAAATGTAAATCCACTCCTTAGTGATTCTTCTACTTAACATAGATAACTGTGCAATTTTCTTTTTTTTTTTCTTTTGTTGAAGCAAACCAGGAGTAGTACAAATATCAGGAGGACGTCCCAGGTGCTGAGTGTCCCTCTGAGGCGGAGAAGATGCAGCTCCACCTCCTCTCCGGCGCAGGGCGGTGAGACCTCCACCCGGACTTCTCCTCCCTCTGCAGGTGCAGCACTTCCACGCCTCGCACACCGTCCCACCTTAAGGTCCCAGCCCCCGTAATGCTACTTCAGTTGCAAAGTGCAAGCAGTTAATGTGTCTCTCTGCCTCTCCCTTCCACTCCAGAAAATTCAGAAACCAATTCAACAGCAAAAAAAAAATAAAATGAAAAAAAAAGTTATTGTTCAAATGCAAAAATGGTACGATCAAGTGTCCAAAAAGCAACAGGAAGGGAGGGGGCAGCAAGAGAGAGAGTGCATTTGTGTCTCAAGAAATCAGTCCATCAAAGCAAAACAAGTGTCGATCCTCGTCTTGCCCACATGCCACCGATCAGCTGTTTGGAAGAGTGGTTATACCTCCCTGAAAATAACAAAAAACAACATCAATATACACATCCCCTAAAACTGCTAACATCTAGAGCCAAACTCAGTATCATTTTCTTCAAATTTAAGGATGGTTCAGCATGCAAGTGTGCCGAGTATGAGGCTACAGCCAGCAGCCGGTTAGCTTAGCTTAGCACAGAGTGGAAGCAAGAGTGGAAAGGGGGAAAACAGCTCGCCTGGCTCTTAACAAAATGCACCTACCAGCACATCTAAAGCTCACTAATTAACATGTTATATCTCGTTTGTTTAATCCATATAATAAAGTTGTGGATTTATGGAGTTGAATGCTGGAATACTTCTTAGCCGGGCGCAGTCACGTCCTGGAGCTTTGGCTTAAACGAATAAGATATAGCATGTTAGTGTGTGAGCTTAAAATGTGCCAGACTAGCTGTTTCCCCGTGTTTCAGCAATAATGCTAAGCTAAGCTAACTGGAGCTGCCTGTTGCATCATATTTACTGTACAGACATGAGAGCAGTATGTATAATCTTCTCTCAATCTATGCAACAACTTGTTTAAAATGCTGAACCCAGAGCAGACTTACGATGCAGTGAGTGTGGAGTTGAGGACCAGAGTGGTGCGTATCCTGTACAGCTGAGCCAGCGTCAGCTTCTTGTGCTGCTGCGCTGGCGATTTCCTCTTTTTGGGCGACACTTCCGCCGAATCGCCAGCCGCCGTCGACTCGTTTTTCCTGTCCGCGCAGGCAGGTGCCGCCGTTTCCCCGTCGGAGCTGCTGCGCTGGGACTCGTTACGGTCACGTGTTCCCGCCGGCGCCGCGTGGCCGTGCCTGGCCTCCGCCCTCCTCAGGGTGGCGCACAGCTTGTCGACACACTGGTCGAAGTCACTGGAGAGCAGCTCCAAGCAGTTTTGGCCCAGCTCTGACATGCTTCGACTGTGCGCCAGCGGCGACGTGTCCATGTCCCTGCGTTGTGATTGGTCCTGCGTCTCAGAGCGCAGCGAGTGTGTGTGGGATATGGGGGCTTTGCCGTGGAGGCGCTGCAGCAGATTGTCTTCGGAGCGGGATAAGGCCAGAGTGGACAGCCTCTGGAGGCAGTCGAGTCGTGGCTGAATGTGAGGCCGGCGGCGAGGTTTAGAGGACTGGATTACTGAGAGCTGGGACCCCAGCGAGGCAGCATCCTCCTCTTCCTCCTCCTCTTCTTCCACCTCCTCTATTCCTGCCTCTTCCTGCTCCCCCTCCTCCCCCTCCATGTCCCCCTCTTCCTCCTCGGTCTCCTCTCCTTCACTCTGGCCCGGCTGTGGCTGCAGTTCTCTCAGGAGGGACTCGGGGGAGAGGGTACCGTAGGCGCTGTCCATGGAGAGGGAGCGACACTGGGGGTCCAGCTCCTCGCCGTCAGGTCCTGTCTCCTGATCGCGCTCTGAGTAAACACTGGAGGGAACTCTGCGGGGGCTCGTGGAGTCAGAGTGCTGGACCTCAGACCTTTCAGACAGGGGGGCCACATCCGAGTCCTTTTCAGTGGTTCCCTCGAGGTTCATGTTGGGGGCAGGAGGGTCTTGGTGTTCGCGTGGTTCATCAATGTCCATCACTGACAGGGTCTCAGTGGAACCGTCGGATTGACTGAAAGGAGACATTTGGTTGGTTAATTGGTTGGTTAGGCTCGGAGCTCCCAAAAAAGTGTGTACGGGGTCAAATATGCCAAACTAAAGCGACTTTCATTCAGACACACTCTGGATTTCAGTCGTTTTATCATATCGTATGACTGTAGCTGCAGGCAGGTGATTCACCAACATGTGTTTTCATTCCTCAAAGGACCAGTTCAACATTTTGGGAGATGCACTTACTGGATTTCTTGCCACGAGTTAGATGATGAATATTGATACCACTTTCATATCTGTGACTATGAAGCCACAACCAGCAGCTGGTTAGCTTAGCTAAGCATAAAGGCTGGAAACAGGGGGAAACAGCTAGCCTGCTCTGTCTGACAGGCAGCATAATCTGACATAAAGATCACTAAGTAACACATGTTTATTCCTTAATAAAACAGATTTTTTAAAGATAAAGTTGTGGTGTTACTGGAGATTATGTGCAGAACTATTTCTTTCCAGGAGCAGTGACTGCTCACCCAACTCAAAATGTTGAACTATCCCTTTAAGCTACTGTGGATTTCAGGCTTTTTGATCAGAAATGAGCAATTTATTAGCTACCTTGAGTTCTGCTGGTCTTTGTGCCTCATGCATGGAGAGCTGGCAGTGGAGTTGCTGCTCTCATCTTCCTCCTCCTCCTCCTCCTCCTCCTCTTCGTCGCCCTGCATACATCTCTTCAGACTGTTCTGCTGCCGGAGGACCTCCTCGGTGCGGAGCCTCTGGAGCTGGTTCTGCAGTGTAAACACAGGCACGTTAAGTAAGCAAAACGCTGTCTCTGCTCCTCGCGCTGAACATTTCACAGGACGTGAACTGGCTCTCCAACCTGGACGTTGCAGATCGCATCGATCCAGCTTCGCCCCTGGGTGGCGCTGTTGGCTTGGAAAGTGTAGGCTGCCACTGCACTCTTAAACTCATTGAGGTAGATGAGGATGAATGAGCCTGCAGAGATAAAAAAGCACAAAAAATCAGCCTGGAAAAAAGTCACAGCTAATGAATTTAGTTCTGTGTCTGCAGCTGAATCTCTGCAGCAGTTAATAACCATCAGTGAGCTCTGAGATCTACATTATTTCAGCTTCATTTAACTTTACAGTCACACTAACACAATTAATCCATAAATCTAACAGATCAGCAATCAATTCATGAAGGGTAATCTTAAATATTCGCTCTTTATAGCTTCTCTTTCATGCTGGTATAAACTGAACAATTGTTGTTTTCTTCTTTAGATGTATCAGAAATGATCATAAGTTGCTTGATGTGAGCCTCACCGGGGTCTTTGAGCTCCTTACAGACGACGTTGTGAATGAGGAGGGGCTGGCGGATGATTTTCACTCTCTCCACTCGTTTTACTGGCTTGGTAATTAGCAGCAGGTCGGTGAACAGGACACAATGGACGTCCATCTACGGTGGAAATAAACTCGTCTCAGAAACACATTTTGTTCTGTGCGTTGAGCGTTTTATGTGACGCGTGAGGAACCAGGTTGTCGCCCGTTAAGATAAGAGCTCATCGCGTGTTTACAAGCAGCCACGTGAATCAGTCTTACCCGACTGTCTTTGCCCTCTTTCATCCTCAGCGCTCCCTCCAGATGCAGCTGTCGAGTCTCCTCCGGCGACGTGCCTCTCATGGGAGCCATCAGGTCGAAGCGGTTGTACTCCTTCAGGATCTGAAAGGGAAAAAAGACGAAAGCGTGAAGCCGAATCTTACACTAAGGCTCGTATCTGAAGTCCTGAAGAAGACGGGAAGTCGTTTCTCACCTTCTCCACCTCCTCGCTGCTGCCCTCTACGGCCTCGTAGGAGTCTATGCGGGCAGAAATGGTGGCCAGCTTCTGTTGTTCCTGCCGCTGTCGCATCTGAGAGTCCACGCTGTTGATGAAGCCCTCCACTGCTGCCACCTGGAGGAGGAAAAGCCCAGAAATAGACGCGTGTTCAGACATTTTTCTAAACATTAGAGAGGCAGCATATGTTGCCCGTTTTTCCACATCCTCACCATGCTGTTGACGATGTCGCGGGCCGACGGCTCGTCCGTCTTCTTGAGAATACTCTTCAGCAGGAGCGGGTATTTGGTCAGTCTCTGGTGAGGCTTCGCCACCATGTCGGCCAGCTTCAGACGGTTACACTGCTTCTTCGTCTCTCCCCACTGAATTGAGCCAGACAAAGACAGGAAAAGAAACATTTAATGAGCCAGAAATATGAAGAAAACGAAGGCATTGTATGGGTACAGGGTGTACCGTGGGTGACTGGCATCGAGGCGAGCGAGCACAGAGAACTGACCGTGACGTAGGTCCTGAAGAGCTCATTGTCCCTGAGAAGCGTGCGCATGTACTCCATGCAGCCCTCCTCCTCCATGCAGTAACGGATGTAGGGCTGGAACCTGGAGCCAAACTGAACACACACACAAAGATATGACTAACAGAAACATGAGGGAGGACATATTTACTCCTGCAGCAGTCGAAAGCCAAATCTGTGTTAGGCACAAAAGGCAATTTTATGTATTTAGTTTGTAAGAAATACAAACGTGTAAAAAGAAGGAAAGACTCGACTAATCCAGCTCTGTACTGAGGGTATTCTGGGTGCTGAATATGTAAATGCACAGTTCTTCTTACACCCACCTCAAGTGACTGAAAACTTTTCTGTAAAAATCTTTTAACCTTCATCCTTTTCTAATGCGATTTTTGACTTGTTTCGTAACCTTTTACTGCCTCTTGTTAGCTTTGGGGCTCGCTGTTTTTTATCTACAATGTCTATACTGCTGTACTGTAACCATTCAGAAGGTTTGGTCCAGTTCAGCGGGTTTGACTAAGACCTGCAGCAAACTAATCAGTGTTCTGTAGTGAAGTCTGCAGACAGGGTCACGTGTTTTTTCGTGAAGGCTGTGGAGATGATTTATATTTACAATATGATCACAACTGACCGTACTGAAGCCCTCCTGCAGGTCAGTGGGGTCGAGCAGAGCCCGGGCCTCCCTGGCCTTCTCCAGCACAGGCAGCATGACCTTGTTCCACAGGGACGTGTGGAGGCGGACTATCTCCTGGATGTTACTGAACAGCTTGGTGGGCTCCACCTCCGTCAGCAGACCGCTCTCCTGCAGGTTCAGCAGCCCACACAGGAACAGCTGTGGAGGGCGGGAGAGAAGAATATGAGCTTCTAAATAATTTTATCTGGATGTGAGTGAGACACCGAGCTGACATACAGCCTTTAAAGCCAAGAGTTATCAGCCTGGTGGCTAAAACAGAATTATTCCTCAGTAGGTCTCTTTGCACTTACATCGGTGATGACTCTGAGTTTCTTTATGTAGGTAGCCTCTGTGTGCAGCAGCTCCCATATCGCCTCCTGCTGGTGGAACTGTCGCCTTGTGAGTGTCTGCACGCACGCACACGCACGCACACACACACACACACACAGATCATGTTATTAAATAGAACATGATATAGAATATATTCCCACATTCTTCTTAATCATTAGATCATTACAGCAGCCATGCGTTCATATTTCATTCATGAACTCAGGCCTGTTTACAATGAAAGGTATGAAAGGTGTTTGCAACTGCAGAAGTCGGTCAAACATTGAATGTGTTTCACTGACATTTCAGCAGGTCCGGCATGTAAAAAATACAGCAACGAATACTTCAAGGAACAGCAGTTAGTGTTCTTTTTTTGTAAATGTACAATATTAAAGAAAGCAAAGAGGGAAAAGCTTGAGAGTCGTCATTAAATCCTGTTAGTTGGAGCAATGTTTTGTCGTGGAGCACTTTGCTGGCACGTCTCACTGAAGTGCAGAAACCTCTTTACTGGATAACCGTGTTACGCCAAATTCTGTGACCTGATTAGAAATGTAAGATACTGCATATATTTAACTGCAAACAGTTTTATCACATTTCGTTTTGATTGCCGTATTTAGAGATTCACGATTTTGACAGCTATGATAGTATATTCTGTACCTGCAGCTTCTGCTATGCACGCAGCCTGATTTATTTATTATTTAACAGCAGAATTTGTTTAAATCAGAATTAACGCCTCATGGTCAAGTAGCATTTACCTCCATGTGTGTCCAGACTCATACAAATGAGTCGCAAATGCAAAGAAGCTACAAACCGTAAAACATGGACGCTTCACACACATGTTGAAGCAGCACAGAAGCTCCAAACAATCAGCACAGTTTCAAGGTGGACGCCCAAGATTAGCGCCACCAGTTCAGTGTCTGAATAAATGTGAGATATGGTCACAATCTGCCGTCTGTTCCTGAGCTCTGCTGTTGAACGACGGCCAGAAAAGTGTTTCTGCGGGACATCATGATGTCACAGTAGAGCTGACCTTTGACCTGATTTGATTTGGTTTGTTGCTGATTAACGTATCTGAACTAAGTCATGAGGGATGGGTCATGTAAACCTCTGATATTTTCCAGTAAGTCACATCTTCTGGAAGTTGGCAGCAGTCAGTAAAATGTCTGAGAGACGGTCCAGCAGCTGAGCAGCGCCTTCGCTCCGTCTCGGTTAGTCATGTACACATTAACAGCTGGAGGCCAGCGACGGCGTGTGAAGGGTGTCATAATTTGTACAGTTCCTGACAGCAGTGCAGCAATAAAGTGTTTCATAAGCATCGTTCTGGGAAAACAGACATCAGGGCATGTGTGACAGAGATAAATGATGAGGAAGTAAGAAGCAGGATGCCACCGGTGTGTGTGTGTGCTGCAGACTGTCGGCTGCCAGTCAATGTGAACGCTGATAACAGATTGCAAAAAAATTATTAGGGAAGGAAGGTTATGTAATTTGTCGCTAAGGAGAAGTTTAGACTTGTTTATATTGTATTTAAAAAGGATCAAATGCAAAAATAATTACAAGTATTATTCCATTAACATATTATAGTTAAGGTTGGGACATATAACTTTCTTGTATCATGTCTTTTTTTTTGTCGGTTAAAAATCCAAATAAAATATTAATAAACACGGTTTTGGCTCTGACTTTTTTCAAATGTGAAACATAAATTTCAACCTGAACTCCCCACACCTACAGTTTTCTTACAGTTATCGTTATTTTAGGTGGCATTCACTGCTAATTCACACAACGCTGGTACAAGCTCCTCTACTGCTGGCTGTGATCCACTGCAGCCTGAACTATGAGCAGGATGCACTTTTTATTACTCTGAGGAACAAACGTTGTGACGGGGTTTAATGAGGGGTAGCTGCTCTGCAAGTGCTGAACTGCACTGTGACTGGGTGGAGGCCTCGAACGCCGTGCAGCATTTCTCATTAAAAAAAAAACATGAGTGATAAGCAGGAGGCGAGCACATGCAGACCCTCCCTCACACACACTGGGTTTGTTGTACCTCTGTGTTGTCCAGCAGCGTCTGCCAACTGTCCTCCATGGTCAGGTTGGTCTCCCCCTCCCCCTCCCAGGAGTCCTGGTGGAAGGAGAGCTGCCGTGGCACCTTGGGCAGCCCTAACAACGTGTAGGAGTGGAGTTTGCTCTGCAGCTGCTCCAGACGATCCAACTCCTGCAAACGAGACAGCGACGAATTAAAAAGCACGCCTAATTAGTCTGAACGAGGTTAACGGTGACAGCTAGACGTCCATTTCTCTCCTTTGTGTGAGCATTTATTGTTGCGTTCAAACTGTAAGTAAAGATGAGTCCACGCATTAGCATATAAATCCTGTCTTTACTGGCGCCTTAATTCTTAAATCCAACAGTAGCTGCTATTCAGGCCTTTGTTCAGTCTGGCGGGCTTGATGTAGTTATGAAAATGAGCTCTGTGCATTGAGACCACTTTAACAATAGAGGACTAGGGTGTGGGGGCAAAAGCTACAGCATGGAGGGGGAAGATGGACCAGTGGTCTGTGGTTCATGAACCTTTCCAGTTCTACGCTCATTAATGCGACAATTTGTACAACAGACTTTGGAGCGAAGTGATCAGTGGTCACACCTTCCACTCCTCTTTAAAGTTCTGTGAAAAGGAGGACTGACACTGGTTCATGCTCACAATATGCAGGGTGCAAGAGGTCCAGGTCCTGGTGAAGGATCTCTGGCCCTGAAGGGGTTGAGGGCGACACTCAGGGTGAATAGAGATGAGCCAGGCAGTGACAGGTGACTGACAGATACTGTCTCTATCTGACATCTGCTACTGTGCAGGATGTGACCTCAGGAGGGAGAGCGTGTGTGTGTGTGTGTGTGTGTGTGTTTGCTTTATTGGAATAAAGGTTGATTGTTGTTGAAAACCTCTGACACAGACGTTAAAGGAACAGTTCAACATTTAGGGATTTCATTTAGAGCTGCTGGGGGGCAGATTGTGTTGCCTTTGGACAAAGCCAGGCTAGTTGTTTCCTCCTGTTTCAAGCCTTTATGCTAAGCTAAGCTAAATAAATGAGAGGAGCATTAATCCTCTCGGCTAACTCTGCAAAAAAAAAAAAAGAAAAAAAGTTATTTTTATGTTGATAATGGAGAAAACATTGGATGGAGTTGAGTGAGGCTTTTCCTCCACCTCCTCTTTTCCAGAGCTGCTGGGAGGAAAGCATGTGAGCCAACAAGTCAGGAGACGTTGAAGGGAAATTACCTCACCAGGACTCGGGGGATATGGCCTTTCCGACCCCCTCCCACTGCTGCTTGCTACTGTTTTGTTTGCCTTTTAATGTTTTTTTTTTATCTGAGACAAGTCTGGGCTACAAACCTGCCTCCTACAGCTTTCTAACCCCTAATTTCTAATTTCTAACCCCCAGTCAAAAGTGCACCACGTCCACGTGATCACCGCTGATCGGCGTTACCTTGCCGAAGGGTCCCGCTCCAGCGCTGAAGAAGCCGCTGAAGCGGCTGGCGGCGCGGTTCTTCCAGCTGTCGGGCCCGGCCCCCACGCTGGGCAGGGAGCCGCCGATCTGCCCCAGAGCATCCGGGGTGGGAATATTCGTCTCTCCCAGGAACTCCGTCATGTTCTTCCTCCGTCGCGCCTGACCCTGCGAGGCAGAGAGGACAGAGAAGAGAAAACTTTACACAGTGTAAAAAAAAAATCAGAGAAGAAGACAGAGTGACACGAGCGACCGCAAGAGGAAGAGCAAGAGTTTCCAGCCGGACGTATGGAAAGAGACAATGAAGGAAAGAGAGAAATACACACGGACGGGATAAACAGGAAATCAGAGGGGAATTCTGTGCGAGGGATGACATCAGCAGGACCGTTACAGCCACCCTAATGATCAGACACAAACAGGAGAGGGAAGGACTGCCACTTCCTCACACTGAATGCTCATTACATCACAAGGAGCAGGCTCCCGCCTGCTGTTGTTCCATCGGGGCAGACGGCCCGGGTCTGCCTATTGTTCCCCCTCCATTGTGGCCCTGTCAGCGGGCCCTGCAGCGCACCCTCACTCATACCATCTCTGTCCACTTTACGAGCAGCCGGCAGAGCAAACAAACAGGGGCCGCCTCAGTATCTGAGGAAGCAGTTGTTTTTGCCGTTAAGAGTGAGGAATCTGCTGGTGGGGAGTCAGCAGGTCAGCCCCCCACCCCCCCCACCCCCCCTCCAAACACAGTGACAAGGAGCTGACATTCCAGGACACTGACACTGCTGCTGAAACTGACCGGCCATTCCAGCGAAATTCTTTCACTGATCACCCCCCTGCCCTCACACACACACACACACAATGCAATCAAAACACCTATGCCCACAGCTGCTGCACTGGTCACAGACACAAAGGTGTGGGTCTGGTTTCAGGTGTAGTCCAGTGCAGTAAATACCCCACCGTGAAATCTGTTAAAGGGCTTAGCAAATGAGTGGTAATCTAACAGACGTTGTACTCTGCTTCATTATTGCTTGAAAGGGAATTTGATGCAGCAGAACCAGAGGTATCGACCCCCGGCTGGAGATTCGGGTGTGTGATTCTAGTAGCTGCTAATGTAGCCACGAGCAGCTAGCTTCAAGCAGAGATGGAGAGAGAGCTGCAGAGGTGTGGGAAGCTCCACACCATCAGCTTTTTAGCATTTCCAAACACATCGTCTTCAGCCTTCGTGCAGGGCTTTACACGACTTTAACGTGTGTGTTCAATGTTCACTTCTAAAATCACATGACAGAGACCTCATATTTAATGATAAACACTGTATTTGCATCTTTACTCTGGACTCTCCTCTACAGCCTCGTCTTAAACCGATCGTCAATTCTGGCATCTTTTTAGCAGAATATTGCAAACACGCAGCTTGCAGTGTGTTTTCCCGCCTTTCCTCTCAGACTTTTATCAACCGCTCGCTTCCATCACCTGAATTATGCCGGTTATTATAACACAAATAACACAAAAAACAGGAGGAGAGGCAGTAAAGCTAGAAGCCTTTTTGTGCTTGTGCATCCCAGCTATAAGAAGTAAATAACACAGATAAAGACTTACCGCTGTATATCAGTTCGTGACATGTATATCTAACAAAATGAAATGTAAATATTATGAATAGCTTCAGTCAGATTGTTCTGCATTGCACAGGTTCCCATTTTAGGAAGAATGTCCTCAGCCTTTGTGGAACCATTTAACTGGCCTGTACAGAGTGGCATGACAAGATAGTAAATCTGAGTGGGGGGTCCTACAAGGTTTCAAAGACATTTTAGTCCTTTTATCTTTTTTAAATGATCACCACAGAGAAGAGTGACTTAACTGCTAACAGACATGTTGGCTTTAAAACAAACACCAGAGTGAAAGTGACACATTTAGAGTCGCTTTAGTGAAAGAGAAACCGGCCTGGACCCATTTAGGGTTTTTTTTAAAGGGGAAAATCAGGGCCAACTGGTCAAGGACACAGGTGTCAGGAAATGTTCAGTTTCCATGGACTAACAGGGAAAGTCTGGACCCTGAGCTTCTGACGGCACCGTGCAAAGAGAAACCCTGTTAGACGAGGCTGTGTCCGCGCTACGTGGCAACTCAGGCTTTGCATTCTGACATTTATCGAGATAAAGACGGAAAAAAGCAGATATTTTAGAGAGATTTTCTGATAAGGTGCTTCAGCTTTTCACCTGCAAAAAATCTGACACTTCTGTAGTTAACACAATCAAACATGAAACTAGTTCCTCAAAGACAAAGACAAGGCCAGGAAGTTGTAGTTAGACGGACACAGGGATGGAAGTTTCCCACCACATTAACAGTGCTCACCATTGAAGCCAGAGGCATGTCAAACGTAACAAAAACCATCCTAATCCTTCAATTGGATTCATGGATCGCAGCCCATTCTGGAGCCAGCTGCTGCGCTCTTTCAACTTCCAGCCTCCTCTCACTGTCTCAGCTTCCGCCGTCAAACAAACACGTCCACGCCGTCCGGACGCGAGACGCCGAATCAGTCCGAGGAGCTGAGTGACCACTGGAGCGCTGCCGCGTTATTCCCCCATCTAGAGAGAGCCGCGCTGAACTTCATCCGGCCTCGAAAACGTCCCGTTCCGGCAGACGGCGTCCGGGTTGCTCACCGAGCGTGGTGTCTGGGTGCCGCGTCCTGCCGTGCCCGACAGCAGCTTCTCTTTGAACCGGGACGTATCTCTGTCCTGTCCCGCTGTCCAAACAGTCAGTGGTTGCATTTCATACAGACACTGGCCTGAAGTCATAGCAACCAGGAGGATCCTGCCTCATTGTGTTGGACAGGAAAGAGGAGGCAGGGCCGGGGCCCAAAAAAAAAAAAAAAGGGAAGGCTGATCTGAATATTTGGAGGTGGAGTCAGGGTGACAGCTTGTAGGGAGCTCCCAAACACACATCCTGGAGCTTCAGGCTGCCAATGCTCTTTAGGTCAGTCTCAACAGACTGCTCGGAAACACACACCAACCATCTCTTTACCAGTTAGTGCAATTTATGACCTTTCATTCCAGCAGTTACACGAACACAGACGGGACGCTTCATTCTTTCCTCTTATTTGAAGTTGGTCCACTTTTCTTTGTGCAATCTCGAATCACTATTTTGGCCGGAGACCTTTAAACAATGCCACCCAACTGGTCAAAACAAGGAAAGAAAGTGGCCCGATAAAGGCCGAAGGGGAAATCCTCTTTGTTTACTCACATGCTTCAGCACATTTAACAGGCTGCAGATAAGCACAGGCACACCGTCTCCTGCAGGAGCAGCACAAAAGTCTGAAAACTGCTTTGTTGATCGACAGGAAATGAATCGGCAACGAGTCGAGTAAAAATGAAAAAAACAATGACTGTCCAGCTTATTTCTAATGTTGACCCACGGAAAACAAATCCCAAATTTTTATATCTCTCACCAGAGCGCCTCAGATTCCTTTCTGACAGTCACTGGCTTTTCGTTTTTCTTAACTTCTAACTATTTTGATAAAACATGAATCACTTTGGTTGGTTAATCTCTGCTTCCAGCTTTTCAAATGTGTAGATTTGCTGTTTTTTTATAGGTTTAACATGTTTGTTAACTGAATATCTTTGGATTTTAAAACGTTTTCGACATTTCATGGACTGAACGATTCATCGGAAACATTAATATCAAGTATTAAGAGTTGGTTATATTCCTGCAGCTAATGATACTGAAAAAAACTTCAGCTCAAGCAAACAGACCCTCACAGCAAACACTGAGCTGCTCGGGTCGCGGCTGCCTAACTAATTATGTTTACAAGGTCTCCCTTGTGCCTCCTGTGTAAACCTGTCAGTCAGGACAGAGGGCAGCGAGATCCCGAGCTCTCTTTACAAAGCTACTCCCTCTGGTAACTTCGGCTTGTGCAGTGGGTCTGGAGGGGGGCCAGTTAGGTTAACGATATCAAGCCTTGCGTCCCCTCACAGCCTTATCTTATCAACGTGGTTTGTGGCGTTAACCTTGGCCTGGAAAGGAGAAAATCTTTCAAAGGGAAGGGATTGTATTAAAATAAGTGGTGACAAAGACAGAGCAGCAGAGCAAAGAGACCCCCCCCCCTTCTGTTTCTGCCCCCTGCTACTGCCTTTATGTTAACCAACTGATAACAATTCCCCTTGATCAGGTGGTTTGATTAATGGTGAGAAAACAGCGTGACACTGACCTTCCTGAAAGCCTGGACACACACACACCAACCACAGGCGCTCACTCACACACTCACAACCAGGAAATAGAAACTAAAAGAGACCCAGGTGGTCAACACATGCCGCACGTTTCAAGGCCGCTCCAGTTCCGACAATCCAGACCACGACACGACCTGAAGCTTTCGGCCTGAGGTGAGAGATGACGCTTGTCAAAACAATGCTGCTGTTACTCGACCCCCCGTCGCGCAAACAGCGAACATAACGAGACCCCAGCCACCGTCGCACTTCACTCAATACACAAACACCCACACAAACAGGCTCCAGCAGGTTTCTGCACAACTGACTGTTTTCATGGATTAATCCGAATATATTCAGCTCACTACCATGAATGATGAGCAAAAGTTCAAAGCCAGACCCACGATATGAATTAATCGACTAATAATCGCATCTCTAAAACACATCACTGCCACTGCCAACAGAGGCAGCAAGACATGAGCGTGAGTCTAAGCACAGACGCGCCAGCGAACGTCTCACCTGACAGTCAGTTGGTGTTGGTTTCATGTCAGGAGGAGGTGACTCAGGAATCTCTGAGTCCACATGCAGCAGGTCCCAGCTGCGCCAGGATGTCAGACGACCAAAGCGGACCATTTTCCACAGACGCAAAAAAAAAAAAAAAATCAAACAAAAACAAAAAGATCTCAGTAATCACAAAAGAAAAAGCACAGAGATAATTCCCAAAGTCAGGACGAATCCATTTCCAGGAAATCACAACGCAGACGTCAGTGCAGAGCAGAGTGAAGCATCGCAGCTACTTCCCTCGTGTCCTGTGCGCTGCAGGCCAACGGTCACAGACCACAATCATAAAGGTGCGTGTTCAACCTGCAGCGATCTCCACCTTTAGGCTTCAGGGGAAGTTCTTTGTCTTTGCAACACACACACACTCTCACACACACCTCCTACTCAGCGTGTAGCTCCTCCCACACCATATGGGGAATAAATAATAGTCTCCTTACTCCTTATATAATTAGTGCAATAAGAGAGTGTGCTACCAAACACATGAGTCACCTGCATTCATCGCAGACAGACTGGACAAGCTGGATTCAGGAATGATTCTAATTTTAGACTGAAACAGTAGCAAAGACAGAAGTGACGTCTGAGACGTTCACGTCTGATAAACAGAGAGCTATGCAACATGTAGCATGTCCAATTAATCTAATTATTTTACACAAATTGAGTGATTAAGAAATACATGGCAATATATATAATATGATTGCAGCTGGATATTTGTTAGAATTTAAATTCAAGATTCAAGATTTCTTTATTGTCATTGAGCATGACATGTCAATGAAATTTGCATTACGAGAACATACCATAAATATATCGGAAATGAAAATATACTTAGACAATAAAAATATACTAAACAATAAAATATACCAGTGAAATGTACCAACAGCAGCTGAAATATACTAAAAGCATATAAACAATAACCAAAAAAATAGACCAAACAAATGTACCAACACGGGCTGTTGATTAATTATCAGAAAATAATGAATAAATGTCAAGAAATGTCTTGTTTTTGATAAGACATTTACTTTAAAATGACATTAAAATGAGATTTTCAGTGTGGAGAAGCCAAAATCAGAGAATATTTTCCGACTGAAAAGATAAATCTATAATTAAAATAATGCAGATGAATTTTCTGATGATTCATTAATCAAATAATCGACTAATCGTTACAGCCCTGCTCTCCTATAATTAATGTAGGTTACAGTATATGCAAACATATGCATGAAGTACGTTGTATTACGCTATAACTCACATGTAATTGTCTACATTAAATCAAATCCGGTTGTCTGACAGTCAGGAATGAAACTTCGCTGCATGCACACTTGAAAGCAACCTTTAAATCTCAATATTATCTCTTCTAATATTTATGCTAAAGACCTTATCAACTCAATCACTGACACTTCTCACTCTATTAACAAACTATACTGAGTGCCGTAAAGACAGACCTCGTGGTTCAGTTCAGTCCTTCAGATTAAATGTGCCAAAGAAGCCCCGTGTGACCGCCGCTGATTCACCCTTTGTCATTCGAAGTGACTCTGTGTTAATCGCCAACTGCCCCCATTGTGATCTATCAGAGAGAAGAAGCTGGATGTGAGGAACAATCTCCACTCATTACCATCCGCAGTTGTGTAATGCAGGTCAGAGCACTGTGCGTGAGCCCCTTTGAAAAACAGGTAATGAATAATGACAAAAGCTTCTGCCACTGTCTTCCGCCTCGCTACGCAGCGTTCACTGTACGAGCCTGACCAGCCACGTGAATACAATATCACTGAAGACACGCTTTAATCCCTCTGCGGTGTGTCCCTCTGTTTCTGGGTTCAGTACACAAACAGCGAGACGACAGACACTCCTCTCACTGTCTCATCAGCTGAAATGAGGGCTCGCTGCGTCATCACAGCGTCTTCGGCCCTGAGGCCTTTTTGGGCCTTTTGTCAGCTACAGTATTTTCCGAGCACCGAGTCCTTGTCTGTTATGAAACAACACTATCTACCTCCGCTGTCTATTACATAACAAACTCTTCCATGCCCGAGGCGAAGCCAGGAGTCTTTTCCTCTACGACTGCGGCTGCGACTGGTGTTTACCCCCCCGGAATCCATTCATCAATTCATTGTTTGGTCTACAAATCGTCGGGGAAAAAAAATAGTGGAAAAGGTTTTTCACAACCACAATTTCCTGAAAAACCAAGATGTCATCTTAAAATCCAGTCCAACCCCCAAATATCGAGTTCACTGTCATGCAAGACAAAGAAAAGCAGCAAATCTTCTCATTTGAGGAGCTGAGAATGGAGACTGTCGCCATATCAGTGTCTGTATCACACCTGAGTTCCAGTAACAGAACCAAAATACTGCTTTTATGAATTAAAACCCTTTTTTCATTTCACAAAAGAAGCCAAACACATTCGAAATGTTGTCAAATCGAGCAGCAGTACAAGAGTTTTCTCAGAAGAAAATTAATGACATTTTGATTTTTTATTGAATATCTGATTAAGTGTCTGCAACTAACGATGATTTATTCGTTCATTATTGATTCATTTTAATAGTTAGTCTCTAAACTAATCAGCTATTCGTTTGGCCTGTAATAAAAGGTCAGAAAATTGCTTTCCAGACATCAGACTGATGCCTTCAAATGTCTTCTTTTTCAACCAAAAGTTGAACTTTGAGGGAAAAAAAGAAGACAGATTTGTCAAATGTTAAATGCTGATTTAAAAGGCAGATTGGACTTTCGATCAGAGAATAAGCAAACAAGGTTACAGATCTGATCAGAAATTCAGCTTCTGGTTTTAGACTCTGTGTTAAAGACACATTTCAGCGCCGAGGTCGGACACGCTGCCCTACAACTGAGTACATAAGGTTTTCCCTGATGTGACGGAAGAGTGCATTATGGGAGGCCTGAGCACTGACACACATATGGAGGATCCATTACTTGACTTGAACTCCCTGGGAAAGTGAAAACCATCCAACTGCAAACTGTAATGTGACTCTGGTAGCTGCGATCGCTGGCTCAAATAATCTTACTGTAAGTTAGCACATGTTAGCCTGATGCATGGGTTTGATGTATTTAGCTTGACTCAGAGGCACAGAATGGAGTGTGACAGAGTCGTGTGCTATGGGAACTGATGCTTGTGGTTACATAAAAAGGGCCAAGAGCGAGGATCAATGTACTGTACGCGCTTACTGGAAATCCCAGACAGTCCACTTATCTTTATGACGACTGCAAAAGTTTTAGTTTCTGTTTCCAGGAAAAGGAAATGCGAGTGCCTGAACTGTGTGTGTGAGTCCCCCAAAACTGCTGTGACTGTAAAAGCAGCGTCAGCACTTTGCGTGTGCACAAAGTTTTGTTTTTGCTTTTTCAACTTGCCGTCATATTGTGCGGCCTCCAGACCGAAAACATCCGGAGCCTCGACCCCGGGGAAAAATGACTCCAACACGCCAAACAGGTAAAATTAGTCACAGCGTCTACGGTACGTGCAGCGGGGGGGAATCCCAACCTTCACATGTAGTTTCGGTTTTGTGAAGTTTTCTGACTGCAACTGGTCAAATTAAGCCTGCAGGAAATCCTGATTACAGGATGGATCTCCTTCACGTCGCAATGTAAAATAGAGGCTGTGGAATTGTTCTAATGGCACTTTGAGCCACGCAGGTTGAACCTGTTCCATGTCAGTATGAAAGGTGATTTGATACGCCGCTGATATTGTAAGTGTGTAAAACCTTGCGCTATTTGCTGATGGGGCAATAAATGTGAGGCAGAGACGGGTAGTGCTGCTTTATGGGAACTATCAGAGCGGCTGGAATGCGTCTTCCACCAATCAGAGGGCTTGGCCGAGGCTCCCCGTTGTAAAATAATCAATCTGGATCATAAGAGCTCTCTGCAGCGTATCACAATCCTGCCAGAGCCTATAAAATGTAACATGCATGCGATAATAAATGTGAAAATACCTCAGTGAAACAAAAGAGCGAGTCTGTGCAGAAAAGGACAGGACTTGGCTGTGTCTCCTGAGGCCTGGCACAAGCCGCCGCCATGCCAGGCCACGAACCCGGTCACTAGGCAAATATCTGAACTCCTTCGAGCCGAGCTCGATTCCATAAAAAGCAGGCACGCATGCGTTTTATGGTGCGAGCCAAAGCTGCTGCCATAGAAACGCAAAGACCGCACTCAGTGCCCACATGTCCAAGTAGAGCCTTTGTCCTCCTAACAGCCTTCATAAAATATGGACTGGCACCCAAAACGGATCACAGGGTTTCTGCTGCCGAGGCTCTTAAAGACAGAAGTATCAATAGACTTCAATGAGCTTGGGTTTGACGGCAAGAGACTCTTATTGGGGTCAAAGAGTGAAATAATTTATGAGTCATTCTTACGAATACTTTCACAGAGACATGAGAACTTTAGACTGCAGATTATTTAATCATCTATTACTCTGCAGAATATTTTCTCAGTAAACCAATTAATCATTTGATCTATAAAGTATAAGAAAATATACATTCATACTGATTTTGTCCAACTACCAGTCAAAAAAAACCCAAATGTATTAGTAGTTTATGTTTACTATTATAATACTGACATTTGAGCCAGTGACTTTCTGCTTAAAGATCCTCTTCAGACATGAAAATACTTTGCTTTCAACAATAACTTGTGTCAGTACCTCAATACCTTTTTAAAAACTCATAAAATTGCATCTACTTCTTCTCCCTCGTTGAAAAAAACAGACTCTGAATGTGCAAAAACTGTATATTGCATAGATCGCAGCAGATGAAGGTGAAAGCTGCCTTCCAGCATCAACCTCTGCACATTCATCACCCTGCACACTGGAGTTCGCAAAGTGTTGCACATCTGCACGGACCCCAGCCATCCGGGCCATAGACTGTTTGTACCGCTTCCATCAGGAAAGCGGTACAGGAACATCCGCACCACCACTAACAGACTGAGGGACAGCTTCTTCCCCAGAGCTGTCAGAGCTATCACCCCCAGCAGCCCCCCACTGGAGTGAGAGACTGTGAGAACTGTGAACCACTGCACACTGCACTTTACACCTACACGTCTACCTCCACCTGCACCTTCTGTGTACTTAACTTTTAGGTACACACATTCACTTAACTAAGTTATATTCTTTTAACTATATTGGCACATTCCATTTTCATTGGTATATTTTATTGTCCACTGGTATATTTTATTCTGTCGGTACATTTCACTGTGTGTATTTTATTCTGCTTGTATATTTTATTCTGTTTGCACATTTCACTTCCATATTTTATTGTTTATTGTTTAGTATATTTTATTGCCTTAGTATATTTTCATTCTGTTATATTTTATTTGCTTTTTCAAATATCTTTACTGCATGTTTATTTAATTTTATTGTAGTTGTCTTAATTTTATTCTTTCTAGTCTTCTTATCTTTCTTACCATCTGTTCCTAACATGGGGGTTGCAATGAAAATTTCATTGACATGTTCAATGACAATAAAGACTCTTGAATCTTGAATCTTGAATTTCTGTTGATCAATTAGCTCATTAACCAACTGGTTGAGATGAAGGGCCGTTGGTGTGTGGCGACTGCATTCAACGACACTAACAGGCCAGATATAGACCGGATGCAGCAGCTTTCATGAGAGGCGGGACATTGCTGCCCCCGTGAGGAGTGCCCTGCAGTTGATTTTATCACTCGCGTCGCTCTCCACACATTCACAGCCAATAAACCTGACAGGTCTCTACCTGCAGTGTGGGCACACTGAAATTCTCTGGCACGGTTCCTGGAGGGGAATTACGCCGTCTGATGGCACAAACTGAATGAAATACAGCAATTCAACGCGATGAGATACGACCGCATGACTAAAACGCCGCTCTCCTCAGCAACCTCCCGTGTTTATGTCTCCGCTTGATGACTAACGTTAGTGACTTATCGCTGCAGATGGCATTAAAACGCTTTGACCGAGCCACTACCTGTTTACCTGCCTAAAGCAATGATGACATCACGACTAGTCTGTTTACAGAGTGTGCAAGTGCACACACACACACACACACACACACACACACTCAAACTCACCTGTGTGTGGGTCTAGACTTGCCTCAAGGGTGTTTAACAACCAATGACTTGTTTCACGTACGTAAAAGGACAGCTCACAAGCTAGCTGCTCAAACCAGAGCGAACACTGAACGCTAAAAATGAGAATACACACGACAGAACAGTGTAGTTTATCACAAAAGGACAAAGAGAGATGCTTTAGGGATGAATCCTTCTGTGCAGGCAGACGTTTTTCTTACATTAGCTGCATTTAACAATCAAAAGGAACAATGTTGCTACTGATATCACTGATCCTGGACTTGCTATTACTTGGTATCAAATCAGCAGCATCATCACTTTGGCGATGGAGCCGCCCGCCCCTGCTTCTGTCCCTCCAAACAGGAAATGCTACCAGAGGACACATGGATGACAGCATTACTGATGATTCAATTTTGAGCAACATGTCAAACATCTGGCAATAATACGCAGCAGTGACAACACAACTGCTCATGTAAATATTATTGTGCTCAGCTCCAATAACGACAGTACCGCCACGCAGAGGAAGCGATTTCAATCGATGTTTTCTAAATTATACTTTATAAATATATGCTGTGCTCAAGAACCGGTGCTGTTCTGTAGCTGTTGTAAATATTATATTGTTGTAAAGATCTTTGGGTTTTAGACTCTCGGTCAGACAAGCCAATGGATGCAAATCGTCTCCCCTCATCACAGCTTAGCAACCATAACTAAGCCTTTGTTAGAAAAAAGGCCCAATCCATGACCAGCACATCCACTGTGCAGTATTTCTGTGTGTGGAGGCCGATCCTGCACACTATCATAACATATCACAAATAACACAATTGCTTCTGTTCTGCTCTTCATCGGATCTGCCAGCCAAACGTGTTTCAAATACCCTCAAACTCAAAACTGTCCATACAGAGACAACGCTGCTCCTTTATTTTCATGTCATTCCACCTTTTATTTGGGACGTGTTAGCTTTAGCTTCAGGCATGCTAGCTTTAGCATCAGCTTCTTTTTAGCACAATATGATGCAAGTAGCCATAAACTGCATATTTAAGACATACGTTGTTTAAAAATGAGTCAGCTGCAAATGAACAAGTCAGCCAGAAAAAGCATTTTCAACCATCACTTTGACCTGAGCGGTAGCTTCATTAGCTCGTTAGCTATAGCTGGTGAAATCTAAAGGAGTCTGGAAAGCTTGATACACGTAGCAACAGTAACTAAGGGGGGTGGGGCATTTGTCACCTTTGTTTTGCACTGAGAACTCATGCCAGGCATTTTTCACTATTTAGTGGAATATTATGGTATTAACAATTGTATATACTGACTGCTAAGATCTTTAAGAGCTGGACCTCTGGGCCTGTGTCACTACAGAGCACAGTATGCCACAACATGAACCTGATGACTGTCTGCCCTATTTCCATGTTCCATGTCTGGCAGCCAAGTGGATCAGGATCCTGCAGGTCTCAGTCAGCCCCTCAGCATCACTCATCAGTAACAAAACACCCACTTCCTGTAGCTACAGGGTTAGTAGTCTGTAGTCAGTAGTCCTGTAGCTACAGGAAGTGGTGAAGTGGCACAGAGTGTTCCTGAGTGACCTCATCATCATACTGCATGAGATTCAGGGATCAGGGATCAGTCGGCAGCACCGGGCGGGCACATGTGTGCACACGGAGAAAAACACACAGCTGGCAGCAGACTGAATCGGAAATCCAAAAATACATTCCCAGGTTTCTGCTGGGCAGATAAAGATAATGCAATATGATGAGGTCATGATGGGATTACCACGAGATACTACACTGTCTGAAGGCATCATGGGAGTGTAGGAAGAGGAGGTGAAGTTATGGAAGACAGTGAAGGGTGTGGCGAAGCAGTACGAGTCACTGGGTGTGTCTGTGTCTGTGTTTGTTTTAAAGGGGTGGTGTATTTTGGTGGGATGAGTCTGACAGACAGTTTTGTATGTTATGAGCTGAAGTATCCGATTAAATACAGCTACTGTCAAACGCTACAACCATGGTGCAACTCACCAACAGATCGATGCTCTCTCGGCGTCCCAGAGAGCCGTGCTCCACCCTCTCGCTGCCTGGGGTGAGGATGTAGGGGCTCTGACCTGCAGACGGCTTCATGTTGGGCAGACTGAGCGACCGCAAGTCCTTCACACCCTGCTCCACCTTCAGCTCGTCACCTAGCCGTGCTACATGGGAAAAAAAGAAGAGAAGTGGTAAAGAAATCTGGGAAAGGGAATCCTGTAAAGTGAAAACTTGCACTGTACTTGGTCATTCATTATTTGTTTGTTTGTTTGTCAGTGCAGAAGCCACTGCGGGCAATGCTGGAGTGCTTCCTTTGCAAGCTGACTTTGCTGTTTTCTCAAAGTTTTGAGTCATTCTGAACTGAGCACCACACCCAAAGTATTGCGCTCATTGTTTTTTCTTCAAGTTAAATCCTTTAACAGGCCCTTGTAAACACTGCTGATGGGATAATACCAACCAAAGCAGGACAAACATGGACTTAAATTAAATCTGTTGTGGCCTCTTCAGGGCTGCTGAAACAAGTTGCAGACACAACACTGAGATTTGATCA
This sequence comes from Chelmon rostratus, assembly GCF_017976325.1. Classification (NCBI taxonomy): domain Eukaryota; kingdom Metazoa; phylum Chordata; class Actinopteri; order Chaetodontiformes; family Chaetodontidae; genus Chelmon; species Chelmon rostratus. Next base: position 24,468,692 of record NC_055667.1, on the reverse strand, counting down.
GCTTTTAAGCTGATACAGTGAACTTGCTATCAAACGATTGTCCAATTTCACACCCAGCAGATACAAGCATTCATTCTTAGCCGTGTTTCTGGGCACCTGAAGTCCAATAATCACTCTCTTTTTGCTCTGATTTGGTCTCCACATACTCCTAGGGGAAATATCTGGGTCTTAAGCTGCTGAACGCTCCTCTACGATCTCCAACTAGTCGCGAACTTTGTCTGTCTGCGGTTTGCTGCTGGCTAAGTGGTGTAAAATAGCGCCGTGAGGGCGGTGAGAATGTCAAAACATTAAGGTATGGGCCGAAAAACCAAAACAATGAGCTGAAAACATGCTGAAATGCTTCGTGTAGCTGAGGGGCTTCATCACTGCAAACGAAGCTGTTTATACAGCAGTCATGTGGACCATTGTTAATATAAAAATACTGACTACAGCTGCTTTAATATTTGTTAAAGCACAGGAAAAACTGAGATTTGATGGAAAGTTACCAATACAACCTCCAACCACATGACTAAACAGCTGTGGACTGTTTGCCCTCGGCCCCTGTGTTTCAGACTGTGTGTAACTCCAAACTGTGGTCAAGAGGTGCGAGTCGGGATGGTGACATTTTCAAAAGAATAGCAATTAGTCATGGCATAGGATCGGCTTTTATGGAAGGCTTAAACAGGCCTTTGATCCAGAGACTGCAGCAAGTGTAACAGCAGTGATCGCAGCGAGGAGGCACCATTCCCAGTTTCCACTGAGGCACCGAGGGAAAGGACGCTGGCAGAGTCCTCGTAATGCTACTGCGGTATTAAGATTCCCGTGAATCTTAGTAACACTTCTGAACCAAGGAGTGACAAGTTTTCCCCTTGCAGCTCTGATGACTTTAAAGGATGCAGTCCCTCCTTTTTCCTCCGCGTCAGAAACGTGGTGTGAGAGGAAACTGTGCAGCTCCGTCATCGTTAACAGCACACAGATGAGAATAGTGTGACGTCTGAAATACAGAATGACTGCGAAGTACAACTGAAAGGCTTCACACTACTGCTGCTAGCTATTAGAATTTATTCTCAAAGTTCAAGGTGTGAATGTTTTTCTATATTCCTTTTACAAATGTCCAAGAACTGAATGCTAATTATGATTGAATTAGAAGTGAGTAAAAATGCCAACATCTGGTCCCAGCAGCGTTGTTAAAATCTCTCTGTTCCATTTAAACTATTACAGGTCACTGATGGATTCATGGCGTGAAATATATTTGATGTGGGATAATTAGGGATATTTACTACTCCTGCCAAATTAACCTCAAGCATGCAAAAGTTCCCATAATTTCTACTAAAACTAAAAATGTAAATGAGCTGAGCTGCAGCTGATCTGATTAGCACGACGTGCAGCTTAATGAGATCTGATGCTGGGCTTTTTTGGCACATCAAAGTAACGGCGTACAAAAGAAAGTGTTTTCTGCTGCAGCACCTGACATGGTGGCTAAATAGACGACGCTCTCAGAAGTGTAAGTAGGGAATATAATCTGCTAAAGGAAGGCTGCATGTGTGTGTGTGTGTGTGTGTGTATATATATTTTTTGATCTGGCTTGGCATTTTTCCTCAATGTGTGTCCAATAAAACACATTTCACATCTGGTTTTGTCAGATGTCTGTGGCAGTGGTCAGCCTGCAGTGATAAATCAGGTTTGCATGAATTTCCAGTCATGATTCTCACATGTTTTGCACCTTCAGAAACGCTTTAAAATACATAGTGAACGAGCACAAATGGTCCACTTTTCATTTTACCTGAATACAATTTCGAGCAATCCTTCAGGAAATACGCACAGATGAAATTTTACCATTTAACCCTTGATAAAGGGCCACACGTCCCCCAGTGACAGTTGCATGATGGGGTTCATTCTGAGAGAGATTCATGAACGAGTCATGTGGGGTTTTTACCTTTGACTTTGAGGTAGTGTCCTCCAAAACGATAGGCCTCGAAGTTGAGGGACAGCGGTGTGTTGGACTGATCCAGGAACAAGTCGACCCGAGACAGCTCAATGCCGTTCCTCTCAAACACCGGTGCCAGAACCTCTCTGGTAACACGCACATAAACGAGAAGCTGTTAATTACGCCTCACGCTCTTGCAGCACGTGCTTGTGCGGCCGCTCGTCCTCCCCTCTTACCTCAGCGTTTTCTTTTTCATCGCAGGTACGATTTCTGTGTTTATGTCCACGTTGAGATCAAACTTAAGGCTGAAGCACTCCTTGCTGGGGTCCTGCAGGGAGAACAGACACACTGTCAGTTTACACAGGTGGGGCTGCAGCTCGGCGAGCCCACCCCCGGCTAGTGCTGTATGTGAGCTCTCAGCAGATCCACAGGGGGGCTCCTTCTCACTACACTGCCTGACTCAGACAAAGAGCAGCCTGGGAGATACCATTATGTTATATCGTCGCTGCAGAGAATAATTTAGTGACAAATATGGTTTAATCCCCCCTAAAAATGTTGCAAAGTCTTTCAGACGAGTATGTGCACACACACACATATATATACATATATACATATATATACGTATATATATATATATACATATATATACGTATATGTACGTATATATATATATATGTACGTATATATACATATATATACGTACATATATGTATATATATATATATATATATATATATATATATATGTATGTATAAGATGTGGACTCCTTCCAGGAACAGAAATTAAACAGTGGTTTCATGGGGGGCATGTTTTATGTTGCGCACTGCAGCCCATGTGTCTGCATGATAACTTACATCAGTGTGTCGTCTCCGTGGCTTCTTTTTCACCAACTTTATCCCCCCTGTTTTACGCTCCCTGCAAAACAGTTGCACACACATTACCACACGTTTCATGTGCCCGTTATTAAAAAGAATCCAACACATGAGAAACGTCCTGTTTTGCATGGAGATTTCGAAAGAAGTGATCAAAATCTCTGTCGGGAGACACACATTTCAGGGCTGTAATTTATCCTCCAGTGTAAAAAGACAAGAGCGCCACTGACAGGCAGGAATACATGAACACTAGCGTGATAGAACAGAGGGTTACCGACCCGCGGTCACTGCTCCCCTCTTCCTCTTCCTCTAGGTCGGAGGGGGGGCTGGTGCGCGGGGGACAGGAGCGCGTGGACACGTTCCGAGCCAGGATGGAGGCTAAAGAAAACACAGCAGTCATTCCTTCTGTTGGATCACAGCTAAAGCAACCAATGATATAAAGCTTTAAATGGTCGGTTCACCCAAATTAGAAAGAAACAGATTTTCTCTCCTGCCTCTTGTGGTATCTAGTCAAGCAGATAGTTTTGCTTTAATTTGTCCGGGTTTTGATGTAATTTTGCCTGAGATTTCCCTTTTCTCAGAGTTGTCATGATTATCTCTGATGGCCATCGTGAATAAACGTCCATAAGTCCGCCAAGAAATCATAGAAAAAAGATGCTCCTTATAACTCTAGACCTTGCCTGAGAATCCTCATGTTTTTAAGTTTTCTTCTGTATCAAATTAATATGTACATCCATGGGTTTACTGCAAACAGGAATTGCTGTTGGCCATTTTGGCATACTCTGAACATGGCCAAATGTAGATCAAAATATAGGCTAAAAGACAGGCCTCAAGTCGCAGTCTGGGTCCCACAACACAATGTCAGACTTCACAAAATTCAATTTACCTCCATTGTGTTGGGATGGAGGCTGAAATGTCAGGGATGGATATCACAAGACATCAGCAAAAAGGGCTGTTTCTGCCGGTTGCAAATAAAACTGTTGGCCAATCAGAGCTTTACAGGCGGGATTAAAAATGATGACGCCATCATCCTGCCACAGCTTGCTTTCTAGATGGCTACATGCATGAAAAATAGCCTAAAAATGGTCACAAGCATGGATGAGATTGACACAGTTGGACAGGTTGTAACAACTCCTAAACGGTAAAGGTTAATTGCTTCTAGCAACCGCTGGTTAAGCTTCCATGCAGATTCAAAATGACACCAACAGGATGGGTTTGTCACCCAGTACTGATACAAGGAATTGACCAACATTCACACAATGCCAGGCTGAACGAATCAAATGAAACGAAATGGGAGCGAAAATGAGTTTATCTCTATTTGGATGAACCAACCCTTTTTCATTTTTCAGACACACACTGAAAATTAAGAAACATATGGTGAAGGAAGTTGCTTCACATATACATTTCCTTATGTAGAGAACAAGTTAACACAGTGTCCTTCATATTTACACAGTGAAATCCTGTAATGAGGCAATGGGCATGACATCACTGTGAGAGAAGGAATACCAAATAAAGAAATACTGCAAGTCCACCTTGAGGTTGTAAGTCAAATCGGGGGTGCCGGTCAAAGTGCATGTTGTCTGTGTTCTCTGAATGGCAGCGTGAGTCACATGACTCACACAGGTGAAGGGGGCTTTTGCTATTCAGGTCTAGGCAATCTGGGTGGTGGCAAACCTAAAAGCAGAAACAGAGAGACAGAGACACAGAGGGGAAAAGAGGACAAGAGAAAGTCAGATCACATAAGTGCCGAGTACACGAGGTCCCTGCATGAAAATACAAAACCATTTTAAAGACCGGGCCAAAGTGAAGAGGGTAAAACGGTCACACTCATGTAGAATAAACAGCTCGCGGCCTGACTATTGTTTCTGCCACAATTAAATGACCACAGAGGCTGCCATGGGCATTCCTGAGGTTTGGTGACTCCCACCTTCCCACCATCTGTCCCCCTCTGTGGGATGACAACTAATTGACTTAAAGTTAGCTTTTCACCTTGTGTGCTGATCTGGGACCAGCTTACCCTTACGTAATCCAAAATCGCATCCCGAGAGGTGAGACAACGAAACCGGCCACAGGTCAGCAACTGGGAGACGTCTAGGCCGCGGAGCGCCGAAAGCTCCGGGGGCCGAGGCGACGGGCAGCAGAAGGCTGCAGGATTAAGTCTCGGCCCAGACAGACCCGCGCCCCCCCCACCCCCACTATTCTTTCCCTCACCTCAGCAGTGGCCGGGTGGCACCGGAGGGCTCTTCGACATCTCCTCACTCCACCCTGCGTCCCCGCTCGACATCACCCACACCCAGCTCAGGAAGCGAGGATGTATGGGGAGATACAATGGAGGTCCTGCTAATGTACTTCCTGTGATTGTTTCCATGTACTCCAGAGGAGCAGTGTGTCTGTGCATGTGAGTGTGTGTAAATATGTGCACGATGGGGATTCGAAAGCAAGGTAGGGGATGTAGCTTTCATGTAAACACAACAACTATACAGGTAGATGTCATCCCCTGACATTATAATAAGTTAAATAGGCCTGTCTTGAGTGACTATGTTGCTATAGCACATGCATATGAACTGCCACATGCTCTAGCTATACATAACAGCTGAAGTGCAATCAAGTTACTCAGATGTCAATACAAATGACTCTCTCTCTGCCCTCCCATGGTACTCTACCGTCAAATTCTGCAGACTGGAGCAGGAGTCCTCCTCACTCGTGTAATTCGGCTCCATATCCACGCCAGCAGGCACCCAGGACCCCAGTAAATATCCTACTCGCCACCGCGATGGCTTGCTAATTCACTCTGCAACCTGTCCCTGTCAAGCCACACTGATGAGCTGCCTTATTAATCCACTCCTCTCAATGTCTAGCCGAGTATAATCACAGATTTTAAGGAGCAAGTCCCAGAGCTGGAAGAGGACAGAGGGAGGGAGGTAAGGAGGGAGGGAGAGAGGGAGGGATATGGTTATGGGAGGGTGAGGAGTCCCAGTAAAGATATAAACCCAAGGCAGGAAGGAAGAAAAAAAGGTCCATCCAGAAGCTTTTCAGAAGTACAAAGCCCCCCTAATCTTGCAGCCTAATTGGTGCCTGTGCTCTGTCAAAGCCATCTGACGGTCCTGCAGAGATTAAACAGCGCCGCTCTGAACTCCGCTAGCCAGGGTCTTCTCCTCTTTTTCCTCTCGCTCCCTTTCTTCTCTGGCCTCTGCCACCACCAGCACTGACTCCTCCCTTCCTCTCACACACCCAGGGTCACGATACCCAGGCAGAGCCCCCAACCAGAAAGAGGTTTTAAATAGAAAGAGGCTGAGACAAGAATCAGTGGGGCTGCGAGAGTGGCCTTGTTTACAGTGGCGAACACGTGATGCTCTCCTGCAAGAGCTCCATTAAAGGATCCTAGTTTCTTACAACTGGGTCTTACTTTCATAGTTTCAGCTCATTTCTATCAGTTATGATAACATTGTTCTTAGGTAACTGCTGATTGGGAATGGTGTTGACACCACTACAACAAAGCAGTGCTAAAGTGCTAAAACTTGCTATAAACAATATTTTTACATGACTAATGGATCACATCACTACTTGTATGTGAAAGGGTTTACATGTAGTGATGAAGCCAAAAAGAAATATCACCTGACTCTGCTCCCCTTCATCCTGTGGAGCGTTTTAGCATCTTTCAGCTCATCGGATTTGGCGTAGTTTTAAGTTGCAGCCAGCTTCTGGTTTTAATGCTCTAAAAACAGCTGTATCCTGTCCAGCTGCTAATATTGCTCCATGTCTGCTGGATGTGGGCAACTGTTCATCACATCAACTTAAAAGGTTATAATATGCCAATGTAGAGGTTAAGAGCATGTTTTTGTTACCACCAAGTAGCAGTAGCATGCTCACAATGACAATGCAAACTGGTATAATGTTGACTGCCTTAGATTAGCGTTGGCTAATTAGTACAAACCACAAAGCAGAGGTGAGGCTAATGGGAATAATATTAGCTTTAAAAGGTATGTGGTTGTAAACAATTGGACAAATAAAAGTTTGACCCGATGTTGGTGCTGGAGGAAAAGTTAGGTGGGATTCATCTTCTGGGGGGCATGAATACCTGTGCAAAAATATTATGGCAATCAATCAAATACTCGCTGAGATCTTTCAGTGTTGAACAAGCGGTGTCTGTTTTTTTTTAACAAACACAGATCCTGTTCAGTCCTGTGCTCGCTGCGCGGTGACTGCGGTCTTTTCAGGTTAAGACATTTCTCAACCGCTGCGGCTGATGACGTTCAACGTGTTGCAGGTACAGAGGAGTGAAGTGTCTCACCTCCGACTGAATCACTGACCCTGACGACCACGCCGCCACGGAGACGGCTTCGTGGCAGAAGCAAACAAGTCGCAGAAGTCTGTTACAAAATCACCTGCTTATGCTTCCCTGAAGCCAACGTCATTTTCGTCAAACGTCCCATCGCACAGAGGTGGTATGTTCTCCGTGAGGTGTGGAGACAGACAGCCGGGCCAGAGAAACACAGCAAATCAGATGCCATATTTAGACAACAGTCCAGATAGGTAAGGTCCAGATAATCACTATAAAGTTGGGTCGTCCACATTCCTGCTGTAACTGAAGCAGCTGAAAAAATCTGATGGTTTAGCCAAGACAAACGAGTGCATCATAGGATGAGGGGGAGGCTCTGTGAGCGGAACAAAAAGCACCAAACAAAAAAAGAAAAAAAGGCTCAAACAAACTTAGAAAAGCTTGTAATCTTACATTCCTGACAGATACCTGAAGACATACACCTAAAACAACCGTGCTTGAGCTCAGGATGTGTGCAACAGGGATTTTTGCAAATACTGAACATTCCTATCAATGAGAGGGATGATTGATACTCGGGTACGAGGACGACCTGACTTTCATTATCCGGCCGTTTCTGGCCCTGGATCAGTTTTCTCAACACAAAGAGGAGGAGGAGGAGGAGGAGGAGGAGGAGTGTGTGAGTGAAGCTGACTGTAAGAGAATGCGACCGTGCCGGACAGCTGACAGGAGGCCATGCGCGTCTCGTACTGCGAGTGCATGAATGTGTGCGAGACAACATTTGTCATGTGAGTGTGTGTCGCGTGTGTCCCCCGCATGCCTGCTCTCAGATCTTGCCGGATTAGTGGGGGGGGGTCTGGGGGAGCATGAGCAGATGAAGCGCTGCGGATGAAGCGCTGCATGCAAACACACACAGCCCCACCTTCATCACCCCTCCCCAACAGCTGAGAATACACAGCGGCCCCACAGCGGCCCTATCGTCTTGGCTTAGCACATCCAAGGCCACGTGGCACCTGCTCGTGCACCCTTGTTTCCACACATCCTGCAAACACGGCAACACTCCCACGCACACATAGGTTACTTCACGGTACATGCACGGACTTACAAACGCAGGCTTGCCCGCTCCAGGGCTGTGTCATCGACGAACAGCGCACCAGCGGTAATAAAGCCGTTCTTGTTTGGAAGAAGATGACTGCAGTCTTCTGAGGTGAATCAGGATTATTACCTTAACACTTAATCCTCCAAATGCTGGCACGCGACATATGAAAGCTGTTCCAACACACTTTAAAACACATGCTGCAGCCACTCGCGTAAATTAAGAGATTGATCTACAAACAAATGGCTTCATTTAGCACGAGACTACTGCGCACAGCTGACGCTAAAGAAATTAAAGCGGGGAAAAGTTATATTGACTTTAGACTCAAAAGTCTTAAACGTGATTTATAATTAAGGATGGAACTTGTGGGTTTAGAGCAACAGTTTGGCAGTTCAATTTGGCAGCAACGTCCTCACCACCATCACAATTTTGGCTCCTGAGGACGATTTTAAATGCGTTTGGATGGCTTGCCACATCCTCGCAAGCTGGAAAATCTGTGGGTAATCAGTCTTTGTGTATGGAATTATATGACGCATGGAGGGAAAGGCTGCAGATAAATTCAAACCCAGATTACAGATCTGACTCAATGTGATACGAGGCCCATCCATCACAGGGCTGCTGTGAGAGGCAGAAAGTGAATCTGCTCAGTAATGATTCCCACATCTTATCTGGTTGCAACCTGACTGCATTTCCCCCCCCTCCAACCTGGCTCAGCCCCCTCCGGAACAGCGTGTCCTGCCAGAGCACACCTAGCACTTACGTAATTGCATGCATCACCCGTGTGCAAGTGTGTGTTTGAGGAGTAAAAAAGGGGTAGGCCATAGTTTCTCTCACAGCCAACAATCATGGTGGATCTTCAGAGAGATGACAGGCTGTCCTTGCTGTAATGTGTGAAGACTGATAGAGATGGAGTGCGATAACTTTATCAAATATGAAGATGTTTGCCATAAATAACGAAACCTTACCTAAAGGTTTTAATGATGTTAGCTACAAATCTGAAAATAAGATGAGCCGTACACAATATGATATACTGATAACATGTATTGGGACACTGGAGTTACTCCAAATACTGGAGGCCCCGATGCACAACTATTGAGTTGATGCTTAAAGATGATACGATAAGATTCCCCCAATATTGAAATGACGCAGTCAGCGAGGCACCGCTCTGTTTGTTTAACTGAACTACGAAAACACACAGTTCACTACCGGTCGATGGTATTACAGAACGAGGACTCTTCACTCACAAACTTTGGCCTGGTGTGGCCCCATTCTCCTCCGCTGCGTGGGAGACAATGGTTCACTGAGAAAAGCTCACAAAAGTGAGATTTATGCTTTATTGGAGCTGTTCTCAAACAATATTATTTTACTTTTACAAGAGAAAAAAGTAAGAATGAAGACAAAAAGGGTGGTTTGGCAAATGTACGTCTGGTTAACAGCCCCATCTCCATTAAAGAGCAGCACTCTGAGCTTTTCTATGGGAACATCCCACACAGCGGATGAGACAGTCCTGAACAAGGCTTGCAGAAAGTAAGCCAAAAGTTTCAGATTAACTATTATGGTCTCACTGTTAATTAGCTTCAGCTGGTGCAATCTGCAGCTGGTGGCGTTTGTCATTGACGGTCAGCACATGCAAACAATGAGAAGCTACGTTTTCTACGTTCGCTCGGATAAAAGGCACGTTTGTGTCGAAGCTTAACAAATCTGAGCATTTCAACGACTGAGGACTGGTTTCAAAAGGGAACCGGCTATTAAAGCCAACCTTAAAGCTGGATAAATTAATGTCAACACAAGACAATGACAAGCCAGCCAGATGAATAATGATATGAAAGGTGAGAATTAACAGGTAGAGCTGGCCAAGAGAGGAAATATGCTCCATCTTTAGCTTTTAATAAAAGCTTTTATTGTGTCGGGGGCTCCCTGCTAGTTCACCTGGTAGAGCATGCACCGAGTATCAAGACTGAGGGTTCAACGTCATCCCCTCTCCCCTCCCACTGCCTTTCCTGTCGTTCTCCAGCTCTCACCACAATAATAAAGCAGAAATGGAAAAAAAAAGAAGCTTTTATTGTGTTATGTTTACTGTTCAAGTGTGTGGAGGAGTTAATGTACAACACGTACATTTACTGCATCCAATAGAAAAACATACTGCATCTTATCTTTTACCGACATACTGTGAAAACACAGTTCCCACACATGTATCGCTCCGGAGCACACACATGAACACACACACACACACACTCACACAGCTGTTTGTTAGGCCCACACCCATAGAGCAAACTCAGTTCCCTGTCATTGTTCCAAACGGTCATCATCAACCTTCACTCACAATCACACACACACACACACTATAGAAAACATGAAATCAAAGCCAACCTGACTAACGCTTCACACTGGGGACAGTGGAGAATACTGTTTGGTTGAGCTGAGCTCAAACTGTGCTGCTGAGGCCAACCTTCTGTCCCGCACTGAAAGGTCTCACTGCACTTCAGTCTTTGTTGAGACTGCGAGCGACATCCAGGCGCAACGTGTTTAATTGCACTGGCCAACTTTAATGCTTACCATCACTCCACTCCCACTGAAAAGGCTGCTTTAAGGTCCTGTCCTAACATGAAAGTCATCACTGATTTGGCAACTGGCTGACATTCTCCTCAGCAGTGAGTTATGTTAGCATTAACGCCGCTCCTCATCAGTCATGAGGGGCTGGAGGAGTCTGCTCACGGTAGCTTGGAGTCAACGCACTCACCCTCTTCTTTCTTTTTTCCTTTCAAAAATCCACCTCGCCATTGTCGTTTCTCTCAAAAACCCACCGACAAGAGAAAAGCTCCAGTGCATCCCAATAAACACGCCCACGCACCCAAACCATTGGTTAGCGCTAGCCGAGGCAGAGTCATGCACGGTCTTGTTCAAATAGTATGACTGCAGTGAAGTCAGTCAAACATCCAGACAGACTTTGGTCAGACCAGCTCATACAGTCTACAACACCAAACTAATCAAAGATAGCCCAAAGTCAGACACGAGTACACATCATCAGCGGTTCATAGTCTACAACTCAAAGAAAGACAAGCACTGTCTCCTCTTCACAGTCAATTATGCTGATGTGGTGACCTTTGACCTGTACGTGCATCACTACAGTACAGAGTGCAGAGATTACACAAACACCAGCGTACAGAACGCGCCTGATGCAAAAACAGGTTAACATTTCTCTGTAAACGTTAACGACGAATGTCAACGACTGTCTGTGATGCTGAAAGAAAAAAATCCTGATGGACCGTGTTAATTTGCTCTGAATGCTTGAATGCCAACTTTATTTAATCAAGCAGTAGCGACAAAATCAAATGTCATACTAACAGTGTTTTCAGGATGACTGCTAGCGTTTCCAGATACTCTCATAGAAGAAATGTTGAAGAAACCGTCAACACAGGGCTGTAGCTAATGATTACTTTCATTATTGATTAATCCAGGAGTTGTTTTAATTAGTCTATTGATAAGTCATCTGTAAATGTCAACCCCAAGGTGTCACCTTCAAATCACTTATTTTATTCTTAAACAGTTAAAAAAGGAAAGGGGATTTATTTTTTAATCATATAAGACACAGAAACATTACAAATCCAAACAGTGGAAAGGACTGAACCTGACAAACGTTTGCTGTTTCTGTCTATTATTTTTATTATTATTAGTTGTTGCAAAGTAATATTCTGTCGACTAACGGATGAATCCACTTAAACAAGTATAGAAACTGATATTGCCTTGTTTAGTGGGCTTTAAGATAAGGAAAAGACAACAGCTTTCCCAGATAATATTAGTATTCAACTGAAATGTTCCAACTCCTTCCTGTGAAGGCCCTCGTTAGTTCTTAGCTGCAACCAACAATACAATGATCTGCTATTGCATGATGACATCGCGCTGAGCGGACAGAAACTCTGCCTCATGTGTCTTTTTTGCTACCTTTTTCTACAGAGCCAGTTTTCATAGTCATCTTGGGAGCAGAGCACACGACCCCATAGGGCCTCTTCATGTACGCTGGAGAGGGCCTGCTTTCCTAAACATTACACAGAGTTGCCATTAGCTGTGGCCCAGTAGGTGGGATTGAAAACAGCGCCCAGTAAGGCTGCAGGAGATCAAAGTGGGAGCCTGGGCAGGCCTGGCCCAAGTCTGATTTATTTTTCAATAAATAAGCGATGCATCTGTCGAGGAGTGGCATGGGAGAGAGCCGCTGCCGCTCGCTCCTTCTCCTCTGCCGCCATCTGTCCTCTGGCCTGGCGAGGAGGAGGCGGAGGAGGAGAGCCAGGGCCTGTTTTTTTTACTGCGGCCGTTATGCAACAAGACTGCCTGCCTGTCTGCATGCCTGTTCCCTATTAACCGACTCACCCTCATTCTGGTACCATACAGTCCTTAGGCCTCGCACACATATGGATTTACTCAAACAGAGGCACTGTGTGTGTGTGTGTGTGTGTGTGTGTGTGAGTGTGTTACCCAAACACATGTTACGTATGTTCATCAAAGGACCCGAAGTGGTAAATTCTGGTGAGTATTCATTCACTCACAGACATCAAATGGAGGATGAGGACGGGTGTTTAACAGGGGATGAAGTCATTCAAAGCTAATAATTACAAGTGAAAATAAAACAATGAAAGGAGCAGGTGTATATAACGATCTCTTTCAGTCAAACTGTACGTCCAAACACATGTAACTGAAACTTTAAAACATCATCTCTGCTTATTACAACTTACTTTTCAACTCTGAGAGCTAAGCTCAGACCTGGGAATGCGGCATCATCGCTACAAATACAACAGGACCAGAAACAGCTGATCATTTGCTAGGCCCTGCCCCCCTTTAGTTACCGTTGCCATGGGAGCACATATAATAATAGAAGATTGATCGCTCTAAATTAGCGGACCGTCAATTCTGTCATCTGAAATGACGCCTGTCACTAGCAGATCTTGTCAGGTGTAGCTAGCTAGCTCATTAATGCTAAATCAGCGACTTGGCTGTAGCTGACTTTTAATATTTCCAGCTAACTTGTGCTAAAATTAAAACCCTGCAAAAAGTGTATGAATATACACTTGAAGGCTACATGTCCCAGGCAGAAAGTCAGCACCCTCACCAGCTACTGAAGCAGCACTGTGTTTGTATTGCACTATAGAGCAGTAATACAGTACAGTGGGATGCTTACTATGGAAAACAATATATCTGGCTGAGCAACAAAGATGTTAGATTCATATTTGTTTGGATTTCCAAATTGTGTATTTCACTTAAATAAGAGAAAAGCATTTGAGGGCAAGGACTAAAGGATGTTAATATACTGTCAAACGATCTTGGATAACGAGTTTGCCTGGAGTTGCTGGAGAGTAAACCTCCTCGAATCAGCACAGAGCGGCTAACGCATAAACTCTGATATACAAGCATCTTGTCTGCCATCCAAGTCCTGAGCAGGTCTTCTTCTAACATAACCTGTAACTGCAGTCCGGCAGTGAAACAGTGCTCGCCTGTGGAAGTACTGCTACGTTACTACTGCAGAGTAAGCTCGTTAGCCGTGCGTGCAAACATCTGAAGCTTTCATTAGAGCTTTTAAACAACACTAATGACTGCACTGCACTTTTGCTCTTGGGGTATGGGTTTTGCAAAGGCCCAAAAAAAAAAAAAAAAAAGACATCACCCTCCAACCTCTTTATACATATCTATATATCAAATATTGCTCTGACTGGACCACTTCAACACCTGCATCCAAAGGTAGACAGGTGAGCCGTGCCGAGTTACAGCTACTAATCTGTGATAGGACAAACCCTGTTCACGGAAGGGATTTAGCCAATTAGCAAGCTAACAGTTTAGCCAGTTCACCTAAATCACTTTATTTGTGGCGTCTTTCAATGTCACAGCTTTCCCACACCTCAGCAATTAACCCGGTGTGTACGACGCTCGTACTACCAAAAGCAAAAATTAAAACTAAATCACGATGCACTGGAATTATGACCTGGAATTACCCCCCCCGACTGAACAATATCTGGTGTATCAGACCCAGGATCAGTTTGTGTGACTCATTTGCTTGTTTGATAGTATTTGGGTGTCAGATTACAAACTAGCATTTCAAAATGTCATCCTCCTCTACACAGTGACACATCATAGGAAGGGGGTGGGGAGGGGGGGGTTTCACAGATTACACACTACAGACATTTAGGAGAAATGGGCTCATTTGTCACATCCCTTCATATTTACACTGCAAAACAGCAGAAGTTAATAACCCCCACTCCATTCTGGAGCATTTGCATTTCTCTTCTGGTAATAAACCTGCAAATTCCAGGTGTATTGACTCCAAATACTCATCAACTCTGCGGTGAATGACTGTCCTGATGGTGCATCAACAATAATTGTCACATCTCCATTACCTGTTATCGCCTGCCGCTATCACACACAGCAGTGTGCTATGCAAATCGTGTACACCTGAAATCAGACACTGCCCAGACACTTCTGACAGCACTCCGAGTTTGAGCATTTGCCACAGAAACTAACAAACTCAGGAACAAACATGCACACAGGAAATACTGAAACTCCTTTTTGCGAAGCAGACTATGCATTCCAGTGAAAGGTATGTTTCAACATGCAGCAAAGTTTGCCCAAAAAAATATTACGTCCTCAGTTTTCTATTGGACAAGTGGAAGCAGTCCTTTTTTCATCTGCAAACAAACTGAAACTGTCAACAACTACTGGCAACAGGAAGTTCTTTCTTAATGTCTTTATAGGTGAACGAATTCTGGAGCAAAAGCTGTTGGTTTTTTTTTTAGATGTACTTCAGCTGAAACGCATCCGAACCCAACCCCCCGCAGCTCAGTCAAATATTTACATGACACCCAAATGACACATGCCGCTGTCGCAGTGTCGTCACTGAGAAGAACAACACACACGAGCTGCCCCTTCAGGGAAGAAACACCACTAAATCCTCCTGGAAGTGAAGGCGCTAAACACAGCCGAGGCCGACTCCGTTCAGTTCAGGGTGATCGATACGAGGACATGAGAAAAGCACCACTCACCAGCAGCTGGTCCCTCTCTGCTCTAACAAAGTCAAGTGTACTGACTGCTGTCTCAGGCACTGTCGGCTGGACTGTGACGCAACCAGCCTTCCTATCCATAGCTTCAGGGCAGGAGAAGAAAGAGAGATAGACAGGAGGGCGGTGAGCAAGACCAAAAAAGGAGGAAGTGAGGGGGGGAAAAAAAAAAAGAACAGGGTATTCCAAGTTAAATTAGAACTGTGATTTGGACACAAGCGGCTCCAAATATGACATGGAAATTGATTAGTCCAATTCGGTATAAAAGAATATGGAAAGGAGAGAAGGCTGGTGGGTGCCAGGGGGTACACTGGTCTGCTGATATAAGAAGCAGATGTGAAATATGCAGACACAGGAGGAAAAACGACTCAAAGCGCTGGTCTGTACAGATGTGTGTGTGTGTGTCTACCTTCGCCGCCTCACACAGACAGAAAAAAAAAACAAAACAAGCCCAGCCAGTGAGGATTTGTCCTGAAGTGAAGGTTGAATGCTTAGCTTTGGTGCAACAATTAGCCGATTAGTCGATGGACGGATGATTAATCCATTAACCGTCATTTGACAGTTGCTCAAAGGGGAGAGTTTTCCATTTTTTACCATGTAATGAAGCCAAAATCTGAGTTTGTTGAACAAAACAAGACAATATGATGCTTTTCTAGAGAATGAATGATAACGGCAGCAACACAGCGCTAACGCTGAGTGTTTCTGACACAGACACTCTGATACGTTCTTTATGAAAAGACAAAGCTCGATCTTTACATTATATTTACTCACCATAGAAAAACTCCACTTCCCAGGAAAGGAAACCCCTTTGAGTTTCAGCAGAAGAGCCAATCAATATCTCCAAAGGCCAATCGACAGCAGGTGGCGAAAGTTTTAGTCCCAAACTGAATCGAACGGGCTCTGTAGTCCCTCAGATGAGCGTGTGTGTCGGTGAGTTAAAAATAATCCCGAGCTTCAGGGTGAAAACGCCGGACCAAGTAAATCTGACAGACAGGTGGGATCGAGAGAACGTGACAGAGCTTAGAAGCTGCCTCTGTTTACTACAGCGGGCTACTGGGAAGACACACACACACACACACACACACACAGAAAATCAACCCCGCCCACCTTCTCAATCGCACCCCCACAAGCTCGCACACATCCTGGCTGACTCACGTCTACTCCCACTGAAACTGATCTCCTTTTCTCCTGAGAATTAGCAAAGTTTTCCATCTGACGAACGCTTCTGTGACGTTTCAGATGATCCCCGTGTAACTCGAACCCCGGCGAGCAAAAACTCGCAGTTTAACTTCTCCGTGTCCGTTCTGGACTCTCCTGCTGCATTCAGTGACCATCTGAACTCTGACCCCGAGGTGAGAGGAGGTCAAGCTGGGAAGTTCGTTTTGGGTTTCTGGCCGGTGGCAAAGTGGGAGGTGAATCTGTTCACGCGAACACAACCACGACTCAGACGACGTCCATACACACGTTCAGTCTGTTAAATCCAGATCAATGAGAAAAATAAAGTTTTCCTGTTCTCACTTTAAATTCAAATGAGGAATACTGGAATATCAGGTCCTTCTTCATTATTAATATTAATCTGGACTAAGTCTGAAAACCTATTAAATGTTTGAGTCATGTTTTAAAGGGAAAATCCACTAATTTCATATGTCCAAGTTAATTAACTTCGTCACAGCTCTCCTCGGGCAAAGAAAACAGGTGTGTAACGTCTTCTGTGGCTCTTCAGAAGCTTTGTCACGTACGAGAAAAACAACTCTGATGATATCACGGTGACCCATTGTCAACTGCGGCAATTAGCTGATTAATCGATTAGTCAGTCGACGCATAATTAATCATCATGCTTTAAGCCAAAAACACCAGATATTTGCTGGTTTCAGCCCCTCAAATATGAGGGTTTGTTGCTAGTTTTTATCAAATGCAATAGTAAATTGAATATTTTTTTTAGTTTTGGACTGATTGTTGGATAAAACAAGCAATTTAAAGACATCGCTTGGGGCTCTGGGAAGTTATAATAATAACGAATTAATGACGAAAGTAAGTGATGGTTGTGGCCCTACCTGTGTAACAAACTGGTGGTTTGGAGTTTGAAGGAGGAGGGTGGTCTGCCAGGCAGGGGGGGTCTAATGAGGCACTAAGTGCATGTAATTTGATGTAAAAAGCTGCATTTCTTGCACGAAACGTGCTATACAAATAAAGTTTATTCTTATCATTATGAAGACATGCTATCAAGTTGACTTTTGGGAAATGTAGGATCCGGTGTTTTTAGAGCTTGGGACTAAAAATCAGGATTTCTCAGCTTTATTTCTCAGATTTTTAGCAGCTTTATGTAGATGAACTACTGGCTGGAGTAAGCAAATCATTCAAGACATATGACAAGACAGGACAAGGTCTAAGACACATGATGACATGACCGCCGGCAAATAATCAATCAAGAAAACATGATTTGAAAATGAAGATAAGAATTAGCCGCGGCCTGAGCGTGGTGTGTGTGTGTGGGAGAGCACAGCAGTGTGTGGGTGTGTGGTGTAAGAGCTAAGCATGCTAAGTATGATTTATAGCCTGATGTCCTGTTAGAGTCTGCTGTGCTGACCACAAACACTCAGCCCACTGCTCTCTGTTCTTTTGTCATTCAGGTTAATCCAAGATGAACCGTGTTTAAATCTCCTGCAATTAGCTAGCTCACAAAAACAATCCAAGCCCCTGAAGCTAGGGGGCCGCGTGTTTGAGAGGAGAGGGGGGCGGTGAGGTTTTCATGGTCAGACCCCACCTCTCCTTGTCCTGGGTCTTCAAAACAAGGCGACCTGTTGAATCCATGTCGACTCCGCCGCCCCCCACTGTCAGCCTTAATTAGGAGAGGTTACATTTAAAAGAGTGGACAGCAGCGATGCAATTACCCCGAAGGATTAGACCCCACTGGCACTGCCATTGTTGGAGGCAGAGATGGGGAGGGGGGGGGGGGGGGGGGGGGGGGGGGGGGGGGGTTGAACACGAGTGACCTTCCCTTGATCCCTGACCTTGGCATTAACCCCTCAATAACCATAAGCTCTGAATTCTTTCAAGTGTTCAAGGGGAGCAGTTAAAAACGGAGGGAAAACAAAGGGAAATGTGAGCGTGGAGACAACGCGGATGAGTAAGTCGGTGTGAGAAAAAGAAGCGTAGAAACCGAGAAAGGATTAAAGCCAAGTATTTCCCCCGTGATGCTGCTGGAAGTTCCAAGTTGCGTGGTTGGCTTCAGTTAAGAGTGATTTAGGGAGCAAGTGCCTCCACAGCCATAATAACACGCTCTGAATCAGAGATTTTTCAAAGCTTATTATCGCCTCTCTAACTAAGCTGCGCCATTCTCACAGCATTTCATTAAGGAGCGGTTGTTTACATTCTCAAAACACTCAGAGCAAACCAACAATTAGTGGGGTTTGCCATGAGAAGACTCTTCGCATGCGAGGGATTTAGGGGGTTGTTTTCTCAATCCATCTCCTCACTGGGGGCCTTCTCTTAAGTCTTTGAACCCCGGCTATATTGGACCTATGCAAGGTCGTTTCCATTGGAGCGTCGGTCAGGTACCCTCTTCCTGTTATTCCCCTGTCTGCCGTGATGCTGCTTCCTGACTGGGATGCTCCTGGGGGGGCTGGACTGGCGTCAGTGGTGCGCCCCCCCTTACTAATGTTTATACTTCCCTGACAAGACATTGTATGGATGGACTGACATAAGTCAGTGTCCAGCTTGTTTGTTATTGCTGGATGTCTGTCAAACAGACCTTTTTCCACTAACCCTGAGAGACTTCTTCCACATTTCAGTGCTGTTACATCATTATTTTGGGTCAGTATTTGATCTTGAAGCTCAGCGCGGCAGCTTACAACATCGGATAAGCTGCATTTCTGCTAAACAACGCCCCCTGTGACCGCAAGCAGCAACTACAGGATGATCACACTTTGGATTTTTCTTAATTTCCCACACTTCTCTTCAGTCAGTTGCTTTATAGCTGCTCTAATCAATATTTCTATGTCAACAATGAATGAGAGGTGGGTCTGATGTGAAAAGGGTCACGTGTGAAGAACACATAGAGAATTATCATCTGGATCTATAGTTCAGCATCTTTCAGTGTAGTGTTGTACTTTTCCAGCAGCAGCAGGTAGTCAATGAAAAAGCTCCTGAACACTACCTGCCCCACACCAAGCAGCAGACGGGCACAGTTAGAGACAAACTGGTGAACATGGAGTGGAGGGTTTAGCAGCTAATGTGGCAGACATTTCCACACTGAAGCTGGTAGAGACCAAAAGCAGAGCTAAAAGCAGAGTGAATATACACCACGTGGACGCAGACAGACTCAGAAGGAATGACAGTGTTGCTTCATGTCTGCTGGATGTGTAAATAGGTAACTGTTAACAAGAACATATATCAACTTAACATAAAGTCAACATGTCAGTCTTGTTTACAGCTTGTACCAAAGTGGACCTCAAGCAGGAAACAATATTTCCTTACCGTTTTACTTCTGTGATGAAACCACTTCCCCAGAAACACATTGTATAGGTAATCTGTGAAAGCAGTTTATTAAAACCCATATTTATGTTTACTGTTAGGTGGCTGTTTTAATCACGAGGAAGTTCGGTGACGATGTATGAAGAGCAACAAAGTCCATGTAGACAGGAGGTCGAATGGGTCAGGCACAGGACTTTCTCCAAAAAGAGCTGCTTTCGGAGCCTAAACCCGATCAAACTGCGATCATTTCACAACATTAATCACGTGACAATGAAGGTCCATCATGGTATTCTCCAATGGTCATATGTGTTATTTTGGGAGTCACTGGCAAATGACATGTTCTGTCATTTAGGCATGAGGATGTGTCGGAGTATCCGACTGTGACGTGATAACCTGTCGTGGAGTAGAGTCATGACGTCTGCACACTGTCTCACTGTAGCAGCAAACACACTGAGTTTAACAGCAGTGCGTTTCACTGCTACTTAATACAACTTTTCATTTGTAAGAGGCAGATTTCTTCTGAAAACAGTCTCATTTTAACAGCACACTGTTATGCCGATTGCATCACGAAGCTATCGTTTGGTCAAACCCAGTTCATCAGAATCCGCAGGTGTTAAACAAAACTACGTGCTCGTCTTATGTTTTCTACGTTGACTGGAATCTGGCTTCGCCGTATCCTCACATCTCCACTGAGCTGCGTTCTGACGTAAAATGAGTCACTTTATCAGAGTCATCGGCTCCTCTTTATGGATTATCACATCCCATAAGGCTGGAAAAGTACAGCTGGGCGGAAAGCACTCTGTGATTGGTTCGCAGCTGATGAAGTCCTTGTGTGTCTGTACAGGAGGGAGCTGCCAGCCTGTTGTAGCCTGCTGGGGTGGCTGGGATCCAGTCTTACTCCACTGGAGAGAAATGTCCACAAATTGTAAACTAAACATGGGAATATCAAGTCTGACTCTCTGTCTCTGACGGTAGAAGCTCGATGTGTTCTGTTACATACACCTAATAAGAAAAAGCTAGCATCAGCTGACGTGTACTGTGCAGCGAGGCCATAAAAGCTTATGCTTAAATAAAACTGATGATCAATTCAATTTTCCCATGTGGTGACATTATTTACAAGATGTCTCATGAATGGGCGGTGACAAGTCAGCCAACTATAAACTCATCAAGGCGATTACTGCGTCAGAAATATGAGGTAAACAGACTATTTCAATAACAAATGTTTCTGAAACTCAGATGGTTCATGAACTTATTCACAAAACAAGCTGGATCCAAACAGGGAGATGATTAAACAGTGTTAAAATGCAACAGAGGGCCAGTCGGCCTGGTCCAGAGTGCTTTCTCCCCAAATGAAACACTCTTAGGTTCACATACAAGCTGCATTTCTAAGGAATTTTGAATGTATTTCAGCTTTACCAGCTGAGTTTACGGGTCTAATTAAGGCCTGGTACAGCGCATGACTCCTCAGCCAACTGGGCCCCAAAACGCTGACTGAATCTGGGATGTGTGTCCAAATCCTGCTGAGCCGTGCAAGCAGCACGGCTCTACGGGTGGCAACGTTGATACGTTGGTTGATCTGTCTGAAATATCTCATTAACAACTGATTGCTACAAACTTCTATGATGTTCATGATCCCCAAACGATATATTCTGGTGACTTTTGATGAACCCTTTAGTCTTCCTGGAGAGATGCGACCATGCGGTTGACATTGTCGGCTTTGAGCGAATAGTCTCAATGACTATTGAAGGGATCGCCATGGAATCTGGGACTGACGTCCAAATCACCTGAAGGATGAATTATTATAAGCTTGGTGATCATCTTTCCATTTAGAGCCACCATCAGGTCCAAATCTCTATTTGTCCAATACTTTGATACTAAGATGATGAACACGGGGAACTTTATACCTGTTAAACATCAGCATGTTAGTATTGTCACTCATGCTAACAACATGCTAATGCTCATCAGCTCAAAGACCTTCTGTCCCAGCTCGTTTGAAATGTGATGTGATGTGATCAAAATCAGAAAAAGCATATATCCTAAATATTTGCTGATGAGGTCAAACGTTAAATGTACTGTCTTTGTCTTGTTTTCAATTAAGCATCAGGGTGGGAAATTTAACTTATTAAAATGTGAACATCTACCAGCCACTGATAGATAAATGTTTAAATTCACTATTAATCATGAATGATTATTTTGTGTGTGAGTTTATGTAAGAAAGGCTGTGAATGATAACATTCTGTTTCATTTGTTTTACACAACGTCACAACTTTTCTTTGGAATCAGGGTTGTACTAAACCACAGCAGTGAGTCTAACAAGCATCTGCAGGCAGCCAGGGAGTATCCAATGGATGATGAGCACTGAGTGTACTGTATGACACTGGTGCATGTACATGTATTAGCATAAAGCTACCACTCAGACAGTACTCCAGTGAGTTTTTAACACTGTTAAAGAATGCAATGGTTCCCCAGTTTGATCTTACAGCTGCTGTCCTTTACAGAAAAACCCCGCATGCAGTCGTTTTAATAGCAACTATAAAGATAATGAACCCCAACTTGTAGTCAGCAAGAAAAACTGTCCACTGAGCAGCTGCTGTGTGTGAACAAGTACGCCTGAATGTGAAATGCTGGAAAAGTCCATGCACGCTCACCCTTCCCTTCATAAACAAATTAACACCCGAGTATCTGAACGGTCAGTTTCCTGTTGAAAAGTGATTAGGTAACTTTTCCTCAGTTCCCCTGATGCCTAAATGACTCCAGAGTCATCAGAGCACTGCAGACCATTTCCATTACCGGGCTTGCATTACTTCATAAAGTAAACTTTCCACGAACTTTACAGTTATAGCTGAGGTCACATCCTTTTACATTTTTTTTTTTTCCAGAAAACCAATTTAAAGAGTCTGTAGAGTCTGCAGTCACTCAAGTACAACACAAGCTGTGAGAAATACAAGCGGGTAGAAATCAAGCAAAACTGATGAACATACTGCATTTTCCTGTTCTCAATAAATCAACTGTGACAGCTTACTGTCGGAAATATTTGCAAAGAGGGAACAGAGTGAGTATAGGCGTGAAATGTAAGGCAGTTCTGCAGGCCAGGCCCTTTTAAACACAGAAGATTAATCAAATGAACCGAAGAACAAGAAGGATGAGGAGGAGAGAGGATACACAGCAGTGCAGTCCATACATCCAGAGTGGATGACTGCTCGCGCCTTGCAGGAGAAGTGAATCCCTGCAGGCTGAACGGCGGACAATGTTCAGGCAGATGGGAGGGTGTTAGTGCAACTGCATGACACCCAGAACTTAATCCTCCTCTGCGAATAAATGGCACCTAATACCTTCAGCACCCTTCAGCCTCTTGACACATACAGAAAGTGGGCATCCAGCCCAATGACAGTGTTTACTTAGCAGCCTCAGCAGCTCCCCGTCTGTGTCAGTTAGGTGAGATTTTTCGACCAAGCAGGTCAGTGGAACAGAAAGCACGGTGATGTCAGCAGAGCCAGATTTGGATTCGTAAAGAAGCAAAAACATCCATGAAAAGAAAAATCTAATTTGACAAATATATTAAAGACAGACAACAGCTAAAGGTTAAATGATTCAACCACTAGTAATAAGGTGATTCTGAGCGGATCACATCACAGCGTCAGCGTGTGTGCTGACTAATATGGTATTATTTGCCCTAAAACATCAGTAAAGGATTACTCATAACATGTGGATGAACAGGGACAGAGAAGAGGTTAATAAGAAGAGAAGAGAGAGAATGGATGCCAAACAAAAACACAAAGGGGGTGAAGCGTGAGTAATGGCATGAGACACACAAATCAGGTTTCCACTGAAACGCAGCACAAATTTTCACAGAATTTTCAGAAAATCAGCACACGGAAGCACAAATTAATGCGCATTTCCATCCTCTACCATTATCTAAATACTGTATTAAACCACTGCAGAAGAAGAGAACGCAGAGACGCGGTCAATCCTCAGATGGTCGAAAACAGGATGAAAATATGGAACTTATGTTTGTTGGATGTATTCGTTTGAAGGATGTCACAGATCTGATGATTTTGTCTGCTGCCATTTTTTTGTCTCTCCAATACAGCAGAAGCTTGAGTGACATGCTTCATGTAGCTCATGATTCCTGAAAGTCTGTTCCAGTTTCTGGATCATATATTGTTTTTATCAATGCGTCAACTTTTTTTTTTTACCTCCAAGCGTAAAAACTTTTTTGCGATGTTTCGACTTGGTTTCTAATTTCTGCCATTTGCACTCGAGTTTTTTTTTTTAAGCCCAAATTGAAAATGTGCATAAAAACAGTCCAGAAAGCCCAAAAATCAAAGCCAGCCGACTGAAACTCATCTTCATCCCTTCGTGTCTCTGTCAAACCCAGACTCTTTTCACATTATCCCCTGCGCCTCCAGCTGTTTGGGCAGGGAGGGGCCCGTCGCCAAGGCAACCCACACCTTAAGTTGTCTTGTCTGGTCCTGTCTCGTCGGAGCTGAGGGAGGGAGGGAAATGAAGGAGACGGGGATAGAGGCGAACAGGAGGCGGGGTCAGGCGAGCGATCGGGGATAATAAGCCCTTCCATGTGGGAGTCTAGATCCAGGGAGCAAGCTCAGACTAGCATCGATCGCTAACCAGCATAATCTGAAATGAATCCCACCAACTCAGCCGAGCACTAAGTCTGGATTGAACGTCATCTTCCTGCTGGACGCCTGCAGGCTGATTTTAAATCCCGCTGGCTTGCAGAAACACACAGCAAAGCATCCAAACACGCCAACAAGCCCTGCTGGAAACGCGTGCGCCTAAAAGCCTCTGAGTAGCCTTTGAGTGCTGTTGTGTAATGTGGTGACAGCGCTGAGCTACGACAGCACAAGTACAGAGGCTGACACCTGGTGTGATTTCAGTAAATTATGGTGCAGGTGAACTCATTCAATTCCAGGCCAGTCATGCTGAGACTGGAGGAGACGCAGCCCCGTCGGGAATTGATATATGGCAGTATGAGACCAAAGGCAGGCCTGTCCGGGTATAAAACGGTTTAAATGCAGAACAGGACCGGCCTTAGATTCTCTCTCTCTCTCTGTCTCTCTGTGTTTGTGTCTGCTCTGTGTCCTCCTGCCAAGCCGCGGGATATCAAAGAGGCTATTCGTAGTACTAAAAAAAAAAAAACTCTTAAAATGAAATATAAAAGTTTAATGTTTTTCATTTTGTCAGTAAAAATGCCTTCTTTGATGCTTCTAAATCTGCTTAGTGGGTGGAGTGGGTGAAAGTCAAGGGATGTATTTATGTTCCCATTCTTCCAAGAAATGTGCCTCTCACTTGTGAAGCAAATGCAGAGTGAGCGAGCTCTGGAGGAAGATAAGCAACAGAGCAGGCCCTGGGTCAGGGTTGTCATGACATTGCCCCCTGCTGTTTAAAGCTCGTTACAGGCAATACATGTGCAACTCTTGAGCAACAGCCGTAAGATTGACCTAATGAGAAACGCGCTGTCGGAAACATTACGCAATAAATTGTATTCAAGTCCGTAAATGCACAAACTAACATGACTCACCTTCTCGCTGTTCTTACGTCACGCCTCAAAGTCCTGAAATCACCAGATACTCTAGGAATTGTGACATCTCGGGATATCCCCTCTTTATCAGAACAGGAAGGATCATCGTGGGGTCAAGCAACAAAGAGGAAGTGTTAAAATAAACACTGATGCATCATGATGCAGTGATCTGATGTCTGGAAGCAAATATTATATCCTTCTTTCATTCGACACTGTTCACTTGATATGGTTCAGCATTTTGCAGAAATAAATTTGAGGAGAGCAGTAGCAGCAAAAAGAGAGAAGTAAAAAGTATTCATCCCTTCTGGAGGTTTTCACATTTTGTTGTTTTACAATGATGAACAGAAAGTTAAAGTGAAAACAGATCTCTGATAAGTGACTTTAATTCTCCATCTACAATACAAAATACTTTATACTGGCAGTATAAGTACACCTGTATGACCTGTATTTAAGCAGACCTGCTGGCATCTAAATGTAGAGTTTGACCTTGAAAATGAGGCATCATTTCAATCAGTGTGGGAAAATGTTTAAAGTTAGTACAATATTTATTTTTATGTTAGCAATGGAGCAATTAAATATGTTTCTGTGAAAGGGGTCACCCACGGAGACCTACACTCCGCTCTACGGAGCTTTCCTTTCAGCTCATTTTTTGGCTTTCATGGTGTGCAACTTTACTGTATTGATTCACTCTCACTGCTTCGACCAGGATTTTCAGCTGATGCACGCAGAGCTTCTTCTGATTAACGCTCTGTCCGCTACCCGTCCACCTGTCCAGCACCGAGCGGCAGACAGACAAAGTTAGCAGCTAGCTGGTGAGCGTGGTGGAGCATTTAAATCCAATTAAACTATTGTTTAAATTGTTATTTTGCAAGCAGGTAAAAAGACTTCTCTGATCTTTTTTTTTTTTTTTTTTGCACAATCTGTATCTGCTGTCAACCTGCCCCCCCCCCCCCCCACACACACACACACACACCGTCCGTCTATCCCAGTCCAGACTGGGCCACAGGTCTTTCCCTAATCTCCTTACATAATAACATCAACACTGACCCTGACCAAGGAGACAGGTGGCATCAGACATGCTTTGTCCCACACTGCCTCCCCCCTGCGCAGCGGCAGGTCATACAAACACAAATGCATGCAGATACTTTAAAACATATAGCATGGTCTCACCTTCCGCCTCATTCACACCTGCAAACACATCTTTTTTTTTTTTTTTTAAAAAAAGGAGGGATCATGAGAGAAGGGGCCAGCAAAGGTGGGGTCGGGAGACTCAATAATGTGAGGAGCAGGGAAAGAGGCAGGATAGCTCAGGTTAAGCTCTTTGGCTCTCTCCCCCACTTTATTATTCTCTGTTGCCATGGAGGAAAACTATATATATCCGTCTCTCTCTCTACACGTGCTGAGTGAAGTCACTATCTTTTCTCTCCGTCATTTTCCCTTTCTATTGTTTCCGCAGAGAGGACAGCGAGGGACAACATCTTGATTCGATGGGAAAACCCGTCTAAAGCTCAGCTCCAGTGGCAGGAGGGAGCTGACGAACCAAAACGGCCGAGACGCCGACAGACAGACCAGACACCGTGTCGGTTTCCCTTGGTCTTCTGGCCAGACTCCCATTTTCAGAAACCAGTGGCTTCAAAGGAATAATGCATTTCACAGTCTAGTGGCCGGACACAGAGCCCCCGACACTCACGCCCCTTTTAACACCTAAAAGAAGTCCGCAGAGGGATGCAGCAACCTCTGCGGACATCCGACGAGGGCCACAAGCTTAGGGGGATCAACGGGAGTTACAAGGTCAAAGTCAAGGACACACTCTGACTTTGTCCCTGTGACTCACCTTCACTTTAAGGCTTTCTCATGGGGTGTCCAGATGGTAGGTTTAAGGTGCTGGCCTAGTAGTAGCACAACGAGTCCTGCAAATAACTACGATGCAAGCAACTGATCTATACGACATTAAGTTAAGTAAGGTATGGCTTAAGTCTTTTCTGATCTGACGTCTCTATCGGCAGGACAACATCATTTGTCAGTGTCTCCCAAAACCACTGCAAACCACTCCTGCAGAAAGAAAAGGCATTTTAGGGTTAAACTCTGGTAAGGTTCAAGCACAAAGCAACTGGGTTAGGGTGAGGGAGAGCTCACGCTTTTGGTTAAAATGACTACTTGGTTACGGTCAGGGGACATTTGTCATCATGGTGACAATAATAACCACTTGGTTAAGATTTGGGAACAATTGTGGTTTAAAGAAACCGACGCTGTCCGATCGGCAGTGTCCTGTGGCAAAGTCTGACGTTTTG
Organism: Chelmon rostratus; assembly: GCF_017976325.1. Taxonomy (NCBI): domain Eukaryota; kingdom Metazoa; phylum Chordata; class Actinopteri; order Chaetodontiformes; family Chaetodontidae; genus Chelmon; species Chelmon rostratus. The sequence continues at coordinate 24,441,202 of NC_055667.1, read as the reverse complement.
TTAACCCGTTCAACCATCACGACCTCCTCACTCAGCACACCTTGTGGCTCTAGAATAACATCATACTATTTCCTCCTGACGGATAAGACCTGTAATTCCTGTGGCCCACAGAGGTTTGTGTGAGTTGAACATGTCGTTTTTGGGCATTTACTAAAACAAAGGAGAACAGTCTCTCGTCTCAATGATCCTGGTCCTGCTGCAGACCCTTGTGTGACGTTCTCTCTCTATCCTCACTTACTCTCATCCCTCTACTTTCTGCTGTCTAATGAATGCATAAAAGGCCCAAAGATACATGCAAAACACACTTTTTATTGTCACTTAAATAGAGAATATGAGGTGTTTTGCCGCTACAATGAAAACGAAAATCACAACTGTCAGAGTTCAATAGAATAGACACACGCTTGTTTTGGTGGAAAGTAAGACAAGAAGATTTGAAACTCTTATGTCTATCCTTTATATTTAAGGCTACAGCCTGTTAACTTAGTCTGAACGTTGCAGACAGCGATCCTGACTCTCTCCAAAAGGAAAAAAATCCACCTGCCAGCACCTCTGAAGCTCACTAACAAACACTTATATCTCGTTTGTTATATTTGTACAAAAACTGGATTGAAAAAACAGGTGCTGGTAGGAGGAGCTCGTTAGTTTTTTCTTTATGCTAAGCTAAGCTAAAAAGCTACAGTCAATATCTTCTCATCTAATTCTCTGCAAGGAAGCGAAGAAGCATACTCATCCCAAAAATGTCAAACTATTCCTTTAAATGAGACTCTAAGTGAGGAAATATGATTTAGGACACTTGAAGACACTCTGAAAACAAACCTGCCTGACGGTGAAATCAGTCCCTGCACAGGCCTTTTTCCAGTCAACCTGGCAGGTGTGAGGGTCTTACCTTTGAGGCCCTCCGGCGCTCAGGACACTCAGGGTGCTGGCACACCACCCAGTCCTCCTCCTGGACAGGCTTGTCATCTGAAACAGAACACACAAGTCAACTTGACATCTCTCTTTATCACTAAAACACCAAACCAGCCACCCAACCAGCTGCAACTCCATTAACACACCTTTCTTGGTAAAGCTGCAAAAACACATTGCAGACACGAAGACTGAAGTCACTGCCTGTGTTTATACAAGGACGGAGTGAAACGGAGGGAGGGAGAGTGACTACGAGCTCGAGAAACACTCTCACACAGTCGTAGAGGACCAAGAAGCCATGTCATGAAATGAAAAAAGACAACCCCGGTGAAAGAGATTCCTTGAAGGAAAGGTAAACAGAGGGAAGAGGGTGGGGTGCGTCGCTGGGAGGAGATCAGAGCGAAATGAATAACGACCAAAGAGACGAGAAGAAAATGGAGCAAATGAGAGGAAGCCACATGCTTTTTGTAGGAGAATCCACTCACGGTGGGTAAGCTCGCTGTACTCCACAGTAACAAATCACCATTGTCAAATAAACCTCTAAAATCTACTTGACTAGTCAGCCAACGCAGGATTGAGGGTATGATAAAAGGCATTGTTTACGTCTACATCTTCTACATGTACACACACGATAAAGATATCATAACAGAGATCCTGAGCGCACCAATATTTATCTGTGTGCCTAATGAGAAAAACAGAGGATACAAGTGCAGGAGGGAGAAAGTAAGAGCAGGGAAGCAGCGGCTAGGACAGACGGTGAAGGTGCCAGCTCCAAAAAATCTGTTTTCTGGTGATATCATGACTAAATCATTAGCATGAGAGATGGGTTGCTGCAGGAAAATGAAGTTACTAACAACTTTAAGGCCAACTTCAAACAACAATTTGTCACCATGAAAGAAGCAGTGAAGCAGCCGAGGCCCTTCCCTGAGCCGGCGAACAGAAACAAGTCCCCTCGAGTCATCCACTCAGCTACAGCTACATTCACAGGTCAAGGGTGCTTGTGGGGAAGAGGGAAAAACACTGTAATTGGTGCATACCACAGAGACCATGGCTTCCCCGCTGGGGAGGGAAGGGTCAACCTGTCTGTAATGGATTTGCTACATGGGAGTAAAAACATGAGTCCACAGCCACGTTAGCAACTCTGTGAGACGGCACTTAGGCGCAGCAGTGCATGGAGCTAAATGCTAATGTCTTCCATGCTAACATGCTCACAATGATGATGACTAACATGCTGATGTTTAGCGGTTGTAATCTTCACCTTTCTCATCATCTTAGTTTTAGGAGTGAGCATGCTAACATGTGACAATATGCACTAAACACAAGGTACAGCAGAGTCTGATGGGTATGTCATTAGTTTTCAGGTATTTGTAACAACATGTTGATGGCGCTAAATGAAAAGTTTAAGGTTTTTACAGGTATATTACATTTCATCCTGAGGGGAACATGGCTGTTTGGGCAATCCAAACAATAGTTGTGAAGACATTTCCAAAAAACAAAAAGCCAAAGCCAAAAATCTGCTAGTGGCACTAAATGCAAAATCAGGTTGTTGAAAGTAAGACGGGTACATCCTCTGGGAACCATGACAGTCTGTACAAAGCTTTGTGCTAATCCATCAAACTGATGTTGAGATATTTCACAGAATAAATGAAAACTTTTAACTGCGGGGGGCACTACAAGAAAAGTCAGGAGGATTCATCCTCCATGGACCATGAATGTCTTGCCAACCCATCTGATAGTTGAGATATTTCAGCCTCTACCAAAGATGAGGACTGAGCGACCGACACTGCCATCCCAAGAGCCACGTCGCTGTCGTTTTTTGTCAAACTTCAACCACCTTCAGGGGAAAGAGAAAAAACAGCCCCTCCTGTGTCTCTGCTGTGCTGGGAGCAGGCCGAGACGCGCTCTCAGCTCTGACTGTGGCCTCAGCCAAGCCGGCCTCCGGCTAATGGCTCCCTCAGGGTTTACAAGCAGCAGGCTGCAGAGGGAGCCTCCAGCTTTTATGGAGTGTTTCCCAAAGAGGCAGAACTTTCTTTACCGCAGCAAGACTTCACACATGACTTCCATTCATCAGCCAGAAAGAAACAAATAAGCGCTAATGTTGCTATGTATCTACTGGATGTGTAAATAAACAACTGTTAAAAGGCGATAACATGTCAACGTTGTATCTACAGCTTGTTTCTGCTGCCCCCAACTGGCCGCAAAATCAGTTACTGCAGGATGAAGAGCTAAAATCAAGGGGCAACCTCCAGGGCTGAACGTGGAAGCACCAAAAACTGCAGTTCCTCAAATGGCCACTTGAGGCTGGCTCCGAAAGCGAGCCAATCCCCATAGACCCCCATATTAAAATGCCCAACTTTATAGCAGAAATAAACATGTTTACAGCCTGCAACAAAAGGTTTTGGGCTTTATAGCTAATTCCCCCGTTCATGACAACTGTACAGGGGTGAATTTCCACATAACTCACTCCTTTAAATTACGCTTAGGCTTAAAGTTCTGCATAATTATGGGCATGGCTGCTTTGAGTGACAGCTAACTGCTAGGTTTCAGCAACCAGGCTTCATTCGGCCCACCTCAGCTCCACCCTTGCTTCACCTCTGGGCCCATTTTCGGACTAGGAGTTTGGTGAAGTCAAACACTGCCAAAGTGGTGATGGCCAGAGCAACTTTCACTGAGCTTCACAACTTTACTGCAACAATACTTTGACAACAACTCATCTTTCAGCTTGTTATGCAAAGAGGGCAGTGGACGCACCGTGAATGAGTGTGGCTACATGGGTTATGTTACACTTTACTCCTTCATTCAAACCTGGTGATAGCCTGTCCAAAACTTCAGCCTCTCTCTCTCTGAGCCCCTTCGTCTCTTAGCCTTCTTGTTCCTACCTGGCCATCCCCTTGCATCGTATAATCAAAGTATTACTTGCTGAAGCTCCATCTTCTCTCCTACTTGCTCATATCTTGCTGACTCTCCCTCTTTCTCTCTCTGATGAACTGGAATTCCTGAACTCAGCACTGCTGATTAAGCCAAAAGCAAACACAAGCACACACACTATACACGAACACACGTGACAGCAGACAATGAGCTTGCACACTAAAGAGACAGTGGAGCATCCCATCTACGCAGCTCTCTGCTGGCTTGTTCACCACAGAGACACTGCCTGGGGCAGAGACCCATTAGGATCCCATAAATAAGCCACAGCAGCGGGGGCAAGTTTGAAATGATGCACTCTTGAACACGCAAGATCTTGTACTGAGTATTCCAGCTTGTCAATCTCCGCTTCCTCATTTTGTAACCATAATGTAGAAGATGAATGTGGTTTTAAAGTGGAAATTAGCCCGGGTCCTTTCTTTTACTGAAGTTATGCTTTCTTTCTTTACTCAAATCATGTATGCTAGCTACAAGGGAAATGTAAACACATTCTAGTGATGAAGCAATTAGTCTATTGATCACAGTCAATTATAAAATTAATCAATAATGGCAGAAATGTGCAGCTGCCATCTTCTCAAATGAGTGCTTTTAGTGTCTGGGTACGTTTGTTGTAGCTGAAAAAGATCAGCACAATACAAATGGTTGTATATGTTGCCGATTGTTCCTTTAAAACATTATTTATCCAAGTGTGCGTGCTCATTTCCTTTAAAGCATCAGCACATTTCACAGTTGCACAGTGAACGCCTAAACAACAGTATTACCACAGACTAAGCAACTCTTAACACCTGGGATAACATCACTCACGCCAACAATTTCACCCGACTGACCTGACGTAAGAGGCTGAAGTCAAGGAATCGCTGTTTCAAATGTCACTTGCATACTTCCAGTCATATACTGGAAAGCTTGCCATCAAAAGCAACTAATGGGATGCAGAGCTTAGTGCAGAGCCCATTGCACCTACACATTGGGATGCAGGCTAAAGATCCCTAAAGATGCAATCCAGTATCAAACTCCCAAAACGTTCCACCGGGTCTTCTATCACCACATCATCACACCTTGCTGTGTTCACTAATCACCCTCGTCATCTCTCGTCTTGCGCCGCCGTCTTCCTCAGAGCCTCACCAGCGCTCCACGTTCAGGCCGAGAGAGGCCAAGCCTCGCGCACGTTTGAGCCGTGAGCCTCAAACGTGTTTTTATGAGGAATGTGAAGAATGCTTCGCTGTGCCTTCTTTTTGGTGAGATCCCATCATGGCACATGAAGAGAGAGTGAGATTGTTCTATTGTTTGCTCAAGCTTTGACTCCACCTCTCATTTTCACATCATGTCTTTGAGAACCCCTCCACCTTGCGTCTAATGTGACATGCACCTCCTTGCCAGGAGATAGTCATGAAAAGACTCAGAGACGAGCGCAGATGGCAGGCAGGAGGGATGGCATACGGACTGGGAAACCTCGCAAAGAGATATACGAGCTTATGCAGGGTAGCAGAGGGACAGAAGCGAGACCGTACAATACATGAATTAGAAAAAAATGGCTAATTAGACAATAACCAAGATTAAAGAATGGAATGTACCACAAGCCATCTACAAATCCTCTGTGTCCCAAATTCATTTTACAAAGATAAGATGTGAAGAAAAGTGTCTGAATCAGTTGAATTTGATTCATTCATTCATCAACAATAATCCATTGATAGAAATACATTTTGCGACTTGCTAGGCGTTGCTGTTACACCACCATCAGAAGAATACTCTCCATGTTTGAGCAGCCTATACATCAACTGGGACCAGACAACATTAGCTTCCTCTTCTTCATTTTCTGTTCATCCCTTGTGATGTTCACTGTGTTTCAAACATGAACTTGGTGTATACTGACACCTAAAAGGCTCTGTTTGCTGAATAACAAGACACCCCCACAGTATTCCTCTACAGGTGAATGAGTCTGGATCTGGTGAGCAGACGTTAAAACATGAGCAGGTTGCAGCGGTTTCTAATGCTGAGGTTTTAGCGGCAGCGGGGGCAAGACGGAGCCCTCCTGCTTAATGTTGTTTTACCCCCATAGTGGTTAAATCACACACATGTGCATCGCAAACCCTCCTACCCCCTCCCTCTATCTTTGTCCCTCCTCCGCCACATCTGAGCAAACCCAAGGTCCCCGTGTACAAAAACCACAGAACAACAAGTGTAAGCTGTTCCAGAGAAGGCTGGAGGAGCCGTCAACTATTTTCAATTTACAAGCTGGAGGAAAACAAATAATAACTGGTTTATTCTGCAGACTCATTTTGGAATTACCCAACGACAATGAGAGAGCAAATACAGCTTTCTCAAGTCTCTCCGTGCATATCTGGGGTCTGCATGACTGTTGCATTAGAGTTGAGCATTAGCCGAAAACTCAATACCCTGTCACCATATTTAAGAGGGGTCACGAGGGGGATTAGTGCATATCTTGAATTTCTTTGGGCATTTATGTCAGAAAGTACAGTAATCGGTCAGAAACGAGCTTATTGTTATATAACAGCGTGACCTTTTCATGTCAGGCTATTCTTTTTATGGGCCTTATTGGTGCAAAACTCCAAGCAAAATAAAAGCGTGTTCTGCTGTTACTGGAACCCGTGGCTGACTATGACCTGAGGAATGCCAGTGTGTGCTGGTACTCTGGGGATATTTTGGACTGGCCTGGTGAAAGCAGTGTACAGCAGGAGGTTAGAGCTGGGATACAGCCATGATCTGAAATTCTACTCAAACCCAAATTACGACTCACCAAACAACCTAATTTTGTTCATCTCAAAAGCTTTCCTCCTGTGCCCACCCAATCCACATCCAGTCTCCGACATGCAGACGTAGTTATTAGTGAGCCATTACAGTAGTGCAGTACTGCAAAAGCATTTTTTTTATCATCAATGTTAATACAGTCTGTAAAATGATCACAGTACTGATATTTGGTGATGTCTCACTGTGGAGCTCAGTGACAGTGGCTCCGGCCTTCACTTTTGGGCAGTGCCTGACTCCACCAAACACTCATCTAATCCAAAAATGAACAAAGAGGTGCAGCGCGAGTGGAGCTGAGGCGGACTGAATGAAGCCTAATTGCTTAAGCATTGAAACCTGGTGACTAGCTGTCACTCAAAGCAGCCACGCCCTTAACAATGTCAAACTTTAAGCCTTAATTTTAATGAGCGAGTTATATGGAGTTGTCATGAACGGGGAAGAAAGCTAAAAACCAGAACCGTTCTTTGTAGCAGGCTGTAAACATGTTTATTTCTGCTGGGTAAAGTTGAGCATTTTAATATGGGGGGGGGGGGGGTCTATGGGTATTGACTCGCTTTTGGAGCCAGCCTCAGGTGGCCATTTGAAGAACCGCAGTTTTTGGCTCTTGGGCGTCAGCTTCAGTTTTCAGCCGCAGACGTCGCCGCTTGCTCCTGATGTGTTAGAAAACTCAAAATAACGTTAGAAATCTTCTCAAATTAATACTTATAACACTGCTTGTTGGTCCAAAACCCCAAAATGTGAAGTGAGCTATCACGCACAACAAAGAAAAGCAGCAAAGCCTCTCTGGGACTGGAGAATGTTTTCTTTAAAAAATGAATGATTGATCATCGAAAAACTGTTTTTTAAATTTTGTTGGCTTGTGAAGTTTAGTTTTAGGTATGCTGACACACATCTTAAACAGTCAACGTAATGATGACAGTAAGTTTGAAATGGGCATGAAAAAAGTTGTATAGCTTTAACAGTGAGCTCCAGCATACAGAGAGGACGTCCAGGTCTGTATGCTTCTAGCTTTGTTGTTCATGTTTTACGAGGAAACAACTTGAAATAGGGAATTTCTACTTACAGCACTTAAGTACTTAAGATTTATGGTGTTACAAGTCTGGGAAAGCAGTTGTGACTCTTATTAGGAAGCAAGAGCAGCGAGCTTTGGGACTGATTCTGTCATATTTTGGAAAAAGGACAAGCATCTTCAAGCTGAGAAGCTCCAGCAGAGTTGGAAATGTTTTCAGTAGAAGCTCGGGGCTTAATTACAGAGATGGTGAAAAGGTAAGGATCAAAGCCTCACTGTTCCCTCTGTGGCATTCCTCTTTTCGGTCTCTGCCAAACAGGTCTGCCTCAGCAGGCACCGTCCTTAAGCTGACCAGAAAGTAGCCGGATTTCCAGAGTCTGGCTGGCAGAGACGAGAGGATGAAGGACATTCCTCCCGAGCCCTGTGTTATCACTTCCCCTTCGCTAATGGCATAAATCGGGCGGCACAGCGGAAAGCGAGCGCCCCTGCGCCACGTCAAAAAAGCACTGAGAGGAGACAGGGAAGCATTTCAGTTCAGCTATGCACTGCAGCGGTAAATATTTCATCTGTGGAGCTGGTCTCATCCGCTCTTTCCCTCTCCTCTCCCTCATGTGAGGTTGTCTTCATGCCAGGTCACTGAGTGCTTTCCACGGAAGAACAGAGCAATGGAAAAAAAAAAAAAAACCTTTCCATGATGATGCTTAAATCCTTAGCTCAAAAAGTGCAAGTGAACCAGATCAGAAAAGCTGCATACAACAATGTGAAGTAATATCTGATCCATGTTAAATGTTACACGGTATCACCCACGTCATGTTAGATGAATGGGGATGGGAGCTGGTCTGAACCACACACCAGGTCTCTAATTCTTTTTCCATTATGCTGAGTAATCTCCGTGTTATAAATAGTATTCCAACATGATATCATGGGTAAAACTGAAGCACGTTTAAAGCCTTTTACTCTCTTCCAACCTTGAAAACCAGACTAAGACTCTGCAAGCTGCTCTGTGTGACTGTGCTACTGTGCTTTGAGCTAAATGCTAACATGGACATGCTAACACACTCACGATGCCAACATTAGCAAGCACAGCTGGGGCTGATGGGAATGTCACTACAGGTTCAGAAACAAGGAGAAATAACTGTGTACAATGATGACAATAAATGTATGCGGGAGGGGGGAACAAACTATTTTTCATGACAGAAGAATTTAGGTTAGGTTAAACGGATATATGTACCAAATTCTAAGTACATAAAACTATCCTGCTTGTGTGAGAAATGCGATTTGTTAATTGAGAAAATAAAATGCTGCATGCATTTATTAGTGTTTGGTTTTAAATGTCCCCCAGACAGCCATTAAAATGCTACCAGTAGTATCTGAGGCAAATGATCAAAAATAAATATGCACGCACGCACACGCACACGCACACACAAATCCACCACTTAGTCAGGTGATCCTACTACTTCTCCAGCTTACCACACAGATCATGGATGACGTCCAGGGATGAGGACCAGGAGTAGCGCTCTATTCCCTCCTGGGTGAGAGAGGATGGCAGAGTCTCCAACTCGTACGCTCCACGCTTCTTCCAGTACAGGAACATCGTGACTTCTTCAACCAGCTAATGCTATGTTGTCATTAATATGAAACCAGACCGTTCAAATCATCATCCCACACTGTTACTCATGGAACTGATATGTCTAAGGAGCCCCTGACCCACCCCCAAAAGCATAATAATCTGAACTTCTGCAGACAATCAACGCACCCCTCTCATCAACCATCTTTAGAATATAAAACTTGCCAGCTCAACTCAACTCAACTTTAAAGTCTGCCAACTGCCAGCACCTGCACAATTACCTCATCCAGCTAAGCCCCCAAAACACTTTGCTTTGAACCTTCTGTCCAAGTCTGATTCGACATCAAGGCCCGGTCCAAGTGAGCAAACAGACTTCCCTCAAGTACAATCCATTACATCTCCAGGGGACCATATTATTGACTCTAAACCTGGAACAAGCTTCACTGCTGCCATCCAGGTTTTAACTTGGTAACAGGTGATATAACTCACCACACTTCTGTCCACAAAGCAAAAGACTAATGCATGTTTCTCGAGCTTAACACCGACACCTCTTCCTATTGATCCTGTAGATTTTTCATTCCTCTGCTAATCATCCACTGAAAACCACCCACCGAGCACCGAATGCTGCCCTCTTCTAATCCATTTAACAGAGCTATTCCTGACTAAATTACAGACGCCCAGCTGCTAAAAGGTGTCGCTAACTTATCTCCACCTACAAATAAAACGTCCTCTGCTGCCGCGTTGCCCGAGCCTCGACTTTATCCATCGCAAAGTTTCTCAAACTGTACAAAACTTGTGTGTGAGGCAAGCTGCTCATGTTAAAGCCCTGTGTAGGATCTCCTGGCGATAGGGGGGGGCTTTCTGCCCACTCCATCAGACAAGCGTTGTATTCATGCAGAGGTGAGTTGCATGCTGGGACAGGCAATCTGGGCCAATGGCTTTTGGACTGGGTGACACAAAGATCTCTTTTAAACCTCCTCCTACATCCAGAGTGGACTTTCTTTATGTTTTGCGCAAAACTGTAAAAGGCTGACATTTTTCTGCATTAATTAGTGCCCGCGCCCTTTATGTCTCCTGAAAGATTTATTCCCTTTTATGAATGCACCAGCTCTGTGATGACTGAGCTCAGTTATTTCTGTGGAGGTACAATGCACACATTGGCCTCTTGGAGATGAGAAACACCAAATGACCAAAAGGAGTTCCATCATAAGATGTTTATCTGAGACAATGCTCGCCACTTCTCAAACAGCTCAGGGGTTAAAACAACACACAGTTAAATATCTCAAGTCAAGGCATAATATTTTCCCCGGTGTCGCTTAAAGACTGATGCACTGCTATTATGCATCTAAAATGGGAGAAGAAATACTGTGAGAATGTGCTGCACCGGCCGGGGGAAGGGAGGGACGTTGTCACACACAACGACCCACATGTCCAATTTTGGGATAAGAAATTAGAGGGTAGGATGGGAGCCGGTTTGCTGCTCAGCTCTGGGCTTTGCAGACATATGGTAATAATCTGAAGCAGCTTTGAGCACGCGGCTTCCCTTTTAATGAAGAGAGCAGTCGCGCAGCATGAGAACTGGGCTGCAAATACAAGGGCCAATTTCCACCTACTGCAGAAACAAAGAGGGAAGCAGGGGAGGTATTAAACAGCCTCACTTTCATCAGATCTCCTTTTAATAACAAGATGCTTTTTTTTAGCCATCGCAAGGCCAGAAAGTACCTGCCGCCTTTATGACACTAGTACTGACTCATGCAAAAAATATTTAGGTTATGAAAAAAAAAATGGCATTACATTAATTCGGGAATGGACTGAATGAAAACACCAACACATACTCTTTCCACAGTGAGGGGCTCCAGCAGCTGTGTGCCGGCACACATGATTTGGGTCCAGTCATCCGTTTGAGAGCAAAAGTCTAATAATCACAACCAGGATGTAGGTGAACGCACTTCCACCACAACACATGTTCCAGTTCTGAACCCCGTTTGAAAGGGGCGGTCCAGAAATGTAGTTTTCTGTGGGGGGTTTCAGATATTCAGACTTTTACTTTCAAGACATCCTGCATTTCCCACAATGCAACCCAGTCCTTTAATTAGACCCTTCCTGCCTCTGAAACGCCCTCATCTTTCAAACTGAACGCCAAGTGTAAAATCGATGGAGTGCCACTTTAAATGACTCCGTGTTATAAACCATTTGCAATGACACCTGCGTGGAACGTTCTTATCTGCCCGAAAATTATAGAAAAAATCCATAAAACATGGCTGAAGATTTAGCATCGTGCGAAGCTGGTTCTGACTTTGGTCAGATTCAAAGCACGTGTCTCTCAAAAGCAGAAGACCGAACACAAGCCCTCGGCCTCTTTCCTGATGCCAGCAGACACGAGGTAAGAGCCCGCGAAGAAAGACAGCCATCGCGGACCTCGCGTCCTCACTGTGGCAGTGTTTTCCAGTGCTGGAAAGACGATGGAAGGAGCAGCTCAGTATGCTGTCCGCCTCTGGAGCTCATACAACATGCTACATCTTAAAAAAGACAAGTTGTAGATTTAACTGGACGCAGTAACTTCCCGCACGTCCGGCACATAAACCCCCGTGAAAACACATGTTGTTTTTACACTTCAGCCGCTGCATGGGTGAAACAAACTAGATATAACATGTCCATTAGAGGTGCTGGTCGGCTGATTCTGTTATCATAGAGCCATGCTAGCTGCTTCCCTCCAGTCTTCATGCTATGCCAAACTAACGTCTCCTGGCTGTAACTTCACATTTAAGGAGCAGACATGACTGTAGCAACAATCTGCTCATGAAGCATTCGTTTGCCAGTAAACCCACCAAAAATATTTGAAATAACAATGGATTTTTTTCTATTAGATATGTATTTCTTTTACTCTGAGCATCATTATAACAAACATCACCACAGTGCATGGCTGGTGACTGTTCAAATTTTACCAGCCACGCAATAGGTTTCCATTGTTTTTTTTATTTTTTGGCTGGTGAAGCAAATCCACCAGCCACTTCAATATTTTACCAGCATTTGGCTGTTGCGCCTTGACAAACACTAACGTTGACCCAACTACCTCTCATTTGTTTTAGTGTGACACAGAAATAGCATGTAAAACCTCCTCGTGTGCCGTGCATGAATGAACTGGCTTCTCAATCGCATCGCACTCGATAAAGTATTAATGACGTGTTGAGAAATGAGTGTGTGAGCGGGTGGAGTGCGACAAGACTGTAAATGAGCCCGCCGGAGTGTGTGCGCTGCGGGGAAAAAGTGTGCGAGCCAGAGCGTTGACAGAGGGAGCGCAGTCGAAGGCTTGTGCGTGCCCATGTGGAGGAGGTTTTGGGTTATATTTAGCAAGGTGGACCATCACACAGGCCGAGGTTAACCCTTCACCGGCAAACTAAGGCTAGGAACAGTTTTAAGACTTCTCTGTGTGAATCCTCTGAAAGGAAAAAAGGCAAAAGATTTAGATCCGTTTCGGTTTCATCAAATAGCCCCTGTAGAAACTTCCTCAGCCAGCCTGTGCCTGGTCGTTAACAGCAGACGTGTGCGTTACTAACATCTTGCTGCTAACAAGACTAACCCAGAGATTTCACCGCGTACGGCTGCGTCGGCTTCTGGCTGCGATGCGGTTTTGTTCCCTCCTCCATGTGGCTTCAAACCACTCTGGGAGCGTTACAAAAGCAAAGCATTTTGCCTGATCGAATTTGCTGAATTGTGCTCAGAATTTGCTGATTTTGTTATTTGTCCTTGATGTTTGCACTTCTAGCGCAGGTACGCAGGCTACATAGTTAAAGAATAACTTTCGTTTTTTACAACCTGGACCTTATTTGTAGCATTAAATGCGACCATTTACTCACCCAGACAACTTTGGTGGCATTTGGAGTCGTTTTGAAGAAATTAGCCCCAGAGGAGCGGCGCGTATATCCGTATAATGCGAGGACTCGGGGCATCCATGCGCAGCCTCTATATAACGCATAATCTGCGGCGAAACTCGTTCATATTCCAATATTTTGTTATGATATGCTGGTGCTATTCCCCTCTGAGCCCTTGGTGGCATGTTATCAACATCCGGCGTCTCTAGACAACTACCTCTGACGTGGATGATGTCATTACCGAACGCCGCGCGCTGCGAGCGGTCGGCTACGAATACGCAATAACGAACCATAGCTGTGCCAAACTACAGCTAAACTGGCCGACCGCCAGCTCAGAAGGGAATAGCACCAGCATATCATAACAAAATATTGGAATATGAACGAGTTTCGCCGCAGATTATGCGTTATATAGAGGCTGCGCATGGATGCCCCGAGTACTCGCATTATACGGATATACGCGCCGCTCCTCTGGGGCTAATTTCTTCAAAACGACTCCAAATGCCACCAAAGTTGTCTGGGTGAGTAAATGGGCGTATTTAATGCTCCTCTTCCGCGTACTCAGGCTCAAAACGGTAAGGACGTCCATCTTAAACAAAGTCATCGTCCACCACCTCAGAGTCGGAAAAATATTCATCCATTTTGTGAAAAATAACAGTCGCAAACTACAGCTAAACTAGCCAACCGCCGCAGAGTTAGCTGTGTTGTGGCTGGTTGCTCGCAGTGCGCGGCGCTCGAAAATGACGTCATCCACGTCAGAAGTAGTTGTCTAGAGACGCCGGATGTTGATAACATGCCACCACGGGCTCAGAGGGGAATAGCACCAGCATATCATAACTAAATATTGGAATATGAACGAGTTTCGCCGCAGATTATGCGTTTATAGAGGCTGCGCATGGATGCCCCGAGTACTCGCATTATACGGATATACGCGCCGCTCCTCTGGGGCTAATTTCTTCAAAACGACTCCAAATGCCACCAAAGTTGTCTGGGTGAGTAAATGGGCGTATTTAATGCTCCTCTTCCGCGTACTCAGGCTCAAAACGGTAAGGACGTCCATCTTAAACAAAGTCATCGTCCACCACCTCAGAGTCGGAAAAATATTCATCCATTTTGTGAAAAATAACAGTCGCAAACTACAGCTAAACTAGCCAACCGCCGCAGAGTTAGCCGTGTTGTGGCTGGTTGCTCGCAGTGCGCGGCGCTCGAAAATGACGTCATCCACGTCAGAAGTAGTTGTCCAGAGACACTTGATGTTGATAACATGCCACCACGGGCTCAGAGGGGAATAGCACCAGCATATCATGACAAAATATTGGAATATGAACGAGTTTCACCGCAGATTATGCGTTTATAGAGGCTACGCACGGGTGCCCCAATTACTCGCATTATACGGATATACGCGCCGCTCCTCTGGGGCTAATTTCTTCAAAACGACTCCAAATGCCACCAAAGTTGTCTGGGTGAGTAAATGGTCGTATTTAATGCTACAAATAAAGTCCAGGTTGTAAAAAACGAAAGTTATCCTTTAATGTAATGCTACTACCTGCAAGAGTTCATACAGCTACATCCAAGAAAGCATTTAAATTCAAAACACATAATGAAATAAAGACGTAGATTGTAACCACATTCGCAACAGAGGTAATCTAATATTTTCTTTTGATAACAAACACTGACATATCAACCATCAGAACCTTGCAGTGGGGGGGTGCAGGACCATCCCCATCAAACGCATTACTATGAAACGTCATGTAATTTAAGTGTCCATCCTTAAACCAGCAGTTCACAGGGACAAACAGCCACTCTTCAACCTGTTGATATGGATAATCCCATAATTGAAACAATCTGGTTAAAATTGCAGTGGGGGCTGCTGCTGAGAAGCCAATAACAGAGTCAACAGGAATCAAAAACACTTATTCCCTGAAAGTACAGTTATTGTCATGTGGAAGGCAGCAATACACATAAACAGTCATTTAGCAAGGGTGGAGGTTATAAACGTGGAAGGACACATTCAGAGATAAACATTTGCCATTATGTTTCTTACGTTAAAGAAGGTGTGTGTGTGTGTGTGACCTTAACGAAGCCCCTCTAATTATCTGCTGCACTGTATGAAGAGGAGCAGCTCACCATTAGCCTGTTTACAACACAGGGCCTGAAGGGCGACAGTCAATGTGGATGGGGCTTTTCGATCACGTTAAATGTAAAGATAAACCCTGACCGATGACCAAATATTTCCCACCCCCCCCCATAGTGTTTCCAGGTGGTATCACCCTTGGCGCTGCTGTTGCGGAGACAACCGGATCGCTTTCGGTTTTTCTCAAAGTGACAGTAACTAACAAAAACGCAGCACACACTGCAACTGTTTCTGAATCTCCATGAGGAAACAATCGACAGCGCTTATGCCCGGATCAGACTGCACAAATCTGGACGATTTTGTCGTGGCCAACCAATTACCAGCGTCGTAGTTGATCGTGAACAACAATCGGATGCCAACACAGCAAAGACTGCTTCTTGTAGCATAAATAACTATGGAAATAAAATTAGTATATGTTAAACTTGTTGAATCTGTCGTAATTACACTTACGACAGAGCTACACAGTAGATGTATAAATAATGACCATATGGGCCATAGTTTCTTTTTCTGTCCCCCTGATGACATCTGAACTCGTGCGTGATCGTGGATTAAGATGTGCTGCGATTGGTCGGGGTCATACGTGTAGTCTTGCCGGTCACCTGACCACGACACAGCACAAGTTCATGGCACTGTGAGCGTCAGATCTGATACGGTGAGCATCATCAAAGACAAGTGTTCACTGAAGAGGTAAAGTGAAGCTGTCACGGTTACACATGAAGTAATAACATAGTCTGAGCATTGCTTCGTGCAAACAAGTGGCGACAGCAGGGGTTAGCGTCAGGGTTGAGGGGGGAGTAGAATTCATTCATTTAATCTATAATGGAGACATGAATGTAGGTAGTGAGGGTGCCAGCCAGACTGGATCGACAGGCAGCCTTCGTTTTCCCAGGAGATCGACTCCTGGTGGCAGATCCAACTATATTGCGAAAGTGAGACTTATAGGGAACCAATCTAAATGCTGATGGTGTCATTACTGCACAATCAACGTTTACTTCATAATGATATGCAAAAAACTATTGCCACTTTAAAGTGGGCTGCAAAGCTATTCGTCGATTTTAGGTTTCACGTTGGCACATTATTCTTCCTGGTCTCCGTGCATTTATTTCAGTGCAGTTTGTGGTGTTGATTTGCAGCAGAGACACAAGTGCTGTGCACTCTTTGCACATTATTTGTTCATGCTAAACATCACTTGCCCTTAAACCCAAATAGTTCTTAACAATGGATGCAGATCTGTTTCGAGGGGCTAGCTCCTCGCCTTCTGCTCAGGACATTTTATTTCACCGGGCTGCTCTCTGTTCTATATTACTCATCTACTTCGGACTGCAGCCGCAACATCCAGGAAATTTTTGCGCAGGCTGCCGCTGCAGGATGCATGCACATGTTGCACATTATGTTAATTTTGGAAGGGCGTGATTTGATACATGGCGGCGTTTTCTATGAGCGAAGCACGCATTTTACTACAACATCGCACTCGATTATGTTCATTTAATTGTGGGAGGCCAAAAGTGTGATCAAGGTTAATATTTGATTGTGCTGTCCTCGGTTAGGATGAGTCTGTACGCAAATTGAATTAAACTAAATGATTAAATGAAAATGCAACGCAGAGCCCAACAGCTTGTTCCCTATCTGATGATGAAAAACAGCGGAGCAGGACGAGGACACAGAAGACCCCTCAGGGCACGAGAGCAGTACACCATTTGAAACTTGAACCCAAAAAACGTGCCGTCAAGCAATGTCCCACAAAAATGAGAATAACAGCTACACAAAGTGCTCAGAATGATGGTAATAAGAGCCGATGAGTAAAGAGAAGTAGTTGCTGAGTTACATGAAAAGACTGGTACCACTCCAATCTCATTCTGTTAGATATGAAGCTAGAGCCAGGAGTCAATTAGCTTAGCTTAGCATAGATACTGGAAGCAGTTACCTTCCGTCTGTGCAAAGCTCAAACTGTGCCTGCAAGCACCAGTAAAGTCATTTATTAACATGATATATCTCATTTGTTTAATCTGTGCACAAAACATTGAGGTTTGAAGGGAAGTTACCTGCTGTAATTTTCTCCAGGCCCAGTGACTTCCTGGCATCTGTAGTCTTTATGCTAAGCTACCTACTTGCTCTAGCGTCATGCTTTATGGACAAACTTGGCACTTGTATTGATTTGATCTAAAACTTGGCAAAAAGCAATTAATTGTGTTTCCCAAAATATCAAATTTTTCTTTGAATTTGTGCAGCGCCTTTGAAACATATGCAACGTCTTTCTTTCATTATTTAAGTTTAACTCAGGAATTCCAGGTGTTGGCTGAAAAAATTCTGTGTCCGCTGGTCTTATGAAATCTTTTCAAAAACTCATAAACTCATTCAATGCATGCTGATGAAAGTATAAACAACCCTGTTTAACCTGCAGGCTGAAACCAGCACTTTTCAATATTTGTCTTTTTTCAATTGCACTGCATATGGTGCATCTGGAGGTTGTGCATGAAATGAAAAAGCGTCATGTGACCTTTATGTGCTCCCTGCTGTAGTGAAATCCACATGCAGGAAGTAAAGTACAGAAAGGATGAGATGTAGGGAAGGAAATTCATTTTCTGTCAGACACAGGGAAGAGGATCAGAGTTATTGCATCAGAGCTTGGTTTGTTTTCCATTATAGTTTGTAACACATATCACATTTAATCGGAGTCAAAACAAGCTGCATTGCAAGGCTGACCAGTATTTACTGTGGTACAGGAAAAGGCAGCCTCTAAGCCATTTCTAATACCAAGAGTACAATCAAAATTACCACTAGCCATGAAGAAGCTATTACAGAGCCTGGCATGTTTAGAACAACAACTGCAGTGCAGAGTGTTCATAAAACAAACAAAGGCTGTCATGCAAAAATATTAAGATGAGTTGTAACATTGCACATGAAGCTGGAATAATTATTCTTGAGCAGTTGGATACAAGAGAGAAAAACATAAAGCAGAGCAAAATGTGACCCAGAGCGGCATCAGGAAAAGACAGAAGTGCAAAGAGGGGAAAAGAAAGAGGAAATTACTGCCGGGACAAAAAAACAGAACAATGGAAAGAGAGTCTGAAAAAGGAAGTTTGAACTGTAACAAGCCACGAGCCAGGCAGAAATCACACACACACACGCACACACACACACACACGCACATGCACGCACACACACACACCATGACATATGAAGTCTAAACAGTCCAAATGTTTCCCCAGAGCTCTGCAGCTTTTTCAGATTGAAAGTCCCACAACTCTGCTTAAGGAAACTATCTCACAATGACGTCCATTTATTAGCTGTTCTGGAGCTTTTGATGGAATCGCATGACCTTCATCAGCGGATGGGAGTTCGCCTCACGATCAAATTCCCATTTCTTAGCACTTTCTGAGCAAACTACGTCTGCGGATGAAGATCGTGTGATGCGATCAAAACAACGGGACAGCTCTGAATGAATGTTGTGCTGACACTGTTGTCTCAGCTGCTGTACCAAAATGAACCTCGTCTTTCATGCCAACATGAACCAGAACTACTTAAAGTGCTAAGAAAAAAATATGGAAATTTGAACACCCACGGAAACTCCCTCCACTGATGAAAATCACGTGTGTGATTGAAAGCTCCAGAACAGTTTGTAAACAGACCGTGTGGTGAGACTGTTTCCTCAAATGCTGTTCAGGAATGAACTTTCAAACCGCCTCTTTGGACAAGAAGTCCTTAGCGCAACGGAAAAATGGAAATTTGAATTCCTGCAATCGTGATATGATCAAAAAGCTTCCAGGGAGCGGCCATTAAATGGACCTTCTGATGAAACTGTTTTGTCATGTAAAGTAACTGCAGGACTGAAAAAGTTGGACTCGGATCTTAAAAACAGGTTTTGGGGGGAAATGATCTCATGTTTCACGCTTACTGACTAAAAAACGCATCTGAGAATGTGTTAGTATTTTGCAGGCCATGTCTTTCTGCAGTATTTCTCAGTAAATGCTGCCTCATTTTTCTGGCAAACTAACAAAGATCATGTGGAATGATTCAAAGCTCCACGACAGTTGCTAAATGGGCCTGGCGGTGAGAATTTTTTTCTTCAGAACTGCTGTTTCCAAGGTCAAAAATAAATTTCATGGACAAAAAATCCTCCAAGTGCTCCAAAAAATTGCAAATTTGAGCATCTACAAGCCCATGACAGCAGATTAAAGTCCAACCACCGATGAATATCACCTGATATGATTGAAAGCTCCAGAACAGCTACTGAATGGACCTTGTGATGGCTGCAGCTCTGCAGCATAAGCATATTCATCGAGTGGCAAAAATAGTGTTGGGCTATGAACTACACCCACCAAAACACATGAATGAAATCACTAATTTAAGAGTGAGCATCATGCAGCCTTTCTACAGATGTGCTCTTTAATGATGGCTGACACTTTCACACAACAGTTCATCAAAGAGCAAGAGCTGAGATTTTGAGTCCTTGTTTTTGTTTTTCCAATGGTGGACAGAGACCAGACAAGACATCTGGTCCCAGATTAGACCAGTGTGTTTAAGACAGGCTTAAGACTCCGGTGGCCTGGAACATTGAAGGGTTCCAGACTCAACCAATTAAGGCTGCTAAACTTTAACTCCATGCTTACAGTATGAACCCATGAACCGCCTGTGCTGCATACATCACACATGTAAAGCCTACGAGACCTGCGTGGTCTAGATCTGAAACAATTACACCAGTAATAATCCCAATATTAATGTGCAGCAGATTTGATAATTCTATAATCGCTTCAGGTAATTTTGTTCAGAAAAAATGAGAAAAATTCACTGTAACCAACTTCTTAAATGTGAATATGCATTTGTTTTTCTTCGTCTCATATCATTATGCTCTGGCAATTTTCTGATTTCAGACTAACAGACAGAGACTGGAAAAGTCTAAATATCAGAAATTTTCACTTTGATCTGAATTATGAGCTGGGAAAGAGAGGGGAGCGCAGACAGCAGGTCTGGGGGGGAATAACAATAAATAGTGCTGGTTGGAGATTTACAAGAGGTAATATCTATCATCTGAGTTTACGCAGAGTTGTCGGAAGGCCCTTCATCATAAAGAGAACTTCAGATCAGAGTGTACTGTCCTCTATGACTGAAATACCTCGGCCTCCAGCTGGGATAATTGCTCAGGTCACTTGCCAAATCCAGCCATTAACTTTGATGACTGCAGGAAAAGCATGAAACAAAGATCTGGTGGCTGGAGGATCAAAGTCACGAGAGCTCCTCTGTTCCCCTTCCTATCTGGATTCTTACAGAGCAACACAGTGAATCGCACAAGGTGTTTCTCACGGAACAAAGCATTCAGGTGACTCATTTTAAGATGCTGACTTATGCAACAGCTGCAGATAGTAGCATGATCAATAGGTGACTTCATGAATTTTTACTTACTGAGTCGTAATCTGAGACCAAGCCAGCTCCTTGGTGGCGATTTGTGCAGAACTGAATTCATGGTCCACTTGTTTGGCACCATCTATGCATGCAATCCTTGTGGAAAAATCCCCTGCAGCAACACCAGCTCCTCGCAGGTCTGTCTGTCGGGGTGGCAGGCTCAATGCTAATCACCCAGCGATGTTTAATTAGCAGTCTCCTCTATGGCATTCTCATATTCTTCCCATCTCTGCCGTCGCCCTCCTCTAAAACGCAGTGCGCTGAGCCTGTAGGATCCGGTCGGTGGCGAGCACAAAGCTGCAACTCACATCACGGCGAATGCGCGGAAAAGTGTGGCCAAAACGCATCCCTCGGTTTCACACAACGAGAAGTTAACACGGGTCTAATAAGCACTGAGCTACAGCTGCAAGCTGGACGCCGTGCTAAGCTGGAAATGACCTGTTGCTGACTGCACACATGCGAAAAAGAAATCTCCTCGACGTCCAACGAAAACGTCTGTTGGTGAAGCTCGGTCGGAACGTGATTCCGAGGGGGGAAAACCTTCTTCGGGGCCTTTAACGCATCGGATCCACGGATAGAGTTCCCTCTATCAACTTTACACAACGTGCTGCTGGAGTTGAACGCGTATTGTCCGCTGTTTCGTCTCGCCGCCCTCGCTGATCAACCATCGGTTCTCCTCCATTCATTCAGACAACCTGGATCCACAAAGACTCGATGCAGTTTCTCCCTCAAGTGGCGCAGAGTTTCAGCTAGAGGCGCCAGAGACACTGAACGGCACACGGTCCGGAGGTGCGTTCAGGTTCTGAGTGAACGTGGTGTCTGTACCGAGCAGGTCGAAGCTGAAAGTCGTCAAAAACACAGAACGCATTAGCTATTTCACCTTTAAATACAAGTAAATTCAACTTACTATCTGACAAACATTGAATTCGTGGCTGGCCGTTGCTAGGAGATTTAAAATGGGAATAAAGAGCAGCAATAAAATAGAGAGCAGGACAGAGTCGATCTCATTGTTTTGAACCTTGAAATACTCTTGGCTGCCATCACACAGTACATGTTCCAGTACAAATCAGGTATATTTATGGTATATAGGTTAGTTATGACATTCCCCTTGCCTTTTGGGAACTTGGGAACATTCGCAACTAATATTCAATAACTGATATTCATTTACGAATATTGTTATTGCACGTTGGTTTATTTTATTGTAGTTATCTTAATTTTATTCTTTCTAATCTTTCTTACCTTTCTTATTATCTTGTTTCTAACATGGGGGTTGCAATGAAAATGTCATTGACATGTCATGCTCAATGACAATAAAGAATCTTGAATCTTGAATTCAGGGGCTTCATACGGGTCTTACTTTATTACTTGATCTGAGGCCCTGACTTGAAGAGGGGCCCTAAGCCAAAGTCATTTTTTAAGACCTTTATTGAAGTCAGAAAAACAAAGATTACTGCACAGCAAAACTGCGTTGTACACAATGTACAGAAATAGTGACAAATGGGGTAAAAGCAGCTCATTTTTGCCCTGAGGAGCCTTCACCACGTTGTTCCAGCTATGCTGACATTGTTATTTTGAGTGGTTTCAAAAAATCAAACCATTCCGTGAAATAGTCTGCTAAATCTGCCTGGTTCGCTCATGTATTTTTGAAATGCACTGGGGGGGGGGGGGATTGAAGCGGTTATAATGGCACACCGCCTCTGCATTGTTACTTCACTCAGCACAATTGTCTTTGCAGGCAACAGATGCACCGTTTGTTTGGGTGCAAGGACATCACATAAGTTTGGCACTGATCGAGGCTTTATTGCCAAAACAAGGCTTACAGTTAAAATAGAGGCACACAAATGAGATTTCTGCTTGCTGGCAGGTGGCCTTCATGTGTTTCTGGATGTATGAATGGTATCCTGTTTAGGGAAAAACAGGGAATGTTTGCTATCTTTGCTTTGCTCAAAATAGTTGCCACTTCATTTTCTATCAATGAAGCAATCGACTAATCATTTTGGTTGTAATCCTGTGTTTGAACAGCAGGGCTAACAGCTTGTGCTCAGTTTTATTTCCATACATGCTTTCTGTTTTTAACTTTGAAGGTGAATGAACGATTTCTTTCACTCAGAAAGTCTGTTTTTGTTTGCTTGCTTCAAAACAAACACTAATTGAATCTTTACTCTGCACTGAAATCCATTTCACAGATGTGGGTTGTTATTTCTGATCATCAGGATCACGTCGACTGTCTAGTGGCACATCTACAGCGGGATTTCTCTTTGGCTTGCATGAGGTCTATGGGAAAACATCTGACCTGACAAAGCCAAAACAATGACTCTGCCAAAATGTAGCTGTGTTGTGTTTGTC
Organism: Chelmon rostratus; assembly: GCF_017976325.1. NCBI lineage: Eukaryota > Metazoa > Chordata > Actinopteri > Chaetodontiformes > Chaetodontidae > Chelmon > Chelmon rostratus. Next base: position 24,418,283 of record NC_055667.1, on the reverse strand, counting down.
TGCTCCCACCCTCAATAAAGAGGCGGGGAACAGCGAACAAAGAAAAGCGAGGGGGCAGAGAGGGGATGTTAAAACAGCCCACTTAACAAATTAGCAATTCTTCACTGTGTGAGTGGATGTTTACGACCGAGTCCCCCCCCTTTAATTCTTCCAGTCAGATAATTTGAAGGTCAGTCTAGATGCAAGTCGTTCAGATGAGGTTAGTCATTTCTTAAATTAGTCTTGTTTTTCAAGTATTATGAACATTTAAGCTTTTCAGCATTACAGGCCAGTGTCTTGACAGTCTTTATTGTAGTTTTCCTGCCCTTGAGTCTTTGTAAAAGTGAGCATCTGCTGCTGTTCAGAGCAAAATCTCAACATACCTTTGCTGCCCCCTAGAGGTCCACAATGTAGCACCAGTAAAACAAACTTGTGTTTAAACTTTTGTCTTTTATATCCCACAAAGGCCTACATAAAAAATCGTAAACATGTTGCTTTTACAAAACATCTTGAATGACCGGCAAGTGCAGCAGCACTGTTGTGTCCCTTTAACACAAAACCAAATGTACAACAGTTAAAGCAGAGCAAGTCAGCAATAAAAATAGAGCAATTTCAGTAAAACCCTTGACCGGCATAAAAACACAATACACTGACAAAAAGGGCTTCTTTCTTTTGTAGAACCATCAGATTCAAAGAGAAAGTCATGTGAAAGACCCCTCCTTAACTCTGCCCTGCCCTCTTTTTTACTTGATTGTTAAATTTCAGCATAAATAACATGAAAAATCTTGGCAGTGGGAATTTTATCCAATAATACAGCTGTTACAAATGAACAAACTCCCACCTGAATCAGGGACTGCACTGCATACTGTGACATACTGATTAAATGGCCATAGCCTGGCTGAAATCTACAAGGATATGGCTCTGAGACAAATAAACACTGGTCTAACAAAGCACTTGAAAGCAAGAAAAGCACAAAGTCTGAACAAAAGTTGTTTTTCATTTAATATCTGGCAGGTTTTCGTATTCATTTGCAGCTTTGGAATGCCACCTACAAAAAAGAGACACCAAATAAGAGCTTAAACTACCAAAGTCCATGATACTACTGTCCATGTGACAGAAACACTGAACATTCCTTCACAGCGCCATCAAATGTAGGTTTTAAGACATGGTGAGAACACCCCGGGTTTTCAGAGAGGAAGTCCAGTCACAGGAAGGCAGCCATCTCCTGCAGAGTCTGTGATACCGGCTGCTCCGTCAGACTCCGTCTTGAGATAAAAAACCTTTCAGATTCAACCTCAGTTCTGTACATTCAAAGGCCAACGCTGACTGGTTTGGCGTGAGACACCGGTCAGGATGAGTAAAGGGCAATTAACCGATGCTGTGTAGAAAACGTCATTACATCCCTGTTTGACTGGGTCTCATCAGCCCCTTGAAGACTCGCAGCTTTCCTGCACCAGTGAGATCAAAACTGTAGTTTGTAGTGACATAGGGCATCTCTCCTTCAAAGCCAGGCTGAAACAGACAAAGATACCATAACTCATGGTGAAAGGAAGCTTTGGACAGGTGTTTATGCATCACTTTATACGCTGAAGTGAGGAAAACACTGAAGTGTGCTGTCTATGACAGAACAGAACTGTCTTCTCACCTGGGTTGTGAGTATGCAGGAAGGCAGTGATATCGCCCCCATGAGGAGACAGTTGACCTTGCGAAGGATTGAGGGGTCTACAGGCGTGAGCAGAAAGTACAGACCTCGCGCCATGTCAACACCTCGAAGCACACCTGGAACACATCCTCGTGTTAATACACTGAACCGTGACGATTAAATTAAACAACCACGAGCAATCACTTTACCCCAGACCCTCTTTAAACATACAACCGTGATTACGAAAATGTTGGGATGCTGTGTTTTATTTACATTTTAAATGGCATCGCCTTTTTTCCGAATCAGGGTTGTACTTCAAGGATAACTTTCGTTTTTTACAACCTGGACCTTATTTGTAGCATTAAATACGACCATTTACTCACCCAGTAAATGAGCCAGTGGTCGGCTAGTTTAGCTGTAGTTTGGCACAGCTATGGTTCGTTATTGCGTATTCGTAGCCGACCGCCGCAGAGTCAGCCGTGTTGTGGCTGGCTGCTCGCAGCGCGCGGCGTTCGGTAATGACATCATCCACGTCAGAGGTAGTTGTCTATAGACGCCGGATGTTGATAACATGCCACCACGGGCTTAGAGGGGTTTTGTAAAAAACGAAAGTTATCCTTTAACATTGACTTTTGCTAATTGCTAAACCGACCCCAAATGTCAGTGACATTAATATACATGATATAATAGAATACATTTTTGTTTCTTTTTGGCAAACAAAATGAATAAATACTTCTGCAAGCATTGCCTAAATAAACATAGAAAAAATGAAATATTGCGTTATTTGGTGTAATTCGAACTCTTAAGGTCATTTACATATAAAGTCAACTGCAAGCTCATTTTGTCGTAAAGGAAAAGGTTTCCACTTCACTAGTTTTACACATACGTACTGACAGAAGGTCAGAATAAAAGAAAAAAATTAAAGGGAAAAAATATTTTTACACATGTAATAATAAGGTCTGTGAGACCCAAAACACTGAAGGAGCGAAACAAAAGTCAACACGAACAAAACAACAGTTAAAGGATCAGACGACATTAATTTGACCATTCATTCAAAGGTGGGGCAGGATACGTACCAAAGCCCACGCATGGGCAGATGGGTGCCTGTGACAGCAGGACTGGGCCTCCCCTGCTTGTTACTTTGTCTCCCAGGCAACAGAGTCCCACCAGACTGGCATTGGCAGCATAAAACATGTGACTGGGCACGACCTCGCAATGGATCACACCTAAGGCCACCGCTGTGTGGGGCACCTACACGCCCGAGGGAGAATGGTCAGGTCATTATTAACAAGCTCTTTCTCAGATGTTTAATCTGGATCTTTAATCTTTGTGGTTTGACTGGGAGCTCTACACTGGAATTATTTCTGAACTGGGAGCAGTGACAAGTAAAAAGTGCTGGAAGATTTTTTTTTTTTCTTTTACTTTGGACAGAGCCTTGCCCAGGCTAGCTGACTTCCAGTGCTTCCAGTATTTAAGCTAAGCTAATTGCTCGGCGGCTCCTGCTTCATACTTAGTGTACAGACATGAGTCATTTTCCATCTTCTCATCTAACTCCCTGCAAGTAAGCGAATAACCACATTTCCCAAAATGGCCATTTTTTTAAACTGCTGGGACAAGCAGATACAGAATATGTGACGTCAACATCATCTGTTGTCGTTTGTACCTTTCAAGTTGTCACTATTTCCTCAAACACCTACACCTGGAACTTTAAAATGTCCATTGGGGAAGATTAGACTGATAAACCTTTTTTTATTTAATGGTGCCACAAATGACTTTAACATTATAAATTTTTTCAATCCTGATGTCACGATGCATAATTGAGACACGTTTAAACACACAAGTGCAAAATCATGGTTCTAATGTACCTGGTACGGGGTGAGGCTGTGTAGAGGTCTAACTGGTCCCGGGTCTGGAGACTGCAGCTGACTTAAGTAGGCCAGCAGTGACAGCTCTCTGTGCTCATTACTGCGCTGGTGTTTCCTGTCAAATACAATGCACCCACAGAAAGTGATGTAGTAATGAAAGTGTTTAGCTGTTAATGCCAACACAGGCTGACAGCCGTGTACTTACGACGTTCCTTGGGACGCCACTCCTTGAAACTCTGATTGTACAATAAGGTGAACGTAACTTCGGGGGGGACTGTGGCTCTCTGTGAACTCGTCCAGAGCGGTCTGGGCAGGTGGGTGCGTGTGGAAGCCGTGTGCCGTCCTCAGAAACTCTGGAGTGAGGGCGGGACACTGGGTGGTGCCACTGTGACCGAGCTGGACGACATGTGAGAGTGGGAAGAAGCGGATCATGTCCACTAGCAGCTGAAATCCGAACCCTGTGGACAGTCCAGGCACGCACATGTTCAGACACTGTTTACAATTAGTATCTTTAAGTTCTTCATGTTCTTTGACTGCTGTCACAGAGGGTACTGAGCTGACCTTTGACCCAGCCCATGGTGTTGATAATAACAGGAGTCTCTCTGCTCTGGGAGCGTCTACGCCATAAGGACTTAAGTGATTCCAGGTAGCGGTCTAAGTCCGTCTCGCATGACGACTGACCATAATAGATCATGTGCTCTGGTGTGCACTGATGTGTGAATGGAGGACCTGAAAAATAACTCAACATCAGTCTACTAATCCCATTTTAAAGAAACAGTACACCAACAATAAAAGTGTTCAGATAAATATTACATCATAAAAAAATACATATATTCACTTATTTATTAAGAGTTGGGTGACAAAATCAATTCTACACCGGTAAATATGAAGCTATAGCCATGAAATAGTTCAGCTCAACACTAGAAAAAGCAAAATTTTCATTTTTACATTTCAAGTTTGTACACATTAAACAAACAATGAACACGCTAATAAGTGCACTTCACAGGTGGATTTTGTTATGGTTGGACAGAGCCAGGCTAGCTGTTTCCCTTTGCTTCTTGTTACAATACCTACTAAATGGCAGCTGGACTGTGTATGTTTAAAATAGCAGAGTGCTTTAGCAATGCAGTAAATATGCACACTGTGCCCACATTATATTGACGCAAGGAAAAAACTGATCCCAGATTGAACAATAATATGTGTAAGAGGTGATGTGAAGTAATAAGAGGATAAAAACATACCCAGAAGTGGCTCTCTGACCGTCGACAACGAGAGGCAACCAGCAGGAGTGAACTCTGTTTGACCGAGGTCACCTTCCATATAATCTACACTAGTTGTGCTACACACACAGACACACACAGACGACACAGACACACACACACACACAAACACACAGTTTCTTACCAAAACACATTAGAACATACTACCATCTTATATATCATACTGACTGCTGTGATGTCTCAAGGTGAACTGTAATGACCTCTATAGGAACGTTATGTTGGTGGATGCAGCAAATTGCAATAACAAACAAATGAAGAGTACAACCAATGCAAATTTGCAAATTTCTCTTTGGAGATGAATAAATTATCTATCTATCTATCTATCAATGATACAGAACACAGGGATCAAAACAAAATCCGAGTAGCAACTTCAACACAAGATCGTGTTAAGAAGGATGCACTACAAATACGAATCTAGCTTATAAATATAAAAATACTATAAAATATCTGCATATATTTAATATATATACAGATGAGAACTTACTGATTTAGTAAGGTGTTGATGAGGGTGCGGATAAATGTTGACTTGCCAACATTCTTGGCACCACATACGAGGACAACTGCACAACCATCCATGTCCCCTATGAATGAAAGACATATCCAATAATTTGCCAGAGCATGAAAGAATTAAGCTTTTCATCAAGTTCATCTATTTTATGCCTTTATTAGACAGTGATATTAATGATGAAAGGCAAAAAGGGAGATGCAACAAAGGTTCCCTGGCTGGGGAGCATTCATAGTTGGTGTCTTAACCCCTACGCCACGGGGTCCCAGTCAATTTTGACAACATTAGTTAAATTAATTTGGCTGCGTATTTCATACGTCTGGCAGTAGCCACTAAAGTAACAAAATGTTAGGATTTACATTTCAGCGGGATGCATCACAATGATTTTAATCAGGCAAACAAGATGCATTTCATTTCTCACAGTGCATTTAACCTTTGGCAGACATGAGACTAACATGTAAAACTGCCATGACATTTACACAACAAGGTGTGTGTCTAAAAGGAGCTTACCTCTGCAGGCACTGATCACTGTGTTGAGAGCATTGCTGTAGCTTTTTGACATATTCAAGCCCTCAACAGTGTGGATAAGGGGAATCATACCCAAACCATTAAGTGGAGTGTCAAGAACAGCTGACATGAGTTCACTCTACAAACAAGCAGGGAAGAAGAGCTTCCGTTAGACACATGTAAGACTGACCATTCAAAATTACTTACACATTAACCTACATGTATGAATTCTGCTAATGGCCTCATCTCCTGATTCTACTTCTAATCCAAATTCAGTGTAGTTTACCTTCTTGTGATCAACTTACCATCGGGGGGCTGAACAATTCACTGAGATCTGTGAAGCTTGCCAGGAACCGTGTCAGAGGCGTCTCCATGGGCTCCAGTAGGATGATAGATGAGTTTGATGTAATCCTTTTAAGCAACTTCTTCTGTGACGCTGCATGACACACATTCAAAGGGATTTCAGGACAATATATAGTCCATACAATAATGCAACCTCAAATACGCAAAAAAATATCTAATAATTATATCACTCTTATAGCAGGTGTTTACCTGATCGCAGATACTTTTGGAGGATGGGTGCAGCCTCCTTTCTGAAATCTCTGGTGAGATCAGAGCTTTCCAGTGCTCTGACGGTCAGTGGACAATGTGAGGCTGGGGAGAAGAGTGGATATGACTCCTGGCCTTCTTCAATGGTGAAGCCCATCACTTCTACCCGACCATACAGACAGGTCAAAAAGCACTTCCCACGGAAACACAGGGTCTGCACGAGAGTCAGCTCAGTCAAAGACATTGTCTGAATCTGGTAAACATGAGTGTTAATTATTGCCTGGTGTTTACCACAATATCCTGAAACATACCTGATCCTTCTGCATGACAAGGACTGCATGGTTTTGTCGATCGTCTCTCTCTGCACAGCAATGGAGAGACTGGCCCTCCAGTCTAACTGGTCTTACATCTTCCGATTTACCTGAGGTCTCCATGCTGTTCCCATGGATGGACTGGGAATATTCCTTCCAATCCTGTGAGTCATTTGACTCGTTGTCCATTGTAAACACTGAACTTCCATTAGTCTGTGTGTGAGACTTCTTACATCCAGAATGAGGAGAGTTTTTCTTGGAGTCAGAGACAGATTTTGCCTTCTTCTTTAGTCTCTTGACGGTGGGTTTTTTCTTCACAGACGCCTGGTGTTCCTTTATCACCCTGGCCATGACAGGACTAGAATTGAGCTCTGAGGAACTGACGGGAGGCCTGCACCGTTTGCCTCTCACATCCTTCCACTTCTGAGATTTAGCATGGCCCTTAACCCGTGTGGGTTTGTTCACCTTCATGATTCTGTTATCAACAATTATTCATGTGAGTGCCGACGAAAGACAAAGTGGGGAGCCTACAAAGGGTGATACATGACAATTAGCATCTCAAAGAACAGGTGACACCAAGACGTTAGCTCTGCCAACAAAGAATGGCAACATATTGTTATTCAATAATTAATTCAGTGATAACGATATTTATTTTCAAAACATTTTAGCCACAGCTAGCGTAATTGTGCAATATATTCAGACAGCAGTTAAAGGCTAAGCTAACCACGAGCTAGCTACCTTAACGTTATACATTTCGCAGTGGTTAGTTTCCCAATATGCGTGGCTGAGTAATAAATAAACACATACATACGATACAAAAACGACCCAGGTGCCGAGACAACAACGCATCGTGAATTTTAAACTTGGCGTGAAGTGCAAGAGGCTAACGTCACCCATCACAGCCCTAAAGGAAACTAACGGCTAATGCTAATGTTGCTGCATGATTCAAACGCAGAAAACTTACCCCCCGCTACTGACAAAACAATGTAGAACTGTGGAGATGACTCTTAATGATTTTACTAAATAGATAGCGGCTAGAATTGACCAAAGAGAGACCAGGGGGCTGGCCAACTGTTACAACAACTGTGCTAGCAAGCTAGCTTACATGTGTGAGCCACAAACAGACGCCGCTTCTAAATGGTCGACAAGGATCTTACCCGGAGTGTTATTATTTACGGCGTTAGTTGTTATGCAAAACTATTACTTTGTTTTTTGCTTTATTCACGGGAAAATAAAACTTAACAAAAAACATGCCGGCCTCAGATAATCATTTTGACTGCGGGTATTTTATTGTTACTTTTGATCTAACACCGTTGATGGACAACAAACATTCATCCCGGAGTTCGGTCGCATAAACAGCGTCACATCCTCTTCCTTTTGCAGTTTTTAGGGGCCTACAAGAAACGAAAAGAAGGTACATGTAACGTTAGCGTCTTTGCTACGTTTTCAAACTATTTACAGTTGATCCGAAGCGGGTGCAGCTCCTCAACAAATGAGAGGGAACAGTCATCTTTCATCGATAGTGCAGACGTGAGTCACAAAATTTAGCTGTCGGGTGCGTACCTGTCATGCTAAGGGAGCGTCTTAAAATATGTGCTAGGAGATAAACGTCGAGGTGCGCAGGTAGCCAGGGATTTGTAATAATTTCAAGAAAAGCAACCTCAACAGAAGAAATATGGTCTTCCCTGGAAAATGTACAGGAAAATCTTTTATCTCAATAATCAACATGTTTAATGTGGTAGCTATCATTGGCACAAATGTAATTCAGTTTGCTAAATTTTAAGAGGTGGATGACTTAACCCGATGTAAGTGATATCAAGCTCAGCACATATTCAAAATGTTAAAATGTTTAAATATATATTTTTCATGTTAAATTTATATGTGAAGTATTTGCAGCCTCAAAATTGTGAAATGATCAGGAACAGCTTTATTGGTAAAGTATGTTTGGACATTAGACTCAGTATACTTTCATACAAATGCACAGGAGGATCTAGTGTTGTAACTGATGATTATTTTTATTGTTGATAAATCTACAAATGAATTTGTGATTAATCATTTTGGCCATAAATTGTCAGAAAACAGTGAGATATGTTTATCACAATCTCCTAAAGCCCAGTGTGGTGTCCACAAATGGCTTTTTTTTAGTACTCTTTCAATTTTTGCTTAAAAAATCACTGCTATCAAAACAGTCGCTGATTAATTTTCTGTCGATGTGCTAATCAGTAATTGACTAATTGTGAAAGCTGTAGGAGGATACACATGCAGCAGAGATATGTCTAAATGAACAGCGAGCCAACATATGCAGCCAACATTATAGTGAGCAACATTACAATTTTTATCTATTCTCTGAAATTATATTGACAAAATGATTGTTTGAGAGAATAATCAGCAATTTAAGCAATGATAAAGATAATTGTTTGTTGCAGTCGGATGATATATGTTGTCAAACTCTTACTGTTAACTGTGTATTATGGGTGGGTTATAAATAGATTGGTTCTGGAATGCATATTATATGGGTGATGTTATAAGTCACTTAATTTACATGCAGTATAATGTCCCTGTGTGTCCTGCAGCAGCAGTCCTACAGTGAAACCAGAGGGATGCCTGCAGCAGAGAGCAGCCATGCCCAGCGTGTCCTGTCCTTCCTGAATCAGCAGAGGGCAGTAGGGAGGTTTTGTGATGCAGTCTTGAATGTGGGAGGGGGAGTGGTCTACCTGGCCCATCGCAACATCCTTGCCTGTTTCAGTGAACTGTTCCAACAGACCAACATGCCCACTGCACCATGCATGGAGTTCTGCCTTCAGGAGTGCCCCAATGATGGTCTGGAGCTGCTGCTGAACTTTGTGTACACCGGAGAGCTGAAGCTGGATCCTGACAACCTGGACAAGGTGGAGCATGCAGCAACCAGCCTGTGTGTACCAGAAGCGCTCACACTCTGTCAGCAGTTCAAGGAAGCCTCTGAGGATCCTGCGCCTTTCAAGCGTAAACGAGGCAGACCGAGGAAGTCTACATCAGACGCAGCCCCTCCTTGTCCAGTCAAGGAAGAGAACTTGCTTACGAAAGACGAGTCTGTCTTTGATACGGCTACAGCCAATTCAAGCATGGCCGCCGCCGCCACCACCACCACCCGCTCTGGTCGTGTTGTGAAGGGTCCCAGGCGACTGGTGACTGATGAAAGCCCCACCACTGATTTTACAGCCCCTGAAAAATCCAGCAAGAGGCCTCCACTGATTCCCACGCAGAGAGAAAGCGGTGATGTTGTGGAGAACCAGAACCCAGATCAGCCAGCGGATGAAACTGAGGTAGAATCCATGTGCCAATAATGATGATGATGATTTTAAAGTTGAATATGGAGGTTATCATTACACCTGACTTGTGCTGTTTGCAGGTAACTGAGCCGCAGATTGCCGGAAATAATAATGGTGCTAGCCAGGCAACTGAGGAAGCAGAAGAAGATGATGATGGAGGAGATATCGATGGCGTCGCTGAAGACACAGATGAGGAGTACGTGCCCATCGCCGAGCCCAATTCCTTATCCCCATCCCCATCAACTGCACGGAAACGCAAAACCGTCTGTAAACCAGACAAGAACGAGAACGGCGAGGCTGTGGAAGAAGAGTCCAAGAAGGATTCCGTGCAGTGTCCCGTCTGTGACAAATCCTTCAAGAGCAAATACTACCTCAAAGTCCACAACAGGTATACGTCTCAGTATTTGTTTGTCTCCAAATTACTGTTGAAAGAATGGCCGCTGATGAGTGTTTTTCACAGGCGGCACACAGGGGAGAGGCCCTTTGGTTGCCTTAAATGTGGAAAGAGGTACTTCAGGAAGGAGAATCTTTTGATACATGAGATCAGAGACTGTGCTCGAGTACAGGTGAGCTAGAAACCACGTGTTCGGTTTGTTGCTGGTGAAATCTGTCCTCGACACCAAGTAAGACCCCAGAAACATCTGTGTTTGTGCTGTGTTGAAATTCCAGACGTACACCTGCCTGACATGCTCCGCAACGTTTAATGGGAAAGAAGAGCTACGTCTGCACGTTGTCTCCCACACTGGAGATATGCCCCACAAGGTGCAGCCTACGCCCAATAAACACAGCACATAGCACAGAATTAATTCGGTCCCATCTATTGTTAGTTTTTCAAAATATCTTAATTGACATCTTTTTTTCTTTTAGTGTTCAACATGCGCTGAACAGTTTATGCACAAGAAAAACTTGACGATTCACATGATGAAGGTTCACGGTTACCCCAAACCACACGCAGTAAGTTTTCTTCTCTTCCAAAGACACGTTGGCTTACTCGTGATCCAGTAAATTCATGTTTTGTGTTGTAAAACTTAAGGTTTCACACTTTTGCCCTTCGTTAAGTCTCTTTTGCATTGAATCGAATTGCATCGATTCTGCTTCTTAGTGTCCCCAGTGTCCCAAAACCTTCTTAACTCGCACGGAGCTGCGTGTGCACGAAGCAGCCAAACATCGAGGCGAAAAGCCGTTTGTGTGTGAGGAGTGCGGCCATCGAGCCTCCAGTCGCAACGGCCTGCAGATGCACATCAAAGCCATTCACAGGTAGTGGAACGCTTCTCTTTGCCTCTTACAGTACTGGTTTGATATGGGTATGTGTACATTTGGAAAACTGCGAGTGCAGTTGTGCAGACTGTTTTTTGTTGTTGTTCCGCTTCACAGGAATGAGCGGCCTTTTGTATGTAGCTTATGTGGCCATGCGTTCTCCCAGAAGAACAACCTAAACATGCATCTGCGCATACACAGTGGTGAGAGGCCGTACCAGTGTCACCTCTGTGGCAAAACCTTCAGGACGCAAGGTAATGGCTGTCCTCCCAGCCTGCTGCCGTCTTAATCACTGTCTTCATCACTGTTGGATGGGTCAGAGAGTTGGGGAGGGGGGTTGGGGTGCAGAGGGACAGACATGGAAAGACACAGCTGCTTACAGGTGTTGTACAAACAACAGGAAGTTAGTTCATGGCTGCTGATTTAAGCTGCAGCCGAGGCTCTGACACACAGCCTGTGGAGGCAGCTATGATACCTTAACCCAAGGCGCTGCAGTTTGAGTCGAAAATCCCCCTCCTCCTTCTCTCTTAACTCAAATCAGAACACACAAACAGCTTCTAGATTTGGAATGACTTACATTCTCGAGGATATCATTATCTCCCATGTCCAACCTGCTTAGAAACCACTGAAAAAAGCCAAATGTATAACCCAGACATACACGAGAAAGTGGATATTATTAATTGTATTAATGACTGTCTCTGTAATGCCAGCCAGTCTAGATAAACACAACCGGACGCACACCGGTGAGCGTCCTTTTAGCTGTGATGTTTGCGAGCAGCGCTTCACAGAGAAAGGCGCCCTTGTCCGCCACAAGGCCAGCAAGCACGAGGAGGGCCGCCCCCACTGCTGTCACATATGTGGCAAAACCTTCAAAGGTAAGAGATGCAACATGTACCGCAGGCCCAGGTTACTGTCATTGTCAGCGAACACATCATGTTTGGTAAGTTAAGGATTCATCTTGTATTTTTTTTTTTGCCTTCACCAGCGAAGGAGCAACTTCGTGTTCATCTGCGTCGCCATAAGGGCATGAGGAAGTTTGAGTGTATTGACTGCGGCTACAAGTTCACTCGGCAGGTAGGCGCTGCGCCTGACAGGTGTTGACATTGTGTGGGTTTCTGGGTTAATTGATTTTTGTTTGTGATGTGTTTTCTGATATTTCATAAAGCAGTTACTTAAAGCCAAGAAGACCTTTTATAGAGGATGCATGCTCGTCAGATCCACTTACCCCCATAACATAAGACTGCTGTACTCATGATGAAGAGGTTTTTTTTATTCCACATACTTGACAAAACCGAGTGCCTACATTACCCACAATGCACCTCCACTGCTGGAAGAGAATAGAGTGTGTTATGCTGGTACAGAGGTTTATCTTCATCGTTGCGAAGATGTCGGTGTAAAACTGCTGACTTAGCAGAGGATGGTTTCGATCCATCGACCTCTGGGTTATGGGCCCAGCACGCTTCCGCTGCGCCACTCTGCTATACACCTCAGATGGGACTCGAACCCACAATCCCTGGCTTAGGAGGCCAGTGCCTTATCCATTAGGCCACTGAGGCCGCTGCGGGTGCTCTTTCACCGGTATTCATGCGGTAATCCTTTCATAGTCACATTTCTGTGGACAGGGATGATGCTCGGGGAATGTGCCTGAATGTGTTTGGTGCCCATGTGATGTTGTTCGTTGTGTCCAACACTGCAAACTGATTGTTTGGTCGACACAACATAAGTGAAAACCACCCACTTTGGTTTCCCAAAACTCAAGGTGGCGTCTCCAGATATCTGTTTGTTTCTCTTGTCATTTGTCATGTTATTTAGAGCTGTGTGTCTGTTGACATCTTACAGCTCGGGATGTTGTCGGATCCACATTTCTGGACCACTGAACTGTAGTTTCTAGCTTTTTCTACATAATGACTTTATGCTGTGATCTGAATGATCTTAAAGCAGAACCAGAGACTGTGTTTCACACATTCTTCTTCCTGGTCTACATCACCCACAATGCCACTCAACCACTGTCAGAAGTGGGTGCGTTATGCTGGCAGCTGGCACGGCTCCCTGTGGAACTGCAAAACGCCTTACACCAGGCATGTCAAACTGATTCCATAAAGGGCCGTGCGGATGCGGGTTTTCGTTTTTCAACCAAGGAGGAGCACACCAGACTGGAATAAATTAATCACCTGATCATTAATGATCCCTTGATGTTGATTGGTTGGCCTGGTGTGCTCCTCTTTGGTTGGAACGAAAACCTGCATCCACATGGCCCTTTATAGAATCAGTTTCACATATGTGCCTTACACAGAGCACAACAGGGCTGCAGCTAAGAATTTGTTGCTGACATTTTGCAGTCTAAAGACATGTTGGCGTAAAACTGCTGACATAGCAGAGGATGGTTTCGATCCATCGACCTCTGGGTTATGGGCCCAGCACGCTTCCGCTGCGCCACTCTGCTACCCACCTCAGATGGGACTCGAACCCACAATCCCTGGCTTAGGAGGCCAGTGCCTTATCCATTAGGCCACTGAGGCTGCTCCAGGTGCATTTTTACCTGTATTCATTTCGCAATCCTTTCATTTCTGGGGCCGGGGATAGTGCTCAGGGAGTGTGCCCGAATTGCCAATTGCATTGTTACTCCCTTAGCTCATCACACTCACTCAGCCCTCACATCTCTCCGTGCTTTCTCTTCCAGGCACACTTGCGAAGACACATTCAAATCCACAAACGCACTGAGAACTACAACCCCCGGCAGAGGAAACTAAGGAACGTGATAGTGCAGGATGTGGACAGAAGTGAGACCGAAGCAGCGGAAGGCTCGCTGATCACAGAGGAGACGGATTACGCCCCAGAGACCGCCGACGTCCAGGAGTCCACAAACCCAGAGCCCGACTCCGGGTCTGGCCTCGGTTCTAGCTGCATAGTGAGGGTGGTGATCGAGTCGAGTGACGCTGCGATGGAGGAGGTGTCATCCGACCAGGATCTGGGGCGTGTCGAGGCAGCGGAGAGCTTCTCTGTGCCAGAAGTCTTGCAGCAGTCGCAGCTGGTCACTGAGGCCTACGAGTCCTCGATGGATATGGAGGGAATCGTTGAGAACGTGTCAGAGAGTAAGACCTGAGGAGACCAAAGACCAGAGACTGTGTGCAGCCCACTCGGAACTGAGGTCACTGGGAAGACCACTTATTAAAGGACAAGAACTTAACTGTGAGGCTGGAAGATAAACTGCAACTGAGTCAGCTCCTGTTGAGTTTCAAGACTTTCAAGAGAAGAGCGGCAAGTAACCGCCATGCTTTCAGTAGTTAGCACAGTGAGTGAAGTGCATGCTTGTGAAGGCTGTTTGAACGTGAAATTAATTTTTTTGTTTTGTTTCATAAAGCCTCTTTTCATCAATGTGCCTCAAGCAGCTGCACGCTGACAAATTAGTAATAAATAAATGGTTTTCATTCTTGCCACTGAAGGTATTAAAGGAATAGTTTGGTGTTTTGGAAAATACGCTTATTATCTTTCTTACAAAGAGTCAGATGAGAAGATGGCCACCATTCTCACATGTCCATTAAATATGAGGCTTTCGTTTGTTTAGTCTGTACAAAAAAACAAAGTTTTAAAAACAACAACTGCCATTTTATGGAGGTGCAGACTACTTCTTGACCGCCAGCAGAGCGCCACTGCTCAGAAGTAGCCAAAAAGAAATAGTCTGGTCAAGTTTCACACTTTGTTGTTTTAAATAGACAAGCAAGATGCTTATTAGTGAGCTTTAGAGGTTTTGTCTTGCTTGGACACAGCCAGGGTAGTTTTTCCACCGTATCCAGTCTTTGTGCTAAGCTAAGCTAACCATCTGCTGGTTGTAGCTTCGTATTTACTGCACGTATGTGAGAGTGGTATCAATCTTCTCATCTCTTGGCGAGAAAGCATTATTTTCTAGAATGTCGAGCTTTTGCATTAAGGTGTCTGCAGAGCTGAGATAGGGATGCTGATTGTGGAGCTCTTACCAGGGCAGATATACAGTATGTTGAATCTTTTTCTAGTTTAAAGGTGCCGTCATCCTTCAACCACAAGCAGAACTGTGGAGCAACATTTTTATGTGCGGCGTGGGTTTTGTTCATGAAGTGCTTGCAATCGAGGACGTTGGTGACCAGTTTTGTGCTATTTGGCCAATAGACTGCGGCGATGACGTGCACATAAGCCCGACAAAGGCAGTGAAGAAGACCGCTAGTATGCAAACACGGATCGGCTTTACAAATATTTCATGCAAAAGGAAATAAATTCAGCGTGTTTGTTGGATCTTAAGAGAAACTGAATGTAGATGTGAATTTTGTTTGTTGACAAAACACTGCACCTTTAAACGCATAATACGGAACATTTACGCATTAAAGTGTGTAAAAACGGCTAGATCTATGTTATGTATTTTGTTTAGTTATGTACTTTAAATATCCCAAATGTTTCCAATAATGTTTGAAAGTGAAATTCATAATTGTATTACAGGAAGCGGTGCGTTTCGTTCGCTCTGACTTCTGGGCAGAGTGAGAAAGGATGTCGGTGAACTAGCTAGCCACTCTAATGCGGTTTAACAATGAAGACAAACTCCCATGATCCTATTGTATGTCATGACATCATCAAACGCCATCTTTTGCTACTGTTTTTGATTGAATGACACCCAGTGGCAGAAATGACATACTGTGCGTTTAATGTCTGCAGATCAGATTTGTTCTGCCTCATTTCTAATGTCCTCAGTTCACAGAGACTGTAAAAGATGCACGTTGTTCACAGATATCAGAACATCCTTAAATGGAATTATGACAATACACAGGTTAATGATTTTCTGTTAAAATATCCAGCTTTATAAGTGAACACATTAACTTGCTCTTGCTGTACGTAAAAAAAAAAGTTAATGCATTTTGTCTTTTCACACTCAGCTACAACTACTGTCCACTGTTTATAAGAAATATATTAGCAACCTGCTAACAGCTCATCGAATGCGACTCAGCAAAATAAACTCTCAGACCTGCCTGCAGTTTCATTAATGCTAAACACGCTGTAAACATCATACAAACACAGTACGTAAGCTAAAGAATATACTGTATTTACAAAACTGATTCAACGTCACAAACTCGTATGAAAACTAACAAAACAAGGATGCAAAAAACACGCAAAAATACATTAACCTTTAAAGCAAAAGTAGTTTTACATTAGAACAAATTGAGATGCTTTTGCACTTCCAGTTGATCTGGCGTTTTAGTGTTGCAACTGATCGGCAGGGACATCTTAAGCAACCACACCACAAACTCTGTATATCTCTAAATAAATATACAAAACATCCGTAAATACAATTTTTACAGAAATTCATGCACATTTGACTGGTGGACATAAAGGCTGATGGAGCCCAGTTTACGGGTCAGGAGTGACACGAGGAGACGGCGTGCAGCGTAATTATCACTAGAGATCAACCCAGCACAAGTCAACGACGCATGCAACCTGAAATTTCACAACGATGACAGAAGATCACTCAGCACGCGTTCGAGTACAAGATATTTCAAGCCATTCCACTCGCCCGCGTCTCTTTAGTGCTCGATATGAACCGTGATTGATGCCATTTTTGGAATGTAAACAGATTATTGCTGTTTCTGGCCAAATATTTGTCTGTTGCTCCGGGCTACAACTTGTGAAGCGTGCTCCTCCTCTTCAGCACTACAAACCTACGACACTGTCAGACTCACGCTTGACAGCTTTTTTTTTTTTTAAAGGGTCAAAATCAATGCCTTCTGTCTTTTTCCTACATTACCCACAATGCAACTCAACTGCCACTCAAAGCAATTTATCAGATTTCAAGCAGCCCCCGCCCACCCACAAATGTTCTTCACATACGCAGCTGTCTCCCAAGACCTGTTCACAGACTGATGTGTAAAATCAGTGAAGTTCCTCTTAAAGCATTTCAGACTTAGATTTCCTGTTGTCCACTGTAACCGAGCGCTAACACGGAGATGTCCACGCTGGGGACGGCGTCCTCCACTGTGCAGGACGCAGCTCCAACAGAAAAGCTCAGGGAAGCGTCTGTGTGCTGCACTTTACTGAAGGTGGGGAAGTTAACCACTTGGTCTCCATCCTGTAAGTCTTTTCTCTTCTAACATCAACACATACAGTTTGGAAACAGACGGAATCTATAAATCTCACCTTCGTGCCACATTTCAAAGGGTTTTTTTCTGTGTGTCGAGTGTACAGTGGGCTTGTTGCTGCCGTTTGTAGCCAGTGGGGAAAAACCTTCTGCAGTGGGTGCTTTCTGTTCTGTGGCCTCAGGGGGCAGCAACAAGCACCAGAATGAGGCGACGACGATGCTGCACTGAAAAAACTTTAAAGGATAACTTTAGTTTTTTACAACCTGGACCTTATTTGTAGCATTAAATACGACCATTTACTCACCCAGACAACTTTGGTGGCATTTGGAGTCGTTTTGAAGAAATTAGCCCCAGAGGAGCGGCGCGTATATCCGTATAATGCGAGTACTCGGGGCATCCATGCGCAGCCTCTATATAACGCATAATCTGCAGCGAAACTCGTTCATATTCCAATATTTTGTTATGATATGCTGGTGCTATTCCCCTCTGAGCCGGCGGTCGGCTAGTTTAGCTGTAGTTTGGCACAGCTATGGTTCATTATTGCGTATTCGTAGCCGACCGCCGCAGAGTCAGCCGTGTTGTGGCTGGCTGCTCGCAGCGCCCGGCGTTCGGTAATGACATCATCCACGTCAGAGGTAGTTGTCTAGAGACGCCGGATGTTGATAACATGCCACCACGGGCTCAGAGGGGAATAGCACCAGCATATCATAACTAAATATTGGAATATGAACGAGTTTCGCCGCAGATTATGCGTTATATAGAGGCTACGCATGGATGCCCCGAGTCCTCGCATTATACGGATATACGCGCCGCTCCTCTGGGGCTAATTTCTTCAAAACGACTCCAAATGCCACCAAAGTTGTCTGGGTGAGTAAATGGTCGCATTCAATGCTAGAAATAAGATAAAAAAACGAAAGTTATCCTTTAAGACATAAAGATGACATTTATGTTTTATCAACAATGTTGTCAAACAGGATATTTCAGTTTAATGAGAAAGGTCAGATCATCTTGTCAGATGGTTGCTTTTCCAATGTTAGATCAGGGGGCGCCGCGTCAGACAATTTTGGTAATTTTCCAAAACGGACAATCTGACATTCAAGCTGTGATTGTTCAGATGTGCAGAGGTGAGACAGGAGAGTTTAAACTTCTCTCTCTAGCTCTCTTTTTTCATTCTTCACGCAGTTATTTCTGTCACGGTGCAACACTGCGAACGCCATCACGCCTCACATTAAAATGATATCGCTAGCCCCCATTCTGAAGGCTGGCGTGTCGCCGTTCAGAAAAACTAAAAACACTTTGGACTTCCATCACTATCACACTGTATGACCCAGTTCTGATCGAGCATAGCCCGACCCTGGGGACTACCTGTTTGTTAACTACCCCACCTTTGATAAAGAGCATAAAAGGCGGCCGCTTCCCTGAACTTCTTTATGAGGTCTATCTGGTACCGTTTCCCACACAGTGAGACCAGATGGGGCTGAGAAACACCAGACCTGTCTGTAATTCATCCGGTCAACAGACTTGAGTAATTATCAGTGTGACAGCTTGGCAGTCCAGTGGATTAGAAGGAGCTCAGACTACTTTGTACATGCTCAGTCTTCTCTGCCGCCTTTAACAACTTCAGCATTGCGATGAGGTAAACTACTCATGGCACAACGAGGGGGAACAGACTGAAAACAGAGCGTCTGGGTCCAAACTCAGTGCGCTGGGTTCACATCCTGGTTCTGGTTTTGGTTTTGGTTGAGATTATTGTTGAGGTTGTGGAGCGCTTGGTGACGCTGGTGCCGGTGCAGGTGAATGGCGTTTGACTCGGGTATGTCGATAGCTTCAAACGCACTGGACACCAGGGGCATGAACTGGCGGAATATGCTGACGCTGCCGTGCCAGAAGGTCGGCTGAGGTAGTCGTCCAGCTAGACTCCACGTGCGGGTGGTGGGGTCGTAGGCCTCCACCACGTCTGACAGCTCAAACGTGTTGTCGTAACCACCAGACACGTATAGTTTACCGCCCAGGACCGCCACGCTGCCTCCAACGTGGACCTGGTGAGCAATGAAATTAAGAAAAGTCACTTCATGTTGCAATACAGATCTAAAAAAATGACAAACGGCTGTACAAAATAAGTATATAATGTTTAAAATAAAAGTAAATACATAATGAAAGGTAATCTAAATGAAGTGCGATCTCATATGCAGGAGGAAAACTGGTCACTTCTGTTTGATGATTAAACATGCTCCCCTTTTTAGACTGATTGGAGGTTACAGGAAAATAAAGCTTTATATTTCTTTATACGCTCCATTTAAAATGACTCTACTAATGGCATTTATTTAATTATGTGTATTTTTATTTATTTGATAACTGCCTTTTGTCTTTTTTATAGCTAATAGGTTCATGTCATATCATTAGAGGCACTAATCAATCACACTTGAATGTAATCAAACTGGTGTCATTTATCCATCATCTTTCCTGTATTCAGAGAAAAAAAAAATCAACTAGCGATGAATTGCAGTTTTAAAAACAGCAGTTTTTACTATCAGCTTTGGATTCACGGCACCTCTGTTTACGTTCCTGTCGGTCACAACTATTACAGATCACGAGTGATTGCTAATAAAGCACGCCAGCAGACAAGAGCCGGATGAAATACAAACCTGGGTCATCGGACTAATCTTGTCCCACTCGTTCTTTTGAGGGTTATAAACATCGACCTCAGCTGAGTCATCCCTGCAAATGGAAACACACACAGTCAAACTGCAGCCAGAACACTCACTGCTTCAGATGTGTTCACGCTAACTTTACTGACTATTGCAGCACAGATGTATTATGAGCAAATGCTTCTTGGCCTTCTGAATAATCATACCCTAAATATACAAGCATTCCAGATATAGACGACTAATTCATGTAGAAAGAGTCTGTCCTATCAAGAACAATCTGTCCACAAATGGAGAGACCCAAGAACCAGAAGTGTAATGCTTTAAAAAACATGAATATAAGTGTATTGAACTTCTTAACCCCTCTGACCTTTACACTGAGCACTGTCACTCCTGCAACGTGATTATGATATTCTGTACACTGATTTTATATTTTACAGAAGCGCTGTAAAATCTGAAAGGAAGTCTTGTTTTGTCATTTCTCACAGCAGGAAACAGAGTAGACAATAAGTGGCGCAGTGGCGCACTCGTGTGGCCGAGCAACAGAATGACAGTTTAGATGAATTTATCGTGAAGTGTTTAGCAGATGTGGTACTCAGATCCTTTACTTAAACAAAGCACCAATGCAACAACATACAAATACTCCATTGCAAGCTCAATTTTGCTTTGAAAATCCTCCTTAAGTTACTTAAAGTATTTAAAGTTCTGATACTTAAATTTGGATTCATTTTTCAAATATGTTTTTGGTGGAACTGCCCAAACCAACACTGCATTTTTGTAAGAGGTCACACAGCAAAAACAACTACTAGAACACCTTGTTTACTCTTTAGCAATGTGCAATATTTTATACACTTCTCATATTCATTTATGTATTAAAATCTTCATCTGAAAATGAACTAGTAACTAAAACTATCAAATACATGCATCTCACAGTAAAAAAGTACAATAAACAGCTGACCCTGCAACAAAACCTCTACACCCCACTTCAACCAGACAAACCCTGGTCTTCCATCCCCTCTGCTCAGATTCTGTCTTTAAATCTGCATACTTGGTCTTCTTCCTTTCATAAGCTTCCTCCACTGAATTTTCCCAAGGGACTGTTAACTCAATAAAATACACAGTCTTTTTACTCATGGACCATAAGACAATGTCCGGCCTCAGATTACTATAAACTATTTCCTGGGGCACAACTAGCTTTCCTCCCAAGTCGACCTGCATTTGCCAATCATCAGCCCCTACCAGGCAGCCACCTACCTGCCTTCTCCCTGACTTAGCAGCTCTATTTTCCTCCCCCTCTCGAACAAACTGCACACCTAACCTCTCCTTTCTAGAACTTACAGAATTCACCTGCTTCCTTCTCTCTTCAATGTACCGAAATCTGTACTTTGGTACACTGCTGGAGAAGCTGATTCTTCTCCTAACTACGCTCCAGATAATGTTACATGAAAGAATAAACGTTTAGTCAGATGTGTAACTCACCTGACAAAGTAAATGAGGCTTTTGAGGGTCACAGTTTTCGGTGTGAAGGACCACGGGGGCAGCTGTCCACAGCTGACCATGGCCCAGCGGTTGGTGTCTGCATCGTAGCTCTGGATGGCCATGGTGTCCTCCCCAGTCAGAGAGCCTATAGCATACAGGCGTCCACTGCACGTGGTGGTGGAGCAGTTGTCCATGGGGTGCAGCATGGGCGGCAAGGCCTCCCAGCAGTCCAGAGCGTGATCGTAGCGCTCGGTGCTGTCCGACGCCACCACGTACAGCTGACCTTTCAGCACGCAGGAGCTGTGGTACTCGCGGGCCTTCAGCATGGGCGACACCTCGGTCCACTCGTTGACACTGGAATTGTAGCGCCACACGCCGTCATAGAGGCGAGAGCCATCAGAGCCACCTGGAGGACGCAGACATGTTGTCTCGACTGTTAATATCTATCAAGGATTGTTATTTGTTTATTCGCTTAGCATCATGGTGCAAAATAAGATATAACACGAAGCAAAACAGCTGTTTTAGTTAGGTCCATCGCACGTAGAACTGCATTATCAAGAACATTTCAAACAAAGTCTGATCATCTTCCTCCAAACTGAACTGAACATGTGGCATCATCTGACTTTTAATATGATTTCTAGGCATCGCCTCACACTGACAACAAACATAAATGGTATCTCAGATGCTATTTGAGAGAAACTGTATCCAAGGGTATCAAATGCAAATCTGCCTGTCAGCATTATGCAATCATATGCTGCTGTTATTTCTGTCATCGCAGGTGTGAGCTAACACTGCTAAATATACAGCCCAACACCAACGTCTTACAGGAGACACAAGCTCTGAGATGATGCTTGCCAGGATAGGCCTGGTCACCAGTAATCAACATGATGATGGTGATGCCACGACTATCCTGGCAGCACACCGTGTCCTGCCTCACTTTCCCGTGTTCACACACGGAGCCAACGAGCCTGCAGTTTATTTATAAGCACGGCCTGACGGCCATTTCATAAGATGACTGAGCGGGAATGGAAATCTACTGACTGGAGCTTCACGCGCTGCACGCCGTCAAATAATAAAAAAATCAGTTTTTTCAAATAAAACTGAACTCGACTTCAAGAAAAACAAGAACTTCCAAAAACAATAATAAAATTTCAGTTTTGAGATCTGAGTATTTTAAATATTTGCCAACCACTGGCCTCTTGTACAAAACATTTGTTGAAAAGGTGAACATAAAGTTGTGTGAACATCTGTAATAACTTACCTGAGACATACATATCATTCCCGAGGGCAGCTATGCTGTAGCCTCCTCCGAGGTGGTCAGGGAACTCAGCCAGATAGCGCCACTGTCCAGTCTGGGGGTTGTAACAGTCCACTGTGACCAGCTCATCACAGTCCTGGTCGCAGCCTCCAACCACCACCAGGATTTCTGCCAATCCCGTGGATGGCCGTGGCCGCATGCGGTGGCAGGGCCTGTCATGGCGGTCGTACTCACAGGACTGGAAGCTGCGAGCTTCGTTCACCATGCGGAGGCAGGTGGGCGAAAGGTAGACGAGCGGGTCGCTCTCCACGTGGGCCAACAGAAAGAACCTCCTGACGAAGGGGAGCCGGACCTGCTGGAGGAGCTCGGGCCAGTAGTGCAGTCTCCGCTGGAGATCCGCCTTCACCCAGCGCACGGCAATTTGGTAAACCGTCTCCTCCTTGTCCACGCAAAGCTCGTCGTCCGACACAAACTCAAGGAGGCGTTTCCATGGCAATCGCTCAAAGTCCGTCCCTTTAGCCAGCTCCATTATGTTTTTTAGGACGTAGCGACGAGCACTGGTCGCTAGTTCTCTGCAAGCATAGGCCTCCGCGAAGTCCTGGATCTCTAAGCAGTTGGACACATCCAGCCGCTGCTCCAGAAAAGCACAGCAGGCCTCTTTGACGGACGGGAACTGAAACAGATCAGCCGTCTTCAGAAGGACGTCCACGTTATCCTGAGTGACGGTGACGCGGCCCGTGTAGCAGAAGTCCACCAGCAGACCTAAAAGCTCAGCTGACACCTCGTGTAGAACCACCCGGTCCATAACGCTCTCCCTCAAAGTTCCCGCGAACATAGCCCGGAAGTAGGTACTGGCAGCGGCCAACACTGTGCGGTGGCAGTGAAACTCGCGGCCCTCAGCGCACAAAGTCACATCGAAAAACTTCCGTTCGGCACGGAGCTCATGGATTCCCCGCAGCAGGTTGAAGGCGTGGGCCGTGTCGAAAAAAGGCAGCGTGGATGGTTGTGTCTGCAAGGCTGGCTTTTCCATCTCTCCTCTCTGGATGTCTCGGCTTCCTGTGGTTGTGCTCAGAACGCTGTTTTCATCTGAAAGAGACATACACCAGAAACATACATCAAATGTGGTATGTAGCCTTTACATGTTACATACCACGTTGGGCTGCAACTAGTAACTTTTAGCCTTTCATTAATGGAGTAACTGAGTAATAATTGGGTTGTTTGGTCCATAAAAATGTCAAAAAATAGCTAAAAGCCAAAGTAGACATCTTCACATTGCTTGTTTTGACCGAGCAACAGTCTAACACTCAAAGATAATCCACCACCAATCACTAAAGACCAAGAAAACCAGCAAATCCACACAATTACTGTTAAAATGACTGAAATATTAAAGAATTAATAAGGTAGATGCTGAATAATTTTCTTAACTGTTGACAAATCAATTAATGGACTAATCGTGTATACTATTGTCAAACATGAATCGATACACAGTCGTCTGTGATGGTGAAAGAATTGAGAAATGGCTAGCGTCACAGTTCAGCTCCTAACAAACATCAAAAGCAAAAGAGACGTATGAATTTATATTTTTTACAACCTCAGCGACAAACAAAACCAAACGAATCTGCATCAGTTAATTTCACAATTTTAGGAACTAAACAACGAAACATGTGAGCCATGTAACCGGCCGCTGATTCAAATAAATCAATACATTTTTAAATAAATCCAAGCTGTCCTTTCCCCTACCTGATGAGCCCTTCCAGGTACGCTTCACAAACAAAAGCACGGCGTTCAACAGCCTAGAACATACGACAGCGAAGCTCAGCACAGCTCTGCTGAATGTGACCAGCTCCTTACTCGTGTTTAAGAAAGAGAGCTCGCTTGTGCTCCGGGGCTATAAATACACCAGCAGTGTCCATTTCCAGGCAGGGGGGGATTTGAGCAGAACACCTAACATGCCGTGGGCTGCCGCTGCGGGGAGAGTGTAAACCCCCCCGATGGTATGTCTCTGTGGTCAGTCGGCGTATGTAAGTGGTCTCTGAGAGAGGAGCCAGCTGAGCCCGGGCCTCCTCACCACCATCAGCACAGTAACAGACCAAAACACAGAGCTTCCTGTCATAATATTCAGCAATCGGCCCACCACAGTCCTGCCCGGATCACAGCAGACAAACAGGACAAGTGGCACCTCGACTGTCAAAAACAAACTCCTAATCAACGTGTTAAAATTAACGATATATTTACATGTACAGCTGCCTACGAGTTTCGCTCCACTGGAACAGCACACGCAGAATAAATCCAATTTCTTCCATGCAGACTGAAATATCTCAACAACTATTGGATAAATTACCGAGCCACAGATCAGCTGCTTTACTTATATCATTGCAAACTGGATTATCTT
Source organism: Chelmon rostratus (assembly GCF_017976325.1). Taxonomy (NCBI): domain Eukaryota; kingdom Metazoa; phylum Chordata; class Actinopteri; order Chaetodontiformes; family Chaetodontidae; genus Chelmon; species Chelmon rostratus. The sequence continues at coordinate 24,393,211 of NC_055667.1, read as the reverse complement.
CAGGTTTTGTACTGTTGAAGACGTAGCTGTGAAAACTATGATGGGCATTTCATAATATTTGTGGAATTTTAGAGACTAAAACAATCAATTAATCGAGGATAAATCATCAATTATACAAATAATTGCAGCCCTGAACTGAATATCCTTAAGTTTTGGACTGCTAGTCAGACAAAAAAGGATTTGAGTACGCCTTGAAATTGTGATGGCATTTTCCCGATTATAAAAACAGTTGGTAGGTGCAGCCCTGGCCATAAATGCTGAAATCAATGACATGTTTACATTTACAGACGACCACAAGATTTAATGCATAAGGAGAGCACATATGGAGTAACTCAACTTCCTTCCATATTTTTGTCTTAGGACCCTAAATGTCAGAGAAAATGGGTTTTCATTCCTATTCACATTCATTAAGTGAATCACCACACAAATTAGTTAATTATTGATCCTTGACTGCTTCTGAAATGTATATGGTATTATAATAGTAGTACAATACAGTACATTATAGTTGTATAGTTAATATAGTTGATTCTGAAACTTTGTTGGGGGTTACATTTAAGTTATTCACTCGAATTAAATCACCAGGACAAAAAGACGAAGCAGGAAAAATCACTTGAATGCACTTAAAAATACAAGTTGCTATTGACCCCGCACTGAAGGCCTATCTAGGATTCTTGTCAATGTTTAGAGATGATGATTACTTCTCAAAATACACAGGTATTGTCTTACAGGGATTTGTATAAAGGTTGTAATAAAGCTCCTGGCCCTCTGGCCAAAGGACTTAGCTCACATTCCACACAAGGGTTCAACAATGCAGCGGTGCACACGGAGCTCTGCGAGGGATCAAACTGCTCTCCTGAAGGGCAGACAGGCCTGCGCTGGGAAAACACATCTTCCCAATGTCGGTGTAAGTGTCTTTACATTAGAGGGGATAATGGTATTTCCTTACATAGATGTGACCGGCTTTCCTTTCACTCAGTCGTGTGAGTTCTTGCTCCCGCTGCCCTCTGTTATAAAATCTGAAAAATGTTCTTTCACAAAACTATTACATCTGTTCTTCAGCTGCTACTTCTTCTACTACACATTATGACAAAAAGCACAGCGATGATTTCTTGAAATCTTGATATCTTGAAAACACTCCAACAGTCAGAAGTATTAACTTACAATCAGTGTGTTAGCCAACCAGCTGTGAGAACAGCTGAGAAATCGATCTCATAGGTCGATAGAGAGAGAGGAGGTGAGAGGGATGGAAACAGCGAGAGTGGAAACAATGTCACTGCTATGAGTGAGGAGTACAGAGAGACCAGTGTAACAGCCTGTGACCCACTCAGCCAGGCTGTACGAGTGAAAGGGACCCTGTGCCCCCTTTCATCATGTACCATAACAGTATTAGCCTGTCTGGCCCTGGAGATGAACTCGTGACCTGCAGCTCTATTCAAGACAAAAACACTCAGAGAGGTACAACGCTGTCAGTCAGAGGATTTTTGTAACGTCCTGGCTAAAACTCTGCAGGTTTGGTGGTGTATGCTATGTTCTGTTCCTTAAAATGGCTAGTATGAAGACCTATTCCTGTATTTGGGAACCATGTTACTCGTGTATCTGTACACTAACAATCCGAACTACTGGAAATAGAAACTCTGCAATTACTTTGACTGTAAGGCACCAACTAAATTAAACTACTGTATCAGAGTTAAGACATCCAAGACTAAGAGTCTATAGACATACTGGCTCAGACTGTACTTGGACACAGGAGTGATATCAGCTAAATGCTAACATCAGCAGGCTACCATGCCCTCAATGACAATGTTAGCATGCAGGTTAAAATGTTTGCAATTGTTACTTAGTTTTGCATGTTAGCATGGTAACGTTTGTCAATTAGCAGCACAACATATAGCTGAGGGTAATGGGAATGTCATTAGTTTTGCAGGTATTTGATCATGAACCAAAATATTGAACAAACTATAATTTAACCTGATGACGTCACTACATGAAAACCAAATTTTATGGCAATCTATGCAATAGTTGAGATATTTTCACACACACAAAAAAAAACGAACATCAACCTCCAGTCAAGGGATCATAAAAGTAGGATTCATCATTCATGGCCATGAACGTCTGTACAAAATATCACAGCAATCCAATCTGGACCAACGTGTTGTGAAGACCAGCTTACAGGCAAAGACTGACATCCCCTGAATACTCAGACAAGAAATTCAAAGCAGAGGATTTAAAGGAAACAAAACAACACAAAAAAAAATCAAAGCACCATTGTAGAAGACATCTTACAATATTCAAATCTAGAAAAAAAAGGTTTGGTTTATTCAGTGCATGGCATGACTCTGTACCACAGCCTCACAAAACTATGTGGCTTCTAAGAGTCCAAGTATAGCTGATCTGTGCATGTGAACAGGTTAATCAAAAACAGTTTGCATGTGGGTGCTTACAGTGTGTTGTCTGCAGCGTCGCCCCTTGCTGGTGCAATCTTGCAATTACTACCAAAGGAAATTTACATCCAGGCTTCAACACTGTTTTGCATTTCAGCCACATCAGTATCAGTCATCATAACAGTGAAATAGCTCTGCTGTCTGCAGAGTGAGCTTCAAACTTTGCTATTCAAATTTCGAGCTGCAACTACTTTGCATATCAGAGTGATGAATATATGACAGGGAATATGAAAAGCAGCATATAACCTGGAAGGACTTTCTGTCTGCACCAATACAGACGTCAAATCATCAACACGCTGACCCATTTTGCAACACAGCAGCACTTAAGATTCATGTGGTCTAGAACAGGACCTGTCGGCTAACAACCAAACCGAGACAGCTGCTCTCTGTACTGTCACTCCCGGCTGCTGGGGCCAAGGCAACCATCAGAGCGCAGTGACATAAACCCCTGGTCCTCCACAGCTGAGCCCGGCCTTGCCATAAAAAGGCAACCACAACGCACTCATCTCTTTCCCCACGGAGGAGGGCCGGCACGAGGCTACAAGCAGCGACACTCAGATAAGGAGACCGTGTGAGAATGGACGATACCACAGTGTCTCATCTGAATAGTGCACTCATGGTAATCGTGTAATGGTTTCAATCGCTCTCCTTCAAAATCAACATCCCACGTTCAAGCAGAGGTCTCAGCAAACATCCGCCCAGCCAGAGGTGGAGTATAACTAAGTACATGTCCTCAAGTATTGTACTTCAATACAATTCTTCGGTACTTATGTTTACTCGAGCATTTAAATTAGCTTTTACTTGAAACTACTCCTACACCTGAGAGGGGTTTTTTTTATTTTTTACTAATACACTATGATTAGTTTTTACAGATTAAACTGTCCAACACTTAAGTAAAGTTAAAATGTAGCTCCACCTTGACACAATTAAAATTATGCTTACATGATAATTTAATAGTTATATTTCATATCTTAGAATCTGAATTTTCCAATAATATCTTGTACATTGTAATTATAACAGTCTGAGTGGTGCACTTTGCACAATGAGCACTTACTTTAAGTACAATTAGCTGCTACTAGTTATGCACTATCTCATAAGTAGAATTTGGTATGCAGGACTTGTGATGGGGTATTTTCATACAGCTGTATTCCTCATTTTACTGAAGTAAAAGATGTCTACTTAATCCACTAATGTGCAGTCCTGAAGTTTACATGACCAGTCAGTGAACCTCTACCATGCACAGTGAACGTGACGTGAAAGTGAGCGAAGTGACTGAGCTTACAGTGTGGATGCTGGCTTGTAATTAAAGCAGCAAATTATTACTAGGTCTTGTATTAGGAATGCAGAGGGCTTGTTTCATGGCATGCGCCCCAGGTATAATTTCAAATACCAAGGAATGTGCTCCTTCATCTGCTCCTGCATTCCTCTAATTCTTCTGCTCCTGCAACAAGAGCTAATCAGGACTTATAATGCACATTTGCATCATTGAGGCCATGCAGAGCACAGTGAGGCCTCAGTGCGAAATTGCCTGAGAGAAAATGTAATTTCCAAAGCCATGTTTGGCCCATGATAATATTCAAATGTAGTAGCTCAGATGTAATGCCAGGCCCAAAGCCTCACATTCAGATGAAGTGTCACTGTAAGCTAACGCATGCTTAATATGCTAATGACACAACAACACGGCGAGGTGCAAACTGTTCAGCAACTTGTCTAGCTAGCTTAATCAACTTTCCACATAACGTACACACTCAATTTCAAAATGCCCATTTCAGTGCTATGAGGTCCATTTCATCAATGTTTATGACGGCGTACAGTCTAGGAACCAAACAGGTTTATTTAACACACCCGAAGAACATAATCTTATGTTTACACGACGCTCGTAACGTTATTTTCCTATCAGACATAACGCGTATTACGTTACTGCTTCTGTCAATCTGTCCTCCGCTTAGCTAAAATAACGGACTTCGAAAACAGGCCAACTAAGCTTAAATCAACTTACCAGTACTTGTTTTCACCGGATGTTAACGATTTTAGAGAGTATGGCGCGCTAAAACCGCAGAAATCGTGCTGAAATTAAAGTTTGATGCCACGGATCTCTTCGGCCTCCCCTGCGCCATGATACCCTGTACCGTAATCAATGGTGCCTTCCAGTGCTGTCGGAAATATCATACTCAACACGCAGCCAGTTCCACACCCGACAATCCTCGGTCAGTTGTGAGTGACAATGCTGGATCGAACAGCAGCAATACCACAGTATATAAAATAATCTGTCCGAATAAAAGCCTTGTATTCAAAATGTTATTTAAGTAAAATTACAAAAGTATTAGCATATACTAAACATACACAACATTTGCAATACTCAAAGTATCAATATTTTACTTCACTAGATTTCTCTGACAGCTTTGGTTACTAATTACTTTTAAGATTTCAATTTATTCGTACCAGTATGTCCAGGTAAAATTATTAAATCTAGTGATTCTATAAATTGTTCATTTTTTCAGAGCAAAAAGCGCTTAAACTTAAACTTTTCAGTTTTCAAGCAGAAGCTTAGAAGTAGTTTTGAACGCAACATTTAAAACTCAAACAATGAGCAGATCTCTCCATACGGAAAGTGCTTTTAGTTGCTTACAATATGTAGCACTTTTAATTTCTTGGATCTCCAAATACAGTTTCATTTACACCATTTACTTCCATTTAATTAGATAACATTGAGAAGGTTTTTTGAGCAATGGCTGAATTCACCTTCAAGTCTTCCAATCAGACGCTTTCCAGCAGCTGCTGCCACTGCCCCCATGTAAACCAAGCACAATATCCAGTTTGTGGACTGGTACTCCACTGATTTCAAGGTCAAGAGAAGCCTCAAATTTTTGGGCATACCCACTGGGCTAAAGCATTGCTTTGTTAAATAATTTCTTAGTGTATTTTGAGTGTGTGTGTGTGTGTGTGTGTGTGTGTGTGTGTGTGTGTGTGTGTGTGTGTGGTGTTTTAACATGTTAGTTGAGATCCAAAGTAAAAAAATAACACAAACAAACTACCTGATAGAGGCAGCGGTAGATGAGTAACTGCTGTGATCTGTGTGGTAAAATTACTGTTTTTGTCAAAGGAGTCTGGTGGCTTTGAAGAGAGCAATAAAACTGTGTCAGTTCCTCGCTGGCTCCCTGATGGTAATGGTAAAGCTGTGAAAATATTCTAAATATATTGGTATTGTTTTTCTTGGATGGACCTTTTTTCGGTGGCTAATATCCATTTTGCTGCTGCCCCAGTCCACAGCATTACATTACTGCTTCCTACACCAGTACTCGTGCTGCTTCCTTCAACTGGGGATGTGCCAACTGCCATCTAGTGTAGGTAAGTATGGTTAAGTGCCTCATGCAACCACACTTCAAAAAGTCTGAACTATCCCTTCAATTATCTGTAATTAAAGAACTGTTTCCAATTTGATGGAGACCTCTGGTGATAGTGTTGAAGAATAAGATAAAAGGGTCAAAACCAGGTCAAGAAAGATGGAAGACTTTTTGACATGTCAGGGTGGGAGGAAAAGGTGTGAAAAAAAAATAGCAATGGCTGAATCCAGCTCTATTGTGTGTTTTCAGGAAATTTTACATCAGTAAGGTTTGAGAAACAGCTGCGAAGACAAGCGAGAATGTTATTTATGAACACTCAACTCATGCCTACTCTGCTAAAGCTCTACTGTTTTTATTAAGGGGCCATCCCCTTTATAAAAACAAGCAACCTGGATCAGTAAGACTGACTGAGAGATGCATCTGAAGCATTCCTTATTTATATCTTCTTAGACTCTTATAAATATCTACTTGAGCAATGCTGTGTTTGCAAACAACACTTTACGATCAATGACACAAGCTCTCATTTCAAAACTCTGAGCTTGAAATTATGAAATCCCACCAGTCCTCCTCTGTGCCCTGGAGTGTTGGCCATTGTCTCTCATCTTCTAATTAAAACTAAAACCAGGCATCATTAACATTTTCCTTCTCCCACTGCTCACATTTAGAAAACAACTATTTGCTTGAAGGAGTATTCACAACCTAATCTTTGTGCAAATAAACCTTGTACATGAAGCGTATTGTGCTGTACTGTAATAAGAATTAAACTATATATTTAACAAGTTATCTCAGCCTAAACCAACAAAACTGTCACATGTTTAACTGGCCTTTAAATTCAGATTATTCCTGTATGAATGAATTAAGTCATCCATCAGCCACGTTGCAACCTGCAGAACAGTAGCACGGGATATCCTCTGAGGCTATCACAATGTTTAATTCAATAAACTGCTTAAAATTCAGTCCATGGGGCATTGATGTACATCTATCTACCTTTGCCCCTCATCCCACAGAGGGGGATAATGAGGAGGCAAGAAAGAGATGTTGACCTGGAATGTAAAATAAGGAGTGAAATACCCTTTGCGGTGCAATTAAGAGTGACCTGCTGATGAACTTTCTCTGGCCTCGTTGTGTCCCTCAGGCAGTGTAGATGTGGGAACTGCTGACGGACATCTTTCATACAGGGTCGCACTGACATTGCACAAATGCGGCCGAATTAGGTACTCGCAGAGGGCAACTGATACTGACATTTTACATCACTTCACTGAGATTTAGTAATTAAAATTTGGCTATGACACTTGGCTTTCTTCCCCAGAGAGAACAGGGATGTATTTGAGACTTTAGCCCAAACATACACTTGCAAGACATATAGTTTTAAGACTGTCATTTTTGGAAATACACGTATTTTCTTTCTTGCCAAGAGCTATATTAGAAGATCAATACCACTCTGACACCAGGTGACTAAGCGACAGCTAGCAGATGTTAGCTTATCTTAGCGTAAAGACTGGAAAGAAAGCTAAAAACCTAGCCTGGCTCTGTCCGATGGTAACAAAATCCACCCACCAGCACCTTTAATTCTCAATAACACTTTAGATATTATTTGTTTATACAGTACAAATACAAAAAACAAGTTCAAAAACCACACATCGTGGTTTTACAATGAGGTTTTGTGCCAGATAAGTCTATTTCATAAGATATTGAACAGTTCTTAAATCCAAACTTGCATCAACTATTTTTTTAAGGCTAATTGAGGGCAGTGGAGCCAAGCTATAAACAAAATACTGACATATTATCATCACCTTTTAAGATGATTTGGTGAACTTATTAGCAAACAATTGCTTATTCACACATTCAGCAGACATGGAACAACATTTCCATTAATTTAAAGTCACGTTTCTGACCACCTGGCGAATGCAGGTCCAATATTCAATCACCTTTTAGCTCTGTTTTTGGTCACCACACAACTCCAGGGGCAAATATTTGGGGTTTTTTTTGTTTGTTTTTTCTTTTTTGCTAAATGCTCAACTATGTTCACAAGCTGGTTGCTGACTTTGACTGTCTGCTGTTTAATGCTGAGAAGGTAGTGTGAGGAGTTTTAGAGCCTTTTTCTGCTGAAAACAGCTGCCTGCTTCCTGAGTCTGCAGGTCACAAAATCAAAATAATGTGCTAAAACAGGCTAAAACCTGAGGGAAACTAGTGTATTATAGCTTTTTTTTTTCTGAAAACAGCTGCCTGATGAGAGCTGTGTCAACAGTAAAGTTACAGAAAAACCAAACCAATGAGCTAAAAGATGCTATAACGCTTCACACTGCTGAGTCAGGTGATAATTATCTGAGGGTTTGCAATTTCACACAGTCATTACACGGTTTATTATTATAAAAATATTGATTATAGCAGCTTTAGGATTAGCAGAAATGATGAATTTACCAGCAGTGGATCAAACATGATCTCCAATTTATATGTGATCCTGCAGTCTGAACAGAGCCTGTCTCCTCATTTGGTGAGGTGGTCCCACCCTATTGGCCACAAACATTATAAAAGCCCCGGAAAAAATAATCTACAGTCAGATGAAAGATTTTACCACCCCTCCTTTGCGTTGCCACACTGCTCCAAGAATAAACATGTCTGAAAGACAAATGAATGTTTACATCGGCTCAGTCACTAGATGGAGACATTTTATAGTTTTTATGCTACAGCTGCTGACCTATAGCTTTCAGGACAAAACTCACACCACCCTCATTAATTTGTAATGGAGAAAAGAAGAAGGTCTCGGCACTACAACGCTTCTGGGTATCCCTGAATAAATCATACTGGCTGTAAACAAAACCATGCTTCTGTGAAATGATAAATATAGAGGGTTTTATTTTCATAGTGGTGAGACCTACATGAGGTCAGCTATGACTACAGAGTCTGCATGTGAAGGATTTTAATTTAAAGTTTCCGTTCTGTACTTCATCATCGCGTTGCACCAGCTTCTCGTAAATCCATTATTTAACACTGTTTGAAGTCCTTGCTAAGTTATAAATAACTATCAGCTAGTTTCACCATGAAAACCTCAGAAGGCCAGAAAAGACTTTTATTAATGTGAGCTGTAACATAACCTCCAACTGTTTTAGCAAACTGACGGGTGTTGGTAAATGTAGATGTGACTTTATTCATATGGAAATAAGCATGTTTCAGAGCTGTGTTCATGCAGTTTAAAGTGGCTAGCGCCTGATTATGCTAACATCGACTACTGTAACTCGGTTATATGACATGATATTTTGTGACTTGAGGTACATTGTGTTACTGCTATGAAAAATAATTAAGTTTACATCATTATTTCATGGGTCAGATGTGTCAGCCATGTTTCGTGTTACCTCTTTCACTCCTCTGTCCGGATCGTAACGTTAGCATGCTAACGTCAGTTCCGTTAGCTAACGTCTCTCAACAACATGGCAGTCAGCAGGTGTAAGTACTCAGTTACAACAATTGTCCATGCAAGTACTTGATACTTTGTACTTTAGCAACGTAGCAAACACTTGAGGTATAGCTAGTTTGATCCTGTGAGCAGCTGATGCAATTCACACAACACATCTTTTTTTCTAAAGTGCTTAATTTATGAATTATTGTGTTAGAATATGTGGAGTGACATAAATGATGTGATGCACTCTCACGCAAACAGTATTTCTCTGAAAAGCAAGGCCTGATTGTATTAAACATATCAGTTAATCAAACTGTTTGATGTATCTCATGGTCAGAAGCATATTTATATTTGTTTTGACAAATATTCCTTTTATTTATAAGACTGGAATATATTCTTATGCATAGTTATAATTTTGAAACAGACATTGTTGAATTTTCATATTAGCAAAAATGGACTGATGTAAATAATTCTGCAGTCACCTCCATGCACTGTATGAAGTTGATTTTAAAGAGCATAATTCATCAATCAATCAATCAACTCATTAGCATATTATCTCTTGCTAAGGGTGTAGAATCAGATAAACAATCAGCTGATAAAACTCTCTCATGGCGCAGCAGTAAATCAACCGAACAGCACTTACATCTACAACACTGATACATTATGAACATTTGCTGTTCTGCTGTATATTTAAGGGCACAGTGTAAATTATTGATATGACAGACTGCAGCATTGAATGTCAATACATCCTCCCTGGAGACAGAAAGAGAGAGAAAGCCCTGATAAAGAAGTTTGATCAATAGAGGCAGAGGAGTGAACCCGAATAACGCACAGAAAGCAAGAGGAGGTAGACAAAAGATAAACCGGCAGAGCTGCTGATGAAGAGAGAAAGTCACAGAAGTTTGAATCTGTCCGCAAACAAAGCTGCATACACACCGTTACGTAACACACGTTAAGAGCTACCTTCTTATGTTGTGCTGCATCAAAGGTCAAGACGTGCTTTGGTTAATCGAATTCCAAATTTATTGTTGCACGGTGGTGCCTCTTCACGGGGTGACGGCTTTGAAGGGCTCGATAATAAGGCACCCTGGGTTGGTGAATAAGTAGGAGTTTGATTTGTGGATCCGGGTGCCGGGGAGAAGCAAAACATTTGGTCTAAAATATTGAACAAGCTCATCTTTATTGTACTTAGCTGTGTCACACTGAGAGGCGGGATGCTGCTCCGGCTTAGTCAGCAAAGCCTTCTCTGGGTAAGTAAAAGGGTTAAAAACAGTTTTATATTAATTATTTCTTACAGTCATTATTATTCACACATTCAAATTTGTATTATTATTTCTACTTGCAGGGATATTTATGATTGTCTACAGCGCTTGCAAAATACACCTGAGGGTAGAAACTGAGCATTTGCATTCAGCAAGCGGCAGTAGTTTAAGGCGTGGGACCCCACCATCCATTCATTCATCTATCCAGGATAATTAGGTTGATTCACGTGCAGCAGGAATCTTATAACAGCAACTACATTTCTTTCCTTGTGATATCACTTCTTTGTTTAAATGATGCTTCATGGCTCCCAGTTGCAACTTCTGGCACGTATAACTCAATTCACCGTGTTTTTCACACATTTCTCCAACACCTCAGAGTTTGTGTTTTACGATTGAGTGTCCTGCAGCTGTCGTAATGTTTATCATGCAGCGATGGAGACATGGCGGAGCAGTGTAACGGCCTCCCCTGTGCCCAAAGGTGATCCACATGAGCCACATTTTATTTGCTGTTCCATGTTGCAAGAGCTCTGCAACGCTGTTCAAATGCCGTCAACCGTGTCATAAAGAGCATCTTTCAATCGGGCATCGTTGTGTGTGTGCATTAGAATCCCAGCACAGACTGAAAATCCCTTGTTAAACATTTGGTTGTCACTATTATTTCCATGAGTCATGTGAAATACACGGCTGATGCCAAATTACACATTGAGGCCACGGCCGCGTTCTTAAAGCTCTTGTTTCATCCAGCCAGCGTTGACGTCTCCTGGTGAGATTACAGCAAAATTGGAAAAGTACAGCATCTCCATTCATGCTCAGTCATCTGGGAGTCTTGATCATTATTGGATGCCGTCTTTCTCGCCGCTGAGCATTCCTGCCCAGCGAATTGCAGGAGAGAACAAAATTGCGCCGCATAACCGTAAAGCCTGTCAGCTGTCAGTGAGGAGACTGAAACGCAGATGACTAAAACGTGCTCCTTCTCGTACTTAATGTTCGAGGAACTCATAAACAGGCACATTTTCTGCACCCGGTCATCATCTGCTGTGGTTGTGCTGTGCTTGCAGTTGCATATTATAGTTTATCTTAAATGTAAGTTGTTCTGTTGCTGATGCATTCTCAGGGGGGAAAACACTTTAGAGTTGGTTTACTGTGATTAATAATTTCTTTTCCGCTTGCCTGGTGCTCACTGCCTACATGATAATCTGCAGTCTAATCCAATCATATGTTACTGATGAGTGGGGCACAACTTGTGAAAATTACCTCTGTCGGCGCATCTGCATTTGCTGAGTGCACACCAGGAGAAATATAGTTGGAACGTGGAAGATCTTATTCTGCATTCGCAGTAAAACTGCCTGACCTCCCTTCTCGGCCTTTCAAATCGAATGTGGCCATGATAGTTTACGCTGCCATTACAGACGCCATCAAAGTGCCTAAATGGGAGATTAGAAGTCATTTATCCTCCTGAGAAATATATTGTTTGGAGATTCCTCGACAGCGTTTTTCTAAGACATCAGCAGAATGTTTCCGTGGTTTCATCTATCATTATACCAGCCTCCTCTTTCACGCGAGGAATAAACTGCTACTTCTCCCCCCGCACTCGACCGCAGAGGACTCCTCACACATCCATCTGCTGGTTTGCTTTGCCCCCGAACACGACAATAAATCACGCTGTCACACAATCTATGCATGAGTGCTAGTTGGCCCAGGGTTACGAGGCGCAGAGTGACACAGTCAAACAAAACAGCGGAGGATGTTAACTACGCTCTTATGTGCAAAAACGGATTTTCATTACCGCTGCGACCATGCAAGACTTTCAAGTAGGAGACTGTTGGAGGATGCATTAGTCATCTCCTGTTACATAAGTCTTTTGTACACTCAGAGTCCACTTCAATCAGTCCGTCAGCTGCCCTACAAGATGTCAGGCTCTTTTAGATGGCCAAGACAAAAAAAAAAAAAAAGATCTCTAATGAATCCCAGCCACTTATTCTAACTGCGCTCATTAGTTGCAGTTAATCTGGTCTCTGAGGACTAATATGATTCATCTAGTTAATGTGAACAACCTTGCCCCCGTGTTGAACAGTAAGTGTTATAACTGGAACAGACACTCCAGGACTGTGACAGCAGCTGAAAGGAATAATTGGATAATGCTATATTTGGCTTTATGTCGGTGCATTCCGATCCTCAGCCTTGTTTAATCCCGAGTACAACACTGATCCCTCACCAGCGCCCTCCCAAATAATCTTCAGATGCAAGATGCCAACTAAACGAACGCCTCATATAACCAAGACGCCGGTTTCCCTTCATTTCTCAGACTGCTACCTCCCTCCCTGTGTGTTCGGAGGAAGTGACACCAACATAACAGCGTCCCTGCTGACTGCAAAACTGTTCATTTTGGTACCGTCTGTGGAAAATAATAAGACATTAAACCCTGGGAGGGCTGGAGGGCCTTATGTTCCTTGCAGCCTGTCTTCGAAGAGCAGCTTTGCCTCCTTCTCACCAAAGGCGCTTACATTTGGGGGCTCCTGCCTCCTGCCACATCTCTGAAGCAGCTGTGTTATTATGGATGAAGATTACTGAGCGTTGGTGGGCAGAAGACGACCTCAACTGATTATTAGGGAAACAAAGAGCACCGCCTGCTACGGTTTCCTGCTGGATTGCTGCTTGAATGCGATAATCCTGTGCTCTTAAAAATGGTTAAATAAGGGGCCCCAGGTTTCCCAAATCAAAGAACCTTTTACTGGAAAAAGGTTTAATATTAGATTTTTAAAAGGAAATACAGCCTTTGTGGGGACATGCTGGTAACAGAAAAGGGAGAGCACTGTGCCAAAGGAGTCTGTGGTAACCTTTAAAGAGTCCAAGTGAAACCAGAACCTGTGGGTTTTACTGCAGAAGAAAACCTCTTTCAAAATCACATTGGCGTTCATAATAATCTGCATTTAACATTGTTTTTATTTTGGCTGCCTTTAATGAACACCATTTCTTACTTTCTTGCGTGTCGGGAGCTGGTTTACACACATCTTAACTTGAAACACATTGAGTTTTTACATGTACAGTTACTTTATTATTTAGTCTCTATTGATCCTGATCTCTTGGGCCTCATTTTATTATTGCTCATTGCAACACAAGTTATTTGTCGCTTTTCCAGAGAAAATCAATTTCTTTGCCATGAGGTAGCCCTGAATTTCACCCCGCCCCCCGGCATATAAATAGAACGTGGCGGACAATAAGGAGTATGAAAGCTTGTCAGCATACAAATGAGAGAAGCAGGTGTAGAAATACTACAGTGGTGGAACTAGAGCAGGACACAAAGCCTGGTGCGCTTTCTGCTCTTTTTGCAGGATTTGGCAATTACCACTGACAATTTGATGTAATTTATACATTTTTAAGAATCTACATGTCACATTTCACATGCATGAACAAACAGGAGTGACTTTGATACACAGTTAGAACGCTTTGGCTGACTTTGGAACAACCTAACACCCCTGCAGAACCAGCCAGGGTGTCCAACTCAGCTTTGTGGAGGACCAGGACCAGAGACGCTGTTTCTGGATCTGGTTTATGTACAGTTTCCTCTTTGCATGGCAGAGTTTAAACTTGCTTGTGTGGCTGCAGCGATGAACTGTGTTCACAGACGATGGGTTTTGGAAGAGTTCCTGAGCCCATACCTGAGTCCACTACACAATCAGGTCTGTTTTCCCTGCAGTGTCTGAAATATCTTCTAATGACATTTTGTACTGTAGATAATGAAATCCCCAAAATCTTCGCAGTTTTCATTGAGAAACATTATTCTTAAATTGTTGCACTATTAGGCAGCACAGTGTGTCACAGAGCAGTGACCCCCTCCCCATCTTTACTTAAGACACACTCAGTCTCTATGGAGGCTCTTTTTATACACAATCATGTGACTCACCTGTTGCCAGTTAACCTGATTAACTGTGCGATGTTCCACCAGCTGTTTTCTTTCAGCATTTCACATCTTCTCCAGTCTTTTGTTGCCATTGTCTTTACTTTTTTAAAACACGTTGTTGCCATCAAATTCTAAATGAGGATATAATTTTAAAAATTTTTCAATGACATACAAGGTTTCAGTGTTTTGCAAATCATCCCCTTCTGTTTCATGTTTTACACAGCGCCCCAGCTGTTTTGGAGACGGGGTTTTAAGTGCTGTATGATGCCGACTGCTTTTAAAGTTTGCTGAATGAGAGATTGCAGTGAGTTACAGAAGCTGGAGGAACAGAGGCTGGATTAGATGAGACACCAGGACTCTGACTCGGGCTGGTTGCAGCCTTTTTTATATAGACGTTTCTGAAGCATGAGAAGTTCAACACACTATAAAATGATAGCCAATTCATTGATACTCTAACTTGCCATCAACTGAAAATGTAAAGATGCGTGTAGTAAATGTACGAGTGTATGCCATCTTGGTTTTTATCAAAGATTTGGACATTTAAGTCCTCCTCGAATGTACAGTAATAAGAGGCAGATCCTGGCACGTCCATTGTTCCAGCTGAAGTCGATAAAAAGTTTCCTAAGCCGATGAAACAAATGATTTGGAGGTGGTAAAGTGAAATTATGGAGCAAATGGAGAAATTTTCACAGTATATTCATTTTAAAACAGTAATTACACCACTTAAGGATATATGGTGTAGGTAACAAGGATATATAAGCTGGCCAAGCTTAATGCTGTATGGGTTATTCCTCATTTTACTAACATGTATTACAGTAAAACAGACAAACAAAGACTTACCTATAAAGCCATGATGACTTTTCTTTATATCAAAGATTCTGTCCTTGTTTCTTCTAGCTGTGACTCTTCTTTTAATAAACTAATTGAAAAAGGTATCATTTGAAAGTGTTTGTGATGGCAGAGCAGAATCAGAATAAAAACCTTTTTCCACATCTTTAAGACTGACATCTAAGATATCCAACGCAATTAGGCGAACTGCTGAACCCGTTTGCTCCTCGTGCGATTATTTTCTGCCTCGTACACTTTGAAATTGAAATAGAAAATGTTCTCAACTGCTGAGACAACAGTCAAGGCTGTGTTTATCTGCACAGAAACAAATCTCACGCTACTCCTCCATAGCCAAACATCCTATCATTCTGCCCGAATGATTTCATGCCTGGGGAAGCTGAGGTTAGGCGGAATATATCAGGTAGGAAGGGATGGTAACAACTCCGGGGTGGGAGCACCTTCTAACCACAGACACACTGATCTGCTTTGCCCACATTTAGCACAGGTATATTATATTTTTATTGCTCTGAGGGCTGCTGGATCTCAAATTGTTCTTATGGTACTTTAGTATATGCTTGAATGGATCTAGCTATTTGATTCACCCATTTACTTGATTTGTGGCATTTGCTGTTCATACCATTAAACAAGGGATTTTGTGAGATGCCTGAAGAACGTGATGTTTCATATTTCTGACCCACTGCTAATCATTTTTTTTTTCCTTTTGCCCATGAAACCCCTTAACTCTAATTCCTTTAGTCTGCATGCATCCCTGGGTTCAGTTGCTGTGGTGACTAGATCACATTTCCTCCAGTGGAATGAAAACAAGCTCATTTCCTCCGTCATCTCTGTGCTCCGTGTTTCTGCACCTGCTCGATACAAGACTATAAATGTGTTAAATTACAAGCACACCTATCAGACCATAAATAAGCAGCCCCGGGAAGCACGTCCTTGGGGTGGGCTTTAGTGGCTCATGAAGAAGAAGAAAAGCCCCCGTATCAACAGTCACAGTATTCAGGGCTTTAATAGGAGGATTTGGGAGATAATCAGTGCAGTTATTTTGTTCTTAAGGTAAACTGGAGCATTAATGCTGAAACCAGGCTAATACCTATAGCATTCAGTAAAACATGACAGTATATACTGAAATACAGGATGATAATATAATGTCGAGTTCAGGGAAGAGTTGCCGAGTCTTGAAGCCAAATGTTTGGTGAAAGCACCAAGCACTTTTTGGATTGGACTGTAATTCTGATGTGGCTTTGAGCTGAATGCATGCTAGCATGCTCACAATGAGAATGCTAACATGCTGCATGTCTTGCAGGAATAATAATAACAAGTAGCGTGCTAGCAGGCTAACGTTTACCAGCATTAAACACAAAGTGTTGGTGGAAAGTCGGCTGATCAGCAAATTCAACAGGATGCATCATGTGGCAACCACGAACGTCTGGGAAAAAAATGTGTGCGAGTCAACAGATGTTGAGATATTTCGCTGAATAAGTGAACATTCTGACCTGCTGATGGAGGAAAACTGGCAACTAAAACAAACATTTCACTACAAACCACTAGAGCACCAGATGAAGGGTCTGGGGATTAGCAAAGTCAGTGGTCTTCAATCTCTGTGCACCGTGAATGTCTGCAAATTTGCATGGCAAACCTTCTAATGGCTGTTCAGATATTTCAGTCTGGATCAAAGTGGTCAACCAACCACCCGAAAGACAGACCGACACCGCCAACCCTACAGCCGCGATACGGCAAAATAAGACAACTGCGATCTTCCACTTATGCACTCCACAGACTCAGCCCGGCAGCGTCCCCGTCTGATCCAGCTCACCAGCTGATGGTTAACATCTAAACAGACACAGGAATGATTCAGGATTCACTCGTTCCTCTCACGCTGAGTACTTTTTGGCTGACTGTGGCTTGTAAACACTCTGCAGGAGCCAGAACAGCACAGAGCAGAAACAGCACCAGCATGTCCCAAACCTCACGCTGGACGCGTAAACCAAATAAGCCCATAGCTCCATCTGAGCCCTCTGTCAACTGTGCAAATTCAGGAACAGGTTAGCAGACAGTGTTAATGTGCTGATGTTAAGCAGGTCTAATGTTTTACCACTGTAGGTTCACAGTATTAGTGGAGAGCGTTTGCATGCTAATATTCACTAATTGGCACTAAAGTACAGAAGAGGTTGGTAGGAATGTCACTGGTTTTGCAGGTTTTTGGCCACAAACCAAAGTATTGGCCAGCTTGAACTTCTGATCTGAAGATGGTGTAATGATGATGGACTGTTATTATAATTCATCCTGAGGGGAACATTTTTTCATGAAAATCAATCCAATAGTTGTTTCACTTAAACCCACAAATGTCAGCCTTGTGGTGCTATTGGAAAAGTCAGGGGGGACATCAGGATGCGTTCATCGATCGTCTTCCGTACCAGACCATCTAGTGAGGTATTTCACTGGGTAAGTGAACAGCTTGATCATCTGCTGGTCTAGAAAAAAAAAGGGGGTTTTGGGATCACCAAAGATGAGGACTCATTCTTGAGGAACTTTGGACATCTGAATTTAATGGCAATTCATCCAATAGTTGTCCAGACATTTCACTGAAAACCTACTAGAAGTAAAATAAGGGGATCACTGAAGTCAGACCACTTCATCCTGTGGGGACCAGTTGCATAGAGATATTCCAGTTTGGACCAAAACGGTGGACCAACATTGAAACCCTACTAGAGTTGCTAAAAAGCACTAATTTCACGTTGAAACTTCTCTCCAAACTACTGCAGAGCGTAACCTAAATTCACAGGCAAACGTCTGCACTGTGAGTCCAGTTTTATTGGCTAGATTTTATCCTGCAGGGAGGGAGCTCTGGAAATGTGATTTAGTACATTTCATATGAAAAGATATGTCAAATGTTTTTACATAACACAACAAACAACATTAAGCAGACATTAACAAGCATTCAGATGCTCCTTACACACCTCGCTGTCTTTTAGCTTCCAACTTTCACAGCAGACTCTTCCCTCTGCAGCGTCTCTCCAAAACCCAGAGAACAGATCAAAGACATCATTGATCCTCACCGCCTTCATTTGCTCCCACATCTGAAGAGTAGCACTCTGCAACAATAATCTGCACGCTGGAGAAAGTGCTGCTGTCGTTACTGTAATCAGCCTGCCAGAGTATGTTTGTTTTGCTTTTAATGATAAAAAATGATGCAGACTTTGGGAGTTTGGCGCAGAGGTCGCATCACCGGCAGGCAGAGCACCAGAGACATTTTCCACACTTCATGGCTGTTTGATGAGCAAGATAATGCTACTGCATAAATACAGTGTCAGTATTTTATTCTACTGCAAACAGATCAATAAAGGAATAGTTCGACTTTTTTATCAATAATAATTTATGATCTTATTTTTCTGATCTGTTTCTTCAGTGTCAAGCAAGCAGCAACTTCCAGGGCTGAAAAAATGACAAAAACTGCAGTTCCTGCAGTGGCCACTTGAGGCTCTAAAAGCCCCCATAGACCCCCCATATTAAAAACCCAACTTTACAGCAGAAATAAACATGTTAACAGCCCGGTACAAAAAATGTGTTTTGCTCTCTGTAGCTAATTTCCTCATAACTGTACAGAAGGATTTTTTTTATATAACTCAATAGTTTAAGTTATATTAAAGTTACACATAATTATTCATTAAATAGTTTTTTTTTTTTACATTTCTGTTTGTTAATGGGTTAAACACTCCACACAGTGTGCTAATAAGTGGCTTTAAATGTGTTGATATGTGTATTTTTAGACTTTCCTTGTTCCTAGTCTAAATGCTGATCTTAGCTAATTATTGTGTGAACAAAACAAGTCACACAAGAAACAAATATTCTACCTGAAAGTGCTTTTATTGTTGTATTCAAATGATCTCATTGCATCCAGGCTATGAGCTGCATGTTCTCATTTCGTCACGTTTAGGGATAAAACATTTATTTTCCTGAGGTTAAAGCAGGTTATCAGGTCTTGAAAAGCATCAAATTTAGTTTCCTCAAAAAATGGTATTAAAAATGTCTTGAATTTGAATATTTTCTCTTGCTTGTTGTAGGCAGTGATGCTAGATATAAAATGTTTTTGCATCTGACTGCAGGCTGTCGGGAGATATTAAAAATGAGCTAGCTAAGCTCATTGATTCACGTGTCAGTTTTAGCAAACAGCTTCAATGAACTCAGATGAATTGATCATTTTTGATTGGTTAATCCATCTGTTTATGTTCTGCTGCTAACAGAGGTCCAGCTCATGTTAATTTAATTAATTAAATCATTAGGAATCATTGCCTGCTGGGGAGTTCTTGGAAAAATGTGATTGAATAATGCATCATGCTCCCATGATACCTCCACACTTTGGCCGGTACAATTGTCAGACAGGTATTGAATTGTATTCTATGTTGTATTCAAAAGGTCTTTAAAAGGCATAAATTTAAATTGGTGAACTCTGCAGAGACCCCACACCAAACAGCTATTTATCAGAGATGATTTGCTGGTCCATTAAAAGGGGCTGCCTCCCTCTAATTCTGACCTTTTTATGGAGGGTTTACATCGTGTTGACCTGTAAAGCGATGACCAGAATGTTTAATAGGACGGAGCTGATAGCATTTACATGCCTCGGGATTGATATGCACGACAGTGGGCGCTGAGAATCGACTCCTCTGGACTCTATCACTCTTCTGGGCCGTGCTGACAGGACCTCAATTAAACACCTCGTCTCAGTGACATTCAGGACATGTTTGGATGAGATAGCGCTCCGTCCACATTTCACCTGGACACAGAGTAATTATACTGATCTTTATCCATATGACGGGTAGCGTCATTCTCGTTCATCACTGTTGTGTGCTCAGCCTTACTGAAAAACACTGTCATGAAGCTCCATAAGTACGTTAAGACCCTTTCGGGGCCTAACAGAAATAGCATGTATGTGTGTTCACTGTAAATCCTACAGGCTCTTATGTGATGTTCACTGGCAGATCTATTTGTTCACAGATCATCGCTTCATCTGTTGTATTGTAGCTTCAGAGCGCCATCCATCAAATCCTGCTTACACAATTTAAGACTGTTACTAATGAGCTTAACTATGAGTCAAAATAGAAATATTTCTCTCGTTGCCCCACAGCTGAGGAGGGACTCTTTGATTAACACGTCACGACAAAGAAACACACTCACGCACACCAGGATACACCGATACACGGCGACTGCATACTGTGGAAATCCTGCCATCGCGGCCCCCGGGTGAGGTTTAGAAGTGCTGATGTTAATTAGCATAGCTTTGAGTGAGCCAACCCTTTGTCATGCATTTGCCACAATGAATCAAGTTCAACATCTGCAGCCACCGGGCTGTCACCACAGAAAGATTTGCCACAGATGAAGTTGATTTGCATATCAAACCGAGGACCTCGTGTGCCACAGCCCCCTCATTTGCTGTGAAAAATATGCCCGCACCTTCTACAAAATTATCAACGTGACCATCACAGCCCTGCTCATTTATTCGAGGCTCATAGGAGGAATTCCTAATGACAGCAGACAGAAATGTTTTAAATCTGTTAGATTATCAGTAAGTGTAACCCTCTGAAAGGCGCTCTCTCAGCATTTGTCTTGATTATCGCATTAATTCACACACTTAAAGCACTTTTCGTAGCTGCGGCGGTCTAAATAATTTAGAGATGGAAACAGCGACGATTTTGTGTTCTTTGTGCTTCCTGAATAATTAACAAAGAGGGCAAAATGTGCTGCGCAGTTAAATCTGAGCTGTTTGATCAATGTTTTATTCAGTTTAACCCATAGAAGGTGATCTTTCTAAAACATGAACTATCAGCTGTGCCTAGTTCAAGACCTTGTTGACAATATTTCTCCTTTGATTTTATGCCGCTGTGAATTTTCATCTGCTGCCTGTTGTATTACTCTGCTGACTGCCACTGTGTGTTTTATCTATCTACCACAGTATATATTACTCACCTTATACTTTAATGTGCGTATTGTGGTGCGAAGTCACCTCAAACTGTAGCCTGTAGCGAGGATTATTATTTATGTGGAAAATAGGGAAGGAGGCTTTTGTCGGTAATGGTGCATTATCTTTCAGAAGGCAGTTTATTTCCCGGCTGACTCAAAATGATCGAAAATAAGTTAACAAGGAGCCATTACACACAGTAGCATTATTTTGTCTGACATGCTGGACATCCCTGGACAATACCCTCTAAATAATGTAATGGCACGAGGAAGACCTGCTACACCCCGGGTCTATTTTCTTCCACCATTAAAGCTGTTACATCGGCGGCGTGAGCAGCACTGGAGGGAATCGATGAGCCGTTTTGTTTTGACGTCTAAGCCGTGGCGTGTGAGTGCCAATGCAGGTAGCGGTGAACCTGTATGCATTAACGGGACCGCAGGGCAAATGAAGGGGGGCAGTCAGTATCAGCTGCAGCAGAGGCGCAGGAGTAATTGACTCTTTTGAAAACCCGCAGCCAGAAACAATTCGTTATTTGCCCGTTAATCAAGGAAGCCAGAGAAGAGCATCCAATCTTCAGCAACAGGAAGCACTGGAGACCCCTGACCTCCCAACTTTAAGGGAGGCGTGGCGGCCAAGATAAGCCTTCAATTATCGAAGCAATCTCAGAACAATAACCCACCAATGTGGGCAGTGTAGCATTTACGCCCTGGTTTAAACTCAATTAAGGAAGGGAGTCAACGATCTGGTTAAATTCAATATGACTTTGTAATTAGATGGGCATGAAATCATTTTTCTGATGCCTTATTCGTCACAGGGTTTACTGCATTACTTTGATTAATGGTTAAGAACATAATTAAGGGATGAGGTCAAGCAAGTTCACATATGCGGTAGTTCCATATAAGATAGCAGGAAAGTCAATTAGTGTTTTTTTTTTTTTTTTTGCTAATAATGATCATATATGAGAAATTAATGTGAATTGAATCTTCAGAGGATCAGAGCTATTACAGATTTATTTGCTCTTACTGGGCTTCATTAGCTATAATGTCCCAACAGATACATTAAAGCCATTTCACTTTTCCATTTTGCACTTATTTACATTGTGAGAGACCATTTGTTCACACTGTATGCAGCCTCACAAATTGCTCTCTCGCTCCATTTCTCCCACAGACAAACACACGGAGCTAAACCCTCATCATTACAGGTCGTAAACAGTCAGGGATGACAATCAGAGCGATGGGGGACTGTCGGCGGGAGCGGCGAGACCCGGCAGTCACAGGTGGTTCGGCTCGGGGGAGACTTATCACAGGAGACACTCTGACCTGCGGGGACCAGCCGTGGTAGTCCATCCTGAGAAAAACAAGCCCAGTGGTCGTTATGTTTTGTAGCCTGTGCGCACTCGGAGCAGGAGTGGTGGCGGCTTTGCAGCCAGATCAAGTGTGGGGGTGTTGGGAGGAGTGATGTGGAAAGGGAGCGATGAAGAGGAGCTGGAGATGACGGCGGGGGGATGGGGGTCGCTAGGCTCCGGCACTTGTTGGCGTATCAAGTATTGCTCATTATTGTTCTGTTGCATCTGACTGTCTTCTTTAGCATATATGTGATGCAATAATTCTGTCCTACATATCACCTGGGGCCAAATGTGATTCATTAAGTCCTCACACACACACACACACACACACACACACACACACACACATATACATTGATGCCATAGCACGCATGCAACACATTCATGCATTCAACAATCTTGGCCCTGCTTGCACAGATCAACACACACACAAACAGACACAGACACACAGAAAGCGAGGCACGCTCACACACAAACATGCACACACACTGGAGAGTGTTTGTGTGTAAACACACTCGAGAGACCGTGGAAGACGGAGAAGAATCAGCCGAGGACGGAGACAAGTTGCGTTTATCTTCTGCATGCTAGGCTGCCGCGCGTGTGTGTGTGTGTGGGTGTGCTAGTCCCCTTGGATGAGCACACACGGCTGAGGATGCTGCTGGGAGCATGAGTCCTGACCGAGAGGAGTATGACATGGTCTGTCAGAGAGCTGTGACCCTAATTGTTGACCTTTGCCTCCACAACAGCACACTGTTGGATCAGGACACCTGTCAGGATTACCTCTTCCTGTTATCCAGCCAGAGCTCTGACCACAAAGAACTGGGTAAGGACTGCAATTAACTCCTGATCTAAACCGGGTGTAAGCTAGTAGCTCTCCTGATGTGCTTTTTAAGCCTCCACGCTCAGATGACTAAAAGCAAAGTCTAGAGGATTTTGTATAGCAATGCTTTACAATGTGTGTGTGTGTGTGAATGGCAAGCTGCATTTAACATGTGGTTTTACTTCTTTTTCCCTCTGTTTACCACATGTGCGGTCACAGATGGTCGCTCAGGCAGAACTTCGATTGAGCCATTAATACATCCTTAATGAGTTTTTGTGACCCCGGGGCAACGCGGAGCAATAGGTGCATAAAACAAACTCGCATTGACTCCCCAGTTTGCACTGGAGAGCTGGGCTTCTATACTGTTTATAGATAAGCCTTGAGGCTGACTAACGCCAGCTGATGCTGCCCTGATCACTCAGGATTACAGAGAAAAGAGACGAGAAGCAGGAATGTATGCTGCTACGCCCGAGCGAACAGGAAGCAGAAACGCTGCGAAGTTCCAAAAAACTGAATTAGAGTTTTGACTTATTCATGAGGGGTGATTTACACATCTGTTGCAGCCTTGTGCAGCTGTTGCTTTGGCACTTGCAGTGGGCTTCGAGCTCTTTAAAGGAATAATAACCCCTCTCTTTGAATGCATTGTAAAGGGAGCAGCTCTGCTGTGGGCTCTGGGGGACCTCGTGTGCTTCAAGTCTTTGAAGCGTGAATTGTAGTTGTGAAGATCTAGCAAATATTGGCCGAATTGTGTAAAAGCAGAGCAAACTAGTGAATTCAGTGTCACAGTGCAGAAAACACTACAGGATATGACCAAAGAGGGTGTGAAGAATTGTAGCTTTATAGAATTTAAAAAGCAGGCTGAGCTCTCACAGTGTGCAGATCTTTAGATAGCAGAGCTAAATTGGCACTTTATTTTTAGCTGGATTTAGAAAACCAATACAGTTAAATATATCAGGGCATATGATTTCATACAAATTACATGATTGGTTGCATGTTAGATATCCATAACTGTGATCTAGAATTGTTTGCTAACCCATCTAATTTTGTATTTCTTCTTCCAACCAATGTTTTTTTGGCTGATAAACTGGTCTTTGTCAGCAGGTGCACAGGAAAGAGGAAATAATATTTGTGGCTGCTTTTTCAAGGAAGGGTCCCTGTTCCCAGAGTGCATGTCACACCAATCCAGACCAAATCCACTGTCACCTCACATCATTCTCAGTGGAAGAATTGAACGTACATCACAGTGCCACTGGCGTCCACTACTGAGCTGTGGGGACATTAAATGCCATTGCATGTTATGTAGCCATTGATGTGAATTATTTCTGCCACATGGAAGCTAAAGACAAGCTGCTTCTCATAATGTAGGTTGGGGGGTTGTATGAGATGTCTCCTTGTGTATATTTTCTTTGGTATCATGCATGAATCCCACGGCGAGCAGTAGGCTATGCGGCTCGAGCAGGCGCCGAGTTCAACAAACAGGACCCGTGAAGCTGAAACAAAAGATTTTCTGTTTTGTGAGCAGGTGCAAAAATATCCTAATATTGCTTCGATAGGGAGAGGAAGTCCTGACATCCCATCTGGACTTCAGCACAAATTGGCATCCGCTGCAGCACTTCACTTTCTACTACAAGTTGGAACATTTGTGTTTTTAACAAAGCTTGAAAAATGATTAACTATCTAGCACAAAATGTACAAATTCCATGAAGACTTTCAGCGAAGCTTCATCACTCCTGAACACGAGATCCACCAACACTCCCATCTAATATTATCTTTTCAGCGTTCCAGTTGGGATGTTTTTTAGCTTTCTGTGTCCTGCTGACATGGCTGAAATAGCTGCTTCCTCTCAACTCGCTCGTGGACTCGCCCCTTTTGTCAAGCCGTGACGTTTAACCCTCTGTCCTCTAAGGATTATGGGAAAAACAGAAATATTAAACAAACAACTATATCAGATAAAAAACATATATCACCATCATGTGCACACACAGAGTTAGCGTGTGGGGGGTGATGCTGTTAGCTGTTGCTGCTTCACAAGGGGATGTTTTTTATACTCTTTTGTATTTAGGCTACTATACATCGCCTCTATAGTTGATTCTATTTAGCATCTTTTTATTGTCTGTTTGTTCTACTTGCTCTTTTTTCCACCTCTCCTTTTTATTCTTGCTGTTCTGACAAGTGAATTTAGATAAAATAAGTCTAATCTCAAATTATCTTATGTTAGCCCCATCTGTGATTTGAGCACTAGCAATCTGCTTGTTAGCGCCTTCATGTTGAGATTTGAATTATGGGCTAAAGTACAGACAGCTGAGGTTGCAGGACTCCGTCTTGCTAAGAGTTTCGACAGGCTTTTTAATAATGTAGTGCAAACACAACACTTCTTCAGGAGCCTGCAAGAGACTTAGCGGGTGTTCGAATAACACACAGTAAATTTAGTGCTAACTAGTGCAAAGTTAGCCTAGCTGTTCTGTCGCGCAGGACACAAGGCAAATTTTAGAGACCGACGGGAAGATGTAGTTCAATGTGAATTCACTCAGCATGCAGCAAAATGTTTGAACTTTTCTCGCAGTTTTATTAATCTACTTAAATAAATGTACATAGATTAGCTTAGCTTAGGTTAGCTTTGATAACAAGCGAACTTTGCAAGTGGAAGCTAGTTAGCGTAGCTTGCTAGCTAGTGAGCGAAATACAAAATTAACAGCATGACGGGTCTTGTTTAAAATGGAGAAAACAAGCAGATCCACTTAAATTAATAGCCAATGCTATGAAAATGTGATGAAAAGTGATTAAAATAACACAGGAAGAAAAAAACAGTTCACCAATGAATGAACAACACTTTTATCATTATTGTCTCATTATAATGCATTACCTTAACACAAAAAGAAAATTTCGATTTCAATTATACTCTTAATCATTTAAAACTTGGCAGTATGCTATGTTTTCATTTTTTTCCAAAGCCACAAACACCCATAGTGTTTCTATTTGTAAAACACCTAAACACCACGTTTTTCTATTATAATAACTATTTTTTTCTGAAACTATCCGTGAATCTGTGTTGCTCCAGAATATAAACTATGTGCATTCTTTCATCTATTTGTAATTTTCATTTTTCCCTCTACCTCATTTCAGCTTTTAACGAGATTTGAGCGTATAAAAATCCACGGTCTTAATTTGCCCCGGTTTCTCCTCTGTGACAAAGGAGGACATTAGCGTTGTGAACATACATCTGTTTGAGTATATCTGCAGCGATCAGGCTCACAGCAGCAGAGTCATTTCACCACAGCAAATTTCCCTCCCATCTCTGGCTGAGTATCCCCTCAATAGTTTCGAATCGATTATGATAAAATACGAACGACTAATTAGAAAGCCTGGGACTTTTAATTCCCCTGTCCCGATGCAGCTGGGAGATAATAACCCATTGCCTTTATTGGCCAATTTGTTGAATCCTGAGCTGGCTGATTGTATTCCAATCGAGGCTTGGTGCGTCACCTCGCCGGACCCACCTGCTGTGCATGTGAAAGGCAACACAAGACTTTTCCAGCAGGATAAATGAGATCTGGGATCAGCGTCTAACACTCTGCTAGGGCAAACGTTTCCCACTGATCAGCTGCCTGCCTTAGATATTGATATTCACTCCCGAGCGTTGACGCCGGTTACAAAACATATCCCTTAAGCCTGTGCATCTCCTGAATGGCGGGATGTTCTTACAACCCCCTCCTCCAAACACACACACTCACCCTCATTACGAATTCCACTTTCATTATCAGCTGCAGCTTCAGGTGTGTGGGCTCGAATTGACGGGGCTTATTTTTGATCACATTATTTCTCGCACGCCCATCTCATCTTGAGGTTTATTAAACAAGACCTTGGCTGGCAGAGGACATTAGCATCAGCAGATCATTCATTTGGTTCCCACTGGTCTGCTCCTCTCCGCCTGTGGTATTTGCAGGGACGGATGGTGCATTGCAGGTTGAATCCAAAACAGAAAAACAAGAACATCAAATTAACTGCACAGTGGAGATTAGAACCCCAGCTGAACCGCGGTGCCTTTCAATAATTCATACCCACTGTCTACTGTCTCTGTGTTTTATTGATACAACATTTCACTGTAGACCACAAAAGAACACTGGAGACACTGTCTGTCCCTGTTGTGGAAGATAACACACTGAAAAATATCTGTCTCAGCTGACGTTAAAAGACCAAGCGGCAGTCCTCGAAGGCCCGCGCCATTATTGCGGTCATCATTAGGGAAATAAAATTACAGTATTCACTCAAGAAAGGTGAGCAGGGAAACAGATCCGAGATACAGCATTAGGAGGGTTTGTGTACATTATTCATCCTGCCTTTATCCTTTCTTTAGGGGGTGTACAGTTGTCTCTTGTGGGAGTGTTTTGATGACAGCAGGGGTTAAAAGGGAGAGTAGGGTCAGTGAGGCGGATCAGTGGGAGGAGGAAATAACGACTGCCCAAGTGGAAGGCATTTTTCATTAAAGTGAATAAAGACAAAAGTCAGACAGTGGCTTGAATACCAATCAGCTCTCCTGTAAGGAGTCTGTGAGCAGCATTTTAAACTGAGGCGCCTTCATCCCTCTTTCCGAGGGCTTCTCTGGTGTTTCCTCGCCGCACATGTTAATTCTGAAGCTCAATGGCAGCTGGGACGTCCCCGAAGGTGCTCACTTGTACTGATGTCATCTGTTGCCCAGCTGTGGAGCTATCGCGAATGTGAATCCATCTCCATGAATAAATAATAAAAATCCCTCTTCCTGGACTCGATGGTGCAGACGCCATCCACGCCACGTTTTACCACGCGAGAGCGTTTCATGGGACGGTGCTCTCTGCAGAAAACAAAAAAGAAATGCAGCGGTGTCATTAATGACAAAAGAGTTGGGAGGATGAGTAATGTCGAGGCCTGCGGTGTGTCGCCCAGGCCAGCGCACTGGGCGAGGCCTCTGCTGAGCTGTCGAGCAGTAACATTGGTTTATTAATTAAAGAATCAGGCCCCGAGCGAGCAGAGCGGTGAGAGCCTCGCAGGACGAGGAGGAACACAACAGGGCATGGGAACTTTTTTGTTTTGGTTTTCTGCCCCACTGGAGCATAGCATTTATGACAATCTGGTACTGAAGCACAGCAATCGAGTCCTCACCACGCCTCCTTCAGTTGCTGCTGCTACGTCAAGCTTTATGTCCACGTTCAGCACGTATGAAGTCTACAGTGGAAACAGGGGCCGAGGGATGTTCCACTCCAAACAGCAACAAAAGCAGACAAAGACAAGACTCATTTCCAGCCAGCAACTGCCAATTTATTTGACAACTGTCTGCAGCAGATTTTGTCATCGCTAGCCAGCTAATTAAGCTAACATTGGCTCCGCCAGTATGTTGACAATGCAGCCAATCCCTGACTTTAATGTTTCAAGATGACATATTCTCAAAAGCAGCTCTGTGGTTGTGATGATAACCAGTGTTGTGTTGGTAACAGTTACCTCAATAAAAATAACTAGATTACTTCCATCAATTAGTTGTGTTTAAGTGTATTAAGTTGCTTTTTTGTTACTTTCAAAATGCCTACTTTGAAAAGCTGCCATTGGTGATAGGGCTGTGTGATGCAATCAAATATCATACCCTGATAGTTTCATATGCAGAACACTACATATCAAGCACATTGCTGTAAAATTAATGAAAAGTCGAAAATGGCGAAAGGCCTATTTCTCATTTCATTTTGAATTATATACTCAACAAATAAATTATATCAACTCATATTTGATTGTTTTTGTCCTTTTGTTTAGAACCTTTGTGCAAGTATATGTCACTATATAAAATTTAAAGAGAAAAAGAGGAAAGATTTTTCATCTAAAGCTGCAAACAAAATAACCCAGCATCCAAGTCTGGGTTGTGTTTTAAGCACTTGACTGTATTTTTGTGGCTCTCATTTGTAGGTGGTTACTGGGGCTGGTGGTGTTTCAGCCTGTTGTGGCTGCGGCATAATTTTACAGTTTTAGTTTCCGGTTTAATTATCACTACAGCTTCCTTCAGCTTTACAGAGTTTTAAGGTGTATTTCAACTCATTGTTTAGCTGCCCAGCCTGCAACTTTAGGGTTTTGGTTCACTCTCACGGCTCTGATAGCATCATTTTTGACCACAGCAGGTAGCTGTTATCAGCGGCAAAAAGCTCTAAAAATCTACTGTACACCACCAGCTCAGCACCAAATGGCAGATAGACAAAAGCAGTGACTAGCTGGTGAACATGGTGGAGCATTCGGCAACTCAAGAGACAGATATTCTCCTCAAGAGTTGGTAAAGACAAAGAAAGTGCTAAAAGAGAGTGAATACTGGATTTTTTTTTTTTTTTTTTTTTTGCGGTTGCAGGAAACACAACTGAAAATGAATGAGCGCTGCAAAACAACTGAAATATATACTTAACTTAAAACCAACTTAAAGATGATATGTCAATGTTGTGTTCCCAGCTTGCTTCCGCTGCCCCTAAGTAGCCCTAGAAATCTGTTAATGCAGATCTACTGTTCCAAGCTGACTTTTCTTTGCATGAAGACTCTGTAAAGGAGTCTTATATATTCACTGATGGTAACATACAGCACATGGTATGGTGCTAAAGACAGAGGCTGGCAGGGCCCCAGGCAAAAAGTCAAGAGGTCTGCCTCCTCACAAGTTGATAAGCCACGTAGAGGACTTTAAAAAGTACGGCTATACTTCCATTTACTCAAATAGTGGCCAGGGCCTTTATTTACCTCACCTGCAGAAGGTACTGTGAAGAACAGGTTTAAAAATGTGTGCCCTTATTCAAGACCGGGCTTTTAGTCTACAGCTGGTTTTTATTCGAGGTTAATAGTTAGCTGCACATGCTCACGTTTGTTGCTTATGTTACAGCAAGCAAACATACTATTTAAACCAGGCATGGGCAAACTACGGCCCGAGGGCCATATGCGGCCCGTTACAAAATTTAATCCGGCCCGCCGAACTTGAACAAATTATATCAATAAACCTTGTTAATGTTTTATTTTCCCTGCAATTCTGGCTTTTTCCCAATAGATGGCGCACTCTAGATACATTGAGCTTTGTTGAGGTGAAGCGTATTACTCCACGTTTGCGCTTTACTCTTCGACCCTCAGCCCTTCTGTAAAGATGAGCGGAGCTAAGAATGTCCAGTTTTTAATAAGGAGTGGACAACTAAATATTTTTGACTGAACACCGATCAGGCGGTCTTTAAAGACTATGATACAGCAAGAAAACTGACTCCAGACTTTGATGCGCTGGATAAAAAGGGAGACCAACAACACTGTTCCCACTGAAATTAAAAGTACGTTTCTCCGTTGTGTTATGTAAAAAATGCATTTGAAACTAATTTGTTCTGTCTGTTAAGGGATGGACATATGTGGCGCTCAGGTGCACGTACATTCTCAAAACCAAGTGCGCAAATGCAGCGCGATCAAATATAACGCGCTCCACATACTGGCGCGTTGTCACTGTTCCGTCCTCGCGCTGCTCGTTGTTGAGTTTTGGCATTAGGGATGATTGAATAGAAGGAGAGGACAAGTAGACCTGCATCTCCTACCGTTTTTTAAATGAAGACAGTCAGGAGGAGACTGATGATGATAATATCCTTAAGGATAACACAACTTTCAGTGCTTTAAAATAATAAAAAGAGTCATTTCAATAAATAGCTCAGTTCTGTGGGACTTCAAAGACAGATATTTAGTTGTAATGCTTTTGTTCATTTTCAATTGAAATTAAAGCACATGTGTTCTACATATCTCATGATATTTTATTTTCTCTTATGAGGTGGATTACCAAAACACTCCATCCATCTGCTCCTGGTCCGGCCCCCCAGTCAAATTTTAGAACCCTTTGTGGCCCACAAGTGAAAAAGTTTGCCCACCCCTGATTTAAACCATTCTTTTGCTCATCTTTTAAGGCTTTGGAAATGCAAAAAAAAAAAAAAAACCTCTACAAACTCTTTATATATCAAGTATCACTCTTACTCTTACTCTTAATCCATTGCACTCTGAACTTGGAAAAAAATGACTTCTGACACGGTACAGTGCAACGGAACAGGTTCGATTTCCATGTGAGAGAAACTCAAGATCAAGATCGCTGTAGCCAGAATTCACCACATAAACACACCTGACCTCGGAACAATAGACACCACAGACAGTGAACAGTAAGCAGAATGGCCTTTTCATCAATTTTTACTTTATCTATTGTTTTTAATGCAAAACATGCTGTAACAAGTCTTTCCAAGGATGCTTATGAAGTTCAGAGACTTGCCATACAAACATGTGGGCGAGGCAGATGCACTGGGACGTAACGGATGGCAGCATTTTAACAGCTCTCGTCTAATTTCTGGGTGGAAGCTGAGACAGAGAAGAGAAAATAGTTTTTAGTGTTTTGCTTTACCTCATTTGACTTCCTCATGTCACTGATGTCAAGCTGCTTCTCGTTCCCCTCTTTTCTAATGAGGCCCCATGTACCTCCTCTGTCTCGAGGTTTCACTGGCTGGTTTGGTTCATGTTGCTGTTTTGTCATAATGGCTGTTTAGCTGTCTGTCACGCTGAAAGCTTTAGGCCTCTGGGGCCTACACCCCTGTCACGCTTGCCGGTTCGACGGTGTACAATCAGACAAGGAGCCCGAACACTTCGCCACACAAATTAATGTGCAGTCTTATGGGGTAATATCACTAAATGCTCACTAAACGCTAAAAATACTGTATTGTTCCAGCAAAGAACAAAATCTGAGAACTGAGACCTGTGAAGACAAAACTAACACTGGTCAGACAATCTCGACCAATGTGACATACTCAGATATAAGAACAACATTTGAGAATGAATGTTTGACACGCCTTGCTTGAAAACTAACTGAAAAGATTTGTTGATTATCAAAACAGTTGCAGATTAATTTTCAACTCTCAAGTAATCAAATGATCAACTAGTTGATTCAGCTGATTTCTGTGAATGCTTTCACCGCTGAAAACTTTAGTGTACTTGAACTAAAGTGATGGAGTTGAGTAGTTTGTCCACCACTGGTGGTGAGCGGCTGATGAGGGAATGAGATGCAGGTGAGGAGGTGGGAAGTCCAGGTAGCTGCAGAGCAGATGAGGGAAGTGAGAACAGGTGTGTAGTTGGAGCTGAGGGGCAAACTGAAACTCTACATTTTTCACGTTTGCCTCAGTCACATTAATATCTGTGGCTTTGCGGGTCGGTTCAGTAGATTACATTATAGATGCAGCGTTATAGAAAAGTAAAATAAGCAAAATACATGACAGAAATTGGTTTGTGATGCTGGAGCTGCGTGCTGAGCCACGCAAACTGAGGCTTTTCGTGCTCTCTGCAGTTTTCATTATGGACCCATCTCTGTGCTGAAAGGTGGAGAAAAGCACTGGAGACAACTCCACTCACTGTAAAAATAACTCCACTGATCTTATAATAGCTACATCCATGGACTGTACGATTTGTCTATATGTGCAGCACTGTATTCCTCTGACACTCCACGTTATTTCCGCTCCGTTACATTAAAAACAGTTCTGAGGACCAGAAATATGCAGAGCTCGGCAGTAAACATTCGGGCGGCGGCCTGCAGGACCCACAGGATGGACCCGAAGCTTCGGCATCGCGCTCACAGCTTCGCCGTTGACATGAACTAAAAGGAAATGCTGGAGGTTTTCTGTGAATGATAAACATCCAGTGTGTTTTAGTCTCGTTTAAACTCGGTTTAATATTGAGAGGGAACAAATCAGCTTATTTTCAACTTTCATGGGAGTCGTGTCAATTCCAATATAGTGTGGGACAATTTTCCATGTCTCATATACTTGGGGGGGACGTCATCCCCATCTTTTTTTTTTTTTTTTTTTTTTTTTAAATCTCAAAATTTTGTGTTGGTCTTAGCTTTTCAGAGTCTTGACTTTAACACTGATTAATACCTCATTTAAAGAATCGGCAGCTTTCTAAAAGACTGAAGAAGTTTGCACACATTCAGCAGCAACATAAATTCTAACATGCACCTGACATGTGAGGCCCATCTACTCAGTAGAAATCCTGAATGGAGCTGTAGTTCTCCTCAGCTCTTCGGAGGGTTTCAGGGTCTTTCAGCTACTTGTTTT
The DNA here is from genome assembly GCF_017976325.1 of Chelmon rostratus. Lineage (NCBI taxonomy): Eukaryota > Metazoa > Chordata > Actinopteri > Chaetodontiformes > Chaetodontidae > Chelmon > Chelmon rostratus. The sequence goes on along the minus strand of NC_055667.1, from coordinate 24,359,808 downwards.
GATTTATTTCCCACAATTTTCCTGTTTTGATTCGCTGTCACTGCTCCAGTTAACTTGTTTTATTTTTGGCAGTTGCTTTCAGCTAAAGAGCTCTGATGGACTCACTGTGCGCTACCTGTCCAGCACCAATCGATTGTTTAAGTTAGCAACTTGCCGGCATTTAGCATTAAGCAGCTAACGAGACCAACATTTCCCATAAGGAGTTGTTGGAGCGAGCTAAAGGAAAAGTGAATGTGGAACTTTCATCAGGTGGCTCGAGACATGCCAACAATTGTTTGCTAACTTGTGCGCCACATATACAGTGATAATATGTTAATGTTGTGTTGACAGGGTGCTCTACTGCCCCCAACTGGCCAAAAAAATCAATTAACACTTTTTTAAAGCAATTTTTACCTTTAATTATTGTGTCAGATTTGTATGGCTAGGCGATGATTTGCACGTTTTAAAGTGTTTCAACCACTCAAAGTTAAAATAAGACTTTAATTCCTTTGCTTCCAACAGGCTGTAGTGTATTTTTATTTCCAGAGCACACAGTCGACATGCACCATCAAGTTTAATGACAAAATGTTGCTCCTTGTCTCCTGCTGTAGACGTGTGAGTAGTCAAACATCTGCTAACATGTTCATTATGACGACTTCATAAGGTGATAATGAGTTAATGTTGTGTTGACAACTGCCAAGTAGCCAGAAATCAATTATTGCTGGTTTAGATAACAAAGAAGGTAATCAAACAACAAACAGTGCAAATTTACCTCATCTGTTACACAATTAAAGGATCTTTTTTTTACATTATGGTGCTTCGAATGTGCACAGAAATACCAGGAAAATGACAACATCTCTCCTGTACAACCTGATACAACCCATCATAACAACCCTATGATAGACTGTAAAATAAACTGTATTAAGTTTTAGTTCAGGCTGTGTCAGAGGTGCATGACAACTGTTTATTCAACTTTATGGTCATTTTGAAAGCTGTAGGTTGTGGTGCTGTATTACACTGAGAGGTGTTTCTATTTTATCCACGGTGGGCTTTTTCAGCTGTACACTAATGTAAAATTAATCACTGTCGAAAAGAATATCAGGGCTTGTTGGCCTGCGTAATTAAAACTGTGAAGTACTGTAATATAATTGAAATTATTCATCCCTCATGGGATTCCATGGCACATAATAATACCACATACTGCTGCAAACCGCACACTGCACATGTTTCCCGAGCCTAAGAAAAGAAAGTAAAACACAGAAACAGAATAAAAAAGCTATTTATGCAGCACATTTTATCTTAATGGCCGTGCATTGTCCACATTCTTGTGCAAGTCAAACGTTTCATGTTCAGAAAGCCTTTTCATTACGTCAGCATCCTCCAAAAAAAAGCTGTTTTTTTCAGCATCCTCCACAGATTATGATTTAAAGGACTGCATAAAAATGCATTTTCATTTTCTCTTTCTTTTAACTCACATAAATGTCAGATGTGATCCTGTTTTCCAATACAAACATCTTCTTTGCACATGAAGTCGTGTTAAAAAAAAAAAAAAAAAAAAAAAACTTATTATGGGGCACACACAAATCGTTTTCTCCTGGGCAGATTAAATTACTCCGGGGAAGATTAGTTTTTATTAAACCTCATATACATACGTGCATCTCCTATAATCAAAGTGAAAAAGTGTTGTTATCCTCATACAGACGCGCGTCATGCCTGACAATGAGAAGTCTGCGTGGTCAACAGAAGGGTGTGAGGTGCTTCATCTGCCGCCTGTGGGTGAAGGATGTGAGATAGATCTACTAAAACTGTAACTAACCACAGGCTATGGCAATCTAATGAGGAGGAACTCTGCTACATTAAAACTTTATTCACTAATTAGATAGAGACGTTGCACGCATGAAAGGCTAAATTAAAAACAAATACCAACGCTTAAGGGGCAAACCAAGGGTGTAATATGTATGCAGCACTGCATTGTTTTATGATGCCAACAGTGTGCTGAATTCTGCCCCCGTGTATTGTGACAGTGATTGAAGATGTTTCTCTTCATTCATGTTCAGGTTCAGCCAAAGGGGAAGAGATCCAATTTATATATTAGCTGATAGAATAGTCCATTATACAATATGTAGAATGTCTTTTTTTAGCTTGTGGACTCTTTAGTGTCTGCCTATAAATCCTGTGTTAGCGAGCTGCCAGAAAATGTGTTAGTCACAGTGCACCTAGAACATATGCTCCCTCCGGCCCTCCATCAGTTCAGACTGTATCATTCCCCATTTCCTGGAATCTCTGCTGCTTCCTATATTTTGTGTTTTCACTTATACTGCCATTAAACAACGGCCTGAGGAAACATGACCCACGAGAAGTACAATCAGGGAGATGGGGGAAGGACAAATTGAATAACAACCTCATGACAAAAGACTGGGAGGCAGAGAAAAGTGTGTCTTCGTGTGTGAACTAGATTTGTGCGAATGTCAATACAAGTGAGTGTTTTTGTGTCAGCCGGGTCATGCGGTTGGCGGAACGAGAGGCTTTTGAACAACGGGGTGATCATGTTTCATTAAAACTAAAGAGAGAATTAGATTTTTTTTGTCTCCGTCTTTGCACAGAAAGGGAGAATAGAGGTGCAATTTGAGGTTTGTTGTGACATTTCATCCTCTTATTATATTACCACCCTCTGCAAAGCAGGCCTGGTCTGAAATGATGTTACCTAAGCTGACAAGAATTGATGGAATGACCTTACAGCTTGTCCACCAGCGGAAAATTGCTCCGTGGTTTTGCAGTGAAACATTGCAGATGTGAAAACAGCCATGTGTCTCGGTTGCATTATTATCACCCATTTTGTATCAGTGGAACAACACCAGACTGTGGCACAAGAGATTAGACGAGCAAAAAGCTTGGAAAACTTCCTACAGTCTCCTATAAGCAATATCCAGTGAAATATAAGGTAGATTTAATTTTTGACATGCGGACAGACAACAAGCAGTTCGAATCACCTCGTACACACACACTCTGGGGGCTGTGTTCCATTATTCATCAACAGATGCATCCATTCAATTTGCATAATTCATTTGTCTGTTAGATGCAGAAATAAATATCCAGATATAGACTGTGTTCCTGACAAAATTACCTGAAATTCATTAGTTCTGAGGCAGAAGTGTAAGATCTGCCCAGGAAACTGTGGGACAAGAAATGTTAAGAAATGCAAATAGTAGAAGAGTAATTTGCTGAAACATATGAAAAATAGATTTCCAAGCAGGTGAGATCCAAAGTAATGTTTGAGCAATACAGCGGACCTTTCCAACTGAAAGTGAAACTCTCCACACTGTATCATCAGTGGGAGAGCTAAGGGAGTTCTGTTTGCATAAAAAATAAACTACAACACCAAAGGTATATTTCGGCAAGAATCATCCAATCAAGGAGCTTGAATTTGTGCAGCGCTAACCACAGGCGGGAGCTAAAGACTGGCGTAGACAAGCATCTTAAATCAGCTCACTCTGGATTTCTGGGTCAACTTTAGATGCAAAGCTGAAATACTTAAAGCTAACGTAACGTAAACCTGTACGATCGTTACGTTATCCAGGTGAGTCCCGTGTTTATGTGTCAAGTTATGTTGAGGGTGTTTAAAGTAGAAAATGTACGGTGGCTAATGTTTGCTAATCTTAAACAAAAATTTAGGTCACTGTTGTTGTGTAACTGACATCACTGAGTGTGTTCAAGATTTGGTGACAGATCCATAAATTATTACTAAATTACTATTATAAAATTACAAATTATTTCCTAGACAACTTCCTGAAAATCACTATGTAACGTGCTAATTATGCTCCAGGCAGCACACTGGTTAGCACGATCACCTGCGCCCAAGCTGGCCATCTGAGCCCTTTGTGTTAGTATGACATGCAGATTACCCCAATTAGAGACTCTAAATTGCCTGTAGGTGTGAACAGGAGTGCGAGTGGTTGTCTGTCTCTATGTGTCAGCCCTGTGATTGGCTGGTGACCTGTCCATGGTGAACCGAGGTGGATCCTCTAAAGAACAGGCAGGCTAATGGATGATACCTGGAAAAGACAGACTGTTCTATGGGTTTACTTGTAATTTCATCTGAACATAAAAAATACAAACTTCCCACAAGACAATTCAGTTCAACGTATATGAATCAGGAAATTTCCAATTTGAATAATGAATACAAATGTGTTTACTTTGGTTAATGAAACAAATACAATAAATAAATAATGATAATAATATCAAAGGCACTTGTAATAGTCACAATGAGCGGATCATGTAAGACTGCCTGTTTAGGTGGAAAACAAATAACATATGTCGTCAGTAAACTTTAGTATTTACATTTTTGCAACTTGACAGGTCCATTAATTAACATTTCCTCATTGAGTTAATAGAAAACATAATTCAGGCGGCATTACACTTCCCTCAAAATGCATTTGCTAATTATTGTATGTAAATGTAATTTCTATAAGAAGAGTGTGGTTTAAACTCAAACTTTCACTATTTCCCCATCATTAATACCAAATTACATAGTTATTTCCAGGAAACCTTCAACACATTATCAGGAATTCATTCTAAAATAACAAACTTGTAAAATAAAGTGCTAGCGATTAGCATTATACTGCAGACTTTTAATGTTTTCTACATCTAGAAAACAGCTGATCTGCAAATATATCGCCAGGTCGATGCTGTTAATGCTAATCATTTTCACTATTTCACTTTTTCATTGTATGATGATTAGGCTTACTGGTGTGGCATCAACATTATAACAGGTGAAACGTGGCGGGAGACGCACAGGAACGAGCCACCCCAATTTACAAGCTATCAGTTCTGACCTGCGGGTCACTTATGGAAATCGCTCCATGTAAATAAGTTTTACAGATGGTAATTCATCCCCTGGTAGATCATAGCTCCCTCTTTGACAAGCTAATCCTCAGCCAAGCGTGTAATTAAGACCAGAGTGGGGTATGCTGGGAATTCGGTGCACGCGTGTGACATGACAGCGAGGCGGCGGTCTGCGCCATCAGTGTGGAAACTAATCACCTGTCGCCGGCTGTTACTGACCAAACACGGTCGCTAATGCATTCGATGAGCCAGGTTTGGATAAAGACAGAGGAGAGAGGTGTTACTGAGCGAGCAAAGAAGCACCATCATGAATTTTTACCTCTGACATAAACGTTCTGTCACATGCACGCGATGCTTCAAGACTACGACAGACCGTGGATATGTCTTTCAAAGTGTTACGCTATGGCCCGGGGGAACAGCCGAGGTTTGGAGCCTCAGGCATGAACCGCCCTTTACGCTGCTGGATCCACATCACAACACAAGCACATCACACCCTGCCATAATCCTAAATCCTGTCTCCCAGAGATTACATTTATATACAACTAATTGGCAACAGCAACTATGTTTTGAAGGCAATGTAATGCAGATGGAACTACATTTTCTATCAAGATGATGAGGAAATGTTGTTCAAGTCGCAAACATGCTGACAGACAATGTATTTTGTAATCTTGCAATGCTCACAGTGATTCCATCATAATTCTGCTTTTTTGTGGTTCAGGCACTGCAGCTCTTGGTAAACATGAAAGATCAGGGTCTGTCTTAATGCAGCAATGACGATCTTTCCCCGGCCTTCAACAAAGTGCTGTTGTTGCCTAAACCCGACACTCTGGACATGAACCCTGGACTCTGGTGTCACATCCACCTCCCCGAGACTCCAGCACTTTAAGTACATATCATTCACTCAAACAAAGCATGCTTCTGAGCATGATTCAGGCAACGAGTATGTCAAGGTCAGCTTATCGTGCTGCACTATAATATTATGATGACCAGATTCTTATCTACCTTTCTATTGTGGTTGATGGATAAAACCGCAGCCATAGTAGAGGAAGTGAAGTTAAGGGTCCAGTGTGAGGCTTTAGTGGTGAGGCTGCAGATTTCAGCCAGCTTTAAGTTTATTACGTTTATTTACTTCATTGATCCCAAGACTGGGAAATTATTCTCCAACCTCTAGGCCACGGCTGCCCCCAAACAACCAATGAAAACATACTTATTATGATGCATTTTTATGAAGTTGATATGGAAGCAGTTTGATTAGAGCAGCTTTAAATAGTTACCTATGTACCTCAGTGCAGCTTAAAGCAGGTTTGACAATGTTTTTTTATTTATATTATACAGCTGACAATGACTGAATCCCCTTTTAAGGATATCCTTCATATGAAATCACTGTGGACCCTCTCTAAAAGAAAACTTGAGTGGGTTCTGCATATCAACAGGTTCTTTATGGTCGTGAGTTTGTCTCTAAAATCCTCTACGATGCAGACATTATACACTGTATATGAAGGTGTTGTTGTAGCCACGGCCCCTGTGGCATTTGGAGCGTGTCGGCGCTGCAGAGCCGCCCTGCATTCAGAGTGGAGCAGGTCACTCTGAGACAGGAAATGGAAACGCTCTCCCAGGACTGCTGCAACCACTCGAAGGAGAAGTCCTGTAATATCCGGCCTCTGCCTGACTTGATCAGGAACTGATATATCCCTCTGCGGCTCGGCAAAGAGCTTCCGTGCTTCTCTTTAACGGGTTTAATTTGAAAAAAAAAAAAAACACAGATCAGTCTCTATCCTTCAGATTTAAACATAACTGACCGTTTACTCGGCCCCACCTCCTGTTCTGCCTGTGAAGCCTTCTGTTTGCAGTTAATAATAATAATGCAGTTTACAGTGATGATGGTGAGAGATTCACTAATAGAAAGTCTGACAGATTTCAGACAGAAGCCGACAGAAGCAGGCTTCTAATTTCTAACCTACGACTTGATTTTGATGCCTGAAACCACTGAAATGATTTTAGCAGCTGCAGCAAACGAGTTAATGTTGATGCTACAAGTTTGAGTAGCGTGAAGTAATTAAGTACATTTACTTAGTTACTGTACTCGTGCAATTTTGAAGAACATTTCTTCCCTTCTGCAATTCAGAGGCAAATATTGTACTTTTTACTCCACTACATTTATTTGATAACTTAAGTTACTAGTACTGACTAGACTGTATTGATCTCTGTGGGAAGACGCATAACAGATATCCAGACCAAGACTTCCTCTTCCGTACGCCAGCTCATTGTTTACAGTCCTTTTAACAACTTCACCTTCACCCTCGACAACAACTCGACTTTCAGGCTTGTCTCTATAAACAGACACCTACAGACACATTTAAAGAAAGCTACTGAAAAGCTAATTTATGAGATGATAGGTGATGACTTCTGGGATTGCACCAATGTGGCCAACCTGTTCCACCTCTTTTGTGCTCCATAGAGACTGTTTACCTGCTCAAACGTGATTGGTCCATGCTACTTGGACCACAAACAGGAACCAGAATGCTTCCGATACCAAAATCTCGGATTCTGCATTCATACATGTAGATTATATATAGAGCCTTGTTTCTACTATTATTATCAAGTGGGTTTCATTGTCCATCTTATTTTTATGTTCAGTCTTTTTGTGTGAAGCGCTTTGAGGTGAATTTCTTGCATAAATAAGCTTTGTAATTATCATTATGATGATCGTTTTGGTTCCTGGATCCTCCACTCCCTGAACATGCTCTCATGCCTGCAGCTCTTGAGCCGGCCTCGTTCGAGTCTCTCCTTTAACCTTCGTCCCATCATTTCAGTGTGAGCTCCCAGATCCAGGTCAGCCTTGCTGATGCACAGGAGGATTTCAGGGGGCTGTATTAAATCTCCTCAGGCGAATACCTGAGTGGATTCTGATTTAGATTTTTATTCTCGAGGCATCGGTCTCTGGGGAGCACAGTCCTCCAGCCTGAGCTCAGTTTCCTTTGAACTCTGCTTAGATTTTCTGGCTGCGGCACCGGCCATAAGCAGATCCAATGTGTTGTTGACAGCTAAGAGGACAGGAGGCTCCTGATGCATGCTTCGTTAGAAAGATGAATTGTGCTGTCTGCGTTCCCGGCGAGGATCGACCCTGTTGGATGTGCCACAGCATTTTTTGAGGTTATGTATGTATTCAGACCAACGTCTTCTCCACACTCGCTGCTAACAGGGGACCATGTCAACCATCCTCAAAGAATTAAATGGCATAAACCAGTACATTTAAAAACCATGTGAGACGTTCAAAGACAAGAAAGTACAATCAACCCTGCAACACAAAGTACTGCAAACTTACTCAAGTGCTGAATGACTTTTAATAATTTAGTGCTAAAAAAGATACAACAAGCAGGATCAGGAATATGTTTCAGCTGGAGAGGTTCGACCAATCGGATCACTTCCTCCTGAGCACACTGTGCCGTGGCACTCTGACATTTTCATGATGAAGAGAACGATGAGCGGCCAATGAGCCTCAAGAGCCTGCCACAAGAGTGTATTGAGGCTACTGCATGTCCTCGTGCAAGAAGTAAGGAATTGCAAGGAGTGAAGATCTGAAATGAAACCATCTTGGGAGCAGAAACGGTTCCAATGTTCCAGGAGAAAACATCGACTCTGAATTGGCTGCACAAGAAATGTAAATGTGCTTGAAGGCTGAAAGATAAGACAAAAATGAAAGTTTGAAACTGTAACAGAGAGCAAAAGAAAACTGTTATCAATCAACCATTTTGTGGGGGTGGATTCAGCAGAATAAGAGATTAAAAGCACTTTTAAACTGTAAAGTTAAGTCAAAGAGATGATTATTGGCGACAACTGTGATAAACATTCTAGTTAAAAATGGAAAGTTTAGACGAATGGATTTGATCAAGGATCCTGAAGTCCATCTGAAACAAACTGAAAATAAGTGTTAAAAACAACATTAAACATCATGGAAGTTTTGTAACCTGTGAGGGGACGAAATGTTCTTCGCAGGGGGAGGATAGAGCAGGTCTGGAGCTGAGTGCTGACCTAGAAAGAGCGTCGGAGGCTGGAAACATCCCGAGAACCAACCTGGGAGTCATGATCAAAGATGGGTGAACTCAGTGTGAACTACAATGGAGCCCTAAAAAAGACTTTACCTTAGGGGGAAATTGGACCCAAAACAATGTAGGGAACATTATTTTTTGGTTGTGTCTGGGTTTTACACTTTTTCTGATGTAAAACCAACATTATTGTTACGTTGTGGGGGGGTTATTGGAACGTTTTGTGTCAGCTGGGACTGTGGCAGTGAGTCAGATATTAAATGAATAACATCAAATTAAAATGTCTCGTCTCCGGTCAGCACAGCTGGTGCTCAGTAATGTGACTGAACTGTGTGCATTCATCATGGCTGATGTGCTGTTTTGTTTGCCTGTGTATAAGTACTGGACTCCATCAGCATGCAGTAAAGACCCGACTTTACTTTCCGATCACACACTCTTGTGACCCTGGTTTCTCCTCTGTGTCAGTCACAAAAAACAGATTTCAGGATACGGTGGATGCAGGAAACGTGCTGCTTGTTAGGAAACAAATTTCAAAACCAGGAACACAGCCTTTTTATCTTTGGAAAATTTGGTATCAGAGGCAGTCATGTACCATTAAAGTCTGTCCCTCCTCTCCTGAAGCCGTCCGGGGTTCTGACAGGTTTTTATGATCGATGCATCACCTCCAAAACTGAAGGACTGACCTGACCCTGCAGAGGCTTATCACCGACCCCTGAAAACCACAGTGGACTCTGCAAGACGTCCTCAAAGCTAAACGACTGATTAGGTCGACTGCCAGTGACTCCTAAAATGACACCACTGCAGACAGGCCGCTACATCAAAGGCGGACCTTCGTCATACATCACCTTCATCGTATTGTTGTAAACGTTGTGAAATCAAAACTACTTACTTAGCTTTAGGAAAGATCATGGGTTAAAATAAGCAAGTTACTGTTACCTACGTGAGCTTAAAATGTTCCCTTTCAGTGTCACAAACAGTGGTCTCCTGGGTTTGACCCTTCCATCCCGCCCACCTTCCGGCAGAAATAGACTTTCTTGCTCTTTATACTACGTCACCTGACTTCCTCCTTTGCTCCGTCATGATTACTACGACCACTAGAGGTCGCAACAGTGACCATAAATAACCTGCTTGCATGAACGACCTAAACAGCTGTTTCCTGGTGAGGGCGGGCTTGTGTTTCAAACACCAGGTAAGCTGCATGTGAGGTGAGCAGTCATGAAATAAACCGGCGGCAGTGAAACAGTCGTTCTTCCTGATGGCCCGAGGCAGCGTTTAATGCTGGATGAGATCGACTCACACGTGCACAGGTCAAGCGATTTTAATTGGAACGTCTCTGACATGATGCCCCCACATTTTCCCTCATCATCTTTTAATCTGGACTCTTCCTGCAGGTATCTTCTACTCACTTTATTTAACACTCTGGGTGGTGTCGGTGCACGTAAGAGTAAAAAGTAACAAATTAATATAAAAAATACTCAATTACATGGACAAGTCCTGCATTCAAATCCCACATAAGTAAAAATATTATCAGTAAAATGTGCTCTAAGTATCAAAAGTAAAAGTTCTGCAGAAAAAAAACTGTATTTTACTGCTGTAGCTGGTTGAGATGTAGCTTGTTTTACCTGCTGTTAGGAGGTTTAGTCCTGTGGTTCCCAATCTATGGATCGTGTCACGCAAAAGGGTCAAAAGATCAATCTGAGGGGTCGTGATGTTATTGTTGGAAGAGGGAAAAAAGAAAACAAAGCTCTTCTGTTCAAATCTGTATTAATATTTTAGTCTTTTCTCTAATTTCAGCTGTTTGCTTGTTTGATTTATGTAGAATTATTTGATAATTTTATCTATTTTGGTGTTTTGGCCTCAAACGGTTATTTAAATGAGACCGACTTCAGATGTTCAGAGAGGAAATGTCACAAACCCTGCTCTAATAATTAACTGTAATCTAATTAATTAATTTGTGTTTTAAAAACTTCTGTTTTCTCTGTCAAATCTGAATCCATGAAGTAACCAGTAACTGCAACCGTCAGATAATAGTAGAGGACACCATAGTACAATATTTCAGAAGTATTACCCATATTTCGGTCCAGAGCTTGAGTAAATGTACTTAGCTACGAACAAACAGTGATTGTTTTAACATTTCTCCTTGCTTCATCGACGGCCGTTGTTGTGCTCTGTAGAAAAGCTCATTCTCTGTTTGGCCTCTTGGGCAGACATCTACTCTTAATGTGCTCTAATCAGCGTTAATCCACTTATGTTCGTCAGCTGCAGATGCAGGGTTACTGCTCCGGGAGGAGTAGCTTCATTCAGAGGGAAATCCTGCCTGCCGTGTTTTGAAGTGAACCCCTCTGTCCATTTTCCTCTTCAGTCAGGTTCCTGTTTGCTCTCCCACACCTGCATTAGCTTGCATCTCATATCTGAGTGTTGGCAGCCCATTTTCTCCAGGCGTGGAAACCACCCGGGCGGCCGCCTTTCCACATGTGTTTGTGGCTGACGCAGATTTCAGCTATTTTGTGACTGTTTGCCTTTAGTTGTTTACCATGCTGTGCTCTCTTCTGTAGTACAAGCATGTGAAACGACACCACTGTGACCTTTTCCTCTGGAAAACTAGTCTAGACAAAGCAAGCATTTTTTCTGCTTGCTATGATGGCGCTTCAGCTGCTCCTGAGAAAGCCTTTGATGCCACCTTCAACATTATCAATGTCAACCAAGAGGACGATTCACTGTCTGCAGCTTGCTCTAAATTACAGTGTGTGATGAGGAGGAGAGCAGCATACCTCCTCTCATGCTCCCATTGATTCACCTCACACTCTCTGCAGGTGTAGCTGTAAACAAATGCCTGGTGCATGAGTGCCTCGACTCAATGACCATACTGGAGAAGTGCAGAGGGGCTGGAGAGGATACATCAAGGCTGTATATTTCAATAACAATGATTTGAGGAGCGTAGCAGCTATGCAAAACACTGCCCCTCATGCCTTGGACCGTATGGATTCAGTGCTCATTCAAGTCATGCCATGACCCTCATTACTCCGGGCTGCATGGGCAATGCCCCTTCTCATCTCACGTTAGCCTGAGAGCCTTTCTTGCAGTCTGCTGGGGCAGACCCTGCTGTAGTCTTTTGCATGTATAATCGGGAAGCTTGGTCACTTATGCTGCTGCTTACATTGTCCTGTGTCCACCTCTCTGAGCCATAGAAAAGCAGACGCTGTGTACTCACAATGATGGAAGCCAGCTCAAACTCAGACCTGTCGCCGGCCCTGCTCATGAGAAGCAGTGGAGGTTGTATTCAGATCGCTGAGCAAAGTATATAAAAATTCTAATTCTCATGACAAACGTCATATTTTACAATTTATTTGTATGTTTTGTGTGTAAAAGTCTCAGTTTGTGAAGCAACCAGTGACTAAACATAGCTGTCGTGGAGCTAAAAACAATATTTCCTCGACTTTAAATGAAGTTTCACGACACTGAAGTTACCCCCAGAGATTTATCTACACTGAACCGGCTTCATTCTGAGTCAGTTCTATCTCAGTGATCAATGAAGTGTCAGTCAAACAGATAGACATGTCAGGTTCAACTGCTAATTAAACAATAAGCTCTGCTCCCACTGCACCAAAACCAATTTGGCAACACAAACAAACAAACAAACAGGCAAACACGTGCTTCACATAACTGCAAAAAGCAGGTGTCGAGAGTGTGTGTATCTTCATCATCTTCACACAGTGTGTGTGTGTGTGTGTGTGTGTGTGTGTGCACACCTGTGCTTGCACCGGTATGCACAATTTACACTTTGGCACATTTGCATGACAAACTGTAAGTTAACTCGAAATTCAGTAACACCCGGATCAGGCTGCACAAATCTGCGCAAAGCCCAATTCTGAGACGATTTCGTTGCGGCCGATCAATTACCAGCATCATGGCCGATCATGAACAAACCCGTGTAGTGTGACATGCTAGACTAGCATGTTGACATTTTTTTGTCTTTTTTGTATTGACACGCCTCGTGTGACATCTCCCAGGACATGTCCTGAGCATCGACCAATCAGGTGCTCTCTCCAGAGCGCAGTCAGGTAACCATGGCGAAGAGGAGGAGGACTGACAGCTGCTTCACCCGCCTCCCCAATGACATCTGAACTCGGAACTCGTGCTTGATCGTGGAATGAGAGGTGCTGTGATTGTTCGGCATCGCACGTGCAGTCTTGCCAGTCACCCGACCAAAACACGGCAAGAGTTTACGCCACTGTGATAGTCTGACCATCGTCGAAGACCAAAACCAGATGCCAGGGCGGAGAGACCCTGACTCCATCAGGATCAGCTCCTCTCCGCCCTCACCTGCTGCCATATTTCCATCAAGTAAACCCAACATGTGCGTGTCTGTCTGTTTCAGTCCCATTTACTGACATTATCCCTGTGTCCAAGCCTGTTTCACCTGTGACCACACCCACCTGTGATGTCACAGTGTCCTGGAGTACACCTGTACGTTAGTCCAGGTCCAGTCACGGCACTGTGCAGCTGCTTTCAATGAAAAAGCTGTGATCGACTGTAAAATCTATAACTGGTGGCTCCACATACAGTGTGACTCCAGATGAAGGATGATGCTGCTCCGTTTCTGCTAGATGTGTAAACAAGCAACTGTTTGCTAACATGTTCACCGTAAAAACTTCAGACGGCCACAATATGTCAGCCGCTGTATTTCCATCAAAGTGTTTTTATGAGCGTTTTGAAAACTCGCATTCAAAGAGCTTGATGAAAACGGCAACATTTGAAAAATGTCGTAGGTTGTTGCGCTCGCTTGAGCTGGTTTTTGCCGTTTCTGAAAAAGTGTTTCATGCACAAAATGGGAGTTTTTAGGAGCATTCTTTGAACGCATATGCAGAATATGCGTCTTAACCGAGGTTTTTACCACAGCCTCTCGTCTGTTTATGCTCAGCTCTGTGCGTTTCCTCACCAACAGTTTGCGGAGACGCGTGCACAAAAGAAAAGCCCACATTTCTGCACAAATCTACTTTTAACATTACGACAGACTTGGATATCCACAGCTGTCTGCATATGCATAAATATGGCTGCACCATTATTTTCAAGATGGTGGTTGAACAAATGAAAGAGAGATTGGAGCATGCTTGGCTGCATGTAAACAGGAATATGAGTGGAATATTCATTTTCATTAGCCATGGAGACAGCTTAGGATGAATATTGAATTTTTCAGAATCAAAAAACAGAATATTTTGTGCAGGTAAACATGTTCAGTGTGTTTCCCACAGTGGCAAAAAAAAAGACTCCTGCTTTAAGAAGAGTTTGAAATTTTGACCTTTAATTATCTAGCTTTAATTGGCCAAATTAATGTGACTTGCAAGGACAGGTGGGAACGTGTAGCAGCACCGTCTTACCGGCACACTTAGTCAAAATTAGGCTGCTTTTGTCTGAGCTTTCGTGTTTACGTTGAAAACGTTAATGATGTCCAACACAAGATAAATCACGTGTGGGATTTTCATCTGACAGTCATACGTCCGGTGCTCAGGTAAAGCGCTCATCAGCAGTCTACCTTTAGCTGAGGCATCACTATCCCTCCGCTTGCGCCCGTCAATGCCCCATCAAGGGCCCGTCCAGCCGCTGTCAGCCGATTGTCATGCTGTTCACTTCTTATAAACCAATCTGTCATGCATTGTTAACGTTATGGTTGTGTGTGCTGTTTGCAGCAGCTCCATCACAGGAAACCGAGCGATGTGATTCGACGACAGGACCGCTGGATTAAGGGTGCATCTGTTTCTTTGATATTAGACTTTTTTTTTTTTTCTTGGAGGGTTGTTCGTCTTGCACATGCTTGATTTGATTTTAATTGTTAAAGAAATGAAAGGACAGTGCTGCGAGTCAAAACCACATTAAGCTTCTTAGCAGCAAGCGCGGTGTGTTGGCGGTTGCTGATGAAAGTATCAGACAGAAATACAGATGCGGCTTTTGCTGGAGTTAATCTCTGACATTGATGAGTTATTACAGCAACACCGAAGCCTCCAACAGTTCCTCCAAATTACACAACAAAAAAAAACACAGTTTGTTTTGTCCTCTAGAATAAAACATGGACGCAATTCCTAATCCGAAGCCCCAATCATCTCCTCATCCCACAACACGGTGATCATCTAAAAGATTATGATCTGGATTAAAGTAAGGACTTTGTGAAGGTTAAGGAATCAGCGTGTTTTGAGTTAAAATGACTTCTTCATTGGATGTTTTTGCTCCATAATAACGTCGCCTGACTTCCTTCTTTCCTCTCGTCAGCATTACTGCAGCCTCTGAACAGCTTTCGTTGACTGCTGCTGTCATCAGATGTGGCCTGACTGACTTAAACCTGCAGTTCGTGACTTCAGCATATAAAAACGTCCAAGTTTTTAAATCTGGCGTCTGCAGTGACATTCCTGTGCTGACTTTACATCAACCAGCAATGACTGGTGCGCCAGAGCTGAAGGGCGGAGCAATCACAGTGATGGAGGAGGCTACAGCAGCTAGGAGTACGACCGACGGCGTCATAAGCGCGTAGACAATGTTTGTGTAATCGCTCTCACTGCCAGAAGGGGGAGACAAAAGCTCCGCACTGCAGGTGTAAAAAGATAAAAGATGCATCGAGGACAAGCCAACATATCAAAGTTTTAAAACACTCTGCAGGAGGATTTCGGAGTCATACATAATGCATTCACTACGGTGTAACAGTTAGCATACAAACCCTTTCCTGGGGTTTGTGGGCGTCGCTCTGCGCAGTTCCTCTAATCCAGAACACACTTTCTAAGATCACAATTTTGAACGCTTGCCAGCAGCGCCATTTCGTACACATTGCAGCGCTTCAAATGCAATTAATTTCTATTTCTTTTGTGAGTGTTGCACGTCCAATTGATTTCAGTGCGCTCCCGCAGTCGGAGCCTCTGGTCATGGAGGCACCCTCTGCGGACCACAGCCTGTTGAGGAACTGATGCTAATCCAGATAGAGGGAAGACTGGGGCTGGCACTTTCTTCCCCCACCCCTCCGTCTCTCCCTCTCTCTCCCTCCGTTCGAGATCGTACTCATTGTGCTGCAATATGTCGCATGACCGCCGCCAGAACTGCAGCCCGAGGTGCACCACTTTCTCCATGCTTATTAAATCATTGGCGTGTGCCTCTTGAAGCGGCGTGTGGACGCACACGTGTTCATCGCGGCGGCTTAGCGCGAGCTCTCTCGAGACAGAACAAAGCACTGGCTTGCATGTGTTGCTCATCAGAAAAAAGACCCCCTTTTGATCCCTCATGACGCATTTGCCTAATCTCATTCTACGTAAAAAAAAAAAAAAGAAAAAGAAAGAAAAAGAAAATAAAACAACTCTTTGAATGTGTCATGTGGACATCTATTCAAAGAAAAGCTTTGATATTAATGAGGACGCCCTCATGTATATTCATGCTCTTAAACTTATGCATGTTTCTTATGCTGCATCGCCTGTTGTTTTAGGGAGCAAATAAATATTTCCTTCCTGGGTTTTGCCCTTTCACCACATGTTTAGTCTCGACAATGCAACAGAAGTTGAAGCGGCTGGCGGGTGTTTTAGCACAACAAGATTGAAGTGAGAGGCTATCGAGCCTGTTTGACTGTTCGCTGGGCTGAGTGAGGGATCTGCCCCCAGACATTTGCACTACAGTATCCTGCTGACTTGCTTGCTTGCTCACACTGCCATAGAAACAGGGTTCCTGAGTGCAGTGGAGACTCATTCTGTTCAGGAGCAAGCCAGGGAGAGGATCGAGGAGGAGAGAGTGGAGGGGGGGGGGCGAGGAAAGAAAAAAAAAGAAAAAAGAAAAAAGGAGACACAGAGAGAAAAGGAGAAACGGAGGGAGGGAGAAGTGGGAGAGAGTGAGGGATCAAGAGAGGAAAAGTGAGAGACACTGTCACCGGTGAGTACATAGCTGTCACAGCAGATTGAATCAGCGGCTCAGATCGGATGCTCTGAGCGTCTTTTTTCCCGTCTTTGTTGGCTTCTGACGATTGATTTCCCCGGCTTGGTTTCGCTGCCGCTGCTGAGACGCTGTGAAGCAGGTTGCAGGTTGTCAGTTGTGTTGTGGGATCTGAGAGGCTGAGACGCACGGCGCAGATGCAGAGCGGCACCGGCTTTCTGTTTGTTAATCAGTCATTAGGACTGTTGTGACCTCTCAGTTGCTAAGCTTTGACTAACAGTGTGTGTTTACTTTTGAATAATACATGCTGGTATAAAACTACTTCTCTTTTTTTTTTTTTTGGCAGCCTCCCTGACTATATCATACTCCTCTCTATCATTTATGAAGCACCATGTTAATATTTGATTAGAGAGGATGTCTGCAGCTGCACTTTCTGTGTTACACACCTCTGCCCATTACACTGCTGTCTGAACCCTGCTGAAATTGGTGAGATATTGACTTCCTCAGCTTTTATCAATTATTGAAGGACTGAACTAGTGCTTTATGTTCCATCCTCCACCTGTACGGCAGAGCAGACGCACTCAGCTGCATAGCGTAAAATGTGAAGTCAGGTCACCGCCTTGTGTGTGTATGTGCGTGTTTTCTATTTGCGTCTCTGTCCGCTTGTGTTTGCACGCGCTTATGTCACTTTTCTCCCCCTCCTCGCCCTCACTGGGTTTGATCAACGTGCATCCTGACACTTTGATGAAGCGCCGGAGCTGCGGGGCTAATAGGGGGAGAGATACAGCAGGATGCCCTGCACCTCACGTCGGCCCGAGTGCGAGGAAATCTGTGTTATTCTGACCGTCGTCTGCCACGTTGTCACTTAGGATTTAAAGCACTTCAGGTGTGACGATAAGCAGAGATTCCTGCCTTGAATTTGTAAGAAAGAAACGGACAGCCTGAGTGTTAATGCTGTCAGTGTTTGTGTTTATCTCTGCGGCTCACTTGGATCCCCTGCGTCCCTTCACCTGTTCCTACAGCGCATTATATTTTTTTCCTCCCCCTCCAGCAGCAGCAGCAGCAGCAGCAGCAGCTTTGAGAGAAGCTTGAATTAAACAAATCCAGCCAGCCTTATCAGTTTTCTGCTGGCTCCCGCCATGACTGGACCCCAGTGGCCCTTCCTGGCAGGCTCTGGATGTGTGTGTGTATGTGTGTGGTGGCGCTGCTCTGGATTTACATGGTTTCGAAGCGCATGTGACCGAGTGCATGCATGTGTGTGTGTGTGTGTGGTGAGCGGCAGTGACATGATTGTGTGTGATCAGGATAGCCTCAGGGGTCGTTTGCTTTTCTTTGCGAGCGGATTCAGGGATTCTGGCATTTGTCTTCTTTCCTCTCCCCCCTGACATGTTTTATGACTTCTTGTTAAAATGTCACTTACTAAGGCCAGACTGTAAAACGTCCCCGTGCGGGAGCTTAGCGTGTTAACAATAGTGCACAGCGGTGTGATAATTCCGGTAAAGCACACAGCCGGGATCGCACAGTCGCAGGAGGAGGGAGATAATGCCGATCTCTCTGATGGCCCCTTCCAAGCATGACGTGAAATTGGGCTGAATTTCGACAGCCCTTGGGCCTGGATCGATACCCCAGCCCCGGCAGGCCGCGAGGGGAAGCGGTATTGTTCTTTGACACAAGAGGACATGCTTTACTGACAATGATTGTACTTGTTAAGTGGAAGAAGCACAACAAGCTGAGGTTCAATGAAACATCTGGGAGGAGGGGAGAATCCTGTGTTCATGAGGCGGCCAAATGTTAATGAATGAACGAATGGATGCGACTGAAATGCAAATGGTTGTTGAGCACACAGGGATGGGCTCTGATTGGCAGTCCCATTCTGCTCTGAACAAATCTCTTATCGAATCTTTAATTCACCGTCTTTCTGTAGTTGTTCTCTCTGTCTGACACAAAAGACACCTGCACAGAAAACAACAGTGGTGACCTTTACGAACCACACGGCCGTTAACAAGGCCGAGTGAGTGAACATGGCCGAACGCCTTAACTTCGACCATGTTAGACCAGTTCCAGAGTGTGGACGCACTCATAACAAGTCAGGGAACAACAAGCGTGTCGCTGAGATATTTATCTGCTGTCTGTCATGTTAGAGTCAGAACTTGCGGCAGTTTTAATAACTTGAGAAGGACGAGTGTCACACTGCGTTCTCTAACCTGTGACCTGTAGCAGCAACAGAGATTGAGCCTTCACGTAACGTTCGTGCCATTTCTTTCGGGTTTTTTTTACCGAATAATAAAGTAGAATGAATATTACTTCCATTGTGCTGTTTGTACTGTAGCGTCTGAGGCTTCTGCAGCCCCACAGTGAGAAACCAAACACCTTTTGTGCCTGTCATCAAAGAGGAAAATGAGAGAGGACGGGGTTAATGAATGTCACAGAGCAGTGACGAAACCAGCTGAAAGTGCCACATCCTCACGATATGATGCCGAGAGAAGTAAAAACTGTAAAGATTTTTTTAATCAAAATGTGTAGGACTGCAACAAATGATTATTTTCATTCTGGACTAATCGTTCTATATCAAGGCAAAAAAAAAAAAAAAGAAAAGAAAAAATGCTGATGCCAATTTCCTGTAGCCTGTAATTTAATTTTCAGTTTACATCACATAAAACAGTTAGACTTTTAGGCTTTTGCTTCTTAGATGAAGCGGTGGATACTTGTGACCCCCATCGCAGCTGTCAGAAGTCATTAAGTTACTGATTTTGACCTTTAAACTTGTCATTTTGTCTCATTTGAGAACATTTACATTAAAAAACAACCTGGGTTTCTCACAAAAAAAGCAAAGACTGGCAATAAATGTGTGCAGCAGAACTTGTTTTTTTCCTCTTAATCCATCCCATCATGCATCTCATGAAGCATTCAGATTTATAATGTGACCCAGAGGAGGGGTCCAGACCCCCAGCTGAGGATTCACTGACATGAGACAAAGACAAGCAGTAAATCCTCATGACTGAAAAGCTGAAACAAGAGAATATTTTGTCATTTTAACTTGGAAAAAAATGCATGAAAAAACTAACTGATTGTTATAATAGTGGCTGTCGATCGACTAATCAATTAATCTGCTGATCGTTTTAACTCTAAAAATCTAATCTCCCAACAAACAAACCACCTAAAAAGATCTGATTAGGAGTCTAGAACTGGATTCAGATTTGACATAATGCTGTCAAACCTCATCACTATCGGCAAGTAACATTTTCACACATCATCTCAACAAATTACAGAGGAAACTGTTCCATAATTACACTTTCTATCGAAATTTGCAAGGAAATAAATCATCAAAGACAGAGATGAGTGTCAGCGAGTTTAAAAGCCTTCAGTTCAGGCGTTGTGTCTTATTGTAACTCGCGCTGCAGAGAAGCTTTCATCACAACCTGATATTGCTGCTGAACACTGTGATCCCTTCCCAAACACCACCAGGAGACACAACACCAAAACACCCCGAAGGCGCTCTTTCACTCTGTTTTCGTCCGCTATACAGAGGGGTATAAATTTAGGTTTCTTCAAGTGGTTGACCCAAAAAGTCGATAAGGACGGCTTCTGCGTTGGAGGTTGCATCCCAGAACGTTTTGCAGGAGAGAAAAGTGCTTTAATGGGTTTTTGTTTGGGAGCTGAGCTACACGTATAAAGATGCCTCACGGAAAAAATATGGGAACAATATCAATAAATGATTAATTCATGGCTTCTCTGTAGAGAAGTACACTTACCTCACACCGCTAACGTGTACGGCGTCTGCATCCTCGCAATCAATAACCATTTATCAAGATGTGATGCCTCAAATCAACATAGCTGCAGAGCAGAGAAATGAGCGGATTCGCCCGCTAAAGCCTTGCCGCCGAGCGGTGCTGGGGATCGTTTCAGCGCGATAACGCTTCCACATGATGAAACGCTTTGTGTTTGCCATTTTTCTTGTTATCAGCTGAGCCATAATGCATCATGAGGCGACTGGCTTCTGAGCACGTGGGCCCCAAATGTCAGGCCTGGGTTGATTCAACAGAGTCGGAGTGATGGATGCATCATTTCCTCGTGCTGACTTGTTGTTTGCCGCCGTCGCTCGGGCCCCCAAGGCCGAAGGTCAGGTCAAACAAGGGTCCTGCCCCCCCCAAAGAAATCTGATGTGTTGGCAGTTTGTACTTTATGACGGGTTCTCTGAGCAAGAGTTCATATGTCCTTGAAAATGTAACTTTGGACAGATGTGAGGCAGAAATGCAAAGCCTTATCGAGACAAAACCTCATTAATTGTGATGTTTAATCTTATTTATTTAATTTGTACAAAAGGCACTCTGTAGTTTAATGGTTTCTTGACCAAGTCCAGTTGCTGCACCACCAGTGGAAACTGGAGGATGTTACTGGTCCCAGCCAAGGAGTAATCCAGAACATAACGTCCCATTCAAAGAGACAGATTGATGTTTCAACACTTTGGTTCATCTACATATTAAACAAATGAAAAATAGACAGGCTAGCCGTTTCCTCCTGTTTACAGTCTTCATGCTAAGCTAAGTTAGCCTGCAGAGGGCCATAGCTTCATACTTCACATACAGACATGTGAGTGGTACCAGCCAGTTAGCTTAGCGTTAAGACTGGAAACTTCTAAATTTCACTAATTAATATGTTATATCTTATTTGTTTAATTTATATATAATCAAACTAGATACAATGTGTCATTTATTCGGATTTAGAAGACCTGGTAGGCAGATTTTGCTCCCATTGGATTGTCATTTGGACAGAGCCAGGAAATCTTTATGCTAAGCTAAGCTAGCATCTCCTTGCTATAGCTTCATATTTACACACATGACACATTTCCGTGGTATTAATCTTTTTGTCTAACTCTCTGCGAGAAAGAGGACAAGCATATTTCCCAATTTTCGAGCTATGTCGAACTCTCTTGTCTGTACAGTAAATATGAAGCTACAGCCAATTAGCTTAGCTTAGCATAAAAACAGGGAGTAAAAGCTAGTTTCACTCTCAAATGATACATCCAAATTCTTTTCCCATAATTTCTAACTATTCCTTTGAGATGCTCCTTTTACCACCAACAACAATAACACATATTAGTATTATGTAATGTACACATATTTACTGCCTCACTCTCTCTTCTAAACAAACTCTATTAAATATCCATTGCCCTTACAGCCTCTGGTAAACAATCAAAAATTTTAATAGGTTTTCACGAACGCCAAAACATATTTCCATTTCAATTACGCTTCTCCCACATATTTTCCCTAAACCTAATCAGAGGCATTAAGAAGCTGTAGCATCTTCCCACTCCTTCACATCACTCACATCCTCTCCGAGCACATGACAGGCTGGCTGCTAGTCATATTTATTCGTCATGATTAACAATGCCATATTTCAGGGCAATGGAGCATTTTGAGTGGAGCGAACGCTTTCGTCGTGCAATACCCGACGCTTATAACTTGTGTCTGTAATGGATGTAGCACATCCATTTAAAATCCCTGGTGATGGAAATTACTGAGACTGAAAATGAGCTTAAGCTATTTTTACAGGGGCCAGATTGCAGCCTGTTAGTGTTATTGTGATACCTCTGGAAATTAAAGCATCCATATAGGGCCATGCAGAAAGCATGGGCCAACTCGATAAAGGTTCTCCACCTTTTTAATGTCGTTATTACTGGATAGCATCATGCAGTCCACCTGCTCTGCTGGTCTCATGAGTTCTTGTATTATAGAGATTCTAACGTCACCTGGTTTGTGATATTCTTCTCCTCCACGTCTCATATAAAACAAATCACACAAATTCATATTGCATATGATATTTATAGCTCTCTGCAGGGTAAAAAATCATCAGCGAGTCTGTGAGACAAGGCTGTGGAGGACGATAGATCAGGCAGGATGCAGATGTACCACATGACAGGTGGCTGAGGAACGGCGTGTTACCTCTCTGACTCGGGCTGAGCGAGGACAATGAGGTGACTCAAGGTCACACCTGAACTATGCAGAGGGACCTCTGTCTGTCACTGCTCTGGACGATATCCAAACCAAACGTAATGCTCGCTGAGGGAAGGCTGAAGCCGAACAAGCTGGACGAAGCCCGAATGGTGCACTGTGTGTCTGTCTCAGTCTCCATAGGAATCAAGACAGCATCGGACATCTCACGATTTATGTCCAGTGCTGGTGTTCAGTGTCAATGCAAAAGGTAGTGTGTCCTTTATGTAGCAAGGTGGAGTGAATGGGTGTAGAGGACAGGATGAACGGTATGAACTAAAGCAGACCCTGTAGTTTTAGCTCAGTTTGTCATATAGAGGCCCTGTGCTCACATCATATAGAGTGGCCTTAAACTTAACAAGGGTTAAACTTTACTTCAGCCTAAATGATATCGTAATTGCTATGCCAGATAAACAAGAAAGCTAGAATTTAAGAGAAAAACATCGGTATTGTATGTAAAAACATCTTTGAAAGTGAACATTATCTGGACTCTTGTGTTCTTGTCTTGAAATGTCATGATTGTGTCGAACACACAAGAATAATAATGCAACAATTGTGAAACACACTTAATGACATAACGCTGCTCCCTTCGAGACACCAGCTGACAAATATTATGTGAGCACATTCCTCTTTCTGTAAATATCCTGTCATGTCTGCACAAAGCCGTGAGGAACGCTACACCTACAGTGTGTCTGAATGTCAAAAAGCCATTTATTCACAGACAGAAGCCTGCCTGGAAGTGAGCAGTGACTGTGCAGCATTTTATTTTATTATCGTATACTGCAACGTTACACCACTTTGTGCCATTCAGTGTCAACGTTTACTCTATGAAATGGCAGGAAAAATAGTCGAATAAATAGCTGAATGGAAGCACTTTTTCTAACATGGTGAACAGAAATTTCTCCTAAACCAACAATGTTTGACTTCTGGTTCCTACTGAAAATCTAAGTCTTTAAATAGTCCCATTTGTTGGGGACTATTTTCCGCAGCGGATGAATACTCATTTGGTGCTCTGGGGAGTATTTCCAGCAGCAGAATGGTATATATGGTTGTGGTGCACATGCTTATTTTAAAGAGGGAACATGTCACCCAGTCTGACAGAGTGGTGACAGTGGAGCTCTGTGGCACCGAGGAAGAAGATTTGTGTCTTCATGACATGAGCAGCACCTTAATAGAAGCAGTTCATCGGCCTGTTTGTGGTACAAGAAGAAGACAGAGGCAGAACATCTGTGGACAGAAGTTCTTTTACTGCTGTCGAGGAGTTTATTTTTTTCTGTTTCCTGAGAATAGAAGAGAAGATTTCCCATCAGTCACATCGCTGATGCTTTTTTACTTGATTAAACAAACCTACAGCATCTCAAGGGCAACAGATGAGGTGCTTTTACATAAAAATCCTGCTTCGCACAGTTTGAAATTCAGAGTTTAAGTCTTTCTCAATTAATCATAATCATGAATAGAATTCCCTGTGTATATATATTGCTAATTTATTTACATAAATTACTGATGTTCAACAATATTTCACAAAATTTGAACAACTTTATGGTCATTAGTCGTGGTGTGTGGTTAAATTTACTGCTTTTCATCTTTTTTCCGTGTCCACTGTTACAAAGGATCTTCAGAGAGCAATATTTTTATTTAAATGTGTTAATGTGCCAACATATTACACATTTACTATTATTTTTTTTTCGATTCTGAACCTCTTTGCACATTTTAACAATAAATCACATTTTTCATCCATCAGACGATTGATTTTTTAAGTGAGAAAATCCTTAAGTGAGAAATGTCACCAGTTGGCGTGTTTGAAAAGCTTTGAGAGAGATGGTTTAATAATGTACTAAATCAATGTTCAGTGGAAGTTTTGCCTCAGGAAAGCCACAATGCATTTCAAGTGCTAACGAGTAACGGGCTGATTTTGAAGTATTGTCTCTCATTAGTCATGTAAATTGCAGCAGGAATGCAGCAGAGTGAACATCCACCACTCCAAGTCCTCTCTCTGTTTTTTCAGTGTTTATTTTCTCTTGAACAAGCCTGTGAAGCTCTGCAATCTATTTCAACATTTGCTCTTTGCAAACAGCCCCCATGAGTAAAGGCAACCTGGCACACTGCAGGCTGTGCGACAGAGATAGGGGCTCCTGGTCAACAAGCAGGTTAATTGTGTGATAGGACCAGATGCTAATACTGGACTGAACGCGGCAACCACAGCCCCGGTGGAGCCCCCCCTGTGGCTTCTGATTGGCTGCAGAACACAGCAATCCAATGACATTTGACACGGCGGAAAATGTGCTCAGACCAAAATATATTGAATTTTGTAATGAGTTTAATATTCTAACTTTCCTGGATGGATGACAACAGTTTTTGAACCGTTTGGCGGATTAGAAGACGTGTAGGAGAAGAGAGGCTGCACTTTGATTAACTTTGCACTTGTGGAGGAGATAACAGCTTTCTGAGAGTCTCTCCTGGGTGGATTATTGAGTGTGAGCGCTGGCACATTGTATGAACCCTCTGAAGTCCATTAGCAAACTCAACTCATTACGTAGTGAGACAGTGGGAACAGAGGGCTTAGAGAATACGCCTTTCGGTGGCGAAAAATTGATTTCAAACCAGTTGGTTTCTAAAAACCTCAATATAAATCAGTCGGAGCGATGTTTATCACTTTCAGTTGCTGTTGAAAACAGAAATAAGAGTGATGCTGAAGATAAGAGCGTCCTTTAACAGGAATCATGAACTTTTAGGGCTAAAAAAGTCTTCAGCAAAGAAATACACAATAAAGAATTCAATACTTTGATTATTCCAGCACTGTCAATCACTTTGGAAAAAGGTAGAAATTAAATGCAAGCTGTAGAAAATGAAAAAGTAAGGCAGTGGTTTAGGATATCGTGAGAAGTTGTTTTCGTGCCATAAACTGCAGTGAAAGCTAAAGCAATGGGTGCAAAATGTTTAATATCCCCAAAAGATAACCTTTGCAGAATTAGCTGTTTGCATCTAAGTTGCTGCTTTTAACAGATGCTACCTGTTGACTGTTTGGGACTCTTTAACCTCAAGCGCTAACTTCATGTAGTCTGAGTTAGCATGTAATTTCTCACAGGAGTCCCATGTGTCATGCTAGCTAGCCACGGTCAACAGATGTTGTTGTGTTGTGACCAAAATGGTAAAAGTGTGAAATGTCATGCTGCGATCACGTCCTCGTTGTTTGTAAATGGGAAACCCGAACACGTTAAAGGAATAGTTAATAGCCCTTATTTTATTGTGGGAAATACAGTTACGCACACCCTGGAGGACAGTCAGATGAGAAGACTGATACCACTCTCATGTCTGTCTGCCAGCAGCTTAGCTTAGCATAAAGGCTGGAAACAGAGGGAAACAGCTAGCCTAGCTACACTGCCTCTAATCAAAAAAGATATAACATATTAATAATCTAGCTTTAGCTTTTATTTTGTTAGCTTTTACACAGAGCCAGGCTAGCTTTACTGAGTCTTTGTTAGCCTGAGTTAGCCTTTGTGCTAAGCTAAGCTCCAATGCCGGCTGTAGAGAGTAGACCTTAGAGCAGTATTGATCTCTCTTCTTTTTCCACCAGAAAGCAAAAATCTGACATAAACGTCATCTAACAAACAATTTCCCTCCTTATGAAACTAGAATTAACAAAGGCTTTAATCCTTCACACCTTCTGGAGCTGTTCAGACATCATAGACGCTCTAGCTGAGGATTTCATCTTAAGCCTATTTTAAATTGCAGTAGAAATGACTCCAGTGATTATCGTGTGCGAAGGTGGCCTTCAGCTGTCACTGAGTTTGAACACTTTCGCGATGACACTTTCCTGGATCTGACACCTCTGTCGCATATTTTGGCAAAACTGAGACAGAAAAAAAGCCCACACCACCCTGCTCGAACATATTTCTACTTGACAGGCTGTCTCGGTCTCACAGGTTGGAACTGTCGACCGGGCTGAGTGAGCGAGCCGACAGTCGGAAGTAGATGGTTTTAAGGGGCATCTTTTGTCTCTGCTGTCGCGTTTGACGTAGAACCCAATATTCAGCTTTTTTGCTTGAGGCTGAGTTCACATAATGGAAGAGTCATTTGTTGTGTCTTTAAAGGTTCTGTCTCTTTTATCTTTATTACCAACACAACTGGGTACTCTGAGTGGAAGTTGACTGTGTAATAAAATACAACTTTTAGTGAGCTAGAAGGAACATCTTTATCCATGCCAATTTTAATGTTTGCTCACGATTGCAGTCATTAAAGCTGGTTTACATCCCCAATTTCCACACACAGATGATCTCCAAATTAAAGCAATCAATAATGACTAATATGTGACGGATTTGTGAGCATCATTTAGAGAATTTCCCCCAAAAATATAACATTTTCCCACTATGGTGTAGTTTGAAAGTAACGTTTCTCTCCACATCCTTCATTTTCACACCTCCAGCTGATCTGCTGGGGCCTAAACTCCTCTTCGCATGTGGTGGGGCTTTAGGATTTGAGGATCTGGGGGATTAAGGGATTTTCTGATCGCTCTGAAAAAGACACCATGGGATACAGAAATCCAAAAATGGCTGAGGTACCCACATCAAGATTAGAGGGTATTATTTCCCCCCTTAGGGAAAGCCAGTACTGACAGCTTTGAAACAAGTGTGTTCGGGAAACATTTACAGTTTAAAAACTACAAAGCCTGTTTTGTGCTAAAATCAGTCAATGCACTTTTCCAATTCCATGAAACGTCACTGCTCGTGGTCTAAAGTGTACTTTTCCAGAGACAGTTTAATTTTCTCTGCAAATTGTAGCCATTAACAACAAGTCAGCTGCAACTGCAACTCCTCCTTAATATCTAGGCTGAAATTACTTTTAAATTTGCCGCAACCGATGCCAGAAAAAGGTATATATAGATATAGATAATGTCTGTGGGCGCTGGAGGGTGATAAACAACCATTTTTTTGGGGGGAGGCAAGACATTAATTTGTCAAAAACCTGTCACGAGCAATAAAAATGAAATCTCAAGAGACAAGTTGGAGAGTTAAAAGTTAACTTTCTTCTTGTCATAAGTTTTCGCTCGCCCACATTCACATGTTTTTCGCAGCTCTTCACTTTTTCCTGCGGAAATATCAGATGTCATGTGTGACAGGCAGAGAGTGTGAGTAATTGTGGGCTACAGGGCGCAGACGGCACCAGCGCTCACCACCGTCCTCAGACTCTGGCCTTTAGGTAAATGAAGCCAGTACACGACACAGCAGGAGCTTTATTGCTGTTGACCGCTGAGGGGAGTTGGAAGTTAATGGGGTGCTGAATCTTCCCGTCCTTATTTTCTTTATCATTATAACTAAAAAAAGAGAAAACACAAAGAACTTAAGACCTTAAAGTAATCATATTTTTCACATCACCACCTACTGATAGTTAGCTAAGCCCCGCCCCCCTTAGTTACTGTTGCTACACCTGTCAAGAAGTCTATATATATATGTATATATGCAGTTTACAATGATAACAGCTGCAGATTTACCATTACAATTTATTGCAAATTTTCAAATAATGGGTCTTCCCTCTCACACGATAGTTAAATGAAAGCAGCTTCTCATTTTGGCCGACAAACCACAGATTGCTGATTTTATCAGCAGTGGCCAGCCAAAGCTGACGCTAAAGCTCTGTGATTTCCTTGAAAACTCTGTCTCCGGCTGCTCAGCAAGGGTCTTAAATACGCACATGATAGCTGCACACATGCTAACGTGCTAAAGGACTGAGGCTAAATCAGCCCGGGCAAAAAGCCATCATCCTCACCACTTGATGACCCATGAAGAAGAGATGGAGATAAAGGAGCAGCATGATGGGTGGATGGGTACTATAGGAAAAACATACTTTTACAAAGAACACAGCTGCAATCCCCCCCCCCCCCCCCCCCCCCCCCCAATGCATCCCTGTCACGCCACAGATTGCAGCTTGAGCAAAGTAACTGACTCCCCGCAAACGGCATGTTGACGTCTCTATCACCTCTGTGCATTGTCTTCAGTGGACTTTTCCTGCTGAAGATGACTCAATTCATAACAGCAAACACAGAGAGCGCATATTCTCTCTAATGACCGGGTTACTATGGGAACCAGGTTAGATTTGAAAGAGAAAAGCCCTCAGGCTTCCCTTTGCTCCCTGACTTCAAAACAAACCTGATTAAATTTGTGCATCCTGATCATGTCTAGCCGAGCCCTGCTTCGGTCGGACTTTACAGCAGCACGAATAAGAAACTCGCCGTTCGACTTGATGACTAAATCAAACAAAGATGGTGCTGAAACATGCACAGCGGCAGCCGGGAGGTCAGCCACCGGTTGCTCGCTGCAGAGCTCGATGTGGTGCAGCTTGTGGGAAAGGGTAAGCACGCTAGCATTTTTAGAGCACTGGAGCTGTCACTGCAATCACGCAAGTCACCCAGCTCAGAGGTCAATACCTGGATGTTTCCTTTTTATATACCTGCCTCTCACGCTGTCGTGCCTCACTTCCTTGCCCTTTGCGCCTGCCCCAAAACAAACCTGGAGGGGCTTTACAGCGAGATTGATTCGGCCTCTGAAGTATTGATTTTGTTTTCAGCATGAAAGGATCCGAAAAGACCCTTTTGATTGACTGCAGGATAGTGATAGTCCACTCCTCCATGGTGGGGGCGTGATCATTAATAGTGTGCTAAACCCTGAGGTCGGTCTAGTCTCACGCTGTCAGGGGAGGTCGTGTCCAGAGGGAGTAATATGTTCACACAGCTCTGCTCCATTACCCATCTGTCTGGAGAGGAAGAACAACGACTTTTCCATCGCGCTGTGTTCCTCTTGCATTCACTTCTCTCCGTCTCACCGTCGCTGCATCATTAGCTCTCTGCATACAGTGTGCCTCGTCTCGTAAGACAATGACTGAGAACTTAGCAGCATTTCAGCATCAACACCTCTATTTTTGCACTCATTATGGTGGAGACTGTACTGTAGGCACTGCAGCGCCGGCGTTCTCTCATTAACCTTATCGCACTAGCCTGGCAACAAGTGTGTCATCCAGCTGCTGTGATTATCATAGAAACCGTCAGAAATTATCACAGTTTCTGCTTCTTTTTACACCTTTATCAATGCAAAAGTTAAAAAAGGAATAGTTAGATGTGAAACAAACAAAGGTCATAATCATTTTTTACTTCTAATTTCATGCTAAAGTTGTCAAACTCAAAGATGCTACTAACTTATCGGCGTTTTAAAAACAACAGGAAGTTGGTAGTTGTAGTTTGGACCACTGATTTTGATTACCAACACAGTGAACACTTGGAGATGCAGCAGAGGCCATGACACACAGCTCACAGAGGCAATTAAGGTATTTTAACTCTGAACACCTGATTGCTGCAAGTTGCGTCAAAAATTCACACTCCGCCTTGCAGTCAAAACTCGGTTGAATCTGAGCACAGACCAGATGCACATATTTTTAGATTCAGTGAATGATTTACAATCATTAACTCTGCTAAATATTAACTATGAAATAAACATCCATAAATCCACTGTAAAAATAATATAATTAGAAGTCCCAAACTGGCCTGAGAATCATCAAGTTTTCTTCAGTATCAAATGAATCCAGTGATCGTTGTCTGTATATTCATGGGCATGATGCAATCAGGAACTGCTAATAGCTA
This sequence comes from Chelmon rostratus, assembly GCF_017976325.1. NCBI lineage: Eukaryota > Metazoa > Chordata > Actinopteri > Chaetodontiformes > Chaetodontidae > Chelmon > Chelmon rostratus. The sequence goes on along the minus strand of NC_055667.1, from coordinate 24,329,428 downwards.
TTTCAGCATACTTTTAATGGTGCCATTTTGCCAAAATGTAAACAAATATAGGCTAAAACAAATGCATAACTCACTGAATCCATAGAAACATTATACTTCCTGCTTACAGCCCCCACAGCATTATGGAAACTTCAGTTCCACATGTTACAGCATCATTATCCACCAAATAGATCTCAGACAAACACAAGCAATGGTAAAATCCATTCATCTAAACTTTTTTGGTGTTGCACAATATTTTTTTTATCGCTAGTGAGGCTCAGAAAGCCCCACTGAAATCAGTTGTCTCGATGTTTTCTGGCAGGGACTCCACAGTGTCAGACTTTGGAAGCCCCTGCTTTAGTGGATGCTTCACTCGAATGGTGCTGCTGTAGTGGCAAAAGTAAAACAAGCCACAGTTACATACTCAAAAACAAATTTCTGACCTGTCAACGCATTTTGTAGCGAAACACTGTCACCACAGGCTTTCGTATATCGGTGCACGGCGCAGGGTCTGCTTCGATTTGCCGTGACGGCGGATGAAGACTCTGCGAGCGACAGTCGAGTCGAGGCGAAAGCTTTGTGGAGAGCTGTGTGAAATTTCAGATGACATGGAGAGACCAGGGCTGTGGACAGCTGAGAAATCCTCCTCAGGAATAAATCCTTCAGACTTGAAATCCTGTCCACCGCTTGGCTAAGCTATAAATTCGGCTTAGTGGACAGTCCATTTAGTTTGAATTTTGGACATGAAAGCGCTTAATTTGTGCAAAAAGTGGTCTTTTTCGTAGCCTTTTGGTCAACTAAGGATACTTTCAACATAAAAGATGTAGTTTCTCATACAACTATTCATGAAAGTGAGCTATTTTGAAATGTGATATCATTTGACATCAAAGACCAATGGTGGAATTTACATTTTCTGCTGTTTTATACTTCTACCCCACTACATTTCAGAGGGGAATGCTGTACTTTTTACTCCATTATATTTATCAGACACCTACAGTTACTACAGTTACATGCTGACTGCATCAATTATGATGCCTTGCTAGAGATTAAACTACCCAAAAGTGTTTAAAATAATTAAAATGAGGTCACCCGTGACCTGCCACAATATGATATAACACAAAAACATAATATGTCAAGTGCTCAGATCCTTTACTGAAGTAAAAGCACCACTACGCTACCTGCATGTAAAATTTGACTTTAGATTGTTAATACTGATGCATCAGTGTGTAACCAGCATTTTACTGTTGTAGCTGTGTTGCTGAGGCGGTTAGAAGAGCATCCATCCGTTTTTTAAAATGTGTCAAAATGAAGTTATTCACACTTTAGTGCATTTGATGAATATGGGCATAGCAGGCTTTGTAAGATAGTTGTCTAGTACCAGCAAAAGATGTCTTGCAGACAGACGTTAAGATGTGCTCTCCGCTCTCTCTGTGCTGACATCAGTGTGTGTTTCAGGTGTGGTTACAGGTTGTATGTACGTAGGTTAGTGCTGATGATGGATCTTTCAAGGAGGCTGAGTAGTTTGACGAATCGGTTACTGCTGCTCAGTCCGAGCTTTTATTGGCCGTGGAGCAGACACTGCTATGTGGTGTCAACACGGTCTCATCTGTACTCATGCTGCTTCCTATGCATTATGTCTGGAAATACAGCCATTACCATGCTGGCAGGTTCCTCTCACCTGTGCATCTATTATCTATGTTCTCTAAATTAATTTGCTCATAGTCTTTTTATGTAAATTTATGCCTCTTAAAGTTTTTCAGCTTCATTTTCAGTAACCATAGCAACACGAATAATTGACATGAAAATCTTTACATAAACATACAGTATTTACATTGATATGAAGTTTATGGAGCTACAAAAACTGAAGTTTTAAAATACCCCCACAATCTTTGAATGTATGTCAAATGGCAGAAAACTATCTCATTATTTTCTTTTTTTAAATGTTTTTATGTTCATGCCACCCACTCTAACAGTGACCATGGTCATGATGCATCTTGTATCATACAAAAACACCATATGGCATGTTAACAAGGTTAAATAGAGATTTCATGAGAGCGCATCCTTCAGTTTTTATCTGTAAGTAAACTGAAACTAGCTGTCAAATAAATACTGCGGACGAAAATGTACAATGCGTGTGTGGGTAGAAGTATACAGTAACATAAAAAGAAAGTACTCAAGTAAAGTACAAATACCACACAACTACAGCCTGTCCTCACAAGGAACACAGTATTTTAGGTTTTTCTGTGCAAGCAGCACATTACGTCCAATCAATATTTCCATTCATTGCTCAGCAGTGACCGCTAGTGGCCGCTGTAGTTATGACAGGAGCAAAGACAGAAGTCAGGTGTCGTAGTATAAAGAGCAAGTATGTCTGTGAAGGGAGGAGGTAGGGTGGATGTGTGGGTCTAACAGAGGACTTTCACCCAGAAAACCACAGTTTGGGTCCCATGTGAAACCAAAAGTCAACAGTAACTTACGTAACGCAACTTATTCAACCCCAAACAATGATCTTTTCCTAAATCTAACCAAAATGCAACCGTTTACAACGTTAACCACGTGTTTGTCCTGTATGCCTGTTGCTGCTACTCTCCAACGGTCATGTTATTTTGGAGAACGACTTTGCAACTTATTCCGTTGTTTATGTATGATGACGTGTTTGTTGCAATATTGTACTTAACTGCATGACTTGAGCAAATAGTTGAATTCTGCCACTGTTGATATGTTACAAACATTTTGCTGATAATACTTGAGGATAACAATATGCCGAAGACCACAAGATCTATCACAGTCTGATTTTCCATATAAATAATAAATCACACGTATTTTCTGAGAACCTGACCCCAAATGAACACAACCCCACCTGCAGGTTTCTGCGCTTGTTAGTGCTCAAATGAAGAAAGGTTGAGCCAAGTAAATAGTAGAAAAAAGCCACTACAGTGTGCCTTGAAGCGGCTTCCTGATACCTCTGGAGTGTTATGTGGGGATGGGAGTTCAGGGATCCTCTGAGAGGCCCCAGAGACGCTCCTCAGCACGAGTTATTGCAGATAAATCCAAGTAATCAGTGTGTGTGTGTGGAAAAGAGCACTCCAGCGAAAATGTAGAGAATTGAATTCAGTCCCATCTGAAAAGTGTAGAAAACATTCCGAGTATCAGCCGCTGAAATATAATTACTTTAAATCAGGAAAGGAGCAACTCTGGCAAGTGTCCCGAAGGCGAAGCCGGAGATACAGCGCTGCATGTCTTCTGTGTTTGTCCCTTTGAGTCCTTGCAGAGTGCTTGTCAGCATTCCTGGTACGTCTCCAGGTCTTTGTATGCCGCTTGTTCCCCAGGAAGCATATTCAATATGTCGGAAAATAAATGAGTTTGACTGTGCCCGGCTCCTTTTATCTGTTTCATGCTAAAAACCTAAGAGAAAGGCTCCTGAAACCTCGGTTTTACTCTCATGACTGTTTTATTTTTTTTCAAATTCAAATATATTGTTTGCCTTATTTGTCAGACTATAATTACTTTTACCTACATGGCAGGCCTAAGTCATGTAAAATTATCCATGTATATGTGCATACCAGACTCACATTTGAATTCTGTTTACATTAACATGCCTCCCTCATCCCTTGGCTGAAGCGAAGACTAATGGGGGTTACTGTAATATTTATGAAGCACGTCTCCCAGTATGCTTGGCCCGCTGTCCTTAGTCTTATATAAAAACCAGTGATTTAGCACCAGACCGCTTGAAAAATCATGTCCTAATGCCCTGTCTCTCTCTCTCCTCTCTCACCCTTGTAATCACCATCTGTTTGTCCATATTGCGTGATCCTCTGTTTCTGGTCCCCGCGGCTCGTCACCAGACGCTTCTTTTGGCCTCCTGCTCGGCGTGTTTGTGGTCTGTGGCCTGGCTCTGCTGGGCCTCCTTACATTCGTCTCCTGGAGGCTGTGCCGCGTGCCTTGGCGGACTAAGGCCCATTTCCCCAGCGCAGCCCTCAGCCTGGCCCGTGGCCCAGAGCCCTGCCCGCTCCAGCCGCCTCCCCTGCTCGCCAGCCCCCAGCAGCCGCCGGTCACCATGGCGACAGAGAAGGTGAAGGACCCCATGGGCTCGATGGGTTTCCTGGAGGCAGCAGTGAAGATAAGCCATACATCTCCTGACATCCCCACCGATGTGCAGCTGTCCATGAGGGAGCACTTCCTGCGCCGCACGCAACGCATGCAGAGGCAAACCACCGAGCCGACTTCCTCGACTCGGTCAGTCATACACATGTGCAACTGATAGTACACGAGGCCCTAGTGATGCGCTCATTCATGTGTAAATGTGCTTCGGGGTACATGCAAGTATGCATGCATGCTCACATGAGCAGAGTTTAAGAGACAACATTTTGTGGCACAGAAGGTCCATTAATGCAACATGAAATAAAGGAAAAAGTGTAAATGAGAAAGAGCCTCACTGCTGCTCATTGTGTATTTTCAGAGAGCAGGCGGCAAACACCCTTCATCTACGCATCACTAATGAAAGGAGAAATTTTCAATCTGAGCAATTTGTTATCTACAAAGTTAATTATAATAAATACTGCAGATCATGTTGCTCTCTGCCTCAGAGGCAGCTCTTTGCAGGTCATTGTGGTAAGGCTAATTATATGTGATGGTTTCTTCATGAGAATTAACGGGACGGAGTGGTGAAAGAAACGTTTGCTGTGCCAGTACAAGCAGAGCCGCGCATTTTTCACCATGTTAAGTGAAAATCAGTAGTCCGTTCTGCTTATTGTGCAGCTTTCCTGTAGAAGCACATCTCTTTGTCCTTGGACTAAAGCAGCAAAAATTTCCATTTAGGGTCCTGACACAGCAAACATCAGTCACCCCTGGGTCCTCCTTTGGTTCTCACTGGGCTGTCACTGTGCTTTGTCTTTGATGTTGTTGTATTTTCAGTCATTTATCTTGACTTTAATTTTATATTCACCTGTAACTTTTTTTGTATTTTTCCATTCCTTGTGCAAAAAAACAAAACTTAACTGTTAGATGCAAATCTGACATGTTCTTAATCAGTATTCCAAGCAGTGACAGTGGCCTGAGAATAGTGGACTAGTTTTTGATGGTAAAAGCTTCCCTGCATTTTTAAGAGCAATATAAATACAGGCCACAGGCCACAGTTAATGTCCTCTCACAGGGAAATCAGCGAGCCAGCGGCTGTTGTTTTTGATCAATTGCAACTTTAATAGAAGATGTGAGGTGACATGGGGTGGCACAATCAGTCACCCTTTGTCAGCGCTAGTTCTTTGAGGTCAGCTTGGTGTGTCTTTGAATGTGTGTCCCTTGACGTCAGAGTTTCCCTCCTCGTCCTCGCTACAACTCCTTAACACAAACCACAAGCCACTGCCTGTCACCTGTCTTCTTTCCTCCCTGTCTGTCCTGTCCCTGCAGGCACAATTCATTCAAAAGACACCTGCCCAGGCAGATGCAGGTAGGCAGCCTAGACCTGGGAAACGACTATGTGGTGGACAAAGACGAAAAGACCACCAGCATCGGCCGCATCCAGCCGGAGCTCTACCAACAGAAGACGCTGGAATCAGAGGATTCATCCAAGAATGGCAGCAGCAAAAACTGCGGCTCCATTAACTTCTCGCTCAAGTACGACTACGAAAACGAGGCCCTCCTAGTCAACATCCTCAAGGCAGTGGACCTACCCGCCAAGGACTTATGCGGCACGTCTGACCCTTACGTGAAGATTTACCTGCTGCCCGACCGCAAGAAGTTCCAGACTCGCGTCCACCGGAAGACGCTCAACCCCACATTCAGTGAGAGCTTCCAGTTTCCTGTGCCTTACGACGAGCTGGCGGCCAGGAAGCTCCACATGAGCGTCTTCGACTTCGACCGGTTTTCACGGCATGACATGATCGGAGAGGTGGTCCTGGACAACTTGTTTGAGACATCAGACCTCTCCAGGGAGACGAACATATGGAGGGACATCCAGTATGCCACCAGTGTAAGAATCTATCGGCTTTTTCCGTTATACAGTACACATTACAACTATTCAACCAGGGTCATAGCTACCGATGAGCACACTGAGGTCAGAAATTCTCTGGTAATATTGGGTTAAGCTGATCAGGGACTGTCAGCGCCGCACTGTGGCCGGTGAATTCATCCGTAGAGTGTAAACATAAAAGATGCAGGTTCCGGTTGTGCAGAAAGGCTGATTAAAATGTGTAAAGACAGGGTACAAGATCAATAAACACACAGTGTCTGCCCAGCTTTAGCAACCTGGGGAAAGCTTGCACTGAAAGTACTGATTGCAAACCTTTCAGACTAACAAGGTGATATAGCTTTGCCCTCTGTGTGGTATTTTGATGCCCAGCACACACGATGTGCATGTGACGGGTTCATTGAAGTGAGCCTTTTTTTGGTATTTTAGTGGAATCTGGGACCAGAACCAGCACAATATATCACTTAACAGTGAAGCTGATAATTAAAAATGTAAAATGCAAACAGTGAGGAAAGATTTTGAGATTTCTCTTGTAAGTGCCTGAGGGAAGTGAGGGTGCATTTGGGGAATTTAAATCATGGCTGCAGCCCTGTAATGTGAATGAAATGACTACACAGCGAACAGCCAATGCATTATTATTAATCAGATATTGTTCAGTTTTCTTTTGCTACAAAGGCATAATTGTAACTTGTAAAAATCAAGGGACTAGTTGTAATCGCAAGGTGTTAACATCTCAAACATAAAAGGATATTTCTGATTCACATTGTGCAATTATGTTTCTGTTAGCAGACTTGTTGATGATGTCCAGGGGCCATTTTCAGGAACAAAGTGTTCCTTGTCTTTGGCACCATGTTAGGGACTTTAGAGCCCTCATCACTTTATCACTTCCACAGAGCCCTAATATCTGACAGTTTTCTCCCTCTAGTTGTTGAACTCGGGTTTCTTCAAGGGTCGTTCAATAATCTCAACGTTATTGCTTAGGGGGCAGAAAAGCAGGCAGCCGTCTCCTTGGCACGCAAACTTTATCGAACCAGCAAATGATTTTATGACAAAATCCCTTGCTCACATAAAATTCAGGATCGGCGACATAAAGAATGCACAGATACCGGGTGGACATAAAGGACAAACAGGAAGTGGTGTGTAATGTAAGTATCAGGGGAGATTAAGACTGCTTTAAAATGCTGTGCAGTTTAATGAGCGGAAAAGATAACAGTACTGAGCAGAGGGAGGCTGAAAAAAAGATCAAGAAGGGATTTTCATCAATAACACCAACTTATACAAGCATTACTAAGATGAAGAGTGTGGAGGAGACTATACACCACATACTCAACATGTGTACTATTGTTCAACATGCTTTTGTGTTAACATATAGCAGTATGTAGCTTTCCGAGAGCCTCCTTAGAGATGCGTCACCATGGTAACCCTTGCCAACCAACCAAACCCAGCATTTGCAATAATCCCGAATCTAGCGGTAATCATAATAATAACGACAACTATGCATTAATATAATATTAATGTTAATGCCAGAGCTGGAGCTACCTTGGTCACCGTATGCTATTGTTGTTGTCTTCAACACCGCACTGCATTGTGGGATATTGGTTCTTGCAAACTGAAGTATTCCCTGGAAATAGTATGCGCCTCGTGAACTCTTTAGTTCATACTATGATTTCGGATTCACTAGAAAAATCTCACATGGAATTTCGGATGGGCCCTAACACTCCATACCATAGTGTTAAATGCTAATGCCAATGCTAACATGCTAATGTTTAGCGGGTTTAAGATTTATCATGTTCAGCATCTTTGTTTAGAGTGTTAGCTAATGCTAACATTTGCAAATTAGCGCGAAACACAAAATACAGTCTCCGAGTTAAATTCTGACCTGATGGTGGTGCTAGGCGAAAAGTCAGGGAGCCACCAAAGCTTTTTCTGTTCATCCTGAGGGGAGCATCTGTGCAGGTACCAAATTTCAGGGCATCCTGAGCAAAAATTGTCACGATTTGACTCAAAACCACAAATGTCAACCTCAAAGTGCCAGAGGAAAGAAGATTCACTTGGATGCATCATCTTGGAACCATGAATGTCTCATAGCAATCAATCAAATACTCACTTTATCAGATATTACAGTCTGGACTGAAGTGGTGGGCTGACCTAACGCCCGGTGAACAGATTGTCACTGCCCTTCCTGATGGCATGCTGCTAGCGTGGCTAAAATATGATTAATGCAGCACAGATGATACTGACTGGCACCAAAACTGCCCGTGTTCCTACAAGGACAATCAAAGTGTCACTTCATGCTTTTACGACACTTGACATTTCTGCTGTGCTCTCGCATTATGGCTGAACCTTCACACCCTTCAAAGGAAATCCCTCACTTCCGCAGGAGAGAGAGCCAAACAGAAGAGACGTTAAGACTGCAGCACTCAGACAGACGTGTTGAGATTTGCCAATCAGTGGGGTTCTCACCACGCTCATTCAGAGAGATTAAGAGTCTGCGCGACCTTAATACTGTTTATAGGATGGGGCTAAGAACTCACATGAGACAGATAACAGGACTTTGACTCCACTTGAGACTATTAGCTCAGTAGGAACTCATGCAGGACTGTCTCCACACAAGTGACAGAGTTTAGCAGGTGGATATATTGTGCTCACAAAGTTTTGTCTCAAGCGTAATGTAGAGTATAGGAAATGTTCTCACATGAGAGGTCTTAGTCTTTAAAAACAGCCCTTTTCCAAGACTCACTCACTCATTGATTATGGGGGTAATTGGGCCACATTATGCTGAAGTTACTGGGCTGTAAATTTGGTGTTTTCTATTTTAATTTGCTGCCTTGAGTGGTGATCATCGTGTCGAAGCATGATTAGAATTTACTGTCTTTTAAATGCAATGAAAAACTGCAGTGAGAGTAATGGAATTTTCTGTTTGGTGAACGGATCCAGAGGTCAGCCATCATTTTAGAATTAGATCAAGTTGTTTCAAGGAGACGCCGACAGCTGAACAAGCGCACAGACTTGAGGTGAAGCCAAGCTGTTGTTTCCTTTTCTCACCTGAACATCTTTATCTGTTGGTGGCGAGACCCTTGTTTTTTGTCTGCAGGGTATAAAGGAAAGGCTGAGAACACATTTTCTGTTTCAATTAGGATTATTTCTTTCAACGTTCTGATTTTCTCATCAAGAAATGAGATTGCATGAATATGCTTTTTCTTGGCAAAAATTAGATGTGAAGCTCGACCTCATGTCTGTGCATTAACTGTGGAGCTATGCTAAGCTAAGCTAATCATCCCCTGGCTCTAGCATCTGACAGTAAGCAACTTTGTCAGCTAAATCTCTGAAAGAAAACCTTTTTTTCCTAAAATGTTGAACCATATTGTCCTGTGGTGCAAACTGACGGCAGCACAACGCGCAGTGCGCCTGCATGCCTCCTGCACCTGATGCAAAAACAATGCTGCAGTCACCAAACAACAGGCTCATGGTGCAGTTAATTTTCCAGCCAAAAAATTGCATCATATTACCTTTTTGTTTTTTACACACCTTTGTTTCCAATCTGTGCTCTAATTAGCTAGTTTGCTAGCATTAGCTGTTAGAATCTGATCTGTGCAAGAGGCCGCCATGCACTTTGCCGTGTTTCTGCAATTTCATGATAGAAGTAAAGAATTGCATCAGATACCACAGTGGTACATTAAATATAGTGTTTTTTTATTCGTCTTCACTGTTTGCTTCACTGACTGTGCACTCTGCCGGTTACAAAGAGCAGAATATAAATAAAATATAGTATTGATCCCAGAAGCCGACCTGCAGGACGAGACACTACACTTATTGTACATCACTGCGGATCAGAGCATCAGCGTTGAATGTAAATGTGAAACTGAAATAGATTTTTTTGATTTATTTATTTTTTTGCTTGTGTGTGTTCCTACAGGAAAGCGTTGACCTTGGCGAGATCATGTTTTCGCTGTGCTACCTGCCCACCGCCGGCAGACTCACGCTGACTGTCATCAAGTGCAGGAACCTCAAGGCCATGGACATCACCGGATACTCAGGTGTGTTGTGTGAGTTAATGCGGTGGCTCAGAGTGAATGATCCCCCTGTGAATATATGCAATTGTAAGCATGTCAGATAAAGCGAACACGCCGCCTCTACAGCTGCACTCTGTTTATTTCAGCAGTTATTAATATTCAACACTTGCAATATTAAGGCATTGTCAGCAAATAGTCTGTTTATTTCAGCCGACCGCTATTCCACTTTTCCATTCCATGTGTCCCCACAATACTGATATCACTTGTAAAATGTGACATTTATTGTGCCTTAAATGCCAGGGTTCAGGTGTAATTCGGAGTGAGTGAGTGTGGCATTTTCCCTCCCATGTTTAATGACATTTCACGATTTTAATTCCCTGAGTTTTTAGGGGTTTAACTGTCTGCCATTATTTCAATCTCTGCCTCATAAACCAGTAGATATCAAATTGTGCCTTCGAGCGCATTGGGCCGCGAAGCAAGCACTCTTGTTTGTTGTTTATAGATTTAGGGCAGCTTACGTCTGACTAAAGCGGGGCGTAATGGATCATACGAGGCGATTCGCAGCTGAAGGATGAAGATTGAAATCAGCATTCATCAGGAAGCTTTCTCCGTCATGCTGTTTAAGCTATCTGTGGCCTCCCATCTTCTTTGTGTACACAAGGCGTTGACTCATCTACTTTTATGCACATTAGTGATGCCAGGTCCTCTGGGGTTGCTTTCATGCTTAAGTAGAAGCCAAAAAAGGAGCACACACACACAGAGACACACACAGGGTGATGAAATAGGCCGCTGATGGCTCTATCTTCACGGACATCTTTGAAGACGGCAAACATCGTAGAAGCGCTGCTCTCTTTTAATAATCCCAGAAGCCCAATCTTCATGCTAATTATTGCTCTGGCAGTTTCCTAAATAAGATGGATAACTTGGAGTGTCCAAACGTGATGATGTTTCATTATCAGCAGTCTCCGTTTTAATAAAGCCACTTTTATCTGTCCTCGCTCGTCCTCCTTTTCCTCCCGCCGATCAGATCCCTACGTCAAAGTGTCGCTCATATGCGACGGGCGACGTCTAAAAAAGAAGAAGACGAGCATAAAGAAGAACACCCTGAATCCCACCTACAACGAGGCCATCATCTTTGACATCCCGCCGGACAGCATGGACCACGTCAGCCTACACATCTCCGTCATGGACTACGATTTGTACGTACGAACCGAACGTCTCTGATTTAGCTTGGCACTTGCTCAAAAATTGTGTTTTGTTCCTTCTTACTTGGATGTTTGACCTTTACTGTGAATAATTATGTACAGTGAAGTTTAGGACAAGTACATGAAAGCGTGATTTTGCGACATCTCGACTAGTTTGGGGCCAATTAAAGGATAACTTTCGTTTTTCACAACCTGGACCTTATTTGTAGCATTAAATACGACCATTTCCTCACCCAGACAACTTTGGTGGCATTTGGAGTCGTTTTGAAGAAAGTAGCCCCAGAGGAGCGGCGCGATATCCGTATAATGCGAGTACTCGGGGCATCAATGCGCAGCCTCTATATAACGCATAATCTGCGCGAAACTCGTTCAGATTCCAGTATTTTTTTATGATATGCTGGTGTTAATCCCCTCTGAGCCCGTGGTGGCATGTTGCATCAACATCTGGTGTCTCTAGACAACTACCTCTGACGTGGATGATGTCATTACCGAACGCCGGGCACTGCGAGCAGCGGCTGACTCTGCGGCGGTCCGCTACAAATACGCAAAAATGAACCATAGCTGTGCCAAACTACAGCTAAACTGGCCGACCGCCGGCTCAGAGGGGAATAGCACCAGCATATCATAATAAAATATTGGAATATGAACGAGTTTCGCTGCAGATTATGCGTTATATAGAGGCTGCGCATGGATGCCCCGAGTACTCGCATTATACGGATATACGCGCCGCTCCTCTGGGGCTAATTTCTTCAAAACGACTACAAATGCCACCAAAGTTGTCTGGGTGAGTAAATGGTCGTATTTAATGCTACAAATAAGGTCCAGATTGTAAAAAACGAAAGTTATCCTTTAAGACGAAAATGCGACAGAAAGCAGTAAACATGTGGACACATGAGACATCTTGCGTCCGGTTGTTGAATCATTAAAATTTGCGCATTCATAGATTCTGGATTTTTCATTGAAGGAGAAAGAATAGATGTTCAGTAATGTTCAGACTTGTGTGGAAAAACCATATCAAACACACATTATTCATGGAAATACGAGTATTTTATTTATGATATCTGGAGGGGATATCTTCATTTTCTAAGTAGAGTCAGTTTTAGCTCAGGCGCAGTACACTGGTGTTGTATTTACAGTATGTGAAGCTATAACAGGAAAGAGAAAAAGTGGATGCCGTGCAGACAGCTGACAGAATGAGAACATGTGTGTTAAAGGTCAGACCGAGTGGGGTTTTTTTACTGTGCAGTATAAAAGGAGCAGATCCTAGTTTGAAACCCAACCTGTGTTTTGTCACTGTCTGCTCTCATGCAAGGATTAAATCAGGTTGTGCTAATAATCCAGGGATTATGTCAAGGAAAAAAAAAAACTAATTTACACTTCAGACATCGCTAATGGAGCAAAGATCTCCTTTGATGGCCGTCCAGAGATGAGTCATTTCTGGTGTCAGCTGCAGATTCACTGTATCAATCGGCAGGACATCCAGATTCAGATTTGTGTCTCCTGTCATTACTAAATGCCCTTCTTGCAATTATAAACAACAATTTGATGTATGAGACGTCGCGTCAAGTTAAGTCAGATGTATTCATACAGTGCGTGTGTGTCCCCACAGGGTAGGTCATAATGAGATCATTGGTGTGATGAGGGTTGGATGCAACGCCGAGGGACTTGGCAGGGACCACTGGAACGAAATGCTGGCTTATCCACGCAAGCCCATTGCACACTGGCACCCCCTGCTGGAGTCCAAGAAATCTGAGAAGGAGGTAGGTGGAGGAGTGGAGTCATTTTTTAGGGAGTGTTCTGTGCGTGTTTGTCATGTCGGATGAGGAATCGGGAGCTTAGCTGGTAATTCTCGGCTATCAGTTTGAAACCTCTGCTCTAGGCAAGAGGTTTGGGGAGCGGGTGGGGGGAGCAGAGGGAGAGATAAACACACTGCATCCAGTTATAGGGACAGGTGCACGCAGGTATCCTGAAAACAGCCAGTGATTGTAGTTTGTCTTCAGAGTCTTTATCCAACTCATAACTCAATCAAATCTGATTTACACAGACATGGTACAGATATTTTAAAAATTAGCAAGATTTCGTCTTTCTGAGGATGTCATTATCTCCAACGCCCGTTGTGAATAAACGTCCACAAATCGACTAAGAAATCACAGAAAAAGAGGTGCTCCAAGCCCAGAACTTGCCTGAAAATCTTCACATTTTAAAGCTTTCTTCACTGTCAAATGAATCCAGTAATAGTTGTCTGAACATTAACGGGTATTTTGCAAACAGGAGCGGTTAAGAGCTAATTCAGCATACTTTTAACGTGGCCAATTTGCCCAAATTTAAATGAATATAGGCTTGAAAAAAAAAAAAAAAAACGTGGCTCAATGTGTAACAAGCATCTTGACTCACTGAATCCATGGCAGCATACTTCCTGTTTACATCTCCCAAAGCATTGTGGGAATTTTACTTTAAAAAATTAGCTCATCATTATAACTATCCCCCAAAACAGAGCTCAGGCAAAGAATAAACGTGGTGACAAAATCTATTAATATTATGAATGTATTAAGACTCAGAATGTCTCGTCAGCATCTGTCTTATATCTTATTGTGTGATTTATTTATTTATTGCTTATTTATTATTTATAATCTGCTTAAATAATGCTTAAAAATAGATTTCACATTCATCTTATATTGTTTACTTTTTTATTTATTTATTTCCTGCAGCAGGGGGTGTATGTATCGGGCCAAAGGGCTGAGTGGGTCTGTTGTTTTTGTTGATATTTTAAAGACTCAAGTAAGAGATGTTAATAACACTGTGTCTGTGTTTTTGATGTGCGGGCGTCTTGTCAGATATTAATTACTGAGTCTATGTTCCATGTATGAGTGCCTCCAGTCTCTTTTCCTGTACCCTCATAAAACTAAATGGCAAAATGAAATAAAAAGCAAGCCGGTCGCTCATATTCCGGGAACACATGCGCTCTCCTCTGTACAAATATTTGCCCTGCGCTGAAGCTGACCTGAGAGCGACGGTGCTGTAAATCAGCATATGCGTTATGAATCATTTCCTTGTGTCCGTGTGTCCTGCAGTGGAAGGCGAGGACAGCCAGCTTTGACAGCCAAGGCTCCTGCCCCTCGCCCCGGCCCCCTGCTAGTCCCTGAGCGGAGCCACCTGTGACCCAGCAGCCCAGAAGGGGGTTTCCTCCCTCCTGCTGATCCACTTCCTGTCTGTCTGATTGAGGAGAAACACAACCCCGCTGTCTCTCCCTCTCTCTCCCTCTCTCACCCTCTCTCTCTGTCCCTCCCTTCCTCAAGTCTAGTCCCAGAGCACTCCCAAGAACTGATCTAGGACCACCGTCAGTCAGTTAGTTGTGTGAAGCGCCGTCTTTTCGGGTTAAAGTTTTAGGGTCGCTGATTTGAAATGTGGGTGTTGTGATGACCCAGAGCCTCGTCCTCGTTGTCCTCTGAAGAGACTGGCTGGACATCCGGTCTGCAGACATTTAGAACTGAGCTGTCCTCGCTGTGAGGCGAACGGATCCCGGTGTCCTCGCCGAGACTTTCCGAACGCTGAAGATTCAGCTTTGTGCTGCAGAGACTCTTTGATGGAGGAGATTTCGCTCCCCGGGAGCAGCGGAAGCTCCACAAAGGGAAGCTGAGGACCCGGCCGGGGTAGAAAACCAGATCTCAAACAAGATCTGAAGCAATTTCAAAACTCTACAGCTCTCATTGAATTTCACAGTGCTGCATTAGCATAAAAACAACACTGATCTGTAGCATTTTGGGACCGTTTGATGTAAACCCGCTCCGTTAGCCGTTATTGTTTGTGAGTAGCTAAACTGAAATGAATCTCAGAGATCCAGCTGAGTTCAGTGTACTTCCACTTTCATCAATAACATAAGCAATCATCTGAGAGGCTGGATCGGGCTGAAGCTAAAATATTCTCTTCTCGTGGCAATTTGCAGCTTCAGTGTGTTTTGCGCAAGCAGCTGAGACAACACGTTGAACAGGATTATGGGTATTCACACCAGAGCAAATTGGCTGCAGCGTTATTACTGATCTCGGTTCTAAAATACAACATTTTTTTTTTAATCTTTGTGGATTTTCAGTGCGAGAAGGATCTGACAGAGCAGGAAAATGACTCAAAAACAAAAGATTTTCAAACAAACAGTAATAAAAGAGTCATTTTGGAAGAAGCTTTTTGTCAATGGAGGTCTGGAGGTTTGTGTAAACAGGGAAATTGTGAGCACACTTTACACAACCTTACCTTTTCTGTTTGCTTTGGCCGATGTCAGCCTTTCTTCCAAATGAGAGCTCACACTCATGTTTTCCTTCAGACACACACTGTTCAAAAGCACTCCTTCCTCTCCTCTTGTTCTTTTTGGGAACAGGTCCTGGTGGCTGTGTATAGTTTCATGTAACGCCACTTCCTGTTAGTGCGTTTTGTATTTCTAAACAGAAAACCAGTAAAGATACAATGATAGGTATAGATAAAAAAAACAAAAAAAAACCATTACTGACATTTTGAATATATGTAGCTTCGTTGGTGGTGATGATTGAGAAAAACCTAAACGCTGAAAAGGGTGAACATACTCGTCTTTTGAACTTTCTTGATGTTTTTCCTGTCATTAATCACGCTGTTGTACAGGGATAACATGTATTTGAATTTGCCATACGGATGCTCGATCTGCAACATGTGGTAAATGGATTATCTTTGAAGACATTTGATGTGATTAAGAAAAAGACTGCAGCACTGCTGGTATATCAGTTTAGTTGACAGCATAATTCCTCAGTATAATCCTTTTTAATGGGTCCCTGAATATTATTTGCTCTCTTTACAATAACTTAAGTTTTAGTCTGGTTTTTAGTCTGGTAAAAGATGCACAAAATTCCAGATGAGGCCACGCATGCTCTCCTGTAACTGATTCAGTCACGTATTTATTTCTTTTAATTAAAATATTTCATAATGAAGGTTCCATACAGCTTTGTGCTGAGAATAAAACATATTAATTTTTATTATTTTTCTCTGCGTTTTCACTCCAGTAGGAGCAGTTGTAGCTGTAAAAGACGTTTTTCCAAGCGTTGATTTGCGCGTGCACACACGGGTTAGAGCGTGTGACCAATGACTGACAACCTATGAGAAGAGCAACACGAAAAGTAGTTTCTGTGTCACAAACCGCCAAAGCAATGCGTGGAAAATGTTCTACAGCCCACGAGCGTAGAAATGGTAGAAAAACGCAGAGAAAACTCAGTGGAAATATGGAATTTATGTGTGGTTCACGTATTAGTGGAGCCAAGTCAGGCTTCATTTATATTTATTAGCTAAATGCGTTACCTTTGTACTTTGTTGCATTTTGTTTTTATTTATTCCACCTCGGCCAGTCACAAATTTGCAGATAAACAGTAACAAATAAAGCGTAATTTAAGTGGTTTCCAGTAACTTGCTTTATGTCTAAACAATGAAAATCTCTATACATTAAATTATACACTATATAATTCTGGCATTGTGTCAATGACCCCCTGTTGCATCCTCAGGTTATTTGGAAATGGGAAGCACGTCTGCAGCTTTTGATTAAAAATATTAGTAATGGAGGCTCCATATGGCCTTGCGATGAGAGTCAAACTTCATTTTGTTTCTATGAACTTTATTTTCTTCCAGTTTCGGGTTTTACCCTGCAGTCGTAGTAGTTGTGTTGCGCTGTAATTGGCAAGCACAGATACCATCAGTACGCTTGCCAGGAAATGTTTAACTGAAGAGTCAGTGTGGCATCAGACAGAAAAACTGCCAGGAGACATGCACAAACTATATTTGGCGAAGCTTGTGCTGCTAATTTCTTTTCGATACGAGGACCATTTATTGAAATGCGTCCGCATTATCTCGACAGCAGCCCACGGCGTCTTTAATCTGATATGCGACAACTGGTCTTGTCTTTGGCCGGTCTAGACTGCCGCTGCCTCGTTCAGCCACAGAGGACAAGTAATGCTTTGGCTCAGACCGCCGTCAGTTAGATCACCCCCACACTGAGCGAGCCGTATATCACACAGTTTGTGAAAACGTCTTTGAGAAACTCGGGGCCAGACTTCAAGACATCGATGCATTCAGCAGGAGCCTTCCAGAACTGTTTTAGCCATTTCCGTTGGCGGCTGGGTTTACCTGGAGCTGTGCAGGGCTTCAGTGTGCGTGTGTGTGTGTGTGTGTGTGTGAGGCTGCAGCGGGGGTGCAGCTGATGGGTGGACAGGTCAGCGTCTACACAGCAGTGGCATTTCTCTAATTGGCACTTGTTCCAGTGAAAATGAGTCAGTGCATTATTGTTCGTGCTTGACGTACATCATCGACACATCTCACACAGTTGTTTTGATGATGAATTCCTCTCTAGACTAACAGCAGTGTTCATAGGCTTCTAATATGTTAATTTAGTGTAAAACTTGAAACAAGTGGTTGAAAAATGACGTTTCTGTTCCTTTTTTTTTCGTTTAAACACGTGCTTCACGGTGGTCATATATTTCTCTGACAATGTGGTGTGTTTTCATAGTAGACGACCTGTTAAATCAGTTGCCTCCGTTTATGGACTGTTTCAAGCCCTTCTAGCTTTGCCTAATATTGTAATGTTTCTTGATATGACCTTGTATCCCTCCCAACTGTTATGATAGCACTGACTTTCCAATTTTTTATTGAACATTTTGTATTTGTACTAATAGAAATGTTTGAGAAAACGTTCCGGTGATTGATATCAACAGTTGTTAGATCGGACAAAAGTCTATTATCGGTTCCTTTTAGATTTTAGATCATTATCAAGACTCACAATAACGAGTGACCCAGTGTGTGATGAAGTAAACTGAAATAGCATACAGTGTTTCCGCCGCAAGCTGTCACTCTTTTGTTTCAACGAGTCTGAAAATCAACAGCAGAGAAGAGTTTATTGTTTTCCCTCCCATGGGATGTGATGTGTTATCAGTTCTGTGACATGGTTTTCTTTTCTTTGATTAAAAGACTTATGCAAAGCGGGCTCCGCGCCGTGTGTTTTGTGGCAACGCGCAGCATATAATGACAACACAGCCAGCGGCTTAACAAGCAGGAAGGGGCACAAAGGAAATGAGATTTTGCCTGAATCAAACGGAAAAATGAAACGAGGGGAGGGGGTGCACACACCACAGCAGTAAGACCTGACGGCCTCTAACAAACAGAGAAGCATTTTCAGGGTTTTTGTTGTGTTTAGGTATATTACGCACAAAAGAAAAGGATCAACTTGGTAAATAACACATCAAAAGTTACGTAATTTGCTTAAAAATGTGTGAAGTTGTGTGTGATCTGTATCAAATCCACCATGAATGAAGTCTGCAGAGGACTGCTCCGGGTTTTCATCCTCGCCTTTGAAACCGTGACACCGCTTCCCTGCTGTCAGACCAGCAGCTTCCTCTTCATGGTCAGCCTGTAAATGATCTGGTAGCCGTCATCCCAGCCGTAGAGCTGCTTCTCCTCTGGGTTGTATTTCAGGCTGGCGTGGGATCCGTACCTCCTGGGAAAGTACAGCAGGGGAGCCTCCTCGCTGATCACCATGTCGTTGACGTCGAACACGCACTGGACCCTGGACCGGCTGGCCAGGCGGGTGTTGTAAACCACATAGACGGTCCCGCAGACTACAAAAGCGGCCTCGGCGTTCTCCCTTGGGCAGCGGGTGTCCCAGATCTGTTCTATATCGAGCGTGGCGGGGTCCATCTTTGCAAGGCTGATGTTTGGTTCACTGTCGCCGGCGGCGTACAGGAGCCAGAGGCCCTCGTCGTCTGCTGCGAGGTCCGCCACAGTTTCTGGGTTGAGGTTGTAAACGGTAGCGCGGCTGTCCACGGGGAACATGGCGACGTCTGTCACGGAGCCTCTCAGCAGGTCGTATTTGACCACCTGCACGTCCGCATCAGCCTCCTGCTGTATGTAGTACAGGTAGCCGTTATAAACGGTACTTCCGGGACCGGCCCACTCGGAGGGAAGCCGGATCTGTCTGCTGCTGGTGACACCAGGGGAGCGCGAAAAGTCCCGTACGGAGTTGAACTGGTAGATGCTGTTTCCTGATGTCCCGTTAAAGACGTAAACCTTGGACGATCTGGGGTCTCTGGTCCACATGCCTTTGGGACTGCCCACTCTCTTCAGGATCTTCACCGATCGGATGCTTGAGATGATTTCCACACAGTCTGCAGCGACAGAGACACAAAAGGATTTTTGTTCACAATTGGCTGTTTGCTGCACTGTTTGCTTTGCCAGAGGCTCATGTTTCGGCCACCACTTTGAGTCATTTCAGCCGTCTCTGAAGAATCATCAGAGGAGTGAATCAGTGTCGGTCTAATTCAAAACACTTCCTTGTTGCTGTTCAAACAAATTCATGGCAACAAAACAAAGAGATTTGCTAAATTCATCTAAAATTAGCCCAGAAACTAAAAGTAAATTGATTTACGCTGCAGATTGTTCTCCTGTCTGCCGTTTCAAGAGTTTTAAGCTCAGTGGTTTAATGTTTCCGACTGAAATGCTTTGTGCAGGCTTCTACCTTCACTTTTTCATCAAAGTACCACATTTTGTATTAATGATTCAACATTATCAAGGCATTCACTTTCATGAATGGGAGCTAATTCAGTTAGCATCAATGTTAGTGCTGACTTTTTAATGTTTCCAGGTGACTAATTTAAAATCAGAAAGCTGTAACTGGGGTGTCAAATCTGCCATCAATAGTTAGACTCTATATATATATTAGTGCTAAATGACTGAGACTATGTTTTTAAGACCAAGTTTTAAGGCGCTTTAAGGAGAAAAAGGGGGGCGACTGTAGTACATTAGTGCTGCATCCAAATGCTGCATCTCAAATTACATGTCCATTGTGAAAAATCACACAATTATCTTAAAAATATTTCATTCTGTAGGTGTATAATTGTAAATCTCGTTGCTCAGCTGCCAGAATCTGTTCCATTAGCATGTTTCAGTAAAGTGCCATTCCCCAGCTGAAATGTGCATTTACAACATTTCCCAAGCAGCCTGCAGCAGTCCGCATGTAGCTCTCCAAATTAAGGCAAATTCAAGCCAGTCAGGGGGAAACTGGAAACAGACTCATAATGAGAGAACATATCAGTGCACCACACAGACAATATGAAGATGCCTTCTGTAAAAGACGATTAATTCACGAAAATACACAACAAAGGACGTCTGCCTGATGTGTCCAGGGGCAAAATTAGCATTAGGCTCGTGAATCTGGAGTGGGTCCTTACAATGCGGTAAGGTTCATTTTGGGTCACTTCACAGGCGTTCACAATGGCTCACTGTGTGCAGAGCTCACTCCTCCGAACATGAGCTCGGAGAGTAACGCCACAGCTTCGGGGCAGCTTCCTGTCCCTCCTCTCTGCCGAGACTGAGCTCCAGATTGAGCAGGAGATTTCACACACGGAAAGTAACAGAGGAGCCGAATTCGCTCTACATTTTATCATCATCCAATTTGTATTTGACCGCCCGAATGAGAGAAATCTCCATTGATAATGTAGAGCGTGACGAGGATTATCATTCTGAGCGGAGCGTTTATGATATTGCGACGTAATTCTGGAATTTATGTGTTATTGACTGTCTTATTAAGGCAGTGAGAATAATAATGAAATCAATATTTCTTTCATTTGCTTCTCATGAAGGGTCTGTTTAAATGGTGCCAAAGGCATTTAGCTGTTGGAACCACTTAAGTGCAAAAATATAGATCTTTTGCTTAATGCTGACGTTCAGAGAAATCTCCCAATATAAGATGTGTGTCATAGAATTAAAATGTGATTTCACAGCTTTCCTCATTTCGCTCTGACAGGGTTATAAGTGCATGGCTGCAGCAGCTATATGTCAGATCTCTCTGTAGTAGCATGCTTTGTGATCTGCAGATTATAAAGACAAACGCTGGGCTCACACAGCACAAACAGAGGAGACGCTCTGCTGAAGTCAATGAGTTCCATCAAGCTGCATCTCTTCTGGAAAACATGACTGCCCACTGACTCAAAGCACCCCGTTAAATGGTTTGTAACAGCACCATGTTTGTTTCCCATTTTCCAGCCGCATGGCTTTTCCAAGTCTGCAAAGAGGGTGGTAAAATGCCCGGTGGGCTGCGTAATGCTAAATTTAACCATACGTAGAACATGCAGTTTATGTATCTGTAGGTTCTGGCGGTGCCAGGGGTCAGTCATGAATAAAAATGAAGGATCAAAGGCAGCTGTCCTGCAGAGGACGTTTGGCTGCGTATGTACTTCTCTGCAGCTCACCAGAGACTCTGGAGTACAGCTCCTCCCAGTCCTCCTCCTCCTCTTCCTCTCCTCTGCTCTCCTCCAGCCCCCAGGCTCCCTGCTCCACCACCTTGTCTGCTTTATTCGCACACGCCCGAGGGGAAGTCTGCGTCTCCACATAGTCCATCTCCCGCTCCACCCGGTCCACTCGGACTGAAGCTCCTTCGAGGTCCTTGAGCAGCGTGCCGTGCTCATTCCTCAGCCCGTCCACGGTCTCAGCGGTTAGCTTTTTGAAATCCTGCAGCTCTGTGTGGTAGCGATGGGATTGTTCGTGCCAGAACTGCATTCGGTCCTACCAGACAAAGCAGAGCAAAACTGTGGGAGGTTTTCTCTGAGTTTTATACAAGTCAAAAAACAGCAACAGATATGAGGTTACAGCCTGTGAGGTTTCACAGTGGGGCTTTCAGCTACATGCTACATACTAACATAGGCACAAAAACAATGCTAACATGCTGATGTTTTATGTTTACCATGTTACCATTAGCAAGTGTTAGCATGCTAACATTTGCTAATTAGCACTAAACAGAAAGTACAGCAGAGGCTGATGGGAATGTCATTAGCTTTGCAGCAATTCGCCATGAACTTCAAGTTTTTGGACAAATTCCAGTTTTAACCTGCTGGTGGACATAGATGAAAAATCATCTTTGGATCACCACAGTTATGGTTGTGGGTTAACTCGAGATTGAGGCTTGTTGCTATAGTTTTGATCTCCACAGATTACCAAAGTTATCACAAGCCATCAGGTAGCTGCAGGTAGTGGTCAAAATAGTTCATCAAACAAAAATGTCACCCTTTTAGCGGTCAGGGATCACCAAAGTCTGAGGGATTCATCCTCTGGGCACCATGAATGTCTGTAAAAACGTCCATTGCAATCCATTCTACAGTTGTTGGAATAGTTTAGTGAGGATCACAGCAGGGGACTGACAGACCAACACTGGTTTTGAATGAATTTTGAATTCTGAATTTCGTGATCCTCTGACTTTTCTAGCATCACCAGCAGGTCAAAGTTTCCTTTTTTCTACATCTCAAAATCTAGAAAATGAATTGGTGCTAATTTTTGTTCAGATGTTCATGATGCTGCATACTAAAAAAAACCCTGCACACCCCCTGCTCAGACAGACAGCGACTAACTGCTGGACATGATGATGCATGATATGCTCAAAATGAATGATCCTCCCATCGGCCTCAGCTGTACCTTGTGTTTAGGGCTAATTAGCAATTATTAGCATCTAAACCAAGATGGTGATTGTGCTTGCAAAGCATCGCCATGTTTGCATTAATACTGTGAGCATGTAAGCATGCTGAAGTTAGCATTTAGCTCATATCACCTAAGCACAGTCAGAGCTGCTAGCGTGGCTGTACTCTCAGTCTTGTTTCCCACCATAAAAATATCTCAGATGAAGAAAAATTCCCTGATTCAATCAGAGCTTTATCACCATGACCAAACAGAATACAGCAGTGAGTTTCTCGGCATAGTGATTGACACGGTGTGGGTGACAAGTAAATTATTCACAGCGAGATGCAATAACTGACGTCTTCTCCGCTGTCTCATCCGCCTCAGTTTCATTTTCTCGCCTTGCTCGCTGTGGGCCCGTGGTCAAATGGAAATGAAAGTTCAATAAAAAAAACTTGCTGATGAATTGGCGTGTTCACATCAAGGCAGGAGCTGAGCCGGCATATTGGAATTGAGACTGGGAGGGAAGCCACAGGGGGCCGACGAGAGCAGGACTTTGCTGTAAATAGACAATTCATTCCATGTGGATAACAGTTACAAGACTGTCAGTTTTTTGTACTGCTGATGAAATGGAAAAATTCCAACTCTGAAAATATGCTCAGAAAGAATATAGAGCATTAAAAAAATTGTTTAAATGAGAGTTTGCTGAACTTCCCTGAGGTAGCCAAACATATAATCCTGCATTTCATATTGCACTCACCTTAAGCTAACAAAAGTCTTCCCTCACACAAACTTCGCAGCCTCATAAGCTCCCTTTAAAACACAATGCCAAACTCTCAGTATTTCACTCCTCCCTTTGGGCACTTTGTCGTAATGCAGCTTAATTCTGCCTCTTTAGAACACGTCCTTCCATTAGGCTGCTGGACAGTTTGATGCCGTGGCGGCAAAGGTTGAGCTTGTACTCATTACCGATGTGTCATTGTCTTAAACGCTGAGGAAAATGTAATGTTGTCAGACAGAGACTGCGTGTTTGCGTGCATCAACTGGTATTCCCTGCAGAGGCCCCCGCGAAGTTGATGAGCTGGGCAGACATTGCATTAATTGGATTGCGTTAGCTAAAATGCACATAAAAGCAGGGGAAGAGGAACTCAAAAATATCACAAGGTATTTCTTCTGCTGTCTCTTCAGAGAGATCTGTGCTGCAGCTTAACATATGGAAATGACACTATATTGATCAGTTATCAGTCAGTTAAAGGGGTTTTGCTTCTTACCTCAATAGCCAACAGCCTGTTCTCCAGATAATCCATCAGCCCCTGGTAGTAATACTGGGCTCCAGTGAAAGTCCAGGCAGTGGAAACAAGGAGGACTAACGCCGGCTTCATGGTGAGCCGATCAATGGGACAGCTGAGTCTCTTTGTCTGTGCAGGTTTTAGAGGATTCTTCAGGTTTGGCTCCTTGATGTGCTCCTCTGCAGAACTGTCCTCAGAGCTTCACACGACCTTTGAACGCTCGTGTTCAGTGTAAGTACAGAGAGAGGAACAGGCCGCTCTGAGAGGTCCCAATTCTTTGACTGCCCTCACTTTGCTGGAATGTTTTCACAAACTCTCAGGGAGGAGCCTTGTGCCTCTTACCCCTCTCTGTCCTCACAAAGTGAATGTGCTGTGTGTGTGTGTGTTTGTTGCACATGTTGTGCACACTGTTTCAAACATGAAAACTGGGCTTATAGCACAGACACAGCAGGACTGAACAGCTCTGTCAAACAGCGGCGGAGGAAGTATTCAGATCCTTCACTCAGGTAAAAGTACTAAATACTCCATTACAGGTAAAAGTCCTGCACTGAAAATGTTTTAGTGTTAAAAGTACATAATTCTAAGATTCTAAAAATAGCGAGAAAAGCTGCTAAGTGACACCTTTACAATGTTTGTTCAACAGTACAAACATCTAAATTAATGCTAATCAATGAAAATAATTTGTGAACATTTGTGAAGCTGTTTGTACCTGAAAAACTACTGAAACAACAAAATGGTTGATTTTCTGTCAGTGGAATAATCAGATAATCAGCTGCACCTGTGTAAACTAATGGGTGGTTTAATTTATATGAGAACATCATAGTTTTTAAGCTCTTCAGATGTTTTGTGTGCAAAATGCTTCATTTGTAATGTAACTAGGAACTTAAACTGTCAGATAATTGTAGTGGAGTAATGTTGTGCAGCAGAAGCAGAAAGCTACATGAAAAGAAAAGACGCAAATAAAGTAAACGTACCTCAAATTTATACTTAAGCGCAGTACTTTAGTGTCTTGTGCAATCACAACTTAATCTCTCACAGGCTCCAGTCATATTGTTTCCGGGGAAAATGTGTGAAACAGGGTTTTACAGTCCAAACACTGCAATAAAAATTAATCATGGTGCCATTTATTTCTAAGTTAGGATATTGCTGAAAAAATTAAAACATGGTGTACTTGTTGTTGTTAATGTGATACACACATAAACCAGGGGAGAGGCAGTACCTTTATAGCTGCAGCCATAAAACTGTTCAAACTGCGTATGAAATGATGATCAAATAAAATTAAAAGAGAGCAATATAGTGGCTTTGAGGTCCAGCGTTGGATTCGTCTGATGATCGTTATGTTGGAGCCTCAAGCAGTTTTATGTCCTGTCACAGGCAGCACAAACACAACATACAACAAACTGAATACTTTCACATCCCAGAGCTTTTATCAGGACATTCAGTTTGCTTGTTTGTGTATTTTCTGTGTGGTGTAATGTGCTGCAGGTGAGCCTCTCTGATTGGCTGAGGGAATGATTGAGTAAATGAGGAAGCTGATTGGTCCTGGCTGGACAGGTACAGGTATAAAGGCTGGCTTCCCCCCGGCTCCTGTGGGCTTGTTACTCCTCAGTATCATATAGCAGCCTCTCTTTAACGTCTTTTCTCCAGTTTTTCTAAGCTCGGTAGGAGATTTGTATTGTTGTTTACTGCTGTTTTCAGCTCATGTTTGTTAGGTTAATTAATTAAGCTTCATTTTGGTTGAGATTTTCCTGTCAGCCCACCTTAAAGCCAAGACATCCCTTTAATAATTGTTAGAAATAAATACTAATACTTGTTGCAGGGTTTTTTTTCCAAGTTGTGTGCACGACAAAAGTCAACATATCATGTTTTATTTCTATATATGCTAAGTAAGAGTCACAAATAATAATAATAAACTATATTCTTATAGCACCTTTCATACAGGAGTTGCATAAAACATTTACTTAAAGAAAGCGACGGAAGCCGAGAGATAAAGCACGTTATCTGCACTGTTTGATATACAGTTTATATTCAATTCTTCACATAAATACGTTTTGTTTAAGTATATAGAAGTACATTTAATGTTTGCTTTCTATCTGTGTTATGGAAAGATGAATGTTATGTTTGCTGATGTATGATAAATTGCAGCATTGTAAATGTTTGGCGTGACACAGAAAGCAAATCTAAGTAACTGCACGCTTTAACATGTACTGGGTAAAGCTCTTATGGTGTACAGTATTTCATCTGTTCCCTGTTCCCTGCAGCCTGTCTTTTGAAGCCTTTCCCACATCTCTTTATTACCAATGAGCGAGCACTTACCACGACCATTTCTGCATACAAATAACTGTGTTTCTACAGCCAACGCTGTGGAGGGAGTGTCTGTGAGTAGAGCTAATAAAGCAGTCTGAAGAGAAGTGTTGAACTCGCACCAAACTGCAGTTATTTAAAAATGGAAACATTTCAGTGGTGGATTTGCTCCATTAGAGCGGCCACGGTTCATCTGCCGTATTGGCTGGAGCGCATGGATCCGCTCTGTCATTGACAGCCAGGGTTAGTCGATACCACGTCAGTGCTGCTTGGAAGGAGATCGCATTGCTGCAATGTGAGCCGACAGCGAGCACCGAAGATCAGCTTCACCGCGGGGCAACAGTGCACGAGGTTTTCATTACACAGCCGATCACACTGACTGATGATGTGGGACCTTTGACCCCAGTGGCAGATGCCCCTTTGAATGGGGGGCAGACTGGAGCAATAATAAACTGTCCATTACCAACAGTCACACTATTTACTCAGTGTAATTCATTATTATTGTATTTATGTGTCTTTGTGGTCATTTTGAGTAATTTCAGGGTCATTTTGCATCTGTTTGCAGTCGCTTTGTGTCTCACTATTGTCAGTTACGTGTCTTTGTGATCATTTTGCATGACTTTGTGGTTATTTTCCATCTTTGTGGTTGTTTTAGCCTCTTTGTTGTCATTTTCAGTCGGTTTTTGGTCGTTTTGTGTCTTTTTATTGTCAGTTAATGTGTCTGTTGTTGGTTTACGTCTCTTTTTGTGGTCATTTTGAGTCAGTTCGTGGTCATTTTGACTTAGTTTGTGGTCGTTTCGTGTCTCTTTTTTCTCATTTTACATGTCTTTATTGCTGTTCTACGTCTCTTTGTAGTCATTTTGAGTCAGTTTGTGGTCATTTTGTGTCACTTTGTGGTCATTTTGCATGTGTTTGTGGTAGTTTTGGTCAGTTTATCGTTGTTTTATGTGTCTTTGTAGACATGTTAATGGTCACTTCATACAGAGGCTCTGGTCCAGGGACCCCTGGCCCTTTACCTCATTGTTGTGTTCAGTAATCCATCCATCATGCTAATAACACAACTACCTGCCACCTTCTAACTCAGGTAGGAGGGGAGATTAGGGGGTCCAATCAGTCCTGTCCCTGCTTCACCTCTGTCACATCAGATCAGTCTGTGAAACATGAGGCCTGGATACACTTCATGAGACAAACCAGTCGGAAAAGTCCGGGTTCAAGGCTCGCACCTTGTTTTTGTATCATCATAGTTTGATTAAGAGCCGCTGGCAGACACTCCAGCAGCCTAATGACTGTGGCCTAATCATGCTCTTTTTTCTGATTGTCTGCTGCCCACTATCATCTCAGCAAGTCCTGAACTGAACCACAACCCCCCCCAGCCGCCGCCCCCTGTCTATTTTTGTGCCGGCAGACAGCACACCAGACTGTGAGTGTCGTCATGGTAACAGAGTGTCGTACAGCTGCTTTTAGAATCGAATTGGGCAACCTGGAGTTTGATCTAATCTGGAACACATTGCCTGTCTGGAGCTGGCAGGCGAGGGCATTGATAGGCCAACGGCTGTGAAGCTCTGTGTGTGTGTGTGTGTGTGTGTGTGTGTGTGTGTGTGTGTGTGTGTTTATGGCCTTTGTTCAATCACTATTTTTGATTGATGTTAGTAATTACAGTTTTATCCCCCTTTTTTTTACTGTTTTGCTAAATCAGTTGGAGGCATACGTCTCATGCCGCTGCCACTCAGTGTGGATTTCTAATGTATTATTAATTACAGGCTTAATTGCACCATTGAGGAGTGCGATGAGATCAGAGGGCAAAGCATCTTTCAGGATTCATTATGTTTGACTAAACCTCAGCATATTGTGGTCTCAGAACATTTTAGCTGTTGGACGGGCTCCAATGAAAAGGTGCAACTGTTGCTCAGACATCAAAGTCCCACTGATTCAGTTTATTCAGGGAAAGAGGACAGAAACGTCCTGTGGGAAGTTTTACTCACACACAATTGTGCAAAGTCATCCACAAGATGGCAGCATCTCTCCTTATGTCAACAGCGAGCAGCAGTGGAAGAAGTACTCAGATCTTTTACTAAAGTAAAATAGATCAATGTCAAAATACTCTATTACGATTGTTGCATTTAAAATCCTAGTAACAGTAAAAAGTATCATCACCAAAATGTACTTATAGTATGAAAAGTAAAAGTACCGGCATATTGTCATATTTCACATAACAGATTGCTTATTAATCAAGGTGTAAGCAGCATTTTACTGTTAAAGCTGCTCGAGGTGGAGCTGGTGCTACATGCTTTAGATACAGTGAGCTAGTTTAGTCCAGTGGTTCCCAACACAGGGCTCCGGCCCCTCCACAGGGTCGGAAGGTCACTCTGAGGGGCCATCAGATGACCAATGCAGAGGGAAGGAAGAAAAAATGTTCGGCTGCAAAACTCTGCAGTCATTTTGGGGATTTTTCTCTAATCTTTGTTTTTACTTGTGAAATATTCAGCAATTTTATTTATTTGAGCCTCAGACTGTTTATCATGTTAAACTAAACAATCTGAGAGTTTTAGATGAGACATGGGTCTTTGGTCAAACTGCAGTAAACAGTAAAAAGTTTAACAGTAAAAAAGTACAATATGTTCCTCTAAATTGTAGTGGAGTAAAAGTAGCAGGAAATACTCAAGTAAACCACAAGTAACTCAAAATTATACTTAAGTGCAGCACTTTTCTTTCCACCTCTGATAGTCAGTGTGTCGGTCTCAGAGCACCTGGAGTCACAGCCCCCTTTAATTTTATAAGTTGAGTTTTGATCAACTACAGGCCTTCAGGTGAATAACAAATGGGATGCAAACAAGGGATATATATATATATAAAAAAAATATGAAGAGATGTAAATTATGATGCGTATGTGTCCTACACTAACTTCTGATGAAACCAAAGATACAATGAAAACATCAAACACTCATTTCATTGGGTTTATAGGGAGGCTGCCATAGGTTGGTGAGACACTAGGGGGCAACAAAAATCAATTAAATATGTGACGTATAAAAGGTGTCAAATAAATAAATTGCGTGGTATCAAGCAGATGTTTTTTTACATTGTCAGAGACGTATCACAGAATGTTACATGCAGTTAAATGTACTTTAAGTTCCCCTATTTATAATCAGTATATAAACATTTAATAATGGTTTACAAGTCACTATAATCTCAGTTCTAGCTGGTGTTGTGAAGACATATTTAATATCATTACAGCTGTATTTTACAAGATTGTCATTTATGATGTGTTTATACACCAGTGCGCCCACCAGAGGAGTTACAGATATTGACAAATGCATTAATAAATGTCCGTATATCAGCTTACAGCTACATTAAAGTGTATTACGAACCGTTCATTAAATGTTTATGAAGGCGAAAGGGTTAGCATAAATTTCAGCGTGACCATTTAATAACATTATGGTTATGAATGTTTGTGCGTCAGCGTGCATGTGTTTTGGTGTGTCTCTATGTGTGTGTGTGTGTGTGTGTGTGCGTGACAGAGTGCAGAGGATCTCATATAATCTCATGTGTTCGCCTTCACACCAGGCGTCAGGAGCCTCCCATAAAAACCTCTTTCCTCTGCAACTAAACAAAAAGCCAAACACCCGTAAAGGCAACATTCTTTATTACCCTTTCGTATTGATTGAGGGAAAACTGAGCAGCCCAGTGCCAGGTCGTATAAAAGCGCAGGCCGAACGGGTGAAGCAACGTAAATCCTTTAGTCCCTTGTAAATAGCTTTAATACACCAGAGGCGCCAAATCACTTGACCTGCGTTAGCCCTGCCGTTTGGGGGCTTTCTGGCTGACTGAGCAGCGTGGAGCCAGCCCTTCTCCTCCCATTCTCTGGCTGTCAGTCCAGGTAATAGTCAAGGCCTTATTAGTGACACACTTGCTCTGCCTGCCTTCAAACCCTCATGGCATCTCCTGTATTTAATCAGCCGTTATGCAGCGTATAACCAGCCTTTTCCTTGATTTTTTGCTTTCTATTGCAAGAATTTGCAGTGAAAAATGTTTAGTTTTCCACACAAGTCAATTCTGTTTAAGTTCACAGCAGTGCTGGATCTCTGTGTTTGCGTTGTTGGCCGCATAATGTTGGAAAGTTAACAGCTTAGTGTGACTACAAACCAACTTTTGGGAACATCCGCAGAGCATCAGTGAGTCATATAACTACCAGGAATTGTGAAATGGTTTGAGGTGTTAGGTGTTTCCAAGCCAGATTTCAATGAGGTATGCATTATGTACACACATCAAGTACGCACAGTACACAGGTGTGTCTTGTTTTAATTCGCTGCATACAGGGGCTTCTTGAGAAACATATTTGTTCAACATGATATCTAAAGTTGGCTGTGCTCTATAATGAAAACTGTCTCTCAACCTGTACGTTCATTTCTCGCTGCCCTGACAGCCGACATGCACTTGCTTGGGCAGAAGAGTGCCTGAGGGGCTGTGGACAGCTGCTCAGAGGGGCAAAACTCTTGACAAAAGCAGCATTTATCCATGGTGGGCGCTGCATGGGAGCTTGACCGCTGGAAATAAAGACACAGTATGTGAGGGAATAACCAAGGAAATGCCGTCACAGCCAGTTGTCCCTGGACAGGAGCACACAGCTGTCAGCCATGCTGCCCCTCGGTCTAGATGCTGCTCTCTGCTGTGCTGCAGCATGATGTTAAAAGCATGGCTGAGCATCCACAAACAGTACAAGTTCTCTGTCACGGCCACGTGACAGACACTGTAATATATCAAGTAGTAAAGGATCGGTTCATGTTTGTTCTGTCTTAAATCAGTACTTACAGTCTCTGCAATAATTCCTCCTGTTCATACAACCCGTTCTCACTCTCAACTCGTCACATATGGACTCTTGGTCAGGACCCTTTAAGGGTCTGGGTAGCCTGTTAGTCCGTTAGACTTCTACAGACCGATCATTCTTCCTCCCAAGACGTAATAAAGAGAGATAAAAGTCCACATTTGGAGGAAAGTGGAGTGGTTGGATGGGTCAAACGAAGGACCCTCATCCAGGAAACTGGTGTTCATGTCTGCTGTGAAACCAAAAGAGAAGTTTTATTTCTTTTACGTGTACTTAACTTATTTTAAACCAAACCATGATGTTTTCCTAAACCTAACCAAGCGCCTTCAAAAGTGACACCTGACCAGGCGTCAGTATGTGACGACTGGCAGTGAGTATTGGTTCATACAGGCCATCAAAAGATCCTTTCCTAACTGGCTTCCAGTGTAAGTGATGAGTGGAAATCTATAGTACTCATTCTGTAAAATATGTTCCAAATCAAGTGAGTAACTTCCAAAGTTGAAGTCTTTCCAGCATCATATTCCCTCTTGGTGTTCCTCCAACGTCACTCAGCAAAGAAATACTGTTTGCAGAAACACCAAGAGGGAGATCTTTAGAAGACTAACTTTTGAAAGATGAGCATTTAATTTGTTTGACTATAATCATATCAAACAAGCTGTAAACACAAAGCTAAACGACAAACCGTAAACTTTGGAATATTTAAATATTTTTGCAGAGAATGAGGACCGTGGATTTTGTCCCCCGTCACTTCCATTGGAAGCATTTCAGGAAAGTATGTTTTAATGTCCAGTTTGGCTAATCTGATTACAGATTACAAACTGTGTTATGTGTGTGAGACAGACTTGAAAAACTGCAAACCTGTCCTCTAACATATATATAAACACATAAACCGCAGGAGTCTATTTTGTATCAGGTGCGGCAGAGCGCCGCAGCTGTCAGGAGTACTCTGAGTTTTATTCAATCCAACGCGGCCCCACATAATCGTCTGCCATGTAAAAAATCAGATTATATTGCCTGCACACTCATCCAACCACTCCTCAAGCGCCGCATGCGAGTGCGTCCCGAGCTTGTCTACATGACAAGTTACGGCATTGTTCTTGTTGCTGTTTCTGCCTCTGGAGCCGAGTGAGGAAACATAGCAGGAGGCGGTCTTGTGCATACCATTATCTCACAAAGCGCTCATTACAGGAGTATCTCCCATATCCTCTATACCAGCAAAGCATGTCACCTCATGCTCTCCGCTTCGCTCTGAACACCGCAGCACTCAAACCCAACATCTCTTTGGCACAGGGCTGCACTCGAACCATGACTCACTTGAGAGAAATGCCTCAAACATTACAGTTGCCAAATTATGAAGCGAACAGAAATGTATGCATGGGGCTTGGCCTCCTCTTCTTGTAAGGAGAGAGGTGGGGTGGGGGGGCTTGACGAAGCCACTTGCAGCCCACCTGCAAGCTCCCTCTTCATCAAAACACTGTCATGTTTTGCCACCATACATCATGAGTGCATATATTTTATTAACTGTTCACACCAGAGCAATAAAAATGAGGTAAGTTTGCAGATGCAAATGTGAAATTACAGTTATAATTGCTCAAGTTCATTATGTTTGCTCTTTGCAACATCCTCCAACACCGATTAGCGCATAAACACCAGATCCCAGTAGTTATCTTGGTGAAAATCACCACATTGTCTGCCCTCACATTTTGCTGAACGATCAGAGTGCATGTAAACGGGGCACACTTCTTTTATAAGGTAATTGCATGTCTAGCGGCTCCATGTCTGGATTAGTGAAAGTATGAAAGCATCCTACCCTGAGATTTCTCTGTAGTTGCTCTGTAATTACTGAACGACTCATAAAAAACCACCAATATTAACCATGATGTCCATTGCATCATGTTAAGGTCCAAACCTGTGATCACGCTGATAAGCAGCTGGAATTAGCTACAGCAAGACGGAAAAAAAATAGCATTTCCCGGACCTCAGCTGAATTAAATCTAATGCAGTAGGAAGCCCATTAGGTATTTGTTTATCGGGCCGTCATCTTGAGGTATGTCCTGAGATTACTTTATCCGAAAACCAGTGTCACAATCAGAGCATCGCGGCAGACTGGAGCAGGGCTCAGGAGAGATGGGCTTGTCAGCAGCTGTTTCAGTCTGTTGCACGGTGTGGAAAAGCTCTGTCATGGCCTACCTAATGGTAATTGTTTGGAGCGGTGAGAGGCCGTCTTGTCTGCATGCTGGTATCTGAAGGGTTTGGAGTGGCGGCGACAGCAGTAGGAGTGGAGGGGGGGGGTTGTTTTAGGGGATATTTCTTTTACATTTCTCTTTTTTTCCAGGTTTCCTCAAATCAAAAGAAGGTGTTACAATATATAAAGATGCTTGCTTGTAATACTTCAAATTGGGGTAAATAAGGGACTGTTTAAAGATTATTAGGGAAGAGGTGGGGGTCAGAGAGGGGGAAGGGTTATGTTCTTTTCCTTTTCTAATTTTTTGGGAAGAGTCAGTCTTTCTTAGCAAGATTTATTGTTAAAACAAGAATCAAAGAGTTATAAATGATAGCTTTAGTGTGTGTAGAGGACCATAAATATACATTACACGTTGCAATAGACACGAAAGTGAAAGCAGAACTTCTGGGTTTTGTTCCAGAAGTGAGGAACCCTCATTCAAAATCCCATTTCCATTAAAATAAAGCAAATAACTACAAATCCAGCCCTGGATTATAACCTTTCTGAAAAGTACATTGTGTGGTTCACGCTGTATGTTTGGACAAAGATGGTAATAAAAAAAAGATCTAATATTGTTGTTTGTTTGGTTTCTGGCAAACGTGCCGCTTTAACAAACAGCATTTCCCACAAACCTTCGACCATCGTGGGTAAAACCTCGACAGAGGAGGTGAGTCCACGTGTGAGAGAGGAGATCCAAGCAGCGCCGAAGCTTTTAGCCTGCAGAGATTACAGCTGCTGAGCTGCAAAATCACTTCAGAAGAGGGCTGGAATAGTTCCCACAGTGCCGCATTTTTAATTAAATTTTCATGGGAGATGTAATTTTTTTTTTTTTACTCAATAAAATAATTTGTTTTAACATTATCGTTTAAAGTGCAGATGAAACAGCATTTCAGCAGCCTCCGTATTGTTACGTATACGTACGTATTGTTACGGGACATAACATTGGGAGGAATTTAATTTGTCCATTGAAAAGTGGGAGTGTCATCACAAACATGGCGAATTACAGCGACTCAGAGTTGGATGCTAGCCTCCTTTCAGTCATAGAGGACTACTCGCCTCCTTCAGCACCTTCGTCACCTCATCATCACCTACCCACAGAGCGAAGACACCAATATAGCATGCTGTTGCTAGCGAGCTAACCTATGAGTCTTAGTTCTGTGCCGCCAAAAGTTGAGGATTGATTGATGGCTGGATGGTCATGATATTATTGGTTGGCATTGTTTGGTTTAAGATAATGTAAGCACCCATCATATATTGCTTTACAGGCAGAAATTGGTTTTTGATACAAGCATACAAACAAATGGATTTTTTTTTTTTGGCATTCCTTGTTAAATATGGTGTGTAATATGACCATGGATGCGATCAATAAGGGGCCTTTTTCATTTCATCTCCACTTTGAACTGGTGTACACTCCCTTAAATTCTTTCCGTTCCTTTTAGATATAAATGATGAAATGAGCTGAACCAATTCAATGTGTTATTTTGACACGCTGGGGGAAAGGGCGCAGTCAAGGGGAGGGTCCAAAGAAAATATTAATAACTCTGAGGAGGGCCTTGTTTTTTTTTTGGTTTTTTTATAAAATGAAAAATGAGCTTCAGCACCGCTCCACACCCTAACAATTTTCATACGGTCCCTAAGCCAGCGAGAAAGGTGAGGAAGGAGGAAAAAGTGGGAGACAGGGAGAAAAAGTGTCGGGACGAGAGAGCGATGGCGTCTCAGACAGACTGTCTGGCTGCACCGGGATCTCCAGCACTCAGCGTCATATGATTCTGGGGTCAGAGGTTATCCCCACTGATGAATATCGGCCCGAGTCTCGTCTCCCTCACAAAAGAAAGGGAGTTGTTTTCACTCCCTGGGTCTGGAAAGTTTATTTCAGGAATCCATCCTGCCAGCACGAGACTGTAAACCTGTCTCAAGGCAGAAGAGTTACGTCCACAAATATTACACTTTTTTTTTTCTTACGGTTTTATTGGCCTGCCAAAACATCTAGAGATGCTCTTTCTCATTCAAACGCATCTACGGGTGTAATCACATAACAGTGGGGGAGCGAGGGTGCACACAGTGAGTGTGTATGTTTCCTCGTGAAACATACATCCCTGGGATTTCGACAGGATTTGGAAGATTACAGTTTGCAGTCTGCGAACTGTGTGAAAGTACATTGGTGTTTTGTGTTTATCCTTTCATACTGAACGCCTCATCCCACAAGCCATCTCATTTATATCCCCTAGCATTAAGGCGGTATTACAGCAGCTTTATCAGCAATGCAGATGAGCAACAGCCCCCAGCAATGAGAAAAAAAGTGAAAGACACAATTAAAATACATATCTTAGCGTTTAATTCTAAGATCTTACAAGTTATTTTTGTCCTCACAGTTGTTCTGTGTACCTTCATCTTTAGAGCTCTTCCCACAGATGTGTAAACGCTATAATGAATAATCACAGGGCATTTCAAATAACACTGCCAGTGGGATTTCTACTAAAAGCCTCTGGGAGATTATAGCTGCCCAGGAGTGACAAGTGTGATATATGAGATCACACGTGAACAAATGGATGGCAGAAGCCTGGACATTTATGAGCCTACTGGATCAGGCTCCGCCAAGATATACACAATAGCTTGACAGTCCTGATTTGAGTAATGAAAAACCACATAGGCTGTCCCTGCAGGGGTGAGAAAAGGCTGGTCCGATACTGACTGAGGTGTTTCAGAGGATCAAGCTGCAGAGGGAGGAGCGGGCAGAGGTTCGCGGGGTTCGGACGAAGCCTTTTCCCCTCGAGCAACGGTAGAAGCACCATCATCGCCCAGGAGCGCATGGACGGCACTGCGGAGGATGTTAGCGAGGCAGGGTGCGGCCAGGTTTGAGGTTTACAGTTCGCCAACACTCTGACAACAAGAGGAATGAAGGCTCGCATTTGATGGGATGGAGAAAAGAGG
The DNA here is from genome assembly GCF_017976325.1 of Chelmon rostratus. Classification (NCBI taxonomy): domain Eukaryota; kingdom Metazoa; phylum Chordata; class Actinopteri; order Chaetodontiformes; family Chaetodontidae; genus Chelmon; species Chelmon rostratus. The sequence continues at coordinate 24,293,260 of NC_055667.1, read as the reverse complement.
GAAAGGGTTAGAAAAGGATGACATGAAAATCTCCACAAAATCTCGCTTTGTTCTGGTGCTGCTTTCCATTAATCACAGAAATTAGATCACTGAAAGCTATTACAAATCTTTGCTGCTTTCATGCGTGTTTGAGTTTGTGAAGTCTGGTCCTCTGCAAGTTTATATTTAATCATTTCTTTAACCAGCTACGTATGTAGAAGGCTTGCTCAGGAGCCTTTACACCAGAACATCACAATGCACACAATCCTAATATTAGACAAGGATAAGCCTCTTGAGATGCATCATCTCCTGAAAAATGTCCAGACAAGTCATTACATTTGACTAACTATTTGGTGGCGCACATATATCATGCACAGAAACAGGGAGGAAAAAAAACTTGTCAAAACAAATAAAAACAATAACAAGATTTTTGCCATCACATTAATTCATCATCAAAATCAATTAAAAGTAATTCATGACCATTATTACATTATGACACATACCGTCATTAAAATGAATTTGAGCCCATGCAATCTTCCTCTGGCATCTGAAGACAGCTAATTAGGAGCCTCATACATACCACAATGATGGGTATGAAACGAGTATTTCAAAACAAAGCCACATAAATTGGTGTAAATAACATTTACAGGTAAAATATGTGACTTCGTGGCATTAAACAATAATCATGATAATCCAAAATGAGTAGCAGCACCAGAGTGCCCTTCTTGGTTTAGTTTTTTCTTTTTTATAACAGCATCTTTTACTTGCTAACAGCTTTTTCTTCCTGGTGCCTTTTATTATTACATTATCCCGTTTGCTGCTGTAGCACTGCACATTTGTGGGATTAATAAAGGATTCATTTATTTTATCTTGATTTATCTATGTGGAGGTCAAAGGAAAGTTCAGAATCAATATAAATACAATGGTCATTTATTGAATGAACTCGTGATAATAAAGTATGTCTGGGTATATTTTGACTCGCTGTCCAGCTTTAATTAACATGAGATTTTCATGTATAAATAACCGTGTCGTCTCTTTACAGTTGAGTACCACACCCAGAGCAGACTGATGGAAGATCTTTTATGAATGTAGTAGATAACAGTGGTCCAATGATTGATCCTTGGGGGACACCTTACTCTGTGTTAAAGAAATTTTATTTATTGCTATTTAATAGAAGACGGTGTTTTCTTTTATGAAAGTTGAAAAGGAGTGAAACCAAAGCAAAGCAGATCAGGAAATAAGAAATAAAGCATCTGTCGGCTTCCCATTTTCAGAGGTTAAAAATACAGCACAAATAAATTTCATAAGTGCGCTAGCTGCGGAGTATTTGGTCAAAATCCAAGTTTTTCCCCAACTAGACGCGACTCCAATCATGTGCCGCCTGATTCATCACTCTGGGGCCCTCAGCCTCCCATACTCAAACTCTGAACTCATCCTTATCACTGCAAGGCCTTATCTTATCCACACATCAACCTCAGACTCACCACACCCTCAGACATGAGCTACCAGCCCACGACCAGACCAGGTCTGCTGTTTTTATTCCCAGGAACCCCGTCCTGTACACCCCCAACTCTGTCCTCTGCTATCACTGCGGGGAAAAGATAATGAGGGATATTTGCCCTTATTAGTGTCAATAGTGCTGTTTCAGGACTAATCATCTGGCTGTCTGACATGTTTTCATAACAGCGGAGCTTAGTGTTGCTGTAGCATAAGGAGGCCTGAGAACATACTGCTGTAACTGGAGGCTGAAGGAGTTGTATGTTTAAATAGTTTTAAGGGAATAGTTTTACGTCAAAAGCTTATTTGTTTTCTTGCCGACAGTTAGACAAAAAGACTGACATCACTCTTTTGTCTGTAGGATAAAAATGAATAAGATAACTAACCAGTTAAGTGATGGCTAGCTTAGCATAAAGACTGGAAACAACGGGAATTGGCTGTCTTAGGTCTGTTAAGCCTTCTAGCATCTCTGAAACTGAGTAATTAACACATGATATATTGCACATAGCTAGGCCAGCTATTTTAAATTGTCAGGTGCAGCTTCCCATGTTGGCGCCAGAGTGCTGAAGAGAGGTGCTTGGGGAGAGATGTGAGGCAAAGATAGTACCTGAGGTGAAAGAGACAGGTGCATACAGGTGTTACAAAAAACCCATTGGCCCATTTACCAACTCTGTCAGCAGTTAGAGCTGCAGCAGCGGCTTTTACGTGCAGCTCAGGGAGGCGGTGAATGAAGGCTACTTCCAAATCCTCAATGCTCAACTGCAGTTTGCATTTCCAGAGTCAAACGTAAACATAAACCTGCCGACAAATCATCACATTTCTTTCAGCGTCAAGGTGATAGCTGTCTGTTCATCCAAGCCGGACAGAGCTTGGCTAGGTGTTTCCCCCTGTTCCCAGTCTTCAGGCTGTAGCCTCACATTAAACGCACACACAAGAGAAGAAGCAATCTTCTTATCTGACTGACAGCAACAAAAAAAAAACAACAACAAGCAAAACAGATTCCCCGAAATGTCAAACTTTGACAGGCACAAACACTCAGATAAGCAGTGTAGTGTGCCATGAGACAAAACAGGTTCCAAATGAGCACAATAGGTCTTGGGTCTGTGTGTGCAATTGTCCCTAATTATGACAATGATTCAAGGGAGCTCCACATTCCAGTGCCTCTTATGGTTTTGCTGCTATGTATCTTGGAGCCTGTGGAGCCATTAACACGATACCAATCTCACCAATGGCTCCAGTTTGGGCCTCCCATGGGCTCCTGAATTCAACCTGTCCAGCTCGAGGAGATCCAAACATCCAGCCCCCATCCCTCCCCTCCACAGTCACACACTTTTCTCTCCGAGGAGGTGGGCATCAGGACAAACAATCAATGCCAATGACAGATCCACGTCAGACGGAGCGTAATTATGGGAACAGCGTTCTGAGAGATACTGTGTCATTAAAACCCACCGTCTCCACTCCAACTACACCAGACTCTTTCCTGCTGCCTGTCCGTGCTGTGAGGTGTGTGTGTGTGTGTGTGTGTGTGTGTGTGTGTGTGTGGATGTGCAGTACTCATATTGTGGGGGACTATTGTGGGTGATTGTGGGACTCACTTTCCTTATGGGGACAAAATCCAGGTCCCCATAATGTAATTTCTTAAATTTCAGGGAGAAGACTTGTGTTATGTTTAGAGTAAGGTTATTGTAAGTATGCTAAGGAAATGCATGTATCTATGCATGTACGTCCCCACAAATGATGGAAGGTTGGGCCGTTGTTTCTAATGTGTCCTCATATAACTTTTCATGTAACTGCTGACTGAACCTGGAAAGGTGAGATGACAGATGCATGAGACACAACATTTTTACAGCCCATGCATGACTGAGAGAAGCCTCAACTGCTCTTGACAGCCGCAATTTGAGAACTAAATTGCTGAAAATACTTACATAGCTGCTGTCTGATTTTGAAACCATTCTCCCCCAGACACCATTAACGTGAGATCAGATATGACATGTTCGGTTTGCACGGGCTACAGAAAAGTGGTCATGGCACTCAATTTGCACAGGTCTATCAGGATAAGACACTGAGGAAAGACGTGATCTGTGTTTGTGTTTGCCTTATTCCAGGTAATAATGAAGTTGCTGAGCCGAACAGCAAAGGCCAGGGAAAACAAAAGCCAGAAACAAATAAATGTCAATTAAAATCTGTCTCTTTAAATTTAAAGCCCAGTGACAAATCAATGAGGTGGCAGCTGAGTGATGAATCACACACCTAAACTTGCTGTAGCTGAGCTAATAGCCTATTCCTATTTGCAGGTAAAATACGTACCGACACGCCATACCCGGTCTGTTTTATCACATGCAAATTACTAGTCGTGTTTCCATCTATTGGTGAGCCGGTGGAAACAGCTTCTTCTTCTTCTTCCACCTCAAGCGAGCGCAAAAACGTTTTTGTGGAATTGGGGAAGTTTTCTCAAATTTTGCCGACTTCATCAAGCTTTTTGAATATTTCTAGATGCACATAAAAAACATTGATAGAAACACGGCGATGGAAGTCTTTCAGTAGGTAAATCCTGGAAAATCTTGCCTCATATGTGCAGTCATAAATATAATAGCTCATTAATGCGGGGTTGTTTATTTATTTTTCTCTAATGAATCATCATATCTTCCAGTTTTAGATGTTAAATAACTGATAAATGTTCGTTACAGGAATCCTCTAAGTTTGCAGTTCTCAATGTTGGCCACTTGGGGGAAGCAGAAACAAGCTGTGAGCATCGACATTGATATATTTTCACTTTTTAAGTTTTTAAGATGTGTTAAATGTAAGAGCAAACAGTTGCCTATTTACACATCCAGCTGATATGGAGCAACATTGTCGTTCATTTGGAGTCATTTCTTGATTGATTAGTGTACGTCCAATATTCCTTCTGTTTTAACTCTGTGTTTGGTCTCTACCCACTACTGAGGGAATTCTCTGTCTCTTAAGCTGCTAAATGCTCCATAACTGCGTCTGTCTGCCTTCTTGTGTTGTGCAGGTGGTTTGCATTTGTTTTTGGTTTAAAATAATAAAAAAAATAAGCTGCCTGCTTTTGCCATAAACAACAATATGACATGACTGTGAACCAAAACAATAAAATTGCCAACCAGAGAACCAAAACAATTATCTCAAAACACCATAAAGCTCACTAGAGCTGAGTGAAACTGCAGAGTTGGGTGATAATAATCTGCAGGTTCGTCATTACAAGCAAAATTATCCATTATTATGAAATAATTGATTACTGTTTTAAAGAGCTAGTGAACAGGCCTAGCAAGTGTCATGTTTTCCAAAACATGAAAACCCCAAAGTTGTTCAATGTTTAATTCAACATTAATAAGGCAGCTTATAACACTTTTTCAAAGGTGCCTTATTAGAAAGTGGCACAAACAATAGGAAAACCAGCAAATAATGAGCTCCACTGCGCTGCATTTATCTTTAATCTTCTTCTCCACTTGGAGAACAGAGGGGACGGTATCACAGCAACAGGTTTGTTTAGGGCAGCCTCGGTATCAGCAGGACTTGGACTGCTCGGCTCTGTTTGGAGTAACTTAGGCTGCTGTGAAAAAATCTGTGGCATGCTAAAAACATAATATACAGGAGCCTGGCATCCCTAAGAGAGAGTCTGACTGTCTGTTCCTCTCTGCAGGTAGCCATGTTTGGAAGTGCTGACAAACAGAGAAGAAAGACAGAATGCATGGGGTCCCGGCCGGCGTTTGGCTCTGCGCCAAAATGTCGCGTCCTCTTCATTTTTGGCCTCCAACTATGGTCACCATTTGTAAAAATGTATGTGTTTGGAATAAACCTCAACACTTTTAGTCATAACTAGATGTGATTTGCATTGACTTCCATGCTTAATGTGAATTCTGAGTTTGTAGACAAAGCATAAGGGCTTAAAAATGTGTGGTGTCATTATATGGTCACATTTAGTTCTAGTCTCACCTTGTCTTAGGGACGCCTGTGCACAGGGGGATTTGCTTAAAGCCGTCACCCAATGAGTCAGTCGCTAAGGTAGAGGAATCTCATAATTAAGGCCTCATTAAAGCTACACAGCCCAACTATGTTGGTTTACAGGGCAGACAGAAACCTCACAGATTCACAATGGGGCCATTCATAATACCTCACTTCTCTGAAGGAAAAGAGAAAAAGCAGTTGCTCTTAGCATTTGGGCAGATGTAATTGCAATCACTCAGCTTGTCTGATGCTGATAATGGGGCGATGGGAAATTCCTGTCAGAGTCGTGGCGCAGGGTGGTTTCGCAACCACTTTGGCAGGCTCCATGTTCCACTGCAGGGCAGCGAATGCGTTACGGCACGCTCACATAGCTGTCATTAAACACATTTTGAAGCAAAAAAACATAAGACAATCAAAACTCACAAGTGTGTGCCATTCTCTTGCTTCTTGAGCAATGAAAAGGCAAATACTATGTAAACGTATATCGCCTGTCACCCCTGCCCTGTTAAACATGTTGAAAGACTTCAGCGTATGAAAAAAAGGAGAGTGAATATGCTTTAGCGATCCCAGTCACCTAATACACACTATAAATTCTGCCTGAGCCGTTTTCAACATCTTTGTTTTCATTTGTCATTTTCAAAACATTTCTCTTGACTGCTGGTTTATGTGAAAATTAAGCTGCGGGGAAATAAGAACACATATTGACTGGTACCTACAAATGTTTGGCAGTGTATTTGAAAATAAAAAAAAAAAGTGATGTTTGTTTTCCAAATTTTGGGCATGCTTTTCAGCTAGCAGCCCGTTCCTGTCTGAAATGTGTGCTACAGTAGGTGGCTGAAATAGCACATGGGTGCAATGTTCTTGTGGTCGGTCCTTGGGTACAGTATGTGACACTTGGCATCTCAGCAATGCTTCCATGAGAAGCCCCTATTATAAAGCATTCATGCAATGATGCTAACAAGCTCATTTTACTGGCTGGACAAGCATTTGTGCAATAAAGTCCAAGACCCTCTTATTAGTGCCTTGTGAGACCACCCAAGAAACATTGCAGTGATATTAAAGATTTTCTAATAATCTCTGAAGAGTAGCAATAAAGTGCCATTTACTGGACTGCAGTCTGTTGTGATGGACAACAGCTAATCAGGTTTAATTAAAGTGGAAACCTAATAAGTATAAAATACATGAAAAACAGCCTGGATGAAAAGTAAGAGCTATTATATTTAGTTCCCTCGACACGTGATCCTGAATGACATGCACACGGGTCTCATTTGAAAGAAGATGTTTCAGTGATATATTACAGGTAGGTCACTCATGAATTTACTTGGCAGTCTGCCAGTGTCTGCAAAGGCATTTGAGGTATTTTGAGTATTTTACAATTCAAATGACGCCACAGAGAAATGTCAAGTTTTCAGTAACTCCAGAAGATGTTTTCATAAATAATTCGGAGATACAGAAAAAGAAAGATTCAGCGAAATTTAGACATGGGTTACTTCCCTCCCCTGAGCTAGAACTTACATTATCACGTGCAGAGACCAAACGGCAACATTTTGAAAAAGTTTAATTTCAAATTACAGCATAGTATGGGTAATAAAAAAATGTAAAAAGATATAAATTTTATTCTTGCAATAATCTGTGGCTTCGACAGTCCACAAGGTGTAAATCAGCACATAAATACCATATCAAATTTCAATGCTTTCCAATGTTACTGGTGTATCAGTTATGATAAATTACAGACATCTATATGTCAAGAAAAGAATAACATACAGCAAAACCGAAACAGATGATAAATGATAACACAAAAAAGACTGTAAAAATAATCTTTAGGCTACCCAAACATCGTTCTTTTACAGCTGTCTTACAGTTAAAAGGTGTGTCGTGATTTGTCTGACACATTAAAACAAGAGTAAAGGCGTGTTCACATTACTGCGGAAAAACAGTCAATGCATGCGTCTCCTCCGTTTGTCCATGCGGTTGTCTGTGGTGCAGTGAGCATCGCTGAAAGTTCAGATCTGTTGAACTTTGCTGAACTGTGCTGACCTTTGTGGAACCAGCCAATCACTGTTGACCACAGCTTCAAATCAAAGATGGCTGAAAAACAAATTACTGATGTCTCTGAATTTCCAGGACTGTGCAATAATAAATTGGCCTCACATAAAGCCAGTAGAACAGCACCACTGGGAGATCAAGACCCTTGTTTTTCCGTTGTAATGTGAATACACCACAGGAATCTATAGCTATGCTAGCGGCTCTATGAAGCTGTACTTCAAGCACAACAGTTCCTTGAGCTAAATGCTAATATCAGCATGAAAACAGTGCTAATGTGCTGATGTTCAGCAGATATAATCTTGCAATTCTTTCTGTGGAGGACAAGAATGTGTGAACCAAATTTTGTGGCAATCCATCCAATAGTTGCTGCGATACTTAACTCAAAACCACAAATGTCAGCCTCATGGTGAGGCCAGATGAAAAGTCAGTGGATCATCAAAGACAGTAGGGTTCATTCTCTCGGGACCAGAATGTGCAAAATTTCATAGCGATCCATCAAATAGTCGTTGAGATATTTCAGTCTGAACCAAAGTGGTGGACCAAACAACCTACAATGCTGTACAGAGCCACCAGCCGCTAGCATGGCTAAAATCAGTAATAGTTAAGTTACAAAACATGGAATTACATATGTGGGGCATGTGAGGTCGTATTCTGTCTATTGAGCATGTTTCCATTGTCCAGTGTACTCACAGTCTATGTACCATATAACCTATATAAATGTGAGATTTAATCCATGGTAAAAAAAAACAAAAAAAACAACTATAGTTCATGAGTGTGGACATAATAGACCATATAGACAAAAATATAAACATGTCAGTATACACTTGTACTTTCTCATGCTCCCCAGCTCTTCCGTCATCTATCCAGAGAACACTAAAAATGCTGATATTTGGTTTACCGCAAACGTCTTCAACACCCATGAAAAATATACTGAAACAGACGTATTCACTGCTTTATTTTCAGGTTATTTTATTGGTGAAGCAACAGGCATCCAAGTTCCTCAGGGAAGTGGCAGCGAACTGTGAAAAACAAACTCAGTCCTTGAGTTCTTCACACTGTCCTCTCACCATCTGACAACCAGTCAAGTCACTGTCAGCCTCACTTCCTTCCTTCAAACCTCCCCTGTGGTTTGGGTACTGTGTGGCGGTGCTCATAAGCAGTCCGTTGACAAAAACAAAACGGCAGTAGCGGACGGCTTGGATGGTGCCCCGCTCACGTGTGAGGCTATACACCAAGCAGCATGCCCATAAAATCGGACCCGTTCTGTATTGTGATGGACGCGCCCGCTGCGTTATCCACAAATATGGAGGTGTACTGGCCGGCCTGCAGAAGAAAATATACGACAGTGATGCAGAAACATCGCACAGATATGTGATGTTTGTGTGTCTCTTGGTGTGCTGCTCACCTGTAGCTCCAGCAGGCCCTGCACGCTGACGGTGAATATCTTGCTGTTACTTTCTAATCCAACAATCATCTCCAGTGAGCTGAAAGTAGATTTAAAAAGCAATAAATATTATGTTTTCAAAAATCCATGTCAAATTTGCATTGTGTGCAAAATACCTTAATTTAAAGGGTTAGTTTGATAGTTTTGAGAAATTTGCTTTCTTACTGAGAGTTAAATGAGCAGATTGATGCTGTTGTCATGTGTGTATGAATATGCAGTTGCCATCAGGAGCTTGCTATATTAGCTTAGCACAGCGACAGGTAACAGGGGGAACAGTTAGCCTGGCTATGTCTAAAGGCAACAACATTTACACATTTTCAGTTATTTGCGTTATTAGAACTGTCAGTGGGATTTTGAATGAGATTTTCTTATTTACGTAGCAAAACCCGGACAATCCGGTTTCACTTCGGCTCTCCGTAGTTCAGGCATATAAAAATCCACATACTTTTTGTGTTGAAGTGAGCTTCACAGGTGCTGGTTGGCAATTTCATCTCCAATTGACATAACCATGCTAGCTGCTTTCCAGTCTATTAAGCTAAGTCGGCCGGTGCAGTTGGTAGTTTCACACTTAGCGTACAGACATGATAACGAATGAAAAATGAGAATAAGCATATTTCCGAGACTTTCTCTTTAGCAGCTCAGTGCTTTTAGAGAGCGTGGAGATGGCTGTAACATCGCTGCAGGCTTCAACCACACAGCGAGAGCACTGGCTCCTGTTAAGTGGAAAATGCTACATTTTTATGGCAAATCAATCATGTTTGTCTTCACTCCGACTGCCATCACAATGAGCCTCATTTCACATTCTCTGCATTTTCAAGTGTGGGAGGGCGAGACTGGCTGGGGCTTTGGCTTGAAAAAGCAAGAGCCGAGGACTTTTCTTGGTTAGGTAACCCATCATAATAATATTATTTATTCGTTCCCCTCATTGTACCAAGCAAGAAGGGAGGCAGCGGAGCTCTTCACAGTCCGGGAGAGACTTTAGGGAGCAATTCATTTTATTCTTTATGTAAATAGAAATTTTGAAATATTGGAAAGAACCTTTCCCAACTGGATTTGTAATTTTTCGCCATGTAGAACCATCATATTAGATACCTCAATATCTGTTTCCCACATCCCAAACAAGGGCATTTCACTGCTGTGCTGCTGAATAGAACAGTCTGCCTGAAGTGTCAAAGGTGAGTCTATAAAGATTAGTTAGGCGACAGGGACGAGGGCTCTCAGTGAGAGGACATTTCCTTTAAAGACCTGCTCTGCTTTTATACAGGAAATGCCACACTGGTTCCACACAAAGTGTAACAGACAAGACCTTTAACAGCTCATAAATTCTGGTGAATGTTAAGGAAGCATTAAACACCAATAAAATATCCCTGTTACATGGGGAAAGTAAACAATTTATCAAAACAAGAACGTCAAGAATGCAAAGTGTGGCTTCTGTAGTGAGATGAATTAATTCCTAAGATCAGTTTTATTCACTTTCATTGGTTAAAGGTAGTGGAACTCACCAGCCTGTGTTATAGCCATGACAAATGAGAACCACATGGACGCAACCTATTGAGGTGGCAGTGTTGGGAAAGGTATATCTGATTTGGGTTGACGATATGAGTTCTCCAGATTATCTCACAATGACTGTGTTCATATGCATGCTTGTATGCTAGTTATGATCAGGTTTTCAGAGTATCACGGTTATGTGTCGCGCTTGTAAACGTCCCATCCTGGGTTCAGAAACCTGGGTAAGGCCTTCCAGTTTTAAGGAACCCTGGATATGCTACCTGGAGGTTTTCTGAACCTTCTCTGTTTGTGTAGAACAAAGTGGTTGAAATGTCGAGGGTACTGGATAGTTTCAGTAGTAATCATGTGTACAGGGAAGGGAATAACCACGTTTCTCATGTTCCATGAGTACACATGCAAACCCACTCAGTCAAAAAGGATACCTACGTGTATCTGTGGCAGAGTGATTCAATGCAGATCAGCACCCGGACGTTATCTCTGGCCTTGAGCTGACTCTTGCTCCTCTTCACCTCATTGTGGTCTGCAAGGAGGTAGGATGTTGACAATCATGGAAAGATACTGGCTCACACATAGCACACAATACATATCTATGTTCCCCTTGAAGTGACTGCTCGCTAAAACACCTCCAGTGAAGTGTGATTATCCAATGCTAGTAAGAGAGATAGTGTTTATGATGAGTTTGGGTGATGGTGTATTTTTTTTTAGCCTTTCCAAAACCAAAAACATGAGCAAAAGTGAAAAGAATGGATTAAACTGTGTTTATCTGCTCTAAAGTTATTTGGGGACGATCACACTCCAGCAACCTTAGCCAACATTAACAGAGATCAAGTTCATATTTGACCTTTTATAGGGTTGTAATTTTAAAACATGTCCGCTGGAAACATTAATAAACAGTCGGCTTTAGACAGCATTTTCTACTAACTCATGGAGCTGAAGTTAGCTTAATTAGCAAGTGACCTACAACTGATTAAATCTGGTAGCATCAAAGCTGGTAGCAAAGTCACTGATCGTCGGCTTGAGATGAGAAGCCTGCTTTTGTCTGCCTCTACCTGAAATCATGGACCCATTGTTTTAAAATTGACTCAGAATTTCAACTGATAAATGATCCTAAACTTCATATGTGACGTGAGAACGAAGCTATGAAGGCGTGGCAACAGTAGCTAAGGGAGGCAGAGTTTAGTAAATCGTCAATTACAACAGTCTCAAGCATTTAATCAATACTGCAAGAAAAAATGAAATCGATTCAGTACTGCTCCTTGACTGTTTTAGTCTCTTAAAACTGAGATTAAATGAAGCGTTATTTATTTTTTTCATATTGTGCTCCTATTTAACAATATATGCCAAAAGAAATCCCATAGTCCTTATGACACATCAGGACTTTTCAATGGTATGTCCCGCCTGCCTGTACAATTTCACTCAGATATACATCACCATATGGAAGCTCGACGTGCCATATCATCTGGGCTTAAGGCCTTCGTATACGTACTGAAATACCCCATATAAGACAGAGATTTACCAATGTGGACATTAGCAGAGAACTGGTAGATCCCAGTGATGGGAGCTGTGAATCTCCCGGTGGACTGGTCCATTCCCGACCCTCTGAGGAAGGCTCCTTTGGCTGGTGGCTGAAAGTACAGAAAATGTTAGTTAATATGTTTACATTTCAGAGCCATGATGCATTGGCGGCCCCTGACGGGCCTTTTCTGAGAGCTCAGAAGAACAGCTACAGAGCTGTGGTTGCTCAAGGGCACTTCAGCAGGGCTCCTAAAGGCCTGATCACATCAGCATTCAAATAAATGAAAATCAATCAATCAATCAACTCACTGATGTTTGATATCGAGTTCAGAGTTTAGTGAAATTTGTCCCCCAAATCTGTTCATCAGTAGAAAACCACTGAGGGACCACTATCATAGCTTATTAGCTGTGTTGCACAATACACTTTAATTTTACCCTCATATGTCGAAGTATAAAGTTTTTCACAAAACAAGAATGGTTTACAAAAACTTATGAGATTATTAGTTACAGTATAAGTATGTCTTTTGAATAATGTGTGTGAATTTTCTGTCCAGTCAGGGACCAAGATAACTATCCTGCTAACTGACAGTTAGCAAGTCTGCTAGCTTGGAGAGCTAAAAAATGTCAGCACAGTACAGAGAGAATACAACCTCTGGGAGCTATTGTGACTGATTAGTGTAAGCTGGGCTGGCTAGCATGTTAGCGGTTAGCTCTTCTACTGCAGTTTACCAGCTAGCCCACTGCAAAGCTTATAGAACCACATGTTTTGCAAAGGCGCGCATACACATTTCACTGTCTGGTGTGACCAGGCATTAAGGCCCTTAAAGTCCTGGATCCTGGCGCCATTTTAATCCTCTGCCTCTTTGTGTCCTCCTTCATTTACTCCTGATTCTGCAAAAACATGTAAAATATCCATCCCGAAGCCATTGTAACATGCCCATTCTAACATAGTGCTGTGTTAGCATGTTAAATAGTTTAGCGCAGCTTAATCCTCCCTCCTCCAGCCTCGTCAGCCCATCCCAACACGGCATAGTTCTTCCACTACAGCATGCTGTTTCAAACAGTGTCTATTTCTGTCCTCTCCACACTTTATTCCAAGTCAGAGACAGAGTGCCTTTTGTATGCCGCCCAGAGAGTGATGTGTAGAATTGAAAAAGTAGATATTTTTGACCAAAGAGCCAGTCTGAGACTCAGAGTGGCAGCGCATGCTTTGCCAGTGCCAGTTACCAGCGAGGGGATGATCCTCTCATAATTCCACCACATGCAAACTAAGCGATGATTACCAAACACTCGCTCTTTCAAACATAGTTAAGGCAGAGGAGCAAATGGGTCAGAAACCAGTGTGTAACCATGCAGAGGAGGATTAGCCAAAACTTGTCTTTTTCAGCCATGCACAGGGAGCGAAGCTGAACCCGTTCATAAACATTTACACGGTTTCAAGCAAACATACTGTCTGAAAGTTCTGGAGCTCCACCAGAGTCTTCTTGTCGACCACCACAGGTCCCTTGAGCTTGCAGTGGAAAGCCTCCTCTATTCGTCGGTAGGAGGTCATTCCCTCCAGGGTGAGCAGAGCTGTAGGTAGCTGGCTGGGGCTGGTTTGTCTGTCCAATGCTGTTGCTCTCCTCTCTGTAGCCTCTGACAGAAAACATCCAGGTTTTCACAGTGCAAACTATCCTTCCATAATAATGTGTTGAAATGACAAAGATGTGGATTTAAAATTGGGCAAACTGTAGATTATCTCTGCAAAATTTCTAAAAGAACAACCTTGTACCCTAAAGAGGAGCTTAAAACGTGTCTGTGGTGGAAAATCAGGATGTTTCTACCTTTAATCATCTCTTTGAACTCCTGGAGAAGAACTTCCTGGGTCACTTCAGCCCCAGGAGAGCCAGGGGGTCCCTGTGGGCCAGGAGGGCCTGGAGGACCAGGTGGGCCCGGCTAGCGGAGAAAAGACGAACAAAACATTGTCACGCATCAGACTTGATCTGAAAATTATGGTGCAAGTTTGGGAAACAAGAAAACACACCAATTATCCTTAAAATTCAATTTTATTGAAAAACTGTAAGACACACAGTCCATCTACGGGGTTTACCAGGGGTCGTTTACGCTTGCGACACTTTCCAGGGAAGTTGCCAACAGGTCTTTTGACAAAGTCCATCCATGATCCCAGTGGATCCACTCTCTGGTTGTCAGAAATCTGCAGTAGAAACAAACACACAGACAGAGAATATTTTCCCTCATGAATTGTGAGGCACATGTGAGTATTAACCAGGATGAAAGCGAGGATATCAAGGAAAATTACAGTTCAATCAGTCGTGACGTGGTGAAGGGAAGGCGAGCTGTAAGCTAATTTATTCAATAACACAGTGGAAGCTCAAAGTTCTTTACATATTGCATAATAAAGTAAATAAGACAGGATGAAAGTAAAGCTGCAGACTTTTCTCTAAAGCCGCCACACTGCTCTCTCATTCCATCATCACAGCCTCTTAAAAAAAATGCTGTTTACCACATTAATCGTGTATTTTATTTAAAATCATTTTGCCCAAAATGGGGCATAATGCAAATGAGGCTAAATCCAATGAGTCATTATTTCTTCCTTTAGGCCATCACTGGAAAATCTTGCCCAGAGATACAATTAAATGGTGCCAGACACCAAGGAAGGTCACGCAGGGAAACCTCTTTCTCTCTGGCTCTCCTGCCCAGTTGACAAGGCTTTGCAAGCCGCCATCCAGGTCTAGTCACCATTCTGCTCCGAATGGCTCACCTTATGCTTATTTTTTCATCCCGTGTAATTCACTCAGGTGCCACGTCAGTTCTTATTTGCCCAATAAGCTCGGATGAGTGTAAACAAACTTTGTCAAGTGTTTTTTTTTTTCAGCACATGAAAATTTCCATGAGCACTCTGGTGAAAAATGAGTCTGCCCGTGTATGTGTGATGTAGATTCTGTGGACTGCAGACCTCAATTACTGTAGTTCATAACAACATGTCAAAATGGCCAACAGTTTCTCCCTCACCCAAAGACACACTAGTGTTTTCTTTCATTAACGCTGCTTGTTTGAGCAACTCAAAGATGGAAAATGTAATAAACAAGATAACAAATGTATATACAGTAAGTACGACAGGGGGAGTTATGATTTAAGATTGTTAGTCTGTGTCCTACTCATGTGTATGCTCCATCTTCTTATCTGACATAACTCATTTATAATAAATTACTGCACAGGAGACTGGGATCTGTCAGGGAGATAAGGAACACACTCCAAGAAGTTCCTCTGCAAGGATCATTTCTACGCCACAACTGACTTGTTTTCATTTTGGTAAAATGTGAGGCCGAATGAATTCCAATTACAGAAAGCTTGAATCTTACCCTAACCCTTCCCCGAACGTCATGTGCCTTCAGTGGAGATAGAAGAGGAGATAAAGACGAGGTGAGCTGCCTGAAATGGAATTTGTTTAGGTTTGGCAGCGAGACATGGATCACTTATCTGAAAAACCAACATGCCCCTTTCTTCGCTGTCAGAGTCTTGCCTCTAGTTCCACTGAAACAAAGTAACCCCTTGTTTGTCTTTTCAATAAACGGGAATAAAAATAGTTTTTTATATGTGGGATTTGCTACAGTCTCTCTATCTCTGTGACTTTCTCTTCCCTCTGACAGCAGACAAAATAAACAACTTAACAGGCGCTGCGCCGGCTGCGTGTTGAATCCGCCCGTGTTTTTGTTGTGAGTTTGAGGTTTGGAGACGGATAAAAGAAAAACGGATTTGGTCAAGACAAGAAAACTTTTACACTACTCAGTTCTGTTTCCATGAGACTGGGTGGCTGTTGAATCAACTGTTTTCTCCATTGCCATGTCAGTTTTTCATATCCATTAACGTTCCAGTTCTGTAAGATTCATGTGAATAGTTCGGACATATTGGGGAATACTTAAACCTGCAATAACTGATGTTTTGGCAACTTGGGTGCAGAGGAAACGAGCTGTGAACACAACATTGACATACCGTCATCATGATGGGAGTAGGGGTGCTGCAGGGCCAACAGGGGGTGCTGCAGCAACCAAAAATTTACCCCAAACTTCATCAGTGCCGTATTTGGAGTTCTGTGACGCAGGTGACTATACATGTCGTTTTCATTTTTCACATCTAGGATGGCAATGAGAACGTTGCAATGTGCAACTTCCGGTTAATAGAAAAACAAAAACGAGCAATGTTGTTAAGTGTTTATATACAGGCTCATAATGTCATCCCTGCCAGTTCAGTCATGCCCCCCCCTCCTCCCTTTCCTCAACACCCCCTCGCACAGAATACGCTTCTGCCGCCATGCATATCATGCTAGCGTCATGTTATGCACTTGCTAGCAAGCAGTTTCTGACTTACACATCCAGCAGTTATGGAGCATCATTATCATTCATTCTGTGTCGTGTTTCTGGCCACCTGACGAATATACATCCAACATTCACTCCATTTTAGCTCTGTTTTGGTCTCCATCACCTCCTACCCCTGCTTTCTTACCAAGAGTTGAAATATATTGATACCACTCTCATATTAGCATGGCATGAAGACATAAAGACAATTGTACACAGCCTGACTAGCTGTTTCATAGTCTATATGCTATGCTAAGCTAACCGGCCACTGGCTGTACCTTCATTTTTACTACAAACACAGAAAATTTTCCAAACTATTCCGTAACATGCCAGTTCTGTAAGCTTGAACAAATATTGACATGTTGATTAGTGGGGGGTTGCAGTGCTGCTGCAGTTGTATTCCCTGCCTGCAGTTTGAGTATATTTCCACTGGAATTGATTGTAAAACCTTGAACCACAGACACTCTTACGACAGCTCAGCACAATATGTAAAAAACACCCACCCAGTATGAGAGCCAGTGGGCGCTGATTCCAGAAAAGTCGAAGCTTCACATTTCTTCTTGTGTTTATGTCAGTGTCTTACTTTTCCAGAGATATGAAACAATGCAAGCTGCCCCACTCTTGTGACTTATAATTACACACCTTAGCCATTCCCTTCATAATAAAAAAAAGACAGCATATCATTGCCAGGAAATCAGCCGTACTTGTTATCCTCTTTAACACACGCCATTGTAATTAAACCATTAAAATTTTGCCCTCAAGGATTTTCTGTGCTCAAGGAAGAAAGGCTATAACCAAGATAATTATTACCTTCGTTTCTGCGCTAAAAAAAATAACAGCGAATCACTGTATAAATAATTTAATCGTCAGCTTACAGAATGCTCGACTCTTTCCACTAAACCGATTGCGTTCTTATTTAAAGCATCTGCAGTGTCAGAGCATAACATTCACTTTATAGTGACAGCTGGGATGGCTCACACAACTTGCCAAAAAAGAATTTGATTCATTGTTTGCAGGTGAGTGTCTGTCTGGCCTCAGAACATCAAAGGCTCCACACATGCGGACATGAAAACCATATTGCTTGATGACACAGAAAAACCTGTCAGAGGCGTTCAATCTCTCAGCCGCTGCTATTGACTGTGGCGTAAAGTAAACTATGGATTCCCTGGCGTAGCTCTGTATCAGCACGTACAGCCCGTGAACAAAGTGGGGAGGGAGCAGATCCAGGTATCAGTCTGAGTGTTGATGAAGAACACCAGGGCTCCGGCTTTGATCAGCGCTGATGTGTGAGCACCTCAAAGTGGCCTCATCTGTCAGCAGGTGTGAGCGCACGCCTTTCCAGCGCAGACCCAGAGAATGTGTCAGGTATTCTGTCTAAAGGTAAGAAACTTTAAATCTTCCAGACAGTGTTGATCCTCATTGACGGGGCTCTGAAGCATGACACATTACTGAGGCTCAGATCTGAAGAATGGGATGCATTGTGTCCACGTCCTGGTACGTAAAACACAACAATGTACATAGAGTGAAAAAGTAAAAGTACTTGCTCTGACTTGTATTTTAATATACAGTATACACTGCTGTGCTGTTGTGTAAGGGCCATTTTATTGTTGTATGCAGGCAAGAGGGAGCTAGATTTAAAGTTCAATATTTTGCGGTAATTTGCTATAAGGTAGAAATGGAGCAGCCGTTAGCTTAGCTTAGCACAAAAACTGCAAAAAAGGTCAAACAGATGGCAAAGACTGCTTTTGTTACAGTTGAACAGGCTAGCTGTTTCCTCTTTTGTCCAACCCTCGTGCTAAGCTAAGCTAACAGGCTGCTAGCTGTAGCTTTAAACTGAACGGACAGATGTGAGTATCTTTATTCTCATTAAAAAACTCTCCGCCACAAAGCAAATAAGAATGCTACCCAAAATATCAGACAATTCTTTTATGCACAGTCAGGTGGTTTAGTCCAGTCGTCTCCAAACTGGGGGTCAGGCCCCATCAAAGAACAAGATTAATTTGAGGGGTCATGAGGTGATTAATGGTGTAGAGAAAAGAAAAAAAAAATTGGGCACTTTTTGGACTAATATTAGGTTTTAAGTTTTAAGTACTTTAAGCTTTAAAACACTGTAACAAAAAATGTAAATAGTCAAGTAAAGTACAAACACCTTAAACTTGTAAATATACTTAGTTACTCCCCACCATGGATTGTGCCTAGTACCCATGGCACACAATGAAAGAGGGCAGTTTGTTTTAGTAACCTACAGCACAGCGAGTTTGGAGTTTTTGGATCAATTAGTGAATCAGTTGTAATCATTGTTGATCATTCACAGAAGCCTTATGGGATTTTATTACCCAGAAAAGAATGATCTGGGTCCGCATGAATAATGCTTCTATGTGCACTGCTTTAAGTGTGTTTGTCATGTAGTTTGGGGAAAATTAGGTTGAATTTATTTGAAGCAATAAAATGGGAAAATATTTCCCCGGGGCAGCATGCCACCAAAAACACAAACACAACTGTTAAAACACATCTCTGGGGCCGCAACCAGATACTGAAACTCTACTCCATCGCAGGCTGCTCCTGAATTCTTCCATGTGTACAGTTGAACTTATCTTGTTTTTCTTTGTGTGTTATCTGTTTTTCTACCTGTTCATACACACTAGATGACATGAAACTTTTTGCTGCTGATAAAAACTGTTGCACAGGCAGGTTTAAGGTTGGACAGGATGATGGAGGGCCTTTTATAATCACTTGTTTTTACATCCCCGTACTGCTCCCCGCGCAGTCATCCATGCATGGGTGGACGGGCCAAACGCTGGGCCGATCCCACCCCAGGAGGCAGGGATCCCCAGGCCGTGTGGGACGAGGGGATCCTGGTAACCTGCGTGCATCCCAGTCGTCATGCATCCACCCCCGTGTTCCTCGCCGCTGCACTTCACAGAAACAGATTGCCTCGAGGATTTATCACCAAAGAGCTAAATACAGTTAGGCATGCAATGTTGACTCTGTTCTCTTCTCACTGTGTTATTACTCAATTGGCAAGCGCCATGTGCAAAACATAATTACTCTATCACACTATGAGGATGCTGCTATTAGTTCAACAGATGTTGAAGCAACACCATTTGGAAGTGTAAATGGAACACAGTTATTATATAATGATACAGCTGAACATGCTTCTTATAATGTGGCCTGATTTTAACTTCGCTGTTGTCCCAACAAAGACATGTATGCCTTTATTATGTGTGAGAGAAAGTGAATAAATTTGTGTTTATGCTTAAGAAATCACCAGAGACGATCTTGGCTTCCCCTTGATATAAAAAGGCAATAAAGAAACCTTGAGCGCTGTGTCACATCTGTTTTGTGTACGAATTATAGCTTTGAAATTGGAGTGAGTGCTCATTTTCCCTGTGGTAGGTAAAATGAGCTGTTGAAAAGCACCAGTGATCCTGATCCATCTCAGGTAAACAGGTTTGCCCCACGGTTTGACTGTAGGCAGAACGTTTCAGGTAAGAAGTTATTAGAGCCTCCTCCTTTTATATGGCTAATTTGTGGCTCTGCATTATGTTACATAAGTACATACTGCAAAAGGTTCGTTTTTATTTTTTTTACTTTTATTATGCAACTAATTCGCCCCTGGCATATTGGGTTGTAACTTACAAATAGTTGGAGAAATGTGATAGGTGGTCTAACGAACTGGGGTACAGGGTATTAACTGGAACTGCAGAACTGTTGTACATCATGTACATTTTAAAAACAACATATGACAGATACCAAACAACAGCTACATTTATTTTTGAAAGGAAAAGAATGGTTCCACATTGTCACAAAGATCAGTAAAACTCTCACGTCTGTTCCGTAAAATGTGACGGTTAGCTTAGCTTAGCTTAGCATAAAAACTTGAAAACCGGATGTAACAGATATATCCTTCACCCGCCATATTTTTCTTACCTTTGGCTAACTGTTTCCCCCTGTTTCCAGTCGTCATGCTAAGCTAAGCTAACATTTCCTGGCTGTTGTGTCATATTTTCTTCTTAAAGATAAAAGAGTGGTAGCTCATCTAACTCTCCACAAGAAAGTGAATGAGCACATTTTCATTAGCGTATAATCACCTGAAAATAAGAGTCGTTGTGTTTTTGTTATCGTAGAATGAGCTCTCTGCAGAGTCCGCCATGTTGCACCGCCATGCTTCTACAGTAGCCCAGGATGGACAAACCAAACACTGGCTCTAGACTGGCCCTTTGGCATTTTTCAAACCATAGACGTGCTTTGAAGGGGAGGCTAAGGCAAGGGGATTCAGCTGGTTGATGCTAGACACTGAATCCTCCACACTTGACCTTTAAACCGACTGCTGCACATATACTGTAACACTAACTATTTCACAATGTCAACACTCTCTAATGCAGAACTATTGTGATGTTCTTTCTACACCTGCCCATTATGATGCACATTATATGCATTTGCAGGATACATTTGAAATACTGTCCTCCATTGTTAAAAACAACAAGCAAAAGATCCCTTTGCGTTTACTAATCACCTGAAGTCATAGCTGACCAGTGCACTGTTAAGTGTTACAATAATTCAGGAACATGACCAGCACATGATAAGAATCAGGCAAGATTAAGGGATTTCTATAAATCTGGCATCAATCTGAAGCTATAAGAAATGAAACAGAATCCAAAAAAAACAGTCCCTCCATGCCTGCGTGGTGAAAACACAACACAGCACGGTTTATTTTACCTCCACGTTTTAGAGGGAATGACAAAAGACTGTTTATTATGCTCTTCTTTCTCACTCTCTTTCAGGTGACCTCATTAAGTAATGTTAAATAAGTGAGGCCTCTTCAGCCGTCTGACACGTTGAAAGCAGAGCTCACTATCATGCAACACAGACTGCAGGTAGTTCGCACCATGAGCAGGGTATGACGGGTGTGTGCTCTCACAGTGGCGCTGTTTCCTGTGGGGCTCGGCCCTGTCTGCCATGTGTAGGCTGATTGAAAAGGTCCCACACACCAGCGCATTAATCATCACTGGGGATGAGAGCGAGGAAACAAAAACCCTCGCCTCGGGCTAAACCCAGCCATTACTCAACACGCCAGGCGTGATGTTTGACTTGACTCCCTCAATTACAGCCATCACAGATCCCTCACTGCCCTCAACAGTGACAGATTCCTCTCATCTCCAGCGCGGCGAGCAATAACACTCGCATACGTGCACCATTTTGCTCTAAAATTGTACGACGCGATGATCCACAGAGATCACGGTTGTTTGAAAAGTACTTCAGTTATCATCTCATTAAAAAAAAATTCCGCTCGCAGCACAACTCCACACCTCGCTATTGTGATCACTTTCAAATGGAAAATCTCCCGAGGAATGCAACGTACGGCCGCACGCTGCCAGCAGCCCACACACGGGATTGGTCAGATAGAGAGCGAATGCCATCATAAGAACTGTTTCCACTGTTTCCACTGGGCACAAGGGAAAAACATGTAAATGTGGAGTGTAAATGTTTGGCTTGTCGGAGAACACAAATTTTCTTGCCAAGACAGCTCCAACGGACAAGCTGTTTTCTCTGAGACCTAACAGATGTGTAAGAGGATAAACTTACAAACTACCCAAGAAAAGAAGCCACTTTTCATGGTGTGTGGCTGCCGTTTCTTTTTTTTCTTCCAACAGAAACCTGGATAGGGTGGCACCAACAAATGCGACCTTGAATGCAACCACTTCCACAGATGTCAAGCTTAAAGCTCAGGTTCTCATCAGAGGTGACAATGTTTGGCAGAGACACTATCTGGCATAACACTGCGTCTTAAGAGTGATTATGTCATTACCCTCTGATTGTGGGAGATGAGATGAAAAGAATGTTAGAGAGGGAGGCACAGGGGGCTAATCCTCACCGAGGTGTTCTCTTTCAGGACCCTTTCTATGGGGCTTTGTGAGGGGCTTACACGGCATGCTGCCCCAGTTTTCGGGGCCGCACCGCCCCTATCGGATGTCCCAGACACAGCGGAGTCAGACTAGGCCTGTGAATGACAGAATCAATGGGCTGGGAACAACATCGCCATAGGTCTTTAAATATCTGCCCACCTAACTTTCCCAGGAGTTACATCATGGCAGCGGGCCTGCGAGGGACCTCGGGGGAGACAGTGTTTGTGAAGACGCCCGGCACCCTGTGGGACGAGGCAGAGGAGTGAAATCCCAGTGGGGTGCAGGCTTCGGCAGGCTCGAGGGTTGACACAAGGTCATCCTTCATAGCGTCTGCTTTTACAGGGCAAACCAAGTCAAATAAACACCGCCAGGCCACAACCACCTACAATGTGTTCTTAAAGATACAAAGGAGACCTCACTGCTCGGTTTCGAGGGGGGAAAAAGGCGGTAAAGGTTACGGTTAGGATTCCAGAGACTGGCTGACGGTAGGAGCCGAAGGCTGGTATATAGGGCAGCGAGA
The DNA here is from genome assembly GCF_017976325.1 of Chelmon rostratus. Lineage (NCBI taxonomy): Eukaryota > Metazoa > Chordata > Actinopteri > Chaetodontiformes > Chaetodontidae > Chelmon > Chelmon rostratus. Next base: position 24,270,523 of record NC_055667.1, on the reverse strand, counting down.
GTTATGTGAGAATGCCAACATAATGGGTGGGCCGAAAGCAAAACAAATAGCCTGTTGGAAAACCCTCGCAAATATGCAACACCAGCAATAAACCAATAAATAACAGAGTCAAGGGCCAACTGTTGCTCCTGAAAACGGACTTGCACCAGCGTGATGCAGTTCTGCTAGAAGAGTACGTTTCTAATGAAAACAACACTGGTCTTCAGTTGCAGATGGCTGCTTTTTTTCCACATGTTGTCATGGTAACAATTCCCTCCAGCTAATACAAACAGTTTTATTTGTCGGTTATTGTGTTTATAACTTACTTTCCTGCCGCAGCGATGAGGCAGCTATAAATACCTCCTCCTGGCTGACACATGAAACTTTTCTTTGTGTTTATTTGTTCATAGGCTGGAAAATTGGTGGCAGACACCCGCGGCGCGCGCTAATTGATGCATTGATCAGCCTTCAGATGTCCACATTCCTGGCATACCTCCGGAAGCCATCCATTTAGCGTTTCACACATTTTGGTCCGTCTCACTGTCTGAGGCTTGACCCAGCGGGGCACACCTGTCCTGTCCTAGCTCTTACCTTTGCCACATTTTGTTTGCGCTGCACGTTGCCTGTGCCGACAGGAAATGTGCACATATCTTACATATCTGCAGGTTGACTTCAAACTTTAATCCACACGACTGCTTTTCTAGATCCAACATCGCCATAAGGAAATAACTCATAAATGATAGGAGGTGTATATAAAGTGAATAACAAGGCTAAACATTTCATTTTTACATTTAGAGAGTTTGTCACTACCTTGATGCTTCCACCGACCTCTTCGCTGTTGGAGAGGGTAGCGTTGTAGGTCTCTGTGTGTTGTGGGGTGGTCTCCTTTGGCCTCTTCCTCTCCTTTTTGGCATCCACCCCATCCAGAAGGACACACTGAGTCCAAAACACTGCAGCCACCACGGCCAGAGGCCCAGCCCCACACCACATCTTCACACTGTTTTTCAGTCAGCACCGGAGTCCCTGCAGAAACAGCCTGGATCTTGAGCGGAGAACAAGCCCACGAGGCTCACAAACACCAAGTCCCAACGGGGAGAAGGAGACCAGAGGAATGCAGCTTCAGGGACTCCCTGTCCAAGAGACTGTCAGACTGACTGCTGCCGCCGTTGCCCCCCTCTTGATGAGCTCTCAGGCAGCACAGCGTCGCAGGGGCACTGTTCACTCTAGCCAGAAAGCCAGAAGACTTACTCAACTATGAAATGTGTCAAGCAGAATGGTCCAAGGGAATGACAGATCGGCGCAGATCTGACAGCAAATAAACCCATTAGTGAGATTTTTCACGCTTTCTGCTCTGTTGGGGGGTGAGGTGTAGAGGAGGGGGGGTACAGGGGGCAAAAGAAGAGGCAGAGAGGAGGGGCGTCCGAGGCTGAGGGTGGGCTGCGGGGGCTACAGATGGATGGCAATATTCTCCTTTTCCCCCCCGCTCTCTCCTGCTGTTTTTCACACCGAGCAGTGGTTCCAGTCTCCAGCAGCGTTGTGAGGTGGCTGGAAAAGCTCCACAAAAGTTGGGCTTTCATCAAAAGATCGAATCAATCTGTCTGTCCGCTCATCACGCTCCCGCGGGGATGCAGCCCGGGAGGAGATGGATGAGGTCCAGGTTTGATCTTTGCCCGGCCAGCAGCCTGCTCTTCTCCTTAAAGCAGGAACCTGACAGGTAGCAGCGCGCTCTTCTGCTCCTGTCTGACACAGCTCAGGTGTGCTCCCTGCTAACTCTCCCAACGAGTCAAGCCCGAGGCCACGTGCTAGCTTCACGTCAGATCTGTGGCGTCCCTTTTTAGCCTCCTCTCCCTGTCCCTCTGGTCTCAGCTGCTCCTTTGCTCTGACTGAGCTTACAGGAGGGCTCACAGCAGAGTTTTATCATCACCCTGTTCTCCCTCCCGCTTCTCCCACTCCCTCTCCCTGTCTCTCTCAGTTTCTCTTCTGCCTTGCCTCTACTGGCAGCCTCACTGGCTTATTCAGCTCTGTTTTATCTCATAGATGAAATGCTCAAGCTGAAGAGCTTCTTTGGCACACAAGTTGTGTGCGCGATGTGTAGAAAGTTGTGTTTCTGTCCGAGTGTCTGTCATTTTGGCTCAATATTAGCCTCCTCGTCCAAAGTTCTGTGTTTAGATCCAAACAAGACATAGAAATGTACTTTTTTGTGACCTGAAGGCGTTATCTTGTGTAATCTGTTGCTTGAAAACCTGCCAAAGAATCCTGACTGTGCCATATAGCACAGTGGAAGCCTTTTTTTTAATCCATGTTGATGTTCAGGAAAATGTCTCACTTTTCTGGATGCTCTATTAGAAAAAGATTTGATGTAATACTTATATTTCAACTTGTGTAAATTGCAGGTTTCAGTAAATAACATATGACTGATGTGAACAAATTGTTGGTCTGGGTATTTCTACAGTCAGCTTGTTTGTCTAAAAGGAATTCAGCCCTCTCATACTCCTATTAAGACAAATAACATGTTAGCTCATGAGTGCCTACCAGGTTTTTTTTTAACTTCTCAACTCACATTTTCAGACTGCTTTACAGGCCTGCTTGACATTATTATGTTTTAACACAGTGCCCCCCAGAGGCAGCAGCGTGAAGTACAAATAACTAACCATACTGGTGCCTTCCTGGTTCCAGGGTCCGCAGGCGCGCCTTTAAACGCAGCACCAGCCAACAGAGTCAAGCTCGCCAGAGGGAAGCAGAACAAAACCGGAAACAATTATTACTTTTCCAACGCTTTTAGCTATTTCACTATCAATTTTGTTAAGATTACTATGTGAACCATTAATCCATCATTAACCTAACCACTTATCCATCAATTTTATCTAACTCTTTGAACTATATTGATCACCTTTAGCAATCCATTATAACCGTTTATCATTTACTTTTAACTCTCTATTTCAACCACTTGCCCATCGCTTGCTGTTTTTTATCTTCTAGCATTGCTGGCTAAATTTTCTCTTCCAACACTTGATGCTCGCGTGCTACATCGGACTCAACATATGGATATTTATTCAATCAAATAAGGAATTCAATGTTGTCAAATAAGTTAAGCTACTTATAAATATTCCCACGCATTCTCTGGAAAATGCAGTTATTTACACCTTGGATATACATCCTGTTTGGAAATCAACCATTACAGTAGAAATTCTCGAAGTTAGTCAATACGACTTTTACTTTGAAAGTGCTGGCTGGATTCTATACTTGTGAATTTTTTAACTTAATATAATATATCATAGCAAGGTTATCGGCTAGCCAGCAACCCGCTACAACTGGCAGGCTTTCCATCCGACCCTTATTCCTTCAAGGGTGTTTTGGACTGAGCCGTCCCACAGTCTGGAGCGGGGGTGTTGCGGGGAAGCCACGTGTACAGGAACTGGAGTCTGACAGCTCGCCTGACTGGAACCACCGCAGGTCTGTTTAGGAAGTCCTAGCTAACGTTAGCCAGCTGATACTTGCACTGCCGCAGCTAGCCGTCTATCATTTCCAAAGTCGTCTGAACTTCACCATAGTGTCGTTTTTAGTCTTCGTGCTTGACAGGTTTGTCGTCCTCAGCGAGCATTGTCCTCCTTTACCGCTTATATTTAGACTGTTTATTTATTGCCAGCTAGCGCTAGCCTATAATGCCTTATTAGCCTGCCTGTGTTAGCCACTTAGCTAGCAAAGTCAACTGCCGTATCAAATAATTCTAATGACGTGACGAGGCTAAATTCACGAGCTAACCGTGATTTACGTTAAGAAGCTGTTTGCTGCCTTATGAGAACTTAGCAGCGTGCAGCTAAATAATAATGAAGTAGATAATCTAAACATAGATAATACAAGTAAATGACGATGTAATGGCTTGACAGCTAAATTATCATTACGCCTTATGTAGGGCTCAGAATACACGTCACGTGTCACTACAGAACCACGGAAGCGTTCTTGTCTTTAAAAACTTAACAATGTTTTATTTATGATGCTAAAATTGCCAATGAACCAACCCTGGCAGATGTCACTCCGAGTTTTAAAGTTGCATTCATTGTGTTTGACAGCTAGTGTAAAAGCACAATAACTACGTAAGGATTTACGTAGTTTATTGTGCTATTAACTGCTTGTGTATTGCTGTAAGATAAATGCTTTCGTTGGCTCTATCTGTTTTGAGTCTGCAAATATTCCCTCCTCTTGAGCCCTCCACAGCAGTACGCCAGAAGTTATGTTTACGTGAACCGGTTTTTCCAGTGGGCGTGTTGCAATCACGGATAACCCCACTCGACCTGAACGCGGCATTTAAATCCGTGCAGCACTATAAAACTCTGGACGTGATGACGTGCATCAGCACTATCTTATCTTAGCTAACTTTGGTTGATATCTTTGTGTTCCGAGTCAGCTCACATAACTCCTTCTTTGCTTTTATGTACAGGCAGTCATGGCTGTTCGGACAAAGTTGTGGTGCAGAAGCCTCCTGGCTGTGTCCCTGCTTTTCTGTATCCTTCTCCAAACCATGGATGTGCATGCACGGCCAGCCAACATGTCAGCACCTAAAGATAAGTCTCCACCCAGCAAGGACGACAACGAGATTCTTCCTCCAGACCACCTGAATGGGGTGAAGATGGAGATGGATGGCCACCTCAACAAGGACTTCCATCAGGAGGTGTTCCTGGGTAAAGAGATGGATGAGTTTGAAGAGGACTCAGAGCCGAGGAGGAACAGGAAGAAGCTTATTGAAATTTTCACCAAGTAAGACATGTTTTTCACTGTGTCACTCAGTCAGGAGTTACAGCATTCGCAGACTACATGCTGGAGCGTAGATGATGTGCAGCTGCAGATGCAGGCTTTAAGATAAGATAAGAACTTTATTAATCCCCAGGCGGGGAAATTTGGGTATTACAGCAGCAGTTGGCAGTTGGAAAAGAAAATAGCAACAGAAATAGAGAAATTCAAAAAACAAAATACAAAATAAAAGCTGACTATATATAAGTACATATTATACAAAAAAAGAAAAAGAAAAAATAAATATTGCCGCAAGAACTATGGAAATATTTCCATAAAAATATACTGCCAGAAATGTACAGATTTTACACAAATTGCACATGGTGGATAAAGTGACTACAGCATGAAAGCTATTGCACAGTAATATACATATATATATATGTCACAGTAGATTAAAATGAGAGTGGATGAAAAGTAATATTGTATGATAAATCACACATCAGTGCAAACAGTCTGGATATGGAAACCAGTGCTACATTAAGCAACGCTGGAAGTGGCAAACATTTGGACACTAGGGTAACAAAGAGGTGTAACTGCCCATGAGCTGTGATAAAATGAAAGTATATTTCCTCTTTTTAGAAGGCAGCATCCAGATACAGAAAAAAACTTTCATCTAAGAACAAACATGAGGCAATATGTAAGTGAGAACCTGTATCTGAAAGGGGAAAAAATAGGCGAAATCAAATATTATTCTGCATAGTTAGGAAGTATGCTTTACTTCAGTAAAATACCACAAGGTAAAAATACTGCCTAAAAACAAGTACTGCCCCATGTGTATGGTTTCTTTCTGAGCGTCAGCATCTGTTTTCAGTCATTGAGAAAAGCCTTGAGAAAAAGTGCTGCACCCAGTTTCTTTTTTCAGCGTGCTCCACCTTCTGAGCGCTTCTCACTGAAAATTTCAGAAGTGTCCAGAAAGGCGTTGTCACTGTTTCTCCCTCTCGGGCAGTCATATATTAGATGGGGCAGGACCTGTCACCGTGGTAACCAAGAAAATGGAAGAGAAGCTGATAAGCCACACTGAATCTGCCATAATGGAGACAGAAAAATGAATGAAAAAAAACTCTGCTGAGAGTTCTCCAGATGTTTTGCTGTCATTTATGGTCACAAGCTTCTCTGGTCATTCCTCTGCTTGTTTGACCAAGGACGTGCCTCAGCTCACACACACACACACACACACACTGCAGACAGCAGAGCATAGAGGCCAGAATGGAAACAGTGAATCAGGTGAAGTCAAGGGAACATTTGACTTAAGTTGAGTAAAAAGTAGAAAAGTGATACTTCCGCCTGTTTTGTCCGTGTTTGTTTTACAAAGCCGCTTTGTTAAGATAATAGCAAATCGCTAGAAAGTGTCAAGATATTGCTGTCATAGCGTACAAGCACTTCATTCTAGCGGCAAGAGAAAGTCGTCACATTCGAGAAGCTGAAACTGTGAAATGTTTTTTCATGAGAAATGACTCAAAGTGATTCAATCAATGTTTATTTAGTTTTGGATGGATGTGCATGCAAAGTAGCTAGTAAATACAACTTTTAGATAAATGCAGAGTATAATGACAGAGGAAGAGAAGAAAAGCACTCGACAAATCCTCTCTATTATTCTCCCGTTTTGCCTTAAATGGTAAAGAAATGTCAATGTTAAAGGTTTTAGTGCTTGGCAAGTTTAAACCAAAGCACTGGATTGGACACGAGCCAGTCAGATAATGCATCATGCTGGACATTACAGCTGATAGCATATAATTCACAGTGTAATGGAGCAGCGACAGTATTATTGTTCATTAGCTCAAGCTAAATTAGCAACTCGTGTCTGTTTTCAAACTCTCCACCCGCAGAGTTGATTTCAACAAGGACAGGAGTGTGAGCGCCAAAGAGATGCAGCGCTGGATTATGGAGAAGACGGAGGAGCACTTTCAGGAGGCCATGGTGGAGAACAAGAACAGCTTCCGCGCCGTGGACCCAGACGGCGACGGTAAGAGAGCGTGGCGACAGTCACGCCCACTTCTAGTTCAAAGCACGCTCTGTTTGTGGCACCGTGTCCTAAACTCATGTATATTTTCTGCTTATTCAAAACCAAAAATCCACAATTCCTGTGTTGTCCATAGGTCACGTGACATGGGATGAATATAGAGTCAAATTTCTGGCCAGCAAAAGTTTCAGTGAAAAGGAAATTGCTGAGAAAATAAAGAATAATGAAGATCTGAAACTGGATGAGGAAAGTAAGTACAGAACTACGTCCCAGGCTGTGCTGCAGATGTCTGTTTAGGCAACAACATAACTGATTTGAACTTCTCATCTTCATCACTGCAGCTCAGGAGGTTTTGGAAAGCCTGAAGGACCGCTGGTTTCAGGCTGACAACACCCCGGCTGACCAGCTGCTGAACGAGCAGGAGTTCCTGTCTTTCCTCCACCCGGAGCACAGCAGAGGAATGCTCAAGTACATGGTCAAGGAGATTGTTCGCGACTTAGGTACATTTTACTCACCTCGTATCTGAACCCTGGCCTTCATTGTCCTGAATCTGTCTCAACTCTACACTGATGTTTTATCACCTGTAGCAAACAGCAGCTTAGTTACACACGCAGCATCATTAGCATTGAGAGTCACATTCTGCTATGAATGTAATTCCAATATTGACTCACCTGTTAGCTCTCATTAGATCTCCATAAAACCTCCCGAGGGAAGTATCGGACTGTTCAGCAGCTGAATTCTCCTCTGTGTGCACCTGCTCTGCGCTGACCTCGTCTGTCGAGTAAATTGCTCAGCTGGTAGCGTGAACTGTGGGTTTTTAAAGCTTTTCTGTTGAAAACAGCTGCCTGCTGCTGACGAGGGCGTCGAGAGTGAAGTTGCAGGCTGGAAAATCAAAACACATACTTGTTCATGCAAGGATTTAGATTTTAGCAGCTTTGTTGTGCACCGTTTAAGATATTTAAGATGTGCTGCTGTGTTTACATGCAGACAGAGTTCTGTTCTTAACCTCATTGGGTGACGTGGTTTGGTGTCAGTGCATGTGAATAAGTTCATTTGTATCAGCTGTTATTACTCAGGTCACTTGGTTATGTAAACATGCTCCTGCTTGCATGAAAGGTGCTATATAATAAAGTTTATTATCAATATAACTTCCTACCTACCTGTTGGCACTTTGCCTCAGACGACACAGTAGAACATGACAGGAAGTCAAATTTAGGCAGTATGTTTTAGTCCTGTGACTAACAGTTATTTTAATTACAAATAAATCTGAAGAACGCTATTAATTAATTGATCAATTGTTCTCTGATCACAAGTTTCCAGAGCTCAAGGTGACGTCTTTGATTTGCTTTTTTTTTCTGAACGACGGCCCAAAATTATCAAGTTTACAATCAGAGAAAATGAAGAGAAGCAGCGAGTGTTCATGCTTTTAGAGGCTGGAAGCAGCACAGGACTGTGCTTTGTTGTTGGCTAGCAATGTGCTAGCAGCTAGCTTTACCTGCCTTACCTCAGTCAGGAGCGTACTGGTTTTTCATTCTAATGTAGCGAGTAATTAGTGATCTGATTATAATAGCTATGTGTGAAGTAGAAAATCATGACCCATCCCTAATTGGTACGTTTTCATTGAAAAACGGTGACAAGCTCTACTTGATCTGTTCTTTTATATGATTGCATTTTACAGTGGATCCGTATATTTGACCCTTATGTCGACGTCGGTGTCCGTGTGCATAGCTGCTCTGTGATGAGGCCTGTTCTGAACATGTATTTAACACATAGAGGGTGAAACTCAGATGTCCACTGTGCTGTGCTTGTAGACCAGGATGGTGATCAGAAACTGACACTGTCAGAGTTCATCTCTTTACCCGTGGGCACCGTGGAGAACCAGCAGGCTCAGGACATCGATGACGACTGGGTTCGAGAGAGGAAGAAGGAGTTTGAGGATGTCATTGATTCAGACCGTAATGGCATCGTAACCATGGAGGAACTGGAGGTGAGAAGTCTGCTTTGATTGTTCCCTTTTTGATACTTTTTTTTTATACTTCATATTTGTTTTTGATGATTTGAGTCATTTTTTCTGAAGTCCTGTGCATCCAGTCGGCTAAAATATTTGAAGGACTCAAAAAACCTGAACGTTCTTGTCCTGGTGTGTCGTTGTGTGCCGTTCAGGAGTACATGGACCCGATGAATGAGCACAACGCTTTGAACGAGGCCAGGCAGATGATCGCCGTCGCGGATGAAAACCAGAATCATAGCTTGGAGCTGGACGAGATTCTCAAGTACAGCGAATACTTCACGGGCAGCAAGCTGATGGATTACGCCAGAAATGTCCACGAGGAGTTCTGAAGACCAACGCGTCCTCCCCCCTCTCATCCTACATCTGCTTCAGGGACAAGCTGGAGGGGGTGGCCCCAACCTAATGATAGGATGATCTAGTGTGCAATTCTGTGTTTAAAAGCCTCACTGGCCTCTTTCACTGCTGACTAAAATGAAAACATCCCTCCTTCAGCCCCGGACTGCCTGCCAGCCATCAGAGTTAACATGGTCTGCCTTTTGTGTGCCATTGGACTTTTTGACCTTCAAATGTCGGGCTTTTCCACAAATTTGAGGCACCGCAGCAACTCAAATCGATGTGTGTTATATCGTGAAATGTGTGTATATGAGGAATTTTAACCCTGACTAGATTTTCCCTTCGCGGCGGCGAGAGAGATGGCGCAGCTAGACGTTGTTTGCAGCTGGCGAGTAAACACGGATGTAAATATTCATTGTCGGTGTCAGAGAGAACAGCTGAGAAGATAAATATAATGCTGCTGAAAGGAACAACCTTACAGAGCTATCATATTCTGAAGAATATGATGCAAAAGGTGATTTTTGTCATTGGTGGTGAACAATTCCTCTAGTTTCCGTCCTACTTAAAAACAGGGTATTTGATTGTGCGAGAAAAACATAACATTTAAAAACAGCTTCAGTAAAGTCCAGCGATCCTCTTTAGCACAGTCGTTCATTCATAATTTATTGCCAGTGATAGAAAATGTAGGCAGAGAGATTAATATATGAGAACAGCAGGTCTTTCTCACTGCAGACATGTTGCCGTAGGGAAAGCACAGGTGTCACTGATGATGTCATTAGTATCACCTGTGTGTCTCAGGCGTCTCCTGTGGTGAAGGCTTTCTGTTGGTCTTGGCTTTTTCGTCCTCTTGTTGAGACGTGGACACAGATGATTTTATTTGACCGCCTACATTCAGATCAGAAACGTCGCTGAACATTGAGCAGGTTTGGACTTGTTTTCCACTTCTCGCCGTCGTCGGCTCGTCTCGGCGTCCTCAGTTCACAAACGACAGGTAGCTCACCTTTCATGTTTACCTGTTAAATTTTGAATGCTCTCGGTTCATCTGCACATTTCCACCTGTACCTTGTTTTAACTTGCATGGACAAATAATGGAATTACTCCTCCGTTTTGTTGAGCTTTTCAATATCCTGTTGTGTATTTGGATTCTGGTGCAGGCGTCTCTGTCCTGTTTGGATTGTAAAATAAGATTAATGACAACAGAATGTGACACAGCTTTATAAAATGTATTGCAAATATACTGGTAAACAATAAATATTTCTTATCAATTAAGTAGCTCCTGAATTTCTGTAGTGTTTTAGTCATTTTTAGGACTGCAGGTTATGAATGCTTTCACCAATGATTAAAAATGTTTAATTGTGAAAAATGACCACAAGGTGCTTGTTTTGTTCATACAGATGTTCCAAAACATGATTACATTTTTTATCAGAGACCTAGAAAACCAGCAAATGTTAATTAAGTATTTTTGCTTAAACTGGGAGTCTGCAACCCTGTAAGGCTACACTTTGGTGCTTTTAGCTTAATGCTAATGCTAACATGCTCACAATGTCATGCCAACATGCTGATGTTTAACAGGTGTGTTCTATGTCCACCACCATAGTTTATTAGCATGCTAACAGGTGCTAATTTGCCACCAAACACAAAGTATGCATAAACAAAACTGCAGAATTGAACAGTTGATTGATTAAGAGTTAATTGATTAGTCATCAAAAAATGAATGGCCAAATCAAAGTCATTTTTCAAAAAAGTGAAATATTGTCCAGTTGCTTCTTCTCAAAATGTCAGTTTTTTGTTTTATGTAATTAAAATGTATTATAGACATTTTTAAAGCAAATGATTAATTGATCAAATTAAATAATTGCCAAATCATTCATTTTAATCAATATACAAATAGTGGTTGGATGCAGCTGTGAGTCCTGGATTCTGGATTAAGTTTGGACGTATATGAAACTGTCACTGGTTAAATTGAAAAAGATTCTTAATGAGTCCCAAATTTCTGTTGAAGATTTTATTGCGTATATACGGGTTAAGGTTCATTGTGTTCTATGTAATGTAGCACTTCACAACACAGCAGGATTGTAAGAACAACCATCATTTCACCAAACCAATGATTTGTTTAGAAGCAGTTACACACTGAACATCGATTCATATTTTTATAAATCATCTTCGTCAGGTTGGATTATTCACAATTCAAACGTATTACCGTGAAGTTTAGCTTTGACATGATAGTGTGAAACCCAATCAGGTTTTATGTGCACGCTGTACTTCACAAACATCACTTCACAAGACAAGAGCTTTTACATTTTCCCAATATCATTAACGTGTTTGCCGTACAAATCGAACATTAATAATCCTCCTGCGAGTGACGCTGAAAGTCAGCGAGGCCGCAGTTTACGAACGTGTCCTGAATGCTACGCCATGTCAGACACATGCAACCTTAAGATGAACTGTAAAAAAAAAGGTGACCGCCCCCTCTGAATACCACGCGCTACTCTACGCTGAAACGTACTGCATCATTCAACGTGCTGAATAATTGAGTCAATGGCCAGTGCTGAAACAGAATGGAAAACATCTGAAGAACAGTGACACATCATTATACAGTACAGTACACAGCTTCCTTTTTTTCATAATACAGATAAAACACGCACACAGTACATTCATAAATGAAACGTATTCATTCAACTTATCGCGACGTGCTGACACATTAAAGTTTGAAGTAAAAGACATTGGCCTAAATAAGTAAGGCGACTGTATGTAAATGCAACTTTTAAACAATGACTTGATGATTCTGACAGTAATAATAATAATAATAGAGAGCAGCAAGTTCCCGTTTCTCCTCAACACACGTTTCTTAAATAAATAAAATTTTGGGGCTTAACTTGTTAAAAATCAACTCAAAACTGCAGCCTGGAAGTAGAATTTTCTGCTTTATGTCCGGCCCCTTAAATCGGGAGATTTGTATGAAAAGGGCGACGATTCCTCCTCGTTCCATCTGATGTTGTTAAACTGAAGCTGAGTTTAGCACTTTAACCTCAAACGTTCATACGAGTAGAGAGCCGACAGATGCAGACTGCACCGTTTGTCGCTGTTAACATGCTGTACGCAACACAACAGACTTAAAAACTGACCGCGGTTAAAATATAAATACATTCTGTGACTGGTTCATTCAAAAGAATCAGAGGATTAAGGACAGGAAAGAAAAGTTCAGTCGAGTTGAAGTCTAATCACAGTCACCCGTGATGAGCTTGTGCTCCTCGTCTCGGTCTCCTTTTGGTCTTCATGCTTCAGTCTTTACAGGTAGGGGTACTGGTTGAGTTTTCGCTGGTAAGTGGCACTGGAGTGGTGGAAAGGCTGCCCTCCCAGCTGCTGCTGCGTCTGCTGCTGCTGCTGCTGTTGGTGGTTGCCGTACTGTCCCGCAGCAGACCCTGCCAGAGCCAAGCTGCCGTTCTTCTGTAGCAACGCCAGGGAAGAATAAGCTCCGCTCGCCCTGCCGTGGCGGGACGGGCCGCCCTGCATCTGGTCCATGGCTTGGGACACGGAGGCCAGGGCGGCAGACGCCGGGTAGGCGTACAGGTTCGGGGTCGAGCTGAAGAGGGTGTTGTAGGATGAGTGGGAGGAGACGGGAGGGGGGTATGTGGGCTGGCGCCTCAGGGAACCGCTGCTTCCTGTTTGGTCATGGGATGATGACATCACAGACTGCTGGACCTGAAACAACAGAGAGCGTTGGCGTTCAGTGCTCTTTTAAAATAACCTGAACGCGCTCGCAGTCTTAACGGGCAGCTGGGCGCCGTGGCAACCGCAAATTCCTGACCTAAACGTCGCTCCTGGGACAGAACCAGACTCCCTCTGTGTTCACCGGGAGAAGACATCAGCTATGTTGGAAAGCTGTTACCTGACTCAGGTTGAGAGGCTGGGACCTGCTGGATGCAGCCCGCTGATGGCGATCAGCGCTGGACTCTCCAGGCCGACCGGACTGCTGAGTTGACCCCTTCTTGGACTTTCCAGAGCTGCTTGGAGCTTGATCTACCGGTGAAAACCAGACAGAGCACTGAGCACCAAGAGGAGTACAGATGAAGAAGAATAAAATGGATCCGTGTCATTTCAGTTTAACCTGAGAATAAAGACATTTGTGTTTGGATAAAAGTGCCCTCTGGACCTGGAGCTGCTGGGGCTTTGTGGCTTGTGCTCTCCCCTGGCTGGCTCTTCACAGAGGGCATGATGATGGCCAGAGACTTGGTGGGCTGGGACGTGGTCTTGGGGCTCAGGGGGCTGCTGGTGGAGGAGTCAGAGTCGTGAGAGTCGTGCACCGTCACGCAGCTGATCACGTTGGTCCTCTGGCTTGTTCCAGAGCTGCAGGAGAGGAGAACAGATGAGTTTTCAGCAAAACCGAACCTCTCGCCTACTCGGTCGAAACTCCACAGACAGGAAATGAGCTCACCAGGCAGCAGGGAACTTCCTGTCATCCTCGTCCTCCGAGTCGCTGTGGATGGTGATGATGCTGACAGCGGGACTGGGTGTGTCGGAGATGACGATGGGCTGAGACTGGTCACCAGCAAAAGCGGAAGTGTTGTGGACCACAGTGGTGGACGAATGCACCGAAGACACGGGCCTGGGGGGGACAAAGACGCCGCATCACTGCCTCATTACAAAATACTTCATCCATAGCGAGCTGAGTGAGTCTGCCACCTATTTATGATGTATTCAATGTCCTTTACAGCTTGTGCTTGATCCAAATAATAAACAGAAAACAACATGTAAGCAGTTATTCAGAAAACCTTACTCCAACCTGGAAATGATCTTATTTAGAAGCAAAGTCTAGACTTGACGTCAGTGATTTTCCAGCTGGTTACGTAGGATATAAGGGCCGTTTGGGCATTATGGGCTTTATGAACAATGTGATAGGAATTAGCAGACTTACAGTCATTATTTTTGGACAAACCACATGAATTAATTCTGCTTTTTTCACAGCTACGTAAGTTACAAATGGTAAACGAGCATTTATATTCCAGTCTACTGACCCCTCAAAGCACTTAACGACACATGATGATAGTGGCTGCTGATTGGAGGATGACCCGCTCTACCCTGACAAATCTTCAGATTCTTAGAACATGCTTTTTATGCTCAGTCTCCTTAAAGTATAAATCTCAGATCATTTTTCATAAATGAGTCAGTCTCTTCTCTAACCTGCTGAAGGCTGAAACAGGTCATGAAGATAAACTTTCTTATAAAGGGCTACAAACATCTCCTAGTTTTTATCAAATCACTCAGCAGCCCCCCCCCCCCCAGCAACATGTATGTACAGTGAATGTGTGCCAGGATACCTGGCTCTGCTCTCTGCGTGTCGACCCTTCGACCTCTTGCCCTGTTGGGCTCTCGAGTGAGCGGCCCCTGAGTTGTGGCTTTGGGAGGCAGCGTGACGGCCGACGCCAGCTTCCTGCTGGCTGACGCCATCGTACTGGCTGCCATGACGACCCCTGAAAAGGAAGGACAAATTTAACTTTAACTTATTTTAAACCGCCTCACTCGACCGGCCACATTGACTTACCTGTTGATTGTATTTTCGTATTAGAATGACCTGAAGCTCTGCTTGTGAAGCATGAAGCAGCATGAAGACACAGAGTTAAGCTGAACTCACCTCCAGCCGGACGCTTGCTGACTGTCGGAGATGGGGGCTCCCATGGGTGAGTCCGGCACTACGGCCTGCCCAGGGTTATGGATGGCCATGCCTGGCATCTGTTGCCATGTGGAAGGGATGAGGATCTGCTGTGTGCCTGCTGGCCAGCCCTGCTGCACACACACACAGAGGTTTAAAAACTGCACTCTGTCTAATTTCAAAAACCTTAAACTTCAGCAGTGACCCTTTAAAGGTGGGGCTAGTCTGGAGGAGGAATATCTGGAGGAATATCTCCTCACGAGCTGTTTTTTTGTGTATTCTGTAAACAGTCCTGGCTGTAAACAGGAAACAAACAAAGGGTCTCGGGCCGAACCAAACGACACCGTTCCTGCCATGCTAACATGTGTTCTGCCATGGTGACGTGTAATTGCATCGTGTAGGAGGAGAGATGGAAATATCTTTCTCCAGAACGACTCACCTCACCTTTAAGAGAACAAAGTGAATCACTTTCAAATAAGAAGCATGATGAACACACGCAGCTTATAGACAAACACCAACATTCACATCTGTGTTACACTAAGACATCTGGCAGACACACACAGCTGAACAAAACTAAAGATGACGCCTCGTGGCCGCCATCTGCATCTCGTTTCCAGACTTAATCCTGTGCAGAGAGAGCTGCATGTGTGACTGCTCAGAATGAAAGGTGACTAAAGAAGCAGTAAACACCAAACCAAGCTAAAGAAAGAGAGGCAAAATTTCCCTCAGGTTCTGACGCCATGCATGCACGTCACAGAGTCCTGCACTGTGAGAAACAGAGAGGGTCCAGAAACAACGACGGCCCACCTGAAAGTCTAAGGAGTGTGTTAGTCTGAGATGAGGGAAGGAAGGGATGAAGGTGCAGTGACAACTGTGACATTTGTTTTGCAGCATCAGGCCCAGTGCTGTTTTTTAAATCTACCACTAGGAGGCGCAAACGTTCTACACACGGCGGTTGAAACGTGACAACTATGAGCTATTTCTGAACAGATGATTTCACTTTCTGTGAATTTCTACAAGCTTGTGTGATAACTGTGTGTCAGGCAGCATCTTGAGCGGAAGCTTCTGAATGAATAATTTGACATTTGGGGAAAGAGGCTTATTTGTTTCCTGGCAGAGAGGTGGAAAAGAATTTGGACACCAATGTCTGTCAGCTATTAACAAGACTACAGCCAGCAGCTGATTAGCTTAACTAAGCATAAAGACTGAAACCTGGTGAAAACAGAACTGATTTATCAGAGTCTCAGATGAGGAAACACAATGAGAAATTCCAATTTAACCAAAAACAATTTTAGCATCAGCGAAACTGAACTGTGAAATAATCTGTTAATGGATATTAATAATGCAAATACTGTTCACCCCGGTCTGAGAACGAGCTTCAGATATTCTCATGAGCTCTTTGAGAGCCGGCATTAAAACCTGTTTTAATCTAAATTCATAAAAGAAGAATGTGCACACCTCATGCACACATCAGATCAGTTATACACACAGTTTTAGCTGAGACAGCTGCAGGTCATGAGATTAAAGGAAGGTGAGGGACGTAAAGATTCAAATTCACTGATTGTGACTCACAGCATCAATTAAAGGTAAACCTTTTATTCACATACCTATCTAATGAAAATGCGTGCATATTTCTGCCTTTGTGGCACAGCTTTAGTTGTGAATCTACACAGCGTTTAATGCATCTGGCACCTGAAGCAGCAAAAGCGCAAACCAGACTGATGAGCTGCACGTGCGTCTCACGCTGTGCTGCACGCCAGCTGACAGACGTGTGCTAGCAGGAAGGAAGGGAGGAAGAAAGAGGAGATTTCAGCCAGGGTTGCCAGTTGTGATGATGGCGTTTTACCAGCATGGAGGCGCTCTGATCCAGCAAGCCGCCGAGGCTTTCGCCCCTGCAGCCCACTGGCAGCCGGACCGAGTCTAAACGCGGCATCCCCGCCACTGAGGCGTACAGGCTGCTTACCAGCAGCGGGTCCAGGGAGGCCTGGGAGGAGGTGTGAGGATGAAATGAGTGGAGGTGTTAAGTCATCCAAACGTTCATATTCTACTCAATCCTAAAGAAAAGGGAGTCTTTGCTTCGGATTAAGAGTTTTCAGGTTGTGGCAACACCAGAACAAGATCCATTTTGGATCCGGCTCCCATATGATGAAAATCCTGGATTCACTGAGACAGAGAATCCCAAATCTCTTAACCTCACATGTACCTCAGAACTGTACTTAAGTAAATGTACTCAGTTACATTCCACCAATACTAATGCTGATCGTTCAATGAGTGGATTCAATACTGGAGTCAGGTTAAGTAAAGCTCTGGTGCGGTGGGTCCTACCTGTGCCAGCATGCCAGGCTGGATGTGAAGAGACTGGGACGACTGGTTCTGAGGAACTAACGGTACTGAGTTGTCCATCCTCACTGGATAACCAGAGGGCTTATTGGATGTTTGAAGACCTAGAAGGAAAAGATGGAGGCAGGTTATATTATGTCAAATCAATTAAACGTGTGTAAAAATAAATAGTAAATGTAGATTATAAGATATTTATTGTTTATGAAGATCTCTTTCTTTTTTGCTGGTTGGTCAAATTAGAATTCCTGCATTTTACAAACTAAATGTGAATTGAAATGTCTTTTCATTGAAGCAACATGACGCTAACATCTTGCATTCTCACCCTGGATGGTCGGGGGACAAACTATGAGTGTTTGCTGGAAGGGCTCAGTCTGGGTGCAGAGCTGGGTGGGTCTGGTCTGCAGGGGCACGCCCTGCTGGGTTAGACCAGGGATGTTTATAGTGGCCTGCTGGTAGAGGCCAGGCTGGTAGTTCAGCAAGGGGACGTTACTGCTGAGGGACAGGGACTGGCCGCCTGTGGAGGCCATCTGTAAGACAGGACATGCAGAAAACACTGTATCCAATGCCTGAAAAGATCAGCAAGACAGACCTGAGGCCTCATCCAACAAAGCATGTATCTGCAGGAGCTACAAACAAACACATAACTTCACACAACGAACAATGAAAAATCTCATCTGCTTTACATTCACCTGTACCTGCAGCCAGGAGCTCATTTACATACAGAAACGCCCACTGAATGCCATATACGGTCAAGTATGACAGTTGGTTATAAAAGCAAACTGAGTCAACTGAATGTCACCGACAGATCTTCTGTTTTCGTGTGTGCAGTACCAGAGAAACAAGATGAAACAGATGCATTCATAGTCTGATTTCAGAACGAAGAGATAACATCGTGTTCCAGATAAAAATGG
The DNA here is from genome assembly GCF_017976325.1 of Chelmon rostratus. Taxonomy (NCBI): domain Eukaryota; kingdom Metazoa; phylum Chordata; class Actinopteri; order Chaetodontiformes; family Chaetodontidae; genus Chelmon; species Chelmon rostratus. The sequence goes on along the minus strand of NC_055667.1, from coordinate 24,252,551 downwards.
AAATGCACGTCTTTGGGAACTCTTATTCTCTGGCACAAGAAGAAACGAATGAATCAGTCCATGCAGTTGATAAATGAGGCCCCAGAGCCATGACTGATACACCCTGCAATAACTGAAACATGGATAGACAAGAAAAGTGTAATGTGAAGAACAAAGTGACCCTGAGGCAGACGACAGGTAATATTCTCACCTGATTGTGCTGGTTTAGTTGGCTACTGAAGGTGACGGTGAGGTTGGCGGCTGCACTTGGGGTATTGTTGCTGGCAAACATATTTTTTCCATTCTCAAAGGCGCTGCATCTGCGTTTGCATATATCCATATTTTGGAAGCAGGACTTCACGCTAAAAAAAATCAAAGTTTAAAAAATCAGTATCAGGAAGAGTAATATTTATCAGAGCTAAATAAAAACAAAAAAATCAATAGTTCTGCTGATCATCTATGAAACATCTTACTGTGAGCTGTGAGGGAAGTGCAGCAGGTGAGTCATGGTAACAAAGGGGTGGTTCAGAGTCTTCATGGGCGTGATCCGTTTGTCTGCGTCCAGCGTCAGCATCTTCTTCAGCAGGTCTATGAACTCCCGCCTGTCGGCCTTCTCCGCCAAGATGTCCGTCCCCTCCAAGTTTGTCATGTTCACCTGCAGAGGGACAGGAAGTCTGTGTTAGTCAACACATGAGATGTCCAAGCGTGCCAATGGCATCACACCAAAATTCTGGTGGACGCAGCGGGACGGGAGGGAATTTCAAAAAACAGTTTCTGCAGCTCATCTGGAATGAAGCGTCTGTCCTCACCTGCATCATATCATCCAGACAGTTGAAGATGTATTTTCTTGCCTCCTTTGACTTGATGCCCATCTCTGCCTCGTGCTCTGCGGGAGTCTGCAGAAAAATCACAGCGGCGAGACCTCAGTGTACGTACTGTACATATGTTCCTCCTGTTCGTTCTCTGCACAGTCACTCACTTTTAGTCTCCAGAGGGGGTAGCTGGAGTCGGGGCCTCTGTTGAAAAAGCGGCTGGTTTTGGTTCCTGCACTCAGGAGGTACTCTGCTGGAAGGCCCTGGGTCTGGGAAATGTAACGAATCTGAGAGCGACAATGGAAGAAGAAGAAAAAAAACGTCATGTACCAGCATGAGATTAATGTAAACCCGGTGACCTACATTTGCATTCAATAGCAGTTTATATACAGCTGACTCCACCTGAGGGCTGCATGTTCACCCTGTGAAAGGGGTCTGGAAAAACAAGTAAAACTGACATAATGATTGGTCATTATTGTAATTTAACTGTCACTTACAGTGTGTCACAACATGAAGCCACAGCCAGCAGCCAGCTAGCTTAGCATAAAGATTGGAAACAGGGGGAAACAGCTAGCTCGGGTCTATCCAAAGGTAAACTACAATTACTGTCTCGGTTGTTTGCCTCCACCAACCAATCAAGTAGCATTTACATCCCGTGAGAATCATGCTGTCTTCACTTGGAGACTATTTTTCCAGAGGAGCACAGAGGTGCAACGACCATCACCTGAAGATCAATATCAGCTTCTGTTTGACTACAGCGATTCAAATATGGATGTTGCTGCAAAGAAGCTACAAGCTGTAAAACCTGGACGCTTCTTGGAGATGTTCAACCGACAGCACAGAAGATCTAAATAATCAGCACAGTTTCAAGGTGGACCGGAGATTAGAGTCACCAATTCAGCATCTGACCACACGTGAAACATGGTCTCAATCTTCTGTTCCTGAGTTTCGGCGCTGAATAATGGCCATAAAATGGCCTATATAAAATGTCATCACTTCATCATTTTATCCTATTTGTGGGAACTTTTGTCATAATTATCTTATGAAATCTTCTTGAGTTAAGGCCAAAAATGTGTCTTGTGAGTTCACGGTGACCTTTGACCACCAAAAGTAGTGGAAGTAAAACCAAGTGGAAGTTTGTGTCAAATTCGAAGAACGTCCTTCAAGGCGTTCCTGACAACGCCACAGCTGTCACAGCACTGAGGCATAAAAAAAAAATGCAAACCAGCACCTCAGAATTATACACAGTAAATGCTGTTTGTGTACTTACACAGAACTGCAAAAATGACCATGAGGTTGCCAGGCAACCAGCAGAGACTCCAGGAAGTGACTGCAAACAGTCAACAAATATCTGATGCTTATCAATTATATGCTTATTATATAATTAAAGGAAGGATAAGGAATTTTACAAAAGCTCTCAAAGCATTAAGAAACTGCTGGAAAAAGAAACATCTGCATCTTTGTAAACAGACCTTATAATAATATCGCTTCATGTATGAACAGTATGGGTGTAACTGTGTAAAGTATGCTTTTGTCTTACCCACTTACCACTGGGTATGTACGGTACTCATTCTATATGTTGGATGATATGTCAATATTAACAAGTCACACACGCACGCACGCACGCGCGCACGCACGCAAACACACACACACAAACAAGGAAACAGCAGTCCCTCACTGTGAAACCACACTGATGCTTTTACACTCTGTTCGTACAGATTAAACACACATGATACAACATGCTAATTAATGAGCTTTAGATGTGCTGGTGGCTGTATTTTGTTACCTTAGGACAGAGCCAGGCTAGCTCTTTCCCCTTGTTTCCAGTCTTTATGCTAAGCTAAGCTAACAGGCTGCTAGCTGAAGCTTCAAAAGGTCAAAAGGAATGGACAGTTATGAGACCGATGTCCTGGGAGGAAAGCAAATAAGCTCATTCTCCAAAACGTCTTAAAGTATTCCTTTAAAAAGAAAGTTGTACAATGATTTATTAGTGTTTCTTATGAAGAAGGAAAATAAATGTCACTTTTAGAGTTTGGAGCGCTGCAGCTGACCTGATCATACTCCGAGGCTCCGGGATAAAGGGGCCATCCCAGGAACAGCTCAGCAATGACACATCCCAAAGACCACATGTCGATCGCTTCACAGAAAGGAAGGCCCAGAATGATCTCTGGAGCTCTGCAAGCACATGATGACGAATGACAAGGTCACAGCAGGTAACTTGCATGCTACGAACACAGTTAAGTGATCATTCAAAGCCCTTCCTGCGCAGTCCAGGCTAACATACTCACCTGTAGTACCGAGACTGCAGGTAGGTGGAGCAAACCGCTTTGGACACGTGGCTGGCGGAGCCGAAATCAATGACTTTCACTCTGTATGGCTGCCTCAAAGGGTCCACTAGCATGATGTTTTCAGGCTTCAGGTCGGCGTGGATCAGCCCCAGGCTTTTCAGCTTCATCAGCGCCGTGGCGACCTGCTGCAGAATCGGCCGGATGCACTTGAGCAGCAGGGGGCTGAACTTGCTGTGCTTCAGGAAGTCGTAAAGGTTCTGCTCCAGCATCTCAAACACAAGGCACGTGTGGTTCTTGTGCTGGAAACACTCGTACGAGCGGACAAAGTTGAACTCGTCGGCGTTCTCTGTGCTCAGCCTGCTCAGGATGCTGACCTGCAGGGAGGAGGGAGAGGAAGATGAAGATGTAACTGCGTTCAGTAGTGGATAATGATGAAAAAGCAGGGGTATGACAACATGTCAATGGATTCGTTTATCCTATCATTTTTTATAACTTCTATTTGGGATAATCATTTTTTTTGGGATAACCATCTGTTTTGAAACTGCAGTTCCCATAATGCTTTGGGACTGCAATCAGAAAGTATAATGCTGCATCCAAGTCATATCAGAGTTATCATGAATAAGTTATCCCGCAAATAGCATTTATGTCAACTTCCAACTCGCATTAAAACTGGGAAATTTTTCTGAAAGCTGTAAAATATGTCTGACACAGCAGTTATTAATATGAAAGATTCAGGCAGACAGATGCCTTGAATCTACAGAAGACCGCTGTTCAATGTTATTAAACTCAAAATCAGTGAGGTGTCATACTGTCAGTGCACAGTATTTTAAACCTCACAAAAAAAAAAAAAAAAAATCTCTGGAATCGTTCACACGTCTTCAATCCATCCCACATGTGAATCAGTCAGTGAGTTAGCTGTGGGCTACACCTTGAGCAACATTATTTTAGCCTTAACTTGTTTACATATGGGCAAATATGCACTATTAAAAGTCATGTTGAATTAGTTATTAGCAGTTCCTGTGTGCACGGTACTGACGGATGTTCAGACCAGTATTACTGGATTACTCTGAGGGGGGGTTGAAGAATGAGCTTTCTGTCTGTCCGTCATGGAGTTTTTATCTTTTTCAGTATAACACACTCACTTCAATTTGACCTTGCCGAGCATATGAAGGATGATTCTTCAAGATTTTAATCGCCACTATCTCGTTTGTGCCCCGCTTCCAGCATTTTGCCACCTGGCCGAAGGTGCCGCGTCCCAGGAACTCCAGCACCTCGTAGCTGTTGGACATGGAGCACAGAATCTCGTGCTGGACCAGTTGGTAGTCGCCCTCGCTGTGGGAGTTGCTGCTCTTCGTGGTCGAAGTGGAATGTGCTATCGACTGCGCGGTGGTGGTCCCCCCTCCACCACCGGTGCGGTTCGAGACCACGGGGGCCGAGAGCTCCTCAAGAATCTGGACGCTGTCGCTGCTGTCCACCTCCTCGCTCTTCCGCTTCAAGCTGTACTGCTTGTGGTAGAGGTCGCACGGCTGGGAGGAGGACTCGGCATCCTTGACGCGACGGCTGGAGGAGGAGGAGGAGGAAGAGGAGGAGGGAGGGCCGCGAAGGCTGCCTGTGCTGTCTGCCGCCCGCACCACCGTCTGCTCCCGGGAGCCCGCTGTCGGCGGGTGCACCTGGTTGGCGTTGTACACTGGGTTGAAGCTGGAGCCAGAAGTGGAGGGTGCAGCTCCCTGGGTGGGGCTCTGCTGGTAGTAACCATTATCTCCCAGCTGGTTGGACACATCCCAGGCAGGGTTCTCCACTTTGAGCCTCTTTGAGCGAGAGTAGGCACTGGAGGACACAGAGGGAGAGGAGAACACCTGGAGCTGCGACGCCATGTCTGTGGACGAGGCCGAAGACGAGCAGCAACCATCAACAGGACGTCCAAAACCTCCGGAGACAAGACCCTGACACAGAATTAAGAGTTTGAAATGGATCAAAACCTGCAATAATTAGCTGAATAGAAAATAAATCAGCGACTGTTTTGATAATAAATCATCGTTTTTGAAGCAAAAATGCCAATTTGAATTTCCAGGTTTAAAGGTTTCAGCTCTAAACTAATGATAATAAAATGTACATCACTAGATCTATCCCTTAAGCCAAAGAACACCACGAAATTGTGCCAGTTTACTAATACAATGTGTGTGCCCTGCCTACCTGCTATGCCCCACCTAGATCACACATCGGGGTCAGGGCTGTGGTTTTTGGCCCCTGCCCCTTCAAGTGTCTGTGCACGCCACTGCGATAAAGGTGCCTGACAGTCCCTCAGCTTCACCTGTCCATGAATGACAGTACCTGTGTTTGATGACTGAACACACCGTCGCCGATCTGACATTTAAGGCCTCATCATCTTCTCGCCGGGCTCTGTGTAGTGCCGCAGCTGATCAGCTGAGCTGCTAGCTGCCTGCTGGAGCTCTCACTGTAGCAGGACGGATGAGGGCTAAGCTAACAGCTAGCTAGCTACAAGCATCCGAGTCATATTTGACTCGAATCCGCAGTCACATCGCGCGTCAAGCGAGCAAAATGTGCATAATGTCACTGGAAGTGTCAGACGGCGTCATAATGAGCGCTGTCGCCCAGACAGAGCTCCATCATCGCTGACTGTCTGCTCGCCGTAACGTTACTTCCGATCCTGACGACGTCACGGCGAGACGTGACGACGTTAACGGCGCGCAGCGTCGGCTGCAGTGAGGGAGTCAAAGATCGTCTATGTATCACGGTGTCTCACTCATGACGACTTAAATAGTGAGCCACCGATTAAACTGACAGTGTGCAATTTAAGCACAAATGTTACCATTTGATGCACTGTATGAGATTATAGCTTCAAGCTAATTCACATCTGTAGTCTCTTGGCAGGTCAGAGCAAAAAAAAAAATGCATTTATTAGAGGTTCAATTACTGTCATGGTAATAATTATAACAATCAAAGCCTTTATTTAAACAGTGAGGACCTCTTTTAACAGGGGTTTCATTAATATTGTAAATATCTTTAGATACTTGGCATCAGTGGTTATAATCTCAAACAGGATGTCAGGGGGAGGTTTTGCCTGACTCGTCCCACATTGCCACACCAGAGGGCGCTGTTGTTTAACTTCATGCTGTGATGATGTGCTGCAGGTCAGTCAACAGGTCAGGCCAACTCAACAGATTTCTCTTTCTGCGTGCGCAGAAACACAGACAATGTTTATTTTCAGTATCCCTGCTCACTCAGATATATTAGCACTTTTGCTTCTACAGCATGTACACAGTAACATAAGCACTGCATTTCATAGTGGTACTGCAAAGTACATTTAAACAAAAATATTCTGAAGACTACACCAGCATAGTCAACGCAAAAGAGAAGACACGTTTCACAACAAAATAAACTGCTCATCATGAGAAATAACACTGCCACTTCAAGGTGTTGATGTTGATGATAATTAATGATGATATGACACTGAATTCAAGTTTAAGTATGAAATATAATGGGAGTAAATGCATGCATGACAAACAGAACAATGTATTTATGTAAAATATTGATCAAAGTCCTTCAATGAATCAAACATTTTGATCAGGATGATGAAACTGATGCAGCAAAACAAATTCATATAAAAAAAATAAGAAAAAGAAAACAAGTGCTCGGCATTTTATTAAAAAGTTTCATGTAACGCTGTACAAAAGCAGAGAGGAAAAGACCAGCAGATCCTCATTTCAAAATAAAAGCTTGATCTAAGAACAGCACAGATATAATGCAGCTATTCTAAACACTGAATCATAATGAACAGCTTCACAAAATTGCCACAATTTCTTCACTTTGCTGCACTTTTAAGGCGAATTTGTAAATTTCTCTGAGGAATAAAACAGGTGGGTAACTTGTTATGATGAGTATGTGATCCTTCCTCTATCAGGCTTCTCCAAGTGGTTCAAATTTCAAGCTCGTGATCCCTTGTTGAACTGAAGCATCCTCCAGCTGTGACTGCTTATGGAAAGTGGCTGCTGCACTTTTCAAGTATGTGATGTCGCTCCTCCGAGGACGCTTGGCGGACTACCTGAAGGAGTGCCGGAAGTGCACGCTCCTTCGTTTCAGCTTCTCTGGGTTGTGGGACGCCATGTGGGAAAATTCCCGGAAGATGTCGAGGTATGTGGCGTCTCCTGCTGAAGAAAACAACGGGAAACACTGATGAAAGTGATGCCACTTGAGCACAGGGGCTGATTGTTGTCACTTTAGAGAGGAAAGGCCTGACTTGTTTTGAACAGGCGAAACATCTTTTATATGACAGTTTTGAATAGAAGCGGTGAGGGAAGCAGACAGCAGAGGAGGCCCGGGTAAGGAAAAGCTTCATGAATGGCACCATGAAGCTTTTCGCTCTTTCAACTCTCCAAATTCTGAGCCTTTACTTTTCTTGTGGCCATGGCAACCGCCGAACATACCAGCGTGACAAAGGCGGTCGAACCCTTTTGTGTCCCATGAGAGCTCCCAGGCTTGGCTAATTAAAAAGGGGAAGGAACATTCCTGGCCTTCCCTGTTTATGCATGTGTGAGAAAGAGACGGAGGCCGAGAGATCAGGGAGTTTAAGACTTCTACTAAATATGGCTTCTTGGGAGCACTTTATTTAAACCTGGTAACACAGTTTTCAGCACACTAGAACACAATATAATGTAGCTGTAAGCAGATATCAATAAATGATATGATATTTGAGTTTTTATGAATGATTTTTCCTCTCAAGCCACATTCTGTTCTGTTATTGATATTGTGCTTTTACTCGACTACATTTATTGACAGCTTAGCTACTTTACAAATGAAGATTGTTGCATTTAAAAGATATAAATCGATCATAAAATAAGATGATTGTCTAACTGATTGATTCATCAATTAATCAGTGGACAGAAAATTAATTAGCAGCTGTTTTGGTAACCATTAAAGTCATTTTTCAGGCATGAACATTTCATGTTTCCAGCTTCTCAGATGTGACAGTCTGCTGCTTTTCTGTTTAATAATTTTAATTTAGTTTTAATAGTTCTGAATTTTGCACTATTGGTTGGAGAAAACAAGCTTCCACCACAGTTTATAACACACCAGAACACAGTGTAATGCAGCTGTAAACAGATATGAGGGCATTTTTAAGCATTTATGAATGAACCATAACCCTCCTGTGAGCCATCTTTAACTTTATACAGTGGAGAAAAGTTACTAAATACATTTACTCAAGTATTTAACTTTAGTTCTGAGGTGCTTGAGTATTTAGGTTTTATACTACTTTATACTTCTATTCATTTACATTTCCAAAAGGTAAATACTGTAATTTTTAATCCACCACATTTATCTGAAAGCGATACTAAATACTTACTACAACAAAGGGTTATTTTCTATTACTACCATTATTTTCTGGATACATTTTTCCGTCTATTAAACTTTAGAAAATGGTGAAAAATGCCTGTTATAACAATCTAAAGCTCCAAAATATTCAGTTTCCTGTCACATCTGACAAAGAAAAGAATCAAATCTTCACATTTAAGGAGCTGGAAGCAGCGAACATCGACGCTCGATTATCACAACTGCGGATTAATTTTCTGTCAATCGACTGACTGATGAATCAGCTGTAAACTAAACTCACGTATGATTCATCCTTACAGATTGTGATACTTATGTCATTATATTGATTAATGTAGCACCTATCACGATGACATTATTAACTAAGTAAATATTTATTTACAAATGCGTTTCTTCATTGTCATGAAGACACTGTCAGTTGATGACGGCCATGAGATGCAGCTGAAAGCTCCGGAAGAAATCTAGTAAGTCAGCCTAGAATTATAACACAGTAAGAGTTTGTTTGTTTGTGTGTGATCATATATCATTAGATATGATTACAGGTATGTTACACTGTGTTATCAATCATTCAAAAACTGCTTCTGCTTCACATGAGCAGCAAATATGTTCTTATATCTGTGTACAACTACATTACAGTGTTATAAACCTTTATAAATGCTAAATGGGGGATTTAAGGTAAAGTTTATTATATTAGAGCAACATAATGTAATAATTCTGCAGCCTCAGTGGGAAAATATTCATTTGAAAGTCAAATATTAATATCTTTCCATGCATATTTATTTATGTCATGCTGTGAAAATCAGAGATATTTGGTCCATAATTAGTTCACCATGAAGCCATGAGTTTGTTAGTGCTGTTAGATGTAGAAAAGAGTATGGAAACATGAAAAAGACGACTCCGAAAAGAAGAAAAGAAGCAAAGGGAGAGGTTAGCTTTCAGCCACATCTTCCATTTATTTTCAGTAGCATTTGAAGAAGACACGGGGAGAAAAAAGACGCCGTTGAAACCAGACAGAGGTTGTAGCAGTGTTAATATGCAGGTTCTGTATATTTAAAGACAGTTTTTACAGATAACAGTCAGAGACAGGAAAAATACAAGAAAGTTAAAAATTTCATGTTAGAAGCAGGCAGTTAAAGTGTTAATAGTTTTTAGTTTATATACACAACAGTCGACTTGTTGACCACACTGTACAACACATAACCCGTCAACGGCTCGACGCGAATCACCGTGAGCGACGACATCATTCATCGAGTAAAGTCTGCTTCCTGTTAACCTTAGCGAGGTTGTTGTGTAGCTCCCACACTGAGTACTGCACAGACGAAGAAAAGGCTGGGTGTCGTGTTTTCAAAGTGCTCTGAATCCATCGCTGACAAGGAGGAAGGGAAAGAACGAGAGAGCTGCCGCGCCCTTTAAAACTCATCTCACTTCTAAAGGGCCTCGACTCTGGGACTGTGTGACAGTTATTGGGGTGGAAAAGAGGGTCAGAAAAGATTTTGTGGAAAATTTTAAATCATTAAATTTGTGTCAGAATCAGCTCATTTCAGTGAATTCACTTTTTAGTGCTGATGACCATCCACCTGCTACTCTTCAGGCTTACAATCAGGGTTAAGAAATTAGCGGTGAGGGTTTCACTTTTTAATAGCTCTGCATAATTTTCACAGTCCCTTATAATGTAAAAAAAAGAAAACAGTAAAAACATTTGCCAGCTCTCTGAAAAACTGTCTGTGGTCTTTGGCTTGAACTAAACCCCAACAGTCTACAGCATCTGCCAAACACAAGCAACGTCTTCTTTTTTCTGTCGGCTAATTTAGCCTCAGGAAACATAAAAAAAAAACATCTCATACGAGTGTCCAGCACTTTCTGGATCACTTCCATTCACTGTGAGCTACCAAGGGGGTCAAACTAAAAGCACTCATTAGGCCAAACATTATTTTAGAGCATAAACGAGATCATTAAATACAGTTTTGGGCAGCGAGCGGGCCGCCGTGTTCATTGTCATCAAGCTTTTTGCACGAACACCATCCAGCCAATGGAAGACAGTGAGAAAAGGGGTGTTCAGTCTGTTTGCATCCATTTCTTCCATGCACGGCTGTCATGATTTGGCAGTATATAATATGGATATCAACATTATTCAACAATACTAAATGTCAAGTATTCACATACACCGGGCACAGAAGTAAACCAAAGCAACAGGGAGACCTGGGCAACATCCACCCATGCACTATAAACAAAGGACAAATCTAACAGAGGCCTAGTCGTGATGCATTCGATACTATAAACAAACATTTTAACATACAAATACTGTATATACAGTAATACATGAGTGATTTATCAAAAACGTCCACCGTCCACTGCAGTTTGTTCTGCAGAATCAATCCAAGTGATTATATATTCTGAAACTGTGGAGTACTGGCTTTCTCATCATGAGAATATAATACTGGCGCTATGTGTGTTCGTATGTATGTGTGTGTGTGTGTGTGTGTGTGTGTGTGCGTGTGTGTGTGCTCAGCAAAATAAAATCTAACAAAATATATCCAGCTTAAAAAAATACCATCTGCATTGTTGTTTTCAACTCAATACAAAAAAATACAGAGTATCCGTACTGAAGTATTCATTGCACTATTGCTCTGGAAGCTTCATCACAAACGAAAAAAAAAACGCGTTCGAGTGTATTCCGAAAAAAACAAAAACCAAAATAAACGAAGAGCAGGAACAAAAGTCGAACCGCGGTCGGTCAGAAAAAGTGCATAATGTCGCTTTTGATTAAACATGAAAGCTTTACGTGATCAACACAGAGCGACGACTCTTCTTCTGTGATGATTTACTCTCAGCCACAGTCACCACGGCCTCGGTTTCCCCTCATGACTGCCACCACGTTAAAAGCTCCGCCGGCTTTTCATCTCACGTGCGCGGACGGCGGATCCTCGGGTTATTAAAGCAGCTCAGGTCTGACCGGTGAACTGGCTGCACCAGACAGTCCTGCCTCATCCCTCCACTCATCTGTGCTACAAGCGCTTTGTTTTGAAGTGAGAGGAGCAGCTGCTTCTGGAAGTGTTTCTTTAAATGACACCTTCAACGTTACTGAAAACACAGGACTCTGCTGCGTCATGTTCACAGCCCTGTAGGTTCATGCTATGACCACCAGCTTTAATTATTTCTCAGTTAATGAGAAATCACATGCTGTTTGTCCTTGTATGGCAGACAGCTCCAAATACTACAATACCCATGAGCCTCGGCCGCCGTTGCCATGGAGACGATTCCAGCTAGAGGCATAAACCAGATCGGTAGTGAATTTATAAACAGAAGATGGAGAGCTGCTGAATTCATCTAAAAGTGACCTAGAAATTGTAAAAATACGCAGCCCGCTGTTAGCGGTGCACGTAACAGAAGTTTAAGCTCTGTGATTGGATGTTCTGTGCTGAAATGCACCATGGGAGTCACAGTTACCTTCCACCCTAAAGGTTTTTTGTACACAGGCTTCTTTTTAACGCAGCTTTTAATCTTTTGCCCTGATGATTTAACCAGGAGTTTCATACTGAGCCAACAGTAACATTGTGGGTGGGGAAAACACACGATGAAGTTAAATGTAGCGTCGCGGGGACATGTGGCGTGGCAGGTCTTTGGTTCAGAGCAGCCCGTACCCTCCAAAACCTCCAAATAAAAGGTCAAAGTCGTTCCCGAATACACTGCTGATGACTTTATCTGTGGCTTATTGATTGCTTTGACGACAGTTCTGCTGGATAATCTTTAAAAAAAAAGCGGCTTCCCTGGCAGTGATTCGTCAACTCTGCGCAACATCTACGCTGAATTTTTGGCAACCGTGTGACATCATCAAAGGAGGTTAACACTGAGTTAGTGTGTGTGATCCTGAGCGAGGAGCTGAGTGCTGTGGTGTAAAGTCAGGAGATCGATATATATTCTGATATATCTGATGGAGAGAGGAAGTTAAGCTGGCGGTGAAAAGTCCCTTTTAGAGAAAACAAGTGGCACGAGCCCGCCGACATGTTTCCCGCAGTCAGTCATACGTCTGCTGGCACCCCTGCGCTGGCTTTACGCTGTAGTTTAACCCGACCGCACTTGATTCTAGCACTCGGCTATATTGAGACAGATAAACTCCTGAATGCATTTCTTATACTGCTGCTCAGTGGGGCTGCTGGCTGGGTATTGACCTGGTTGTCCGAAGGGTCCCTCCGACTCCCGCATCTCCTCATTCATCCTGGCCAGACGCAGCCTGACGGAAAGGAGGAAGAACAGAGGGGAGGAGGAGCAGAATTTAACAAAATAATCAAAGGCGGAGAATAATTGTGGAAAGCGTGCGCACGGATCGACATACAGCGTGACGATATCTGCATTGGCTTGCTGTACAGCTATACTCAAAGGGTCGTGGCCGTCCTCGTCCCCGTCATTCTGTGTAGCTCCTCTTTTTAGGAATAAACACACCTGCCTGGAAACACCACAGAGACAAAAATCAATCACAGCAAATCCAATCAGATCATGTTTAAATTCTCAAGGCTGCAGCTTTGTTTCACTTACACAAACAGTTTAGGTGTTTTCTCTCATTGTTTTGGTATCACTACTTACTGCTGCTGTTTCAGTGTTTTTTTAACTTCGTTCTATCTGTATTCTACTTCATTTTGTTTAACTCGTACAAGCACCTTGTAGAGAAACGCGCTCTACAAATAAAGTTTGGTTTTTGCATGACGCTCCTTGTGTTGGACACACTGAAACAGAGCATGTTTTACTGAAACAGAGGCTCCGAGGGACACAAATGCGTCGTGGAGTAAACAGCTTGTTTGCGCCTCATGACTCACCCCGTGTGTCCCAGATATGTGGCGTGATGCAGGGGGCCCCTCCCTCTCGCGTCTCTTTGGTTGACGTCGGCGGCGTTCTGCAGCAGGAACTCGCAGGCGATCAACGAACCCTAAAATAAAGTAACGACACCAGTTTGTTTGGCGCTGAGCGACAAAATAAATAAATCAAACTTTCAAATGGATTTTATTCACACATTCACAGCTGCTGATTCTTTGTCACCGGAGATGTTTCTGGTCATTTGGGTGTGTTTTGGAGGGAGCTGAGCTTTGCACAGTCAATAATTTTATGATATTTTTGTCTAATTCAACTTTACTCGACTTCTGGTTTGTGTCAGCTCATCGTCAACACGCAGTCGTTCAGAGTCTCTGTTTTGAGTCTTTTTCCATTTCTCTGTTTTTATTGAGGTGCAGGTCTCATCACCATCAGACGTATGGCTCCTGACCATATGCTGTTATTCAATTCTGACTTTATTCATTTAGTTCATTTTAATTTCAGGTTTCCTTCATGTACACTACATTACAGTACAGCGGATTATGTGAAGCTATTTAACCTACAACTAAAACAACCACATGCCACACAGCTTTTCTTACATTTCCTGGCCTGTAATATTTTGTCAATGTTTTGCAGCAGATGCAAAACAACAGTTTTCTGCATGCGTCGCTCACTGACGCTGACTGAGCATCATTAATCAAAACTGCCAGCTGCTGTTTTTATATTTTGTGGCTTAGTGGTTTTATGGCCTCACACTTTTAAAGCTATTATTGAGCATCTGTAATGAATGAATTTCTCCTCCCTGCCCTGCAGATGAGGGACCTAAACCCACAAATGGCCCAATAGCCCAGGAAACTGTAAATGTACAGATTTGTCATTCCTGACTGACTGCCCCGTGTTTGAAAGCCAATCAGATGGTGTACTTTGCTATTTATGAGACATAAAGGTAAAAATGCTTTGCTTTACTGCACCTGTGTAAGATGATCAGTGCAGAAGTCAAAACATCTGTCTATCACACTGACCACAAAATGTGCATGAGGTATTTGATTTGAAGAAGTACTCCGGCCATTTACTATTGGACTTGCACTTGCATGAGACAGATTAAATAAAATAAAAAAAACATAATAAATAAAAAACTCTGGATCCTACATTTCCCATAATGCAACTCAACAGTATTTTACATGACATCTTCTCTGATGGGTAAACACACATGCTGCAGCGTTCGTAACACAGGCTTACCCTTAAAAAGTTTAAGTCTCCAAGCCCAAAATGAGATGACCTTGATGACATCACTATGGCATCATCAGGGTTATTTTTACAAACTTGCACAAAAAGCTCCCCCAGACCCACCGAAGACATTAAACAGCTGTTTCCGATGCTGAGAGGTGCTAAAAACTGACCTTCATGTCTTTAGGACCCGAGAAGACCTTTAAGTCTTTTTGTTTTATTACTGAAACATCACCTGAGATGCTGATATGATTCGCTCCGTCGTCTGACTCACCCCAATCACTGCCTGTATGAGGGGCGTCTTTCCTTCGTCCTCGTCGTTGACCAAATTGACATCCGCCCCGTGGGCTAGCGCTTCAGCCATGACAGGCAGGTTTCGGGCTTTCGAGGCTTTGTAGAGCAGCGCGCCGGGATGAAGGTCCCTCATGTCCTCCGGGTCTGACGTCTCCGGCTCAGCCTCCAGCTCAGCTTCACCACTCGAGTCCTCCGACACCTCACACTCTGAGGACAGCGTAAAGAGGACTCATGTAGCAGGAACATAGGATGCATAAAAGCTGCAACTGGTCTGTACTTGCATTTGAGGAAGGAAGCAAATAAATATCAGTTCATATCATTTATGTCGCAGCATATTCTTTAAATTAATATCCAAGGTACTATCTGTTACCCGTTCCTCCACTGGACTCACCCTCTGTGACGCTGTCCACCACAGAGCCAAACACCAGGATGTCTGTGCTGCCATCTGTGCTGCCTCCCAACCCGCTGTCACTGCTTAGGCCTGCCGGACCGGGAGACGCCAGAACATGGACACATTAGTTACCGCTGTCTCTTTCTGGCTCATCGGGATTGTTTCACAGACACAAAATTATGCGAGAGCAAACAAAACAGAGCCTCAAGCATCTGATCCACAGTCTGGGTAGGAACCTTTTACAGTTAAAGTCTTGAGTGTCATGTGTGACCCCGAAAAGTGAGTAAATTGCCAGTTTTTTTGGAACAAATATTCAAAATAGTGAGTCGCTTACTTCGAGGCCCAGATCCTGTGTCAAAGTAGGAGAAGAGAGAGTCCAGCTCATCAGGACAAAACAGGGAGTCTCGTCTGAACTTAGCAGCTGCTGTGAGACAAACAAAAAGGCATTCGTTTAACCAGTGTTTAGTCCTAGCCCCAGTTTGTGCCTCTCATGTATTAACATTACATTTCAGTCACAGTGCTACGCATCCAGTATACCACAGGTTTTCAAACTAGAGACAACTACACACATCAACCCCTACACAACACCACTCATCCTAATGTTTCTATAGATTCAGTAATTTACACTCTGGGCTACAACTTGAGCCCCATTTTTACCCTGTATTTGTTCACAGTAAGCATTAAAAGTACGCCGAATTAGCTACCAGCAGGTTGTGTTTGTAATGCACTCATGAACGTATAGACAACTATCACTGGATTAATCTGATACTGAATAAAACTCAAAAATGTGATAATTCTAAGGCAAGTTCTGGATTATGAGCAGTGTCTTTTGTTCTCTGATTTCTAAGTGGATTTATGGACATTTATGCACGATGGCCATTGGAGATGATGGTATCCTTGAGTTTGTATTGCTTTTATGCTACACAAGAAAATGTTTGAATCTTTGAACTGAGGAGTCTAACAGCCTGAGGAAAGACGCTGCTCATTGTCTGGTGGTGCGACAGCGGATACTTCTGTACCGCTTGCCAGACGACAGCAGGGTGAACAGGCTGTGGCGGGTTTGTCTTTTAGTATCATTTGGGCTCTGCACAGGCACCTCACCTCAACTCACCGATATCACTGACGCTCAGGAGATCATGTTCTGTACAGTTTTAATCAAACCACGCCAATTCATAATGTTTCCATCAGGACGATTTCAATCACTCGTCTGTAAAAATTACCATGAACTTGGCATGAGAACTTTGCTTTCTTAAATTTCTTTAAGAAATACAGTCATTTCTGACCTTTCTTTCCCAGGATGGAGATGTCTGTGACAGGTTCTCTGTGATGCTGATTCCCAGGAACCTAAAACCCTTCACCTGCTCCACCTCGGCTCCACTAATTCGGGTGCTAAGAGTTTTAAGTACCTTAATTGCCTCCATGAGCTGTGTGCTCCAACAGCTGACTGTTCTGGTAAACAGCCAGAGGGTAAAACGGCCCTTTCACCTCCTGCATAATCTCTGCTTCTAGTCTCTCCCTCACAGTCTGATATACACCAATACAACTGATAATACAACTTAATTTTTTTTACTATATGCTCAGGACTGAGACTTGAATGTATGGTAATATATTACACAAACAAAGCACACAACAAACACAGGAGCCACATTCTTCAAAAAGCTCCATTCTGACATCGACTGCAGTACCTGCGGAGAGGGTGGAAGGGGAGGTGCTTCCAGGATCTTGCCGGTATCTTCTCCGTGTTTTAGGTACCGTGGTGGCGCTGTTGTGTCTCCGACACTTCTTCACGCTCCACCGCCGCTCCGACTTCCTCTCTCCGTTGATGAGAATCTCTGTGGCGCACAGCTTCTTCAGGAACTTCTTCTCCACGTACTTCGCCTTAATCCAAGCCTCCTTCTCCTGCCTGCAGGCGACCGCACAACACATGAAAGGCTTGTTCTACAGCAACAGATTTAAATAATGCATGAAATCATACTTGTATTTGTATGCAGTTTAGTTCTATTCCTACCTTGAACTGGACGGCAATGGTTTCTTTAGACCTTGTTCTTGGTATGAGCCTTCATAGATGTGGTTGATGACACTGTTTCCAAGCTCACACATTAACTGCAAAGCAAAGACGAGAGAAATAACATGAATAATCTCCACACTAAGACTGGTTCTAAAGGATGAGTTCAACATTTATGGGAAAAAAGCTTCTTCGCTTTTTTTGTCTGAGGGTTAGATGAAAGGATTGAGGCCACTCTCACGTCTGTATGTTAAATGTAAAGGTAAAGCCAGATGACAGTTAGCTTAGCTTAGCATAAAGACCAAAAACAGGGGGAAACAGATAGCTTTGCTCTGTCTTTTGGTAAAAAAAAAAAAAATACCCATTAGAACTTCTAAAGCTCACTAACTTACATGTTATATCTGGTTTATTTCATCTTTTTACAGAGCCAGGACAGACACTTCACCCTGCTTCCAGTCTGTATGCTAAACTAAGCTAACTGTCTCCTGGCTGCACCTTCAAATTGCATATCGCAATATCAAAACTATTCATTTAAGGGAACAAACTGCCTCATTCTCATCCTCAGTCCTGAGGACACAGCTGATTCAAACTGTACCTTCAATAACTCTGGTTCCCATGAGTCCAGTGTTAGTGAGCGAACCTTCGAGCAGTGAACTCCGAGACTCCTGCAACGAAAACAAGTTAAAGGATATGCTGTTTATGTTCTTTAGACAATTTAGAGGTGAAAGGGAAAGAATATGACTTTGTTATGACTGCGAGGCGACAGATGGTTGCCAGCGAGATAAAAAAAAAACCTCAGTAGCTTGAATTCTTCTAAAGTTTTCCAAATTAATAACACTATGGTGTCGCATGGTAGCCTGGTCTGAAAAGCTGCAAGTGATCTAAAATTACAAGAGCGTTATCCTGAGGCCGATGAGAGAAGCCTCTCCTAATGTCATGCAAATCACTAAGTTCCACTGATGAAGCTGTCTGGTATCCAGGCAACAGCGATACTGTGTTTCTCCCCTCCGTCGCCCTTCATGTCGACAAGAAGCCACATCTGATCGCGCCGTGAGAGGACGAGCCCCGAAAAGGGGACATGAATATTCAACAGGTGGGAACACACACAGGGACGGGGGCTTGTGGTTACATAAGCGGCAGTGATAATTACAGCTCAAAAATAACACACACGGCTCCTGAGGGAATGTTTTTCCCAGCGGGGGCTTCAAAACTAACCCCAATGTGATGTAACACAGGGTGATGTAACGGAACATGAGCGCGGTGCATTGATCTGGATGATGAGAGGATGTGTTTAACTGCGGCATGATACCCTCATTCGACAGCATTACATCACACTCGCCAGGATCCGACACTGAACTGAACTATTCAGTGGCTTGTGTCTCAGCTCTGCAGCCATCTTTATTGTCTCACTTCCCTCTCTCAATGAAACTTCTCAGTCAAATCCAATAAGCGCCGCGCCGCTCTTTAATCCCGTCGCAGCGTGTGTGGCAGACCGTGCTCGGTGCCTTTAAAACCACCGCGAGGCCAAGGTGACAGACAGCTGGCACCACTTCCTGCCTCCAGCGCCAGTGCCCACACAGCACATGGCAGAGGAGGAGGAGGTAATCACATCTTCTACTTAAGGGCCCCCTCCACTGAAAAATGTGTTTTTCTGATTGTTACTTTAATGTTTAAGCCTCACGTACATGCTGTACGTGCAGAGTTCGATCCTCGAGGGGCAACATTTGTCTGCGCCGCCTTAAATCTCAGTTTAACACGTGTTCACACCAGCAGGACCAACTGGAGCCAATCACGGTCCAGAGATGTGGAAACTTGAAGCCTCCAGTTCGCGTACACTGAGTCTCTTTGAATTAGAGACATCTTGTGTTCTGTTGTTAAACTTTTGAGATGAAACATTTGTACATTCATAGATTTTTCAGTGAGGCAGAGGAAGGCAGAGTATTTTATATGAGATCTTTAAGTAAACTTATCAAAACCACAATGTGACAATTAGTTTTCGCAAAAGAGCACTCAACCAATTTAACATTACTCTCCTGTAACATCGGACTTGCGATGGACAGTTAATAAAGATCGAAATCTGTGCAGCAGGACTGGAGATATCATCTTTTTTATTCCACACATTCTTCTTCTGTTTCAAATCCTTGGGCCAACATTACCCACAATGCAACTTGATCACTGGCATGAGAGATAGCTACAGCGGGGGACAGATGTCTGGTAAGCATCATTTCTAACTCCACACCCTCAAGTCAAGTGACATAATGTAAGAGCAGTTTATCTGATTTTGGACAGCTAAAAAGCTTTTTTTTTTAAGTTTTATTTACAGACCTGTCGAAAACAGATTTTTAAATGCAAAATCAGTGAATCTCTTTAAGTGAAAATAAAGACAATTATGAGCAAAAGTAAAAGTACTAACATGCATTAACACACTGCAAATACCAAATATTTGTAAGATAAAATGTCTTAAATCAAGGTTATATATGCTCGTTTGTTGTCTGAGCAGAAATATCTTTTGACCAGGCAGTTTTTATGTTAGAGCATTTCACTTGTTTCAGTTGTTGTCCTTAATTATCTTAATAAAATATTAGAACTTCTTGCTGAGATATTATTACTGGTTCTGAGTAACTTAACACTTGAAACTAGAATATCCAGAATTATGAAGCTGTTTGATCGACACTGACAAGTAAAAAACTGCTTTGTGGAAGTCAGAATTTCTTTGAATCCAGTCAAATGTCTTGTTTTTATTATGGCCGCACTACTTTTAATATAACTCTGGGTGTTCTAGACTAGATGTTTTCACTCGTTTTTAAAAATTTTGGAAAGAAATCTTAATAATAACTAGAAAATTCCCCCTGGGAAATTTTGAAAGGGACACGGGGTGCGTTCGAGCCGACAAAATTATCTACGTTTTAAAGTTTGAATGAAGTCTCTAGGAGAAACTATGGCGAAGCAGCGGACAATTGAAAAAGGCTGCAATTTGAGGAAATTTCCCCATTCATTTCTTATGGGAAATTTATCGCAGTTGTTTGCGTCTTACGTCGGCCTTCGATGGTCATAGCTCGAAAACCGTAAGAGATATCAAAATGTGCCGAGGGTCATTTTGAGCCGACAAAATTATCTACGTTTTAAAGTTTGAATGAAGTCTCTAGGAGAAACTATGGCGAAGCAGCGGACAATTGAAAAAGGCTGCAATGTGAGAAAACTGCAGATATCAGAGGTAGTCAGTCCCTGATTAATGAATTGCTCTCAGCTGTGTTTCTGTGGCTTTCTCCTTGTCTGTCTCTGTTGATCACCTCAGCTGTCTGTGTCTGCTTCTCTCCTCTGCTTCATGTCTCTGTTAACATGAATTAATGAACTGAATCAATAAACATGAATGGAGCTAATGCTAACGGAGCTAACAGAGCTAACACTAACGGAGCGAACAGCTAACGGTGCGAATAGAGCTAACGGCGCTAACGCTAACAGAGCTAACTGTGCTAACAGAGCTAACAGAGCTAACAGCGATAACAAGGGGGCGGGGGGATGGGGTTTTCATTATGCATTTGTCTGTGTGTGTGTGTTTATGTATCTGTCATTGTGTGTGACTGCGTATGTGTGTGTCTTCGTCTGTTTGTGTGTGTGTGTCTGCTTGAACTACACAAGCAGCCCAACCAGCTCCTACATGGAGATGTGTCTGGTATATGTGTGTCTGAATGTGTGTGTGTGTGTGTGTGTGTGTGTGTGTGTTTGTGTGCGTGTGTAACTTCTGCCCCACCTGCTGATAATTACCTCTGCACCTCTCCCACTGTTTACCTGTTCCTGTTCAGTTTTGACGTGCTGTTTTTAATCACTTTTTAGCTTTTGGTTTGCCCTTTTGGTGTGTGCATTTGTGTGACTCCTGTCTCAACCTCTTTGGCAAAGAGCTTTCTGAAGCTGAGTTTAACTGCTTGTTGGACAGAGATTGTTTTCAAACAATGCCCTTGTTTTGACTGAGCTCGTTAAGATAATCATTCTCAGGCTTGTTGTCCTGCAGATGTGTGTGCGTGGGTTATTGACCGGTGTGTGTGTAAATGACAGTTGCACCTGTTAAACTCTTCCCTTGAAAAGCGGCTTTTTCGCTGTCGGTTTCTTCCGAACAACTTGCGATTGTGTCAAAACCGTAGCTGCTATCAAAAAACCGATTACACTGTGAGATGCGGACAAGTCTGGGCCAGATGTACGTGTGTTTTATGTCCAGATATTCTTTAGAAAAATGACAAAATGGTCGACTTAAAAAGACTCTGCGACTCAGAGAACAGGAGTTTGTATTGTATGCAGTGAGATTTGGGTTCGGCGAACCTCCTTAACTAAATCCTCTGGTGAGAGAACCGTACCTCGTATCAGAGTGTACTATAGATCATCGGACTCCCGAGAACTTCCTGAGTCCGACCATCTCCTCGTTTTATTCCTGACACAACAACTTTTCGTTTTATGGCGATCTAAAGACAGGAGGCATTTCTGCTTTGCTCACAAAACAGCTCTGAATTTTAACATGGGACTTAATGGGAGAACAGGAGGGCGCTGGCTGCACAAAACGTCTCACTATTTAAATTCAGTAAGTCTCTCGGCTTTTTCGAGGACATCACACGAAAGAGGACAAGTTTGTCTACAAACTGATCCCAAAATTATGCGTGTAGAGTGTAATTTGTGGCCGTAGCGACGAGAAAAAGAGAAGATTTTCAGATCGTTTTTAGACTCTGTGCCACTCTAGCACGCACTCTAGCGCGAACATTCCGCGCAATACACACCCATTATAATCTCAAAATTTCCCG
Organism: Chelmon rostratus; assembly: GCF_017976325.1. Lineage (NCBI taxonomy): Eukaryota > Metazoa > Chordata > Actinopteri > Chaetodontiformes > Chaetodontidae > Chelmon > Chelmon rostratus. Next base: position 24,230,619 of record NC_055667.1, on the reverse strand, counting down.
CCAAACGATCACTGTCATTGAACAGTGACTGATCAAAAACTATAGGACCAATCAAAATGTGGATGAACACACCAATAGACCAGACTTGGGTCTACATTTTAAAGTTGAAATGAAGTCTCTCGGTGAATGTATGCCTGAGCTACAGATGTTTGAAAAACTCCAATTTCAATCTTGTTTTTTTCGCCGGTCCCATTCATTTCTTATGGGAAATTTATCGCAGTTTTTCGCGTCTTACGACGCGAAAAACTGCGATAAATTTGAGAAAAGTAATAGCACACCGATCCCGAACAATACGCACGTTTTGATATATAATTTGCGAGGGTTTTCTCAAAGCTGCGGGGCGAGTTTAGGGACGAAAATTTGGAGGATGATGAAAAATAATAACTAGAAAATTCCCCCTGGGAAATTTTGAAAGGGACACGGGGTGCGTTCGAGCCGACAAAATTATCTACGTTTTAAAGTTTGAATGAAGTCTCTAGGACAAAGTATGGCCGAGCAGCGGACAATTGAAAAAGGCTGAAATTTGAGGAAATTTCCCCATTCATTTCTTATGGGAAATTTATCGCAGTTGTTCGCGTCTTACGTCGGCCTTCGATGGTCATAGCTCGAAAACCGTAAGAGATATCAAAATGTGCCGAGGGTCATTTGGAGCCGACAAAATTATCTACGTTTTAAAGTTTGAATGAAGTCTCTAGGAGAAACTATGGCGAAGCAGCGGACAATTGAAAAAGGCTGCAATGTGAGAAAACGGCAGATATCAGAGGTAGTCAGTCCCTGATTAATGAATTGCTCTCAGCTGTGTTTCTGTGGCTTTCTCCTTGTCTGTCTCTGTTGATCACCTCAGCTGTCTGTGTCTGCTTCTCTCCTCTGCTTCATGTCTCTGTTAACATGAATTAATGAACTGAATCAATAAACATGAATGGAGCTAATGCTAACGGAGCTAACAGAGCTAACACGAATGGAGCGAACAGCTAGCGGTGCGAATAGAGCTAACGGCGCTAACGCAACCAGAGCTAACTGTGCTAACAGAGCTAATAGAGCTAGCGGCGTTAACAAGGGGGCGGGGGGATGGGGTTTTCATTATGCATTTGTCTGTGTGTGTGTGTTTATGCATCTGTCGTTGTGTGTGACTGCGTATGTGTGTGTCTTCGTCTGTTTCTGTGGCTTTCTCCTTGTCTGTCTCTGTTGATCACCTCAGCTGTCTGTGTCTGCTTCTCTCCTCTGCTTCATGTCTCTGTTAACATGAATTAATGAACTGAATCAATAAGCATGAATGGAGTTAATGCTAACAGAGCTAACAGAGCTAACACTAACGGAGCTAACACTAACGGAGCTAACAGCTAACGGCGCGAATAGAGCTAACGGCGCTAACGCTAACAGAGCTAACTGTGCTAACAGAGCTAATAGAGCTAACGGTGTTAACAAGGGGGCGGGGGGATGGGGTTTTCATTATGCATTTGTCTGTGTATGTGTGTTTATGTATCTGTCATTGTGTGTGACTGCGTATGTGTGTCTTCGTCTGTTTGTGTGTGTGTGTCTGCTTGAACTACACAAGCAGCCCAACCAGCTCCTACATGGAGATGTGTATAGTATATATGTGTCTGAATGTGTGTGTGTGTGTGTGTGTGCGTGTGTGCCTGTGTAACTTCTGCCCCACCTGCTGATAATTACCTCTCTACCTCTCCCACTTTTTACCTGTTCCTGTTCAGTTTTGACGTGCTGTTTTTAATCACTTTTTAGCTGTTGGTTAGCCCTGCTTGTGTGTGTGTTTGTGTGACTACTGTCTCAACCTTTTTGGCAAAGCGCTTGGTGAAGCTGAGTTTAACTGTTTGTTGGATGGAGATTGTTTTCAAACAATGCCCTTGTTTTGACTGAGCTCGTTAAGATAATCATTCTCAGGCTTGTTGTCCTGCAGATGTGTGTGCGTGGGTTATTGACCGGTGTGTGTGTAAATGACAGTTGCACCTGTTAAACTCCTCCCTTGAAAAGCGGCTTTTTCGCTGTCGGTTTCTTCCGAACAACTTGCGATTGTGTCAAAACCGTAGCTGCTATCAAAAAACCGATTACACTGTGAGATGCGGACAAGTCTGGGCCAGATGTACGTGTGTTTTATGTCCAGATATTCTTTAGAAAAATGACAAAATGGTCGACTTAAAAAGACTCTGCGACTCAGAGAACAGGAGTTTGTATTGTATGCAGTGAGATTTGGGTTCGGCGAACCTCCTGAACTAAATCCTCTGGTGAGAGAACCGTACCTCGTATCAGAGTGTACTATAGATCATCGGACTCCCGAGAACTTCCTGAGTCCGGCCATCTCCTCGTTTTATTCCTGACACAACAACTTTTCGTTTTATGGCGATGTAAAGACAGGAGGCATTTCTGCTTTGCTCACAAAACAGCTCTGAATTTTAACATGGGACTTAATGGGAGAACAGGAGGGCGCTGGCTGCACAAAACGTCTCACTATTTAAATTCAGTAAGTCTCTCAGCTTTTTCGAGGACATCACACGAAAGAGGACAAGTTTGTCTACAAAATGAGCCCAAAATTATGCGTGTAGAGTGTAATTTGTGGCCGTAGCGACGAGAAAAAGAGAAGATTTTCAGATCGTTTTTAGACTCTGTGCCACTCTAGCACGCACTCTAGCACGAACATTCCGCGCAATACACACCCATTATAATCTCAAAATTTCCCGCCAAACGATCACTGTCATTGAACAGTGACTGATCAAAAACTATAGGACCAATCAAAATGTGGATGAACACACCAATAGACCAGACTTGGGTCTACATTTTAAAGTTGAAATGAAGTCTCTCGGTGAATGTATGCCTGAGCTACAGATGTTTGAAAAACTCCAATTTCAATCTTGTTTTTTTCGCCCGTCCCATTCATTTCTTATGGGAAATTTATCGCAGTTTTTCGCGTCTTACGACGCGAAAAACTGCGATAAATTTGAGAAAAGTAATAGCACACCGATCCCGAACAATACGCACGTTTTGATATATAATTTGCGAGGGTTTTCTCAAAGCTGCGGGGCGAGTTTGAGGACGAAAACTTGGAGGAAGATGAAAAATAATAATAAGAAGAAGAAGAAGAAACGCGCGGGATAGTAATAAGTGACTCGGGGCTACGCCCCGAGTCACTGGCTCCTGCAGCTATTTCATAGCTGTAGGAGCCAGTGACTCGGGACGTTGCCCCGTGTCCCTAACTAGAAAATTCCCTCTGGGAAATTTTGAAAGGGACACGGGGTGTGTTCGAGCCGACAAAATTATCTACGTTTTAAAGTTTGAATGAAGTCTCTAGGACAAAGTATGGCCGAGCAGCGGACAATTGAAAAAGGCTGAAATTTGAGGAAATTTCCCCATTCATTTCTTATGGGAAATTTATCGCAGTTGTTTGCGTCTTACGTCGGCCTTCGATGGTCATAGCTCGAAAACCGTAAGAGATATCAAAATGTGCCGAGGGTCATTTGGAGCCGACAAAATTATCTACGTTTTAAAGTTTGAATGAAGTCTCTAGGAGAAACTATGGCGAAGCAGCGGACAATTGAAAAAGGCTGCAATGTGAGAAAACGGCAGATATCAGAGGCAGTCAGTCCCTGATTAATGAATTGCTCTCAGCTGTGTTTCTGTGGCTTTCTCCTTGTCTGTCTCTGTTGATCACCTCAGCTGTCTGTGTCTGCATCTCTCCTCTGCTTCATGTCTCTGTTAACATGAATTAATGAACTGAATCAATAAACATGAATGGAGCAAATGCTAACAGAGCTAACAGAGCTAACACTAACTGAGCTAACAGCTAACGGTGCGAATATAGCTAACGGCGCTAGCGCTAACAGAGCTAACTGTGCTAACAGAGCTAACAGAGCTAACGGCGTTAACAAGGGGGCGGGGGGATGGGGTTTTCATTATGCATTTGTCTGTGTGTGTGTGTTTATGTATCTGTCGTTGTGTGTGACTGCGTATGTGTGTGTCTTCGTCTGTTTGTGTGTGTGTGTCTGCTTGAACTACACAAGCAGCCCAACCAGCTCCTACATGGAGATGTGTCTGGTATATGTGTGTCTGAATGTGTGTGTGTGTGTGTGTTTGTTTGTGTGCGTGTGTAACTTCTGCCCCACCTGCTGATAATTACCTCTCTACCTCTCCCACTTTTTACCTGTTCCTGTTCAGTTTTGACGTGCTTGTTTTTAATCACTTTTTAGCTGTTGGTTAGCCCTGCTTGTGTGTGTGTTTGTGTGACTACTGTCTCAACCTTTTTGCGAAACTGCTTTCTGAAGCTGAGTTTAACTGTTTGTTGGATGGAGATTGTTTTCAAACAATGCCCTTGTTTTGACTGAGCTCGTTAAGATAATCATTCTCAGGCTTGTTGTCCTGCAGATGTGTGTGCGTGGGTTATTGACCGGTGTGTGTGTAAATGACAGTTGCACCTGTTAAACTCCTCCCTTGAAAAGCGGCTTTTTCGCTGTCGGTTTCTTCCGAACAACTTGCGATTGTGTCAAAACCGTAGCTGCTATCAAAAAACCGATTACACTGTGAGATGCGGACAAGTCTGGGCCAGATGTACGTGTGTTTTATGTCCAGATATTCTTTAGAAAAATGACAAAATGGTCGACTTAAAAAGACTCTGCCACTCAGAGAACAGGAGTTTGTATTGTATGCAGTGAGATTTGGGTTCGGCGAACCTCCTGAACTAAATCCTCTGGTGAGAGAACCGTACCTCGTATCAGAGTGTACTATAGATCATCGGACTCCCGAGAACTTCCTGAGTCCGACCATCATCTCGTTTTATTCCTGACACAACAACTTTTCGTTTTATGGCGATCTAAAGACAGGAGGCATTTCTGCTTTGCTCACAAAACAGCTCTGAATTTTAACATGGGACTTAATGGGAGAACAGGAGGGCGCTGGCTGCACAAAACGTCTCACTATTTAAATTCAGTAAGTCTCTCGGCTTTTTCGAGGACATCACACGAAAGAGGACAAGTTTGTCTACAAACTGATCCCAAAATTATGCGTGTAGAGTGTAATTTGTGGCCGTAGCGACGAGAAAAAGAGAAGATTTTCAGATCGTTTTTAGACTCTGTGCCACTCTAGCACGCACTCTAGCACGAACATTCCGCGCAATACACACCCATTATAATCTCAAAATTTCCCGCCAAACGATCACTGTCATTGAACAGTGACTGATCAAAAACTATAGGACCAATCAAAATGTGGATGAACACACCAATAGACCAGACTTGGGTCTACATTTTAAAGTTGAAATGAAGTCTCTCGGTGAATGTATGCCTGAGCTACAGATGTTTGAAAAACTCCAATTTCAATCTTGTTTTTTTCGCCCGTCCCATTCATTTCTTATGGGAAATTTATCGCAGTTTTTCGCGTCTTACGACGCGAAAAACTGCGATAAATTTGAGAAAAGTAATAGCACACCGATCCCGAACAATACGCACGTTTTGATATATAATTTGCGAGGGTTTTCTCAAAGCTGCGGGGCGAGTTTGAGGACGAAAACTTGGAGGAAGATGAAAAATAATAACTAGAAAATTCCCTCTGGGAAATTTTGAAAGGGACACGGGGTGTGTTCGAGCCGACAAAATTATCTACGTTTTAAAGTTTGAATGAAGTCTCTAGGACAAAGTATGGCCGAGCAGCGGACAATTGAAAAAGGCTGAAATTTGAGGAAATTTCCCCATTCATTTCTTATGGGAAATTTATCGCAGTTGTTTGCGTCTTACGTCGGCCTTCGATGGTCATAGCTCGAAAACCGTAAGAGATATCAAAATGTGCCGAGGGTCATTTTGAGCCGACAAAATTATCTACGTTTTAAAGTTTGAATGAAGTCTCTAGGAGAAACTATGGCGAAGCAGCGGACAATTGAAAAAGGCTGCAAATTGAGAAAACGGCAGATATCAGAGGTAGTCAGTCCCTGATTAATGAATTGCTCTCAGCTGTGTTTCTGTGGCTTTCTCCTTGTCTGTCTCTGTTGATCACCTCAGCTGTCTGTGTCTGCTTCTCTCCTCTGCTTCATGTCTCTGTTAACATGAATTAATGAACTGAATCAATAAACATGAATGGAGCTAATGCTAACGGAGCTAACAGAGCTAACACTAACTGAGCTAACAGCTAAAGGTGCGAATATAGCTAACGGCGCTAGCGCTAACAGAGCTAACTGTGCTAACAGAGCTAACAGAGCTAACGGCGTTAACAAGGGGGCGGGGGGATGGGGTTTTCATTATGCATTTGTCTGTGTGTGTGTGTTTATGTATCTGTCGTTGTGTGTGACTGCGTATGTGTGTGTCTTCGTCTGTTTGTGTGTGTGTGTCTGCTTGAACTACACAAGCAGCCCAACCAGCTCCTACATGGAGATGTGTCTGGTATATGTGTGTCTGAATGTGTGTGTGTGTGTGTGTTTGTTTGTGTGCGTGTGTAACTTCTGCCCCACCTGCTGATAATTACCTCTCTACCTCTCCCACTTTTTACCTGTTCCTGTTCAGTTTTGACGTGCTTGTTTTTAATCACTTTTTAGCTGTTGGTTAGCCCTGCTTGTGTGTGTGTTTGTGTGACTACTGTCTCAACCTTTTTGGCAAAGCGCTTGGTGAAGCTGAGTTTAACTGTTTGTTGGATGGAGATTGTTTTCAAACAATGCCCTTGTTTTGACTGAGCTCGTTAAGATAATCATTCTCAGGCTTGTTGTCCTGCAGATGTGTGTGCGTGGGTTATTGACCGGTGTGTGTGTAAATGACAGTTGCACCTGTTAAACTCCTCCCTTGAAAAGCGGCTTTTTCGCTGTCGGTTTCTTCCGAACAACTTGCGATTGTGTCAAAACCGTAGCTGCTATCAAAAAACCGATTACACTGTGAGATGCGGACAAGTCTGGGCCAGATGTACGTGTGTTTTATGTCCAGATATTCTTTAGAAAAATGACAAAATGGTCGACTTAAAAAGACTCTGCGACTCAGAGAACAGGAGTTTGTATTGTATGCAGTGAGATTTGGGTTCGGCGAACCTCCTGAACTAAATCCTCTGGTGAGAGAACCGTACCTCGTATCAGAGTGTACTATAGATCATCGGACTCCCGAGAACTTCCTGAGTCCGGCCATCTCCTCGTTTTATTCCTGACACAACAACTTTTCGTTTTATGGCGATCTAAAGACAGGAGGCATTTCTGCTTTGCTCACAAAACAGCTCTGAATTTTAACATGGGACTTAATGGGAGAACAGGAGGGCGCTGGCTGCACAAAACGTCTCACTATTTAAATTCAGTAAGTCTCTCGGCTTTTTCGAGGACA